>NW_025333848.1:600000-1200000 GCF_019186645.2 Phyllostomus hastatus
GGGAAATTAACTCCGCAGGATGATTTGATCATAAATTCCTAGCTGGACAGGTGATGATTAAGGGTAGTCACACCCCAGGCACATAACTTCTTTAGTAAGAGGTTTGTCTTTGCCCTAAGCAAGCCCCGTCCATTGTTTCTGTGCATCTAGATGAACATATTTTTGAAATGTTTCTTTTTCAGAGTAGCCACCCTCAGGAGAGCTCATAATCTTGTTAACTATTCTGTAATCTAGTCCCTGCCTTGCTTTCTACAACCTTCATGTAACTTCCTTACAATCTCTTCTTAATTTCAAATGCATTAAAGAAGCATCAAATTATCATTGCCAGTAGCATTTTCTTCAGTCCATTGAGATCTTGCTTCCAGGCATATCTTCTTTATAAAAATTGTCTACAGTTTTGGATGTTTTACATCAACAGACTTTTAAAAAATTTTTTATTGATTTTATAGAGACAGGGAGGGAGAAAGAGAGAGGAAAATGTTGATTTTTTTGTCCTACTTATTTGTGCATTCACTGTTGCTCCTTGCATGTGCCTGGACCAGGGATTGAACCTGTGATCTTGATGTATCAAGGCAACACTTTAATAAACTGAGCTACCCGCCCAGGGCCTATCAACAGATTTAAGAACCCTAAAATCAGGAGATTATTTGGGTTATCCAGGTGGGACCAAGTTAGTCACAAAGCTCCTTATAAGAGGAAGCCTGGAGGGTCAGGGAGAAAAGAATATGTGACAACAGAAGCAGAGAGAGAAAAGGCAGAGTGATGGGCACCAAGAGCCAGGGAATGAAGACAGCTTTTAGAGGGTGGAAAAGGCAAGAAAACAGATTCTCGTCTAGAAGCTCCACAGAGAGCGTTGTCTGACGCCTTGATTTTAGGTCAGTGAGAACCATTTTAGACTTCTGATCTCCAGAGTTGTAAGGTAATAGAACACCAAGTTTGTGGTAATTTGTTACAGTAGCAATAGGAAACTAATACGTCTTATATTCTGTTATGTCAGAAACACTTTAGAGAAAATATTGGTCTGAGATCTTATTGGGAAATCACACTAATGGTACAGACACCTCATGAGTTTGGTTTAAATGGGTCAAAGGAACATTTAACAACACTTACAGAAGTATGTAATGATACCATGCAAGTAAAGCCTCCTTTCAAGGAGATAATTTAGGTGTTCTCTAACAATGAAGGTCAAGTACCACAATAGGCTGACTTTAGAAAAAAAATATATATATATATTTATATATATATTTATGTATTTATTTATTTATATTTTAGAGTGAAGGGAAGAGAGGGTGAAGGAGAGGGAGAGAAACATCAATGCCAGAGAAAAACATCAATTGGTTCCTGATTGGTGACCAAACTTGCAACCAAAGCATGTGCCCTGACCAGGAATCAAACTGGTGACCTTTCACTTTGCAGGATGGTGCCCAACCAACTGAGCCACACTGGTCAGGATTTTAAGAAGCCAAATGCTATGGACCATGGGAGACTAATATGACAAAATCGATAGGAGCTCCTATGGTAGTTACTTTTCTTGAAGACAGGATCACTCATCCAGCACATGTGGTTTGCTGATCTTTGGTACCTTACGATACATAATAAGACTCAGAACACCATGGGATATATTATTATAGCTTTCATCTTTTATTCAGCCAACAGAAGTTCACTAATGAGTGAAGTCATGTACTATAAAGATTTTGCTAGGATGTGGATAAATTTCAGGTTGGAAAAGATGCCAATATTGAACTTATGACTTTGGGCACAATTGGTTAAAATATACAGCTTGAAGTAAAGTGTTAAGCTCCATGTGACTAGCTATAAAATACCTTGTGGTGCATATGAACCTCAAGAGAACAAGCAATCAATGAAAAGAACTGGACCTTGTTGCTACTTGGGCATGTATACTTTACATTCTTATATGTAAGTCACAAGTATTCAGAAAGAATGGTACATATGTGTTCAAGATGGTTTTAGTTTTTGTCTTTTCCCCTCTCCCCCTTCAAACTTGTTTTGGCACTTAAAAAATTTTGTTTTTAAATTTTTTAAATTGATTTCAGAGAGAGACAGGAAGACAAAGAGAGAGAGAGAAAAAAAAACCCCATCGATATGTTGTTCCACTTATTTATGCAATCATTTATTTCTTCTTGTATGTGCCCTGACTGGAGATTGAACCTGCAACCTTGGCATATTGGGATGATGCTCTAGCCAACTGATTTACCTGGCCAGGGCTTAAATATCTTTTATTTTATAATTTTAATTACCATATATGGAGAATATAATATTCTATGTCTATATGCTTATTTTTATTTCTGGATTAGTATTTATATATGTCTAATACTCTGAGGTATGCTACTCTGATTATAAAAATATTCTGAGGATATAGAAAACTAAAAATGGAACCGCCTTTTGACCTGGCAATTCCACTGCTGGGATTATATCCTAAGAACCCTGAAATACCAACCCAAAATAACCTATGCACCCCAATGTTCATAGCAGCACAATTTACAATAGCCAAGTGCTGGAAGCAACCCAAGTGCCCATCAGTAAATGAATGGATCAAAAAACTATGGCACATCTACACAGTGGAATTCTACGCAGCAGAAAGAAGGAGCTCCTACCCTTTGCGACAACATGGATGGAACTGGAGAGTATTATACTAAGTGAAATAAGCCAGGTGATGAAAGACAAATACCATATGATCTCACCATTAACAGAAACCTAATCAACAAAATGAACAAGCAAGCAAAGTATAGCCAAAGACATTGAAACTGAGAATTGGCTGACAGTGATCAGAAGGGAGAGGGGAGGGGATAATGGCAGAAAAGGGTAAAGGGTTTACAGGAACAATTATAAAGGACAAATGAATGACAACAACAAGGGAGGGTGGAAATGGGGGAGGGAGGCAGGGAGGGCTGGAGTGGTGGGGACGGGTGGAGGGAAAAGGCAGAAAATTGTACTTGAACAACAATTAAAAAATAAAAAATTTAAAAAATGGCTTAAAAAAGGAAATATTCTGAGGATATAAATTTATAGATAACAAGTGTTAGGGTGGTTGGTGAAAGAATTCACAAAGAGAAGAAAATGTAGAGAATAAAGTTTGTATTCCCTCTCCAAGAAAAGAGAGGGACAGGGTGTGGAGAGATACACCAGCCTTGCAGGGTGGGGGCTTTGAGCTTCTATTGGATTGTAATTGGATTAAAAGTGGGTGGGGTTGCTGTTGTGAGGCCCCTGGGCTGCTGGGGCATTGTAACTGGAGGCTGCAGTTGGTTCCAATGTTATCTTCTGCCTGTGGCTGTAGGGAGTGGTTAGTTCTGCTTTTGCTTCCAGTAATTTCCAGTCCTGTGGACAAGTTCAGAAGAGTAAAATGGGAGTTATGTTTAACAAGGTCACAGGCCTGCTCAGCAAATGGTGCCACAGTAGCAAATGGCTTTGACTTTACCCTTTCAAAAGGTAGCAATTTCTTTGATAAGATTAGTCTTGATTTTAAAAATTCTAATTATGCAACAGCAACATGATAATATCAAGTTGTCTAAATGAGTGGTTCTCAGACAATATCATTTTCATTTCCCTCCATTAAAAAAATCACAAATATTTTTTCCCAGTAAGCTTTAATGAAGAAATACCACCCTTTACTTTCACCATCACTTCCTTAAATATAAAAGAAAGAGCTCGAAGAGGAGGAAGTAGAGACTTGCCCTTTACGCAGAAATTGCCCAACTCATGTCTCTCATCATCAATACCTTCTACTCCAACAAGGAAATTTTCCATCTGGAGATAATCAGTAATGTTTCTGATGCCTTGGACAAGATATGCCACGGGAGCTTGGCTGACCTTCCCAGGCTCAGTGGACAGTGGTAAATTGCTGAGTATTGACATCATCCCCAACCCTCAGGAATGCACCCTGACTATGGCGGACACAGGCAGTGGCATGACCAAGCTGATCTCATAAATAATTTGAGAACCATTGCCAAGTCTGGTACAAAAGCATTTATGGAGGTTCTTCAGTCTGGTACAGACAGCTTCATGATTGGACAATTTGGTGCTGGCTTTTATTCTGCCCTCTTGGCAGCAGACAAAGTGGCTGTGATCACAAAGCACAGAGGTGTTAAGCAGTATGCCTGGGAGTCTTCTCCTGGGGGTTCCTTCAGTGTGCAAGCTGACCATGGTGAACCCATTGACCAGAATACCAAAATTGTCCTTCACCTTGAAGAAGACCAGACAGAGTACTTAGAGGAGAGGAAGGTGAAAGAAGTCCTGGAGAAGCACTCACAGTTCATAGGTTAGCTTATCACCCTTTATTTGGAGAAGGAACAAGAGAAAGAAATCAGTGATGGAGAGGCAGAGGAAGAGAAAAAGGAGAAAGAAGAGGAAGACAAAGATGGTGAAGAGAAACACAGACACAGAAGGTGGACTCAGATGAGGAGGGTGATAGTGATAAGGATAAAACAGAGAAAACAAAAAAGAGTGAGAAGTACATCAGTCATGAAGAACTGTGGAAGACCAAGCCCATTTGGACCAGAAACCCTGATGATATCACCAAAGGAGGAATATGGAGAGTTCTATAAGAGCCTTACCAATGACTGGGGAGTCCACTTGGCAGTCAAGCCCCTCTCTGTAAAAGGGGCTGAGTTGAAATTCAGGACATTGCTACTTATCCCCCATTGGGTTCCCTTTGACCTCTTTAGGAGCAAGGAGAACAACAATAATATAAAACTCTATGTCTGCTGTGTATTCATCATGGACAGCTGTGATGAGTTGATACTAGAGTATCTCAACTTCATCTGTGGTGTGGTTTACTCCGAGGACCTGCCCTTGAACATCTCCCAAGAAGTCAGTGATGCCTTTCTGAGCTTCTGCACCATCATACTTCCCAGCCTGGAGATGAAATGGCTTCTCTTTCAGAACATGTCTCTCTCAGGAAGGAGACCCAGAAAGCTATCTATTAAATCACTGGTGACAGGCAGCAAAGAGCAAGTTGCCAATTCTACTTTTGTGGAGTCAGTGGGGAAGTGGGAGGTAGTATATATTTCGAGGTAGTATATGGGATGGAGCCTATTGATCAACACTGTGTGTAGGAGCTCAAGGGTTTTGATGGGAAGAGCTTTGTCTCATTTGCCAAGGAGGTCCCGGAGCTCACTGAGGAAGAAGAGGAAAAGAAGAAAATAGACAAGTTTGAGAACCTATGCAAACTCATAAAAGAAACCTTGGATAAAAAGGCTGAGAAGGTGACAATCTCTAATAGGTTTGTGTCTTCACTCTGTTGCATTGTGAGTAGCACCTAGGCTGGACAGCTAACATGGAGTGTATCATGAAAGCCCAGGCACTTTGGGATAACTCTACAGTGGGCTACATGACAGCCAAAAAGCACCTGGAGATTAACCCCAACTACCTCATTGTGGAGGCTGCAACAGAAGGTGGAGGCAAACAAGAATGAAAAGGCTGTCAAGGGTCCTGTGGTGTTGCTGTTTGAGACTGCACTATCCTCTTCCGGCTTCTTGCTTGTGGCTCCCCAGACCCACTCCAACAACATCTATTGAGTGATCAAGCTAGGCCTAGGCATTGATGAAGATGAAACGACAGCAGAAGAACCCAGTGCTGCTGTTCCTGATGAGATACCACCCCCTCCCACCTTGAGGGTGATGAGGATGCCTCTCACATGGAAGAAGTAGATTAGGAATTTCTACCTGCAGACCTTCTGTCCTCTGTGTAGTGTCTTCATGGCTCTGTAGCAGCTCTGAGTGTCTCTAGCCCACCTGGTTTCCTCTGCTGATGTTCAGCAGTTTATTTTTCTCCTGTTTTTGCCTAAGGCAGGCTACCAGGGACTCATGCCTTCCCTTCTCACCTTTGATGTTGGGTTTCAATGGTGTGTTGTAGTTTTCTCTAATTTTGTTCTGAAATTAAAATATGCAAAATTAAGAAAAAAATATAAAAGAAAGACATGTTCTCAAATTGAGTTAACCAAATTCAAAAAATGTATATTCTTTGACCCGACAATTTCAATTCTAGAAATTTATTTTATAAAAGTACTTTGATAAGTACCTAAGGATATAGCCACTTATTTATTCAATAAATAATATTTACTCATTTATTGTATTTATTGTGTAAGTAACTTACTTACAATGTAAGTTACTCGAGTCATGGATTTTTAGCTCTTTAGTTCATGTATACATCCCAGATTCTTAAAATAATGCTTGGCACAAGTATTTGTTGAACAAATGAATAAATTTATTAGTATGTTAGAAGATACATACTATGAACAAAATGGAAAAGGGGAAGGGAGATTGCAAGCTGTGGGAGAGGGGTACAAGTTGGCAGTTAGAACGGTAAGGACAAGTTGAAGTCGAGGGTGAGGATTGTGTAAAAGGCTCGAAGGAGGTGAGGAAGTCAGACATGGGGACATCTAGCAAGAGTCTTTGCAGCAGAGGGAGCAGCAGAGGGAACAGCGAGATTGGACTGATTATTCGACTTGTAAATTAATAAGAACATAATATAAAATGCAGATAAAATTTAATTGGCATGTCATGAAATGAAGCTAAAGACATTATTTAGTGACTAAAGATTAAAATTCCCAAATGAGTAAAATATGGTACATTAATACAAAGTGGTATTTTTATATTGTCAGGAGCCGACCAACAGCTGACCTTTGACACAGTCAGGTCGGATGAGATGCATCTGCACAGCAGAGGCGACTGTGGCCGGATCTCCTGTCTATCTCCTGTCTATCTCCTCCTGTATGCCTATCCCTGCTAGCAGTAGGTGGTGGGATTTTTAGATACCTGTGTGTTATAACAAACAATTTGCATGATGCCTCTGATTCTGTGCAAAATGACTTGCTGACCACAGAATAGAGACCCCTAACAAACCTAATGCTGCCTGCTTCCTCCACCTGGGAAGTTAAAGACAAAATTAAACTATGGGCAGACCAACTGCCAGAACGCTGAAGGAACCTGTCGCTAGGAATTTTCTTAAGGAGTCACCACTCAAAAGCTTAAGATTTATTAGAGGCACTACCCCTCCCATACCCTGGACAGGAGTGTAGAGAAGCAAGGAGTTCTAGTTGAAAATAATAATCTCAATATATGGAAACGAACACAAAACATGGCCCCCCCAAGATCTGTAAATCAAAAAACCTAGGCAAAACACCAGTTACCTAACCTAGACAAATCTAACCTCAACAGATAGTAGTTGATTTCTATATACCTACAAATCACCCCCTGCACCTAGAATCTTAATAGATACCTAGTTACTAATTGGCACCTGAAAGTTTGTGCCCATATAGCTTCATTGGCTATCTGACTAATGACCCTCTTGGTCAAAATAACCTTTGTTTAACATGGTTGATCTATGGGACCTCCTGTACTTTTCAGTTATTTCTTTGTTTAACATGATTGATCTGTAAAACCTTCTGTGTTTTTTGAAATTATTTCTATGGTAACCGTTTCTGTTTTAATAATCACACTATGCATTGAATGTTGTATAACCTCCCCTATAAAAATAAGGATTGATTTTTCCTGGTGAGTAAGTCAGGCCCGAAAAGCCTGGCTGTCCTCCGGCACCCCGCTGGGTGTCTCGCTTCATTCACTTCGCCTTAGCCGTGCATCCTTCAGGGACCCTGAGACCCTGCTGAGGCTGGACCCTGGCATTATATAGTCATTAATGTGAGGCTAATGAAATTTATTCATTATTGTTATGTTTTTATTTTTGACAATATGATAAAATGTTCAAGCTATTAAATGGCAAGAACAAAGTCTAGCAGAATGTAAGTTATACTACAAATTTTAATCCTGTGTACATCCTGCGGTTTTTCTCCCCAGAGTCTTATTACTACTCCTACTTAGACTATGTAGTTCTTGCCATTCAGCTACACACTATATATAACTATAAATAAATAATATACTTACTAGGAAAATATATCTAAGGAAGTAAAAATTTTTTATTTGTTTTAGATATCTACCTCAATTTTTTAAATTTTCTTTCTGAAAATCTATTTTTAGCACATTGGTTTTGCAGGTGCTCTCAACAAATTCTTACTCTGTGGATCTGGGCAATTTCTCATTGTCTGCACGCATTCCTCTCTTCTCCAAAAACTAGCAAGAGCTGTGAGATGGACTGCAGGGTGTAAGTTATAGTCAGTATGAGAAATCTCAGTGAGTTTTCCTTAATTCCTAGACTCTTCTCAACTTTTGTTTTTATGTCTGCACCAATGCTAGCGCTACTATGATGTTTAGACATGTGGAAGATGGGTTCATAATTCATTTGAGGAGAAAAGATTAAAAAACAAAACAAAATTTGCGGTCTTTTAATTACAGGAAAAGTGGCTCAGTAGAAGGCAGAGAGTGAGATCAGAGTGTCAGGGTTGGAGAAGCTCATATATTTTAAGTTCCCCATATTTTGTCCGTATCTATGGGTCAAGGATAAATGTTCTTTGGTTAATTTCCTCACCACTTCTTATCCAACCCCCCCTCCATCCCCATTCTGACATTTTTTATTTTTAAAGATTTTATTTATTTTTAGAGAGAGACAAAGGAAGAAGAAAGGAAGAGAAATATTGATGTGAGAGAGAAAAACATCTCTCGCTGTATGCCCCAACCGGGGACCGAACCTGCAACCCAGGCATATGTCCTGACTGGGAATCAAACTGATGACATTTTGCTTTGCAGAGCAACACCCAACAAACTGAGCCACACCATTTAGGGTTCTCCTTAGTTCTTAATGTAAGTTTACCCAATTCTTTACCCGTGGTGCTTTGTTTTGCCACTTGTATATCCCTGGTACAGTTTTCTAGACACTCAATAAATATTGGTGCACTCGCTAGCAGAAGCATCCAAATCACTCAGTGCTTCAGTGGTCATGACTATGTTGTTTTATTTGTTTAAGTAACCTTTTTATGAAAATCAAAATGATAAAGTAATTATAAAAATTTTAAATATAAGCATTTTACAAAAAAATACTAAAAAGTACAGCCATTGTTAATGTTTTGGTATCAATCTTTCCAAAATTTTTTCTGTGCAAATTTTCAAGAAATTTTTTTCAGAATTTGCTTTTTTTCTTGTTTAATATTATTCATGGATAAGTTTCTATGTCATTAAAATTTTTTTTACAATGTAACTTATGGCCAAGTAATCTAACTTATAGATGTTCTATAATGTATTATTGTACAATGAGGTTGTTTTCAAGTTTTCTCTGTAATAATCCTAAAATGAATTGATGTGTAATACTTTGTTCATTCCCATCACTTAAATCACTCAACAAATATTTATCAAGTATCCAGCACTTGCTTCTTCCCTTTTGTAGCTTATATCCTAGTGCCTTAAAACAATATTTAGAAGTGGAATTTTTATTTAAAAGACATGAGTAATTTTTAAATTTATTTTTTAAATTGTAGCAAAATGCACATAACATATATTTATTGTTTTCATCATTTGTTCAGTGGCATCATGTATATTCACCTTGTGTTGCCATCACCACCATGGATCTCCAGGACTGTTTTCATCTTGCAAACCAGAAACTCTGCATCCATAAAACAGTAACCCCACACCCCTCCCCTCCCCAACAATCATCATTTTACTTTCTGTCTCTGTGAATTTGACTACTCTAGTTACTTCATAAGAAGGTGAATAGTTTAAAAACTTTTAATATATATTGTGAAGTTTTCTCCCCCTTAGTTATATTAATGTGTACCCTAGAACTGAGTCTAGTAATGCTCTTTTCCTTGTTTCCTCATCTACATCTTTTTTCATTTTGTTGATTGGTTACACAAATAATTTTTTTAAACTATTACACTTGAATATTTCTCATGCTTATGATCCAATAACTCACCTGGTATGATATACTTTTCATTTTATTGATTAGAAAACCAAAAGCTAGAAAAACAATTTGTCCAGGACCACACAGCCAGTACATGATGGAGCTAGGACTCTAATACAAGTCCATGACTTCAGAACCAGTCCTATATTAGTCATTTTGCCTTGTTTTGATTTTCTAACTTGGGCTAAGAGTCCAGAATTACTGAGTTTTTGTTTGTAGAATCCTAAAAGAAAATCTAATTCAACACTGTGATTTTAGGTAAAGAAAAGAAGGCCCAAATAGGTTAGCTTTTGATGACACCTCAGATCATTCATATCCTTTTATTAAAAAAATTTTTTTCCAGCTATGGCTGGGTTCCTCAATTGGTTAGAGCATCATCTAGATGTGCCAAGGTTGCAGGTTTGATCCCTGGTCATGGCACATATGAGAATCAACCAATGAATGCATAAATAAGTAGAACAACAAATCAATGTGTTTTTTTCACTCTCCCTTCCTCTTTCTCTAAAATCAATGAATAATTTTTTTTTTAATTGACTGCCCTGGCTGGTGTGGCTCAGTGGATTGAGTGCTGGCCTGTGAACCAGAGGGTCGCTGGTTCAGTTCCCAGTCAGGTGCATGCCTGGGTTGTTCCCAGGTTCCTGGTGGGGGGCGAGTGAGAGGCAGTCACACATTCATGTTTCTCTCCTTCTCTTTCTCCCTCCCTTGCCCTCTCTCTAAAAATAGATAAATAAACTAAAAACGTAATAAAAATTTAAAAAAGGACTAAGTGAATATCTCAAGATTACATGGTTGTTGGAGAAGCCTTAATTAACTCACATCCCCTGACTTCTAATTTGGTGCTTTTTCTGCTATATTAAGTGCCTGCACACTCCCAATTATTGCTTTCTTTCCCCTGATCAAACCCCACTTTAATGAATAATAATGATAATAATAATTAATGTCAGCTAACTGTTATCAAGTGCTTACTATGTGGCAAACACTGTCCTGGGCCTTGCATGCACTTTGTCGCATCAGACCCCTCAGCACCTCAGCAGAGAAAGTTTTATTCTCACTTTACAGTTGAGTGACTTGTGTGTGATCAGCTACTTAGTGGTGGAACCAGAATTTAAACAAGTTAGTCTGATTTCTGACTTTAAGGCAGGAAAATTAAATAAAATGCAAACCACCCTTATTGTTGAAAACAGGTGGAAATTATAAATTAAAAGCATCAACTAGGATTCAAAGAGAAAGAGGAGAAATGGGAATGAAGAAAACTTGCCTATCTGGAAGAACAAAACCTCTGGAAATAGCACCAATTTATTCATTCACTTATTTACTGCACACATATTTATTGAACATCTACTACCTCCCAGACACTTTCCTTCGTGTTAATGTCAGTTAGAGGAAAAGATCCAGTGGAGATACTTAAAGGAAACAACATGATTCCAGTTCCCAGTGACTATACTGTCTGGGAGGGAAATGGGCAAAACACAGTGAAATGCACTGATAAGTTCTGTAATGGATGCTACTCAAGGCTCAGTGGAGAAAGAAGCATTGTAATCTACTTTAGAAGTCAAGTAAGTCTTTGCAGAAGTGACCTTCTACTTGCTCTGTGCAATGGCAAAGGCTCTGAGATGAACTGAGTTCATAGGAGACTACAAATATGTCATCATCGTTACAGCATTAACACTGAGGATGGTGGAAGGTAGGAAATGAGGCTGGCTAGGAACATGGATGCCAAACCAAAAAAAGTGCTGAAATGACAAGCTAAGGAGTTTCTATTTATCCGATTTATCCTGTAGATGATGGGAAATGATTAATGATCAGATACAACATTTTCCTTTGGGAGAAACAAGTTTTTTAAGAGATGGTATAAAATAATGTAAAATTATAATAAAGTCCCTGATCTCAAAAAGCTTGAAAATGATTTTGGCAACAAACACACTAATTGAAAATAGCACCAATTAATTCATTCACTTATTTATTGCACATATATTAACTGAACGCCAGATAGTTTCCTTGGCAGCGGAGTCAATTAGAGGAAAAGATCTAGTATTTGAAAAATCTCCCAGTACTTTGTCAAAACAAAACACAACAGAACCAAAAATCGATATATGTTGCCCTCCTTAAACTTCTCAACAACCCCCGTGTCTTTTCACATGCAGTTCCTTCAGTCCTGAACGCTTGACTCTTTTACTGAAAAATGTCTACTTAAACTTTGAAGCTATCTCCTCTGAGAACACCTTACATGTACTTATCATGTGGTGGGCATTGTGCTGAGCACTTTAAACACATCATCTTATTAGATTCCTACAGCAAATTAGAAGGTCAGTTTTTATTCCAGTTGAGAAAACAAAAATTTAGGAACATTAAGGAACATGCCCAATGTTGGTCAGATAGCTAGCTAATAAGTAATGGAGTCAGAATGAACCCAGTCAGTCTGATTTTTGACTTTAATCAGGAAGGCCAAAGTTAGATGAACAAAATCCAGCCCTTCAGCGCTGACAACTGCCAGAGAGTGTAGATCAACTTCCTTGGGAGGATTTCTTGCTCCACGATTTAATTTCCCACATCACTGTGGATACAGCATAATAAAAATCTACCTATGTATTTGGATAATTATACTAAGAATGACAAGACTTTGAATTACTTAGTCGTCTGTTCTTAGCCCGTATCTCAACACCTTGCACATAATAGATGCTTAATAAATGTTTGTGAAATGAATAAACGCATGCCTCCTTTCCACTCTGGCTACCACCGACAAACTTCAGACTGTTGTAGAGTTAGGCCCATGCACTGGTAATCTTTGCTTTGTGTACTTACTTTCTGGAACAGTAGACCTAGGGGAGAAGAAAAAAAAATTCTGTCTTTTCACATCCAATTGCCTTTAAGGAGCTAGGAAGAGAGCAATTCACACTTGATTATCTTAGGGCAGATAAATTAGCAGCGCCTGAATCACTGGCAAGTCAGAAGCTAGACCTCTTTTCAGCCGTACTAGCCTGCTTTGTCTCAGCTCAGAGGCCATGCTTCCTCCCCTGCCACTCTTGGCTCTCAGCCTCTTGTTAACTCTGGCCTTGGGCCAGACATTGCAATTTCAAGAACGTGACTTCCTCCAACTTCTACGCTTAGACAAGGTGCCTTCACCCCAGAAATTCCAACCTGTGCCTCATATCTTGAAGAAAATTTTCCACAATCAAGAGGCAGCAGCCACCATTGGGGTCTCACAAGACTTATGCAACATAAAGGAGCTGGGAGTCCGGGGGAATGTACTTCGACTTCTGCCAGATCAAGGTAAGGGTACTCGGATATTTTCTACAGAAAGGTCGGACATTAGAGGGTGTGAGAAAGGAAAGAAGAAGTAACAGTGACTGTGGGTTCATAGAAGGCCTTGTGCTGGTGTGTTATGTACTTTATCTGATTTAATCCCAACAACCCCGAGAGGTAGGCTCAGACAGTGGATAACCTGTAATGTATTTGGGATCAAACAGCTAGTATGTGAAGAAAGTCAGAATTCAAAATAGGTTTTGTTTTGTTTTGTTTTTTTTTCCTGAATCCAATAGCTTTGTGCTGCAGTTTAGGTAGGACGGGTGAGAGTAGAATAAGGGCTCAGTGTTCTACTCTTTGGCCCACAATTTACGCATCCTGGTGCCTTTGGGATGGTAAGCAGGGGACAAAAATTTTGCCCTTGGGTCCAGCTTCTCTTCGCCATATGTCCCTTCTACTTTTGCTGGGTGGAAAAGGCTATTCTTATGAACACAGAGCAATATCATATACCATTGTCATATTCTATATAAGAATCTGAGAGAGTTGCATTTAATAATTTGCCAAACTAATCACCCACCAAAATGACCCAGATCAACTGTTAAAAGCTTATTCTCTTGCCCCCTTCCTGCCCTTCACTCTCCCACCTGATTCTTATTCAAAGTCAGAGATCAAAATCTGCATTTCCATATGGCCTCCCAGGTAGTTCAGAGGTGGTATTGAGAACCCTAGTAGGTTAGTTTTAGAGCAACTGGAGATTCAGATTTGAATATTTATTCAAGAAGCATTTGTTTGGTACCTACTGTGTGCTGGGAACAGTGTATGGCCCTAAGAATACAGAGATTAAAGATAAAATCTGCTCTGTGAGTTTATAGAAGGGAGGAAGAACAAATGACTTCCACACATACCAAGTATTATATTAGAGACTTAGGACCTTGTGGGTGTGGGTTCAGGGAAACTTTCTGCAGGCTTAAGAAGTAATAGGAGGGGTTTTCTTGGAGAGAGTAGAAAACACCTGATGTTACTTCATCCTTCCCCAATGGAAAAAAATCTTCAATTTTTGTGATAGTAATTTTAGCAAATAATGGTGGGAACAGAATATAATCTCACTATCACCCCTCCCTAACCCTTCTAGAGAAAATCACCGTTAGCAGTTGTTGTATATTCTTTCAGACTTTTCTTTTTTGCATATATATAAAATAAACATGTAATTTTTAAAAATGGAGCATACTATATAGTTCTTTAGCATTATGAACATCTCATAAAAGCCAACACAAATAGTCAACGTTTTCATTTTAATGGTTACATGATATTCCATTGTATTGATATGCTGTAATTTATGTAATTAATGCCCTGTTGATGGGCATAGACGTATATTAATAGTGCAGCTTTACATCCACTTTTTTTGGTGTGTGTGCATGTTTTCTATTATTTCCCTAAGATAAATTCTTGGAAGGGGATTGTTGGATAAAAGAGTAGGCACATTCATACTTAATTTTTTAAAAATCATATTTTATTGATTATGCTATTAAAGTTGTCCTGATTCTTTCCCCTTTGCCCCCTCTCCACCCAGAACCCTCAGGCAACAACCCCCACCATTGTTCATGTCCATGGGTCATGAATATAAGTTCTTTGGCTACTCCATTTCCTATACTGTACACCCCCATGGCTATTCTGTAACTACCTATTTGTACTTCTTAATCCCCTCACCTCTTCACCTGTTCCCTCAGTCCCTCTTCATATCCAGCAACCATCAAAATGCTCTCTGTATCCACAATTCTGTCTCTGTTCTTGTTTGCTTAATTTGTTTTTTAATTTCAATTGTTGATAGATATGTATTTATTGCCATTTTATTGTTCATAGTTTTGACCTTCTTCTTTTTCTTAAATAAGTCCCTTTAGCATTTCATATCATAATGGTTTGGTGATGATGAAGTCCTTTCGTTTTTTTCTTGTCTGGAAAGCAATTTATCTGCTGTTCAATTCTAAATGATAGCTTTCCTGGGTAGAGCAATTTGGCTGTAGGTTCCTGCTTTTCATGACTTTGAATATTTCTTGCCGATCCCTTCTAGACTGCAAAGTTTCTTTTGAGAAATCAGCTGACAGACTTATGGGAACTCCCCTGTAGCTAACTTCTTTTCTCTTGCTGCTTTTAAGATTCTCTCTTTATCTTTAACCTTTGGCATTTTGATTATGAGGTTTCTTGGAGTGGGCCTCTTTGCATCCATCTTGTTTGGAACTTTCTGTGCTGCCTGGATTTGCATGTCTGTTTCCTTCATCAAATTAGAGAAGTTATTTTTCATAATTATTTCAAATAGATTTCCAATTTCTTGCTTTTTCTCTTCTCCTTCTTGTACCCCTATGATGCAAATGTCGGACCTTTTGAAGTTGTCCCAGAGGCTGCTTATACTGTCCTCAATTTTTGGATTCTTTTTCCTTCTTGTGTTCTGATTGGTTGCCTTTTGTTTCTTACGTTCCAAATCATTGATTTGATTCTTGGCTTCATCCATTACTATTGTTTTCCTGTAAATTGTTCTTTATTTCAACTAGCATATTCTTTGTTTCTGACTGTATTTCTTTTATGCTGTTGAGGTTCTCATTATGTTTCTTCAGCATCCTTATAAACAGTGTTTTAAAGTCTGCATCTGATAGATTGCTTATAGCCATTTCATTTAGCTCTTTTTCTGGAGTTTTGCTGTTCTTTCATATGGGCTGTGTCTCTTTGTCTCTTCATTTTGGCAGCCTCCCTCTGTTTGTTTCCATACATTAGTTAAAGCTGCTTTGACTTATGTCTTGGTAGTATGACCTTATGTAGTTGGTGTCCTGCAGGGTCCAGTGGCACAGCCTCCCCTGTCACCCAAGCTTGGTACACGAGGTGTGCCCTTCATGTGGGCTGAGTATACCCTCCTCTTGTAGTTGAGCCTTGGTTGTTGTTGGTAGATCAATGGGAGGGGTTTACCTAGGCCAGTCAGCTGTAAAAATTGTTTGTGACCACTTACCACCAACCTCTGTCCTTCCTGGAGGATCAGCTGTGCAGGGGCAGGGTGGTGGTGCTCCGACATAGTCTATAGTTGTCCACTGGGTGTGCTGGTTCTGGGATTTCCTGGGTGGTGCAGGCCAAGGTCAGCCCCTACCTGTGTTTTGCCCAGAGCCATCCTGCCTGAGCCATAAGCAATCTGAGATGGCTGCTACTTGTGCTGGGTTTGGAGATTCCCAGGCAAAGCCAAGCTGTGAATCTAGGCGGACTGCTGCCAGTGCCAGGCCTGGGGCTCACTGAAGCCAGCTGTTGCCTGTTTGAAAGAATATAGGAAGCTGTGAAGCATGAGCCAAGACCAGCCATTCATATGGAAAAGAAGTTTAGGCAGGCCTATAAGTTGGGTGGAGCATAATTTCTGGGGATTTCTAGGGTGGGGCAAACAGTGTTAGCCAGGGTAATGGAGTCTCAGATATGGCATCAGCCTACTGGCTCAATGGGGGGCAGGATTTAGAAAAGGGACAATGGCTTCTACTTGCCTTGGTGCCAGACACTTTAGTTTCTCCCCTATGGTACTGTTGTTTTTCAAGCTGCTGCCCTGGTGCTGGAGCTCAGAGGCAGTCTGAGTAGGGGAGTCAGTGTGTGCATTCTTTAAGAGGAACTTTCTGGTTTCTGGGGCTCCAGAAATTTCTTCCACCAACTCAGTCCCTGCTGGTTTTTGCAGCCAGAAGTTGTGGGGACTTATCTTCCTGGCACTGGAACCCTGGGCTGGGGGGCTGTTGTGGGCCTGGGAATCCTGGCTCCTGACATCTCAGGAATTGTTATTTACCACACTCGGGTGTTAATACCAGCCTGTTCTGCTTCTGCACCCCTCCTACCAATCTGGTTGGGTGTGGTTTCTTTAACTCTGTAGTTGTCAGACTTCCATTCAACTCCATTTCTGCTGGTTCTGAGTGATGGTTCTTCTATATTTTAGGTGTAATTTTGATGTGTGAAGAGGTGAGCTATGTCTTCCTATGCTGTCATCTCATATACTTTCAATATGTAGCAAATGTCCTCCAAGATTTATACCCCACCATGAGTGTCAGAATTCTCACTTCCCGCCATTAACAGCAATATTTTTAAAAATAAGGACTTGCCCTGGCTGGCGTGGCTCAGTGCAGTGGATTGAGTGACTGCTTGTGAACTGAAAGGTTCCTGGTTTGATTCCTGGTCAGGGCCAGGTCCCCAGTTGGGGGTGTGTGAAGGGCAACCGATCGATGTATTTCTCACACACTGATGTTTCTCTCCCTCTCTTTCTCTCTCCCTTTCCCTGTCTTTGAAAATAAAATAAATAAACACATAATCTTAAAAAAATTAAAAAAAAGAATTCAATGAAGTATCAGTATAACATACATCCAGAAAAGGGCTTAAATCCTAGAGAACAGCTGAATGAATTTTCACAGAAAACCAGCATGCAGATGAAGAAACACAATATGACCAGCACCCCAGAGGATCCTTCACACCCTCTTCTGGTTGATCACCACACCTCTGCAAGGGGCTTTTGTCCTGGTACCTAACATTACATTTGAGTTTGGCCTGTCTTTGAACTTTATATAAATGGAAATGTGAAATGTATCCTTTCTTGTATCTGGCTTCTTTCACTCAACATTATACTTGTGAGATGTACCCATGCTGTGTGTATTTGTGGTTCATTGTCATTGTTGTATAGTGTTTCATTCTAGTAATATTTGACAGTGTACTTACCCATGCTATGCTGAATGCTCACTAGGGAACATCTTTAGCTTTTAATTTTTGTCAACCTGGGAGCAAAACATAATCTCATTGTTTTAATTTTAATTTTTTAATAAGATGGAATGATGTCTTTTCAAATGAATAATGAACCATTCATTTTTATTTTTCAAACAGTTGCTGTATAGATCATATATGACCTTTTTCCTACTGAGGATTCTTCATTGTTCTTAATGATTTGTAAGGCCTCTTAATCATTCAAAAAGCTCTTTATAACCATGAATTTTAATTTGTCTTGTACATTACAAGCATTCTTGGTTGTTTTTTGTGTGTGTTATTAATTTTATTAATAATGTCTTTTGAATATAGAAGTTTTTAATTTTCATCTGTCCATCTTTTCCATTTTGGGTTTTGGGCTTTTTTTCCTTAAGCCTAAGGGATGTGATTTAGTGATATGAGGAAAAGAGGAGACCAATATATTAGAATTAGAGCCATAAACAGGAGAGATTAACTATTCAGAGAGGTTGAGAAGGATAAGTGCATGAAAATACCCCTGAACCTGACAGTTAACAACCTTTAAGAATGGTGTTTCAGTGGGGTGGTAAGGGTAGAAGAGTTGGAAAATAACAGAAGGATAGGAGTAAGAAGTAGAGACTGCAAACGTAGACTATTCTTTTCTTTCTTTTTTTTAAGATTTTATTTATTTTAGAGAGAGGGGAAGGGGGAGAAAGAGAGGGAGAGAAATATCAATGTGTGAGAGATACATTGATTGGTTGCCTCTTGCACAACCCCAGCTGGGGACCTGGCCCACAACCCAGGCATGTGCCCTGACTAGGCATTGAACTGGTGACCTTTGGATCTGTACTTCATCACTCAGTCCACTGAGCCACACCAGTCAAGGCTAGACTGATCTTTTTAAAAGATGGTCAATGAAAGGAAAGGGAGAGATAATACACTGGGCTTGAAGAGAAAACTGGTAATTTAAAATTTTTAAATTTTCTTATTTTAAAAAGAGACTGCAGCCCTGGCTGGTGTGGCTCAGTGGACTGAGCACTGGCCTGTGAATCAAAGGGTCACTGGTTCAATTCCCAGCCAGGGCACACACCTGGCTTGTGGGCCAGGCCCACAGTTGGGGGTGTGAGAGACAACCCATCAATGTGTCTGTGTCTGTCACACATCAATATTTCAATCCTTCTCTTTCTTCCTCCCTTTCCTTCTCTCTAAGAATAAATAAATAAAATCTTTTTTAAAGGAAAAGGTAAAAATATACTCTATTGGACCTTTTCCTCAAGTAATAGATGAGGTTCAAAAATCCAGGCAGAGAAGTTGGCTTTGAAAATAGGGAAAAATACAACTACAACTTCAAAAGATAGAGAGAAGGGGGGCATGTGGAGAAAGTGAAGAATCACATTGCCCCTCAGTATTCAGCGAGGTGGGAGAAGAACTCTTCAGAGAAACAGGACTAAACATCATTGATATTGACAACTGTGGGCTTTACATAAGGAATTACCTAAAGATAAATCATAAGAGATTTCTGGAGGGTCAGTCTTTGCTGGATGACAGGACTTTGTTTTGAAGGCAATCTAAGTGGTTAGATCTTGACCGGCAACCCCTGAGCCTAGGATGTTCTTAAACATTTTTGTGCCTGGGTCCCTTAGGCAGTTCTATTGAAGGCATTGCATGCCTTCTCACAATAATGGTTTACATGCCTCCAATAAAATATTTAGAATTTCAAAGGAAATCAATTAAATATTGAAATATATTTAGAAAAATATTTTAAAACAAACGTGTATATAATAGCATATAGGATGCATTATTGATGTAACAAATACAAGTAACAAGATCTACAGAATTTATTTAACTACCATAAATTCAAAGTAGTGTGAGCATATCACTTTAAAATATTTGTTCTGGCTGGTGTAGCTCAGTGGATTGAGTGCTGGCTACGAATCAAAGGGTCACCAGTTTGATTCCCGGTCAGGGCACATGCCTGGGTTGAGGGCCAGGTGCCCCAGTGGGGGCCACTTGAGAGGCAACCACACTTGGTGCTTGTCTTGCTTTCTTTCTCCCTCCCTTCCTCTCTCTCTAAAAATAAATAAATAAAAATTAAAAAAAAATAAAATAAAATATTTGCAACAACTTAATGTGTGAGCAAAGCTATGTTTTTTTTTTTTTAATTGGTAACAGTGTCCTAGCCCCTGATAATGTTATTGGGATTTGTTGACTATTTTCATGACTGAAAAAAATGCTAAATTTCATTTAGAGTTCAGTAAAAATAAAGATGTAATTCTTTTTCCTATCAACCATCATGGATCTTGTAAGTTGTATATAGGACACCTTGAGCACCTGCACGTGTGGGGTAAGAACCTCTGGCCTCGTGCTTGCTTTGTTAGCACACATACTGAAAGCTGGAAGGATTAGAGGATTAGAGGACAGAGAGGATTAGCAGGGCCCCTGTGCAAGGATGACATGCAAATTTGTTAAGTATTCCATATTTTTAGGGGGGTTAAGAAGTAAAAAACTGCCCGTTATAAAATTAGTCATGGGAATGTAATGTACAGCATAGGGTATATAGTCAGTAATATCGTAATCGCTATGTATGGTGCCAGATGGGTCTACACTTACCTTGGTGATCACTTCATAAGGCATATAAATGTGTAACTGCTATGTTGTGCACCCGAAACTAATATAATATTGTATGACAACTGTAGTTACAAAAATAAATTAAAAAAGTGAGGAGTGAAAGAAATAAACCCTCCCAAATGTCAGGGTTTGAGTATAACTATTTCCTGCCCTTACTTTGCATATGTGATATACATGTAATAGTTGTCATTTATATCCTAGGCAGATATAAAGTAAGATGTATTAATGTTATGGTGACACTCACGTCTCTCTGTTTCTATCTAGGTTTCTTTCTTTACTCCAAGAAAATTTCCCAAGCTTCCTCTTGCCTACAGAAGCTCCTCTACTTCAACCTGTCTGCAGTTAAAGACAAGGAGCAGTTAACGATGGCCCAGCTGGGCCTGGACTTGGGGCCCAACACTTACTATCACCTGGGGCCAGAACTGGAACTGGCTCTCTCCCTGGTTCAGGAGCTTCACATGGGGGACCAGGACATCCCTAAGCCAGGGAAAGTGTTTGTATTGCAGTCAGTACCATGGCCTCAAGGTATCCTTCACTTCAACCTACTGGATGTGGCTAAGGACTGGAATAATAACCCTCAGAAAAACGTAGGCTTGTTCTTGGAGATACTGGTGAAAGGACACAGAGGCCTCAGGGTGAATTATCAGCTTGAGGACACCTGTGCCAGACTGAGATGTTCTCTTCATGCTTCCCTGATGGTGGTGACCCTCGACCCTGAGCAGTGCCATCATTCTTCCCGAAAAAAGAGGGCAGTCCTCCCTGCCCCTAATGTTTCTTGCAAGAACCTCTGCCATCGTCACCAGCTATTCATCAACTTCAGGGACCTGGGTTGGCACAAGTGGATCATTGCCCCCAAGGGGTTCATGGCAAATTACTGCCACGGAGATTGTCCTTTCTCATTGACCACTTCCCTCAACAGCTCCAATTATGCGTTCATGCAAGCACTGATGCATGCTGTTGACCCAGCGATTCCCCAAGCTGTCTGTATTCCCACCAAGCTGTCCCCCATCTCCATGCTTTACCAGGACAACGATGACAATGTTATTCTACGACATTATGATGACATGGTAGTTGATGAATGTGGGTGTGGGTAGGCTGTCAGAAATAGGAATTGTAGGAGTGTCCTTAGGGTAGAGCTTTTAATAAAATTCCGTACCTGTTTATGACCTCTTGGATCTGAAATATCAATATGTTTATGTTTACAATTTGTCTTCCTGGAAAATCCATCATGATTGATGATGTCCCAAATTATACACTCACACACAGCCTTAATGATCATGGGGATTTTTAAAAAATCACTAATATCTACATAATTAACTTAATGGCTGAATTATACATGATTATTTAGATACATGTTTCACTTAAGAAAATGGTTATCATTGGACACTGCCATTTTTCATGATAGAATAGTGGTATGAATTTATTCATATTTCATGTTCATATCTTAGAAAACTTTCAAACACAGAATTGCAAAGTTAGAAGTATAAATTGACTCTTCTGTTGTGGACCATCCTGCCTGGTATCAGAAGCTGTAACTCCCACCAAGGCTAAGGCTGAGGGAATGACCTTGAACCATAAGCCAGCAAGGAGACAAAAGCTTATCTCCCTGGCAGGAGCACCACTTCTGCTCCTTTTACTTCACTATGCCTGGCCCCCAATGCTTGGTCGGTTAGCCAACAACAGGTAAGATTCCCCAAGGGGGGAATGATCTAAGACAGGCAAGATCACGTGCGAGGCCCCCAAGGAAGGACTTTGGGGGCTACAGCAATAGGGGGTGAGGGACCCTCGCCCCTCGGCTTTGACGAAGCCTGAGTCCTCATTGTCTGTGAGAAAATCTCCTTATCTCTTGGCTGCCTTAGTTCCCTTGCTCCACCTAAGCCTGAAACAATGACAGAGAGTGGTGCAGCCCTGTGCTGGAAAGGGTGGGTTCCCCAGGTGATTAGGCCTAAGAAAGAATATGTAAAATCCTGTGAAACCTGCTTTGTTTAGAATGCTCTCAATTAACTGATAAGAGTCCAAGGAAGAAGTCAGTTTGTTCCTTAAAGTTTTTTACAGCTCTTTGACCCTGACTCAGAATAGGCCCTCAGACTTCCTTGTTACCTATTGTTTGATCCTTACTTCCTGGCTATGAGTAAGGAGCTTTACCTGAATTCTTATGCAAATGAACCCAATAAAAAGCCTGCTTGGGCGGGAGAGAATGAGGTGCTCTCCCTTAGGGGCACTCTTCCCTAGGGAGGATGGCCATGGTGCTCCCCACTAGGGAGAGTGGCCATTCCGTTCCTACTTCCCCACAGGACCTGGTTGTCTCTGTGTATGTTTTTTCTCATGTGTCAACGAGCCATCCGCAGCATTCTGCAGTCACTGCCGGTCGGTAGCCGAGTCATTCTTCTATAATTAATATAAAATATATTGATATTAGAACAAACATGCATGTATTATGGGATAAAAAGCTAAGTTCACATGGACTTCAAATATAAAATTTTACACAGTAGGATACTTTGGATTACATCAGGAAGTAGGAAGTTGTTTACCTTAAGTTAGGAGAACGAAAGTGGAAAAGTTTAGGAATCGTCACATTATTTAATCCCTTCTGTGGCTGCACTTGTCACTACCTTAAGTCAACCTCACCATTCACCTTGGATTATTGCTATAACTTTTGACTTGATCTTTTCATTTTTATTTTTGGGTTTTTAAAAATGTAGATTATTATAATTTAACTATATTACAAATACACATGAAGAGCCCTGCACAACCACTTCAGTCACGTTTCCCATCCTCCTACTAAAATTACCACCCTGAAATCAGTGTCCATCTTTCCCATTCATTTCTTTATAATTTTACTATGTGTACTTGGATCCATACTTCATAGAAACAATATTGGAGTTTATTTTTCTATCATTATTCCTCTCAATTTATTATTTCAGAGGATACATGTATGAATATCATTTTTTTCACTGCTAAATAGTAACCCATTACAAGCATATTACACAATTGATTTGTCCCTTATGCTATTTTTGGACACTGGGGGCATTCAAACAAACTGCTAGAATCGTTTCTATAGAATGGACACAGAATCTCTTACAATCTATTTTCCAGCTAGGACCCAGTGTAGGGCAGCAGTGAGTATGGGCAACTTGTAAGGAGAATGAAGAGGCTACAGAGATTAGAGTGCACACCCTCGAACACAAACAAAACTGATCTTTAAAAAGCACTCTCAAGACTGCTTTCAGGGATCATTTCTATAGTTTGTTTAAAAGCATTCACCTTGTCAAATGCATCATTGAATCAGACACTGTTCTCTGACAGATATCAGTAGGAGGCTGACTTTGAACAACTCATTTAGAACAAGTTCGTGGAACAATCAGGATGATGCCAACAATAGTAACCTATATCAATGTGTTTACATAGAACTTTCAGATTATATTTGTTAAAAAGCTAAGAAATCAACGGATAACAGAAGACAGATGGTTGCTTTGGTAAAGGCAGTGGTGCTTTGGTGGGGCGGCAGTCCCAGCTCTGTCCTCTTTGTGGGCCCGGGATTCTTGGTGGTGCACCTCGGACTTGAACAAGGGAGTTTCATTAGCACAAAAAAAGTCATAAAATTTCACCTGTGAACCATGATCAACATACAAGTTTACGAGTGGTTGGGAATCGTCACATCGTCACAAGTGCAGCCACAGAAGGGATTAAATAATATGACGATTCCCAACCACTTGTATGTTGTATCTTCCCTAAGATGCCAAGGGAAGAGGGCCAGCCTGTGCACTATTTGATAGAAAAGTACACAGGGAAAGCTAGTAATCATCTGGATGTGTACTGGGAAGTCAGAGGAAGGGAATTAGTTACATGATCTAAGTGACAAGATTTGTTAACCTCCAGGTCCAGATACTAGAGGAATTCTATTCATTTCAGACTCACCGCTCCTATTCATATTTTTCAAGTAGGCTATACAATATGCTTGACCGATTTCTGCCTTTCTTTCTTTCTTTTTTTTTTTTTAAGAGATTTATCTTCTTTTTTTAAAGATTTTATTTATTTATTTGTAGAGAGGGAAGGGAGGGAGAAAGAGAGAGAGAGAGAAATATCAATGTGCGGTTGCTGGGGCTTATGGCCTGCAACCCAGGCATGTACCCTGGCTGGGAATCGAACCTGCAACACTTTGGTTCGCAGCCCACGCTCAATCCACTGAGCTATGCCAGCCAGGGCTTGGCTTTCTTATTTATAATATTACATGCTAAGCTTGCTTTCTCAAGTAAATAAGCTGCTCATACTGATTGGGGAGGGGGGCAGACATCCCATATCAAATTGACCAAACATTACAAATTGTCTTGCTGGGTAGATTATTTTTTTAAATTGTTAAATTGTTTATTTATTAATAGAAACTATTCCTTAGCCAAAATATTCATGTTCCATAGTTCAAGAACACAGGTCAGTGACAAACTTCCATGGAAATCAACACCCCAAAATTCTTTTTTAAGAAAAAATTTTATTTAAAGGAGGAAGAAAGATCAATGAACATACCTCCAACTGGGAACCTGGCCCACAACCCAGGCATATACCCTGACTGGAATTTGAACCAGTGACCTCTTGGTTTACAGGCTGGTGCTCAACCCACTGAGCCCCACCAGCCAGGGCCCAAAAATTCTTTATATTCCAAAATAACTTTGTTCTCTGAAAGATACCAGTCTTCCTCATATCCTCAAATTCTTTCACGGAATCATAATTTCTGTACAAATCTGCATATGCTTTCTTTCTTGGTTCAGCCACAGCAAACTTATGGAATGTTGCAACCCCCAGGGATACAATGCTGGCTCCAACATATAAAATCTCAGACGCTTGGCCAGAAGGCCACACATTTGAGGTTTCATCAAAGCACTGGAAGCTATTGTAGTTACACTCTCCTCAACGCCAACATTCTTCCTGATGGAGAAATGGACCTAGGGCAGATTATTTCTGAACTAATTTATCTCCACAGTTTCACTTTTATTTCATGCAACAGATTTTTATTGTGTCTGTTATATGCCAATTTTGTACTAGGTCCTGAAAAATAAAGACAGCCACTTTCACCATAGAGCTTAACATATAGCACATTTGCTTATAAATTATTTGAATATGTACAAGTGAAAAAGTAGCATATACCCAATATATATTAATTTATTCAAAATTATGTGTTAACTATTATATTACTGTATTATATATATTTTGAAAATATTACTGTTAAGTTTTACTTTTAGATAAAATAGAAGTTCTAATAATTTCTTCTCACCTCAGTGTTTCAGGAATAGATGTTCTAGTGTTTTCTTTCTTCACACCAGGGTGTTTCCAGGTGCACACCCCCCAGGCTGCAGGGCACCTCCCTTGGGAGACTACTGCTTTCTGAGGGATGTGACTTTGCTCCTGTGTCCTGAGCACAACAATGACTTTACTAATCCTGGTCTCCTGCCATACCTGGTGATGATCTGTCTACCTGTCCCTCATGGTCTTTCTTACCTTAAGCCTTGAGTTGTTTGGGCTTGTTTCTGAAATTGCAAATGTGTATCCAAAGCCCAGATGATCACAGTTCCTGAGGCTGCATTGTTAAATTTACTTCTGAATTGAACTGAATTGGTACTGATGTATTTCCTTAGTCTTTTCCTTTGGGGTCTGTGTTTAATACATTTACTTTATTTTTTAAAAGTTATAAAATGATAGTGGCTATTTCCTTCTGCTCATAGTTTTGTTTTTGGCAGGTTTGTTCACTCCTGAGTTCATCATGTTATCTCCTGAGGCCATGGTCGTACCCTAGAGAGGAAGAGGCGCTGTGGCCTTGGCCCCACATCGTCCTATATCTTCATTCAAGTCTTAAATCTGTTTGATAAGTCTGTAAACAGGCATGAGCTCTGTAAGTCAAGATATATGCTGTGATTTGGGCAGGACAGTACAGGATAGGGTTAGGGTTAGGACTCTAACTCCAAAATATAAATATAAATATAAATATTAATATTAATAATAATAATATTAATAAATATAAAGTACACTTGTACAGCATGACACTTCAAGACTTGTGAGCTTATTTAATGGCAGGCCCACTCACTCACAGGCCTTGAAGTGGGTGAGGGAATCAGATAATCATCCCAATAGATGCAAAAGAAAATGTGGCAAAATTCACCACAATTCATGATAAAAATGCTCCACAAAATAGAAATGGAGAGAAATTTTTTTAGCCTGATGAAGGGCATCTGTAAAAAACCTACAGCTAACATTATACTCAAGGCTGAATAGCTGAATGCTGTCCCCCTAAGATTGGGAAAAACACATATTCACTCTCGTCTTCTCTATTGAACTTTTTATTGAAGTACTTCGTCATCACAATAAGGCAACACAAAATAAATAGCATACATGTTGGAAAGGAAGAAGTTACAATATGATCAGCTGCCTGGAAAAGAGTAAGGAATCTGTAAAAAAAAAAAACCCCAAAAAACCCTATTAGAAATAAGCGCTGCCCTGACTGGAGTTGAGTGCCAGCTTGCGAACCCAAGGGTCACCGGTTTGATTCTCGGTCAGGGCACACGTGTGGGTTGTGGGCCAGGTCCCTGATTGGGGGCATGCAAGAGGGGACTGACTGATGTTTCTCTCTCATGTGGATGTTTCTCTCCCTGTCTTTCTCCCTCCACTCCTTTCTCTCTAAAATTAACTAAATAAAATCTTTTTAAAAAATCACTGTAAGATACTAAAGTCACATAAATGTGCAACTAAAAAGGTTGACATTACAAATGTTGCTGAGGGGATTGAGGTACTGAAACTCACATACTCCTGGTGAGGCCATAAACTGGTAAAACAATTGGGCATTTTCTTTTTTTTAAAGATTTTATTTATTTGTTTTTAAAGAGAGGGGAAAGGAGAGAGAGAAATATCCAATATGGGATTGGTTGTCTTTCCACACTCCCAGCTTGGGACCTGGCCCACAACCCAGGCATGTGCCCTGACTGGGAATCAAACTGGCAACTTTTCAGTTTACAGGCTGGCACTCTGTCCACTGAGCCACACCAGCCAGGGCACACAGTTGGGCCTTAAAAGTTAAATATACACTTACCAGTTTGATCTAGCAATTCCACTCCCAGGTTCTGTACCCAAGAGAAGGAAAAAGAAACATGTTTATATAAGGAAGTGTATACAATGTTAATATCATCCTTATGCATAATAGCTTAAAACTGGAAATAACCCAAAGTCCATCAGTGGATGAATGAATAAAACAATTGTATCATACCAATATAAAGGAATTTACCCGTCAATAAAGAGAAATGGTTCTCTGACATACCTAATCACATAGATCAGTTTTACAGAGAAACTGAGCAAAAACCTTCTATGATTCCATTTGTATGAAATTATAGAGCAGTACAAACTAATCTATAGTGACAGAAATATCAGCAGTTGTTTGGGACTGGGAGTAGCAAGATTGGCAGAGAATTTTTAGGGTGATGAGAATTTTAAATACCTTGATTGTGGAATGGTCACATAAGTATATATATACATTTTTAAAAACTCATGAATTTCCAGGCATAGGACACTGACCTATCTTCAATCTCTTTGAAAACAAAACAGAAGATGGATCAAGCATTCAAGAAGAATTCTAGTGGAAACAAATTCAAATTATATACCACCTTAACTATTGCACACGTGCCACCTGTGCGTGTGTCTTACTGTATGAGATTCTTATAGCTGCTGTAACAAATTTCCACGAACTTAATGGTGGAAAATAGCATGAATTTTCTTACAGCTTTGGTGGCCAGAAGTACAAAATAGAATCTCACTAAATCAAGATGTTATCAGGGCAATATTACTTCACAAGGATCAAGGGAAGAATCTACTTCCTTGCTTTTTCCAGCTTCTAGAGGTTGTCCTCATGCCCTGAATCATGGCCCCTTTTCAGCCAGTAATCACATCACTCATCTCTGCTTCCATCATCACATGTCCTTCCCTGACTGGCTCTTTTGCCTCCTTCTTTTAAGGGTCTCTGTGATTGGATTGTGACCACCCTACCTCAAGATCCTTACCCTAATCACCTCTTCAAAGTTACTTTTGCATTTATAAGGTAACATACTTATAGGTTTCAGGAATTAGGAGGGGGATCATTATTCTACCTACCACACGAGAAATTCTTGGCTTCTCAAGGACCTTCTTCTACGACGTGGCACTCTGCTCCTTCTTCAACTCTCACCTGCCACTCCAAACAACTGCTTCATCTTGTGAGGGCTCCAACTTGACTTTCATAGTTAAGGAAAGTCTTATATTTAGGACGCAGGTGTTGGTTTCATAAGGTTTGAGATTCCAAGTTCAGGGGCTCTAGATCTGAGACCGCAATTCTGGGAATGTGTGCCAAAACTCCAAGGAGCTGACCCAGGTATTGGGCAACAGGTAGCAATGGTGATAGGGACTATGTATAGCAGGCATGTCAAACTGATTTTCACCAGGGCCCACATCAGCCTCACGGTTGCCTTCAAAGGGCCGAATGTAATTTTAGGACTGTATAAGTGTAACTACTCTTTAACTAGGGGCAAGGAGCTCAGCACTGCTGCTAGGTGGAAACAAGGTGCTGAGCTGGATAAAAAGGGTGAAGGGCTGTCTTTGACCCCTCGGCCTTGTGTTTGCCACCTGTGGTGTATAGTACTCACTTTTTAGCGGAGGGTATAAAACCATAAGTGAACTTTGCCTTACCTGACTCAGAAGCTAAAGTCCTTCTGATTTTGCATCTATCAGCACCCCTCCCCTTTCCAACAGGATCTGGGCCAAAGAGCAAAATAAGAGGAAGTTATAAATAAATGAAAAGTAGCTAAAGAACAAGGCCAGTTCACCAAGGAAGAACGATGTGTCAGTCTTGCCTTAGCCTTAACTTAAAGGAAACCTTTTAAAATTTAGATATTATAGGGAAGAACTTTGTAATTTGGATATCCTCAGGGATTTACTCTACAGAATTAATTATTGGCACCATAAACTGTTTTGAAACCTCACACCAAATTCTCTCTTAATCTGCTACCTGTGCGTACAGCCTAGATACCCAGTAAGTGCCTGAGACTCAGGAATGAGTCATTCTCTGCTCAAGCATGTGGCAGTCATCACACCAGAAAAGAATGTTCAGGCGTTGCCAGACGGAGCAATCAGCACAATTTGTAGCTCCAAGGAAGAAGTCTAGTGACCGGCCGCCATGGCTTCTGACACAGGTGAAATGGATCGAGGTCCTGGTAAGCTTCATATTCTTGAAGAGAGCAGAAATTCTTTGTGTGTGTGTCTTGCTTGTGTCCTTGGGCATTTTCCAACTTTCCTACTTATTATTATATTAATACCATTCTCTTAAAAATGTAATTTTATTTACTTTATTAAAAATTATCTGCCTTCCTGTGGGTATTATCATTTGTTTTTGTTTCTGTTTTCTTTTTTGTTCTTTTTTGGTATTATTTTTTGAGGAGGATTAATCTGAAGTTTTGCCAGAATGGTGACTGGCTGTTCTTGGTTAAATAAGATTTATTATTATTATTAATAGTAACTATTCCTATCCACAAGTAATTTTGATCAAATGACACTACTAAGTCAATGCTTGTTTCACCATAATAAAAAATTCAAGAAAATGTATAACTGTTAAATAACTATTTAAGATACCAACAGAAGTGATGACACAGGGGCATGTAAATTATTTAAGGTTTAGTTAGTTAACTTTAAAACATTCATGAGAGAGGGAGAACACATCATGCTCTGGAAGGAAATAATTTTCAGATCAGATAAGATTGGAACTGGATTCTAAAAGGGTAGAATTTAGGTTGGCAAACAGAAGGTGATTCCACGTTGGTTGACACAAGATTTTGAGGGAATTGTGTTTGGGATATACGGAGTAAACTGGTTAGGGTAGAGAAGAGTTTGTGGAAATAATCTACAGTGAAATTAGAAGGCAAATTTGATGTGTTATTATAGTGGGCCCTGAATGCCAGGCTAAGGAAATTGAGGTCAATCCTTTTGGTAAGAGAACGTCTCTGGAGAACTTGGAAATAACCTGGAGATGACTGAAATAATGCTTTAGGCACATGTACCTGGCATCTGATGCCTTCTGGACTGGAAGCAGAAAAGACTGGAAGCAGGAAGACCAGTTAGAAGACTATTGCAAGAGTGTGGGCATGACGTGATTGGGGATAATACGCTATCAGTCTTGGGTTTTAGAAAACAATATTTTTTTCTCCATTATATTGTCTCCCTTTTAAAATTGTCTTGTGAGTGTCATGTTGGGGGAAAGACTAAAGACATTATTTAGTTGGAGTAAGAGGTTAATTTCCCTGGACTTTGCTAAAAAAGTGGTGTGTTTTACCCCTCAAAACTTCTTGACTCACACGGCTGGCATCTTTGCTTCACCTCCCAAGGGTAGATACTGAGAATATATCTCACTTTCTCTCTTTCTGAAGTTCTCACTGCTGCTTCACTTCCTTCAAAGCAAGTGCCCTCCCATCATCGACATGACCTTCTTCTGCAGGTACGGCCTCTCTGTTTCTGTAAGGCCCCCTCTGGAGTAGATCAGCTGGTTGCAGGGCCCTGATTTGGATTAAGGTCTGAGCAGTACCCATTCCAAGGTCTCAGCCACCCCCTTTCTTTTCCTTCTGAGTGCTCAAATTCCCTGTTCCTTCTTTTAGGGGTGAAGTTTATTCTTCAGGTCACACTTAGGCTAGTGTTTCTTGACTCTGTTCTGTATCCTGACCCATGATGTAGCTGGGAGGCAGCTCCCCCCACCCATTACAGAGCCTGTGTGAGAGTTTGAAGATGGTTCACTCCACCCCATGGGGCCACAGCTGTTTGAACTAATAACTATGGCAGCCATGAAAGGCAGAGAACAGGAGAGTGCTAGCAGGTGTAGCCGATTGTGGGAGGAATTGGAATTGGGGTTATGGAGGAAGTTTCAGACTGGGATTTAAACAAAAAGACAGGCCACTATGTAAGATGAGAGATAATGTGGGATCATGTGGGGGGAAAAGAGGGGTGGAAAGACTCTCATTGGCCCGCCATGAAGAGGTGCCAAGTGGTTTGGGATTAAGAACTGGAGACTGAGGGGACACAGCTGATGGTGCTGGAAGCTGTGGGAGACCTGCCCAGCAGAGCACGGATGACTGGGAGGAACCAGAAGTGAGCTACAGACTTCTGTATTTTTCCTTCTGGAAGGCGGTACTTCTGACTGGCGTGCTCTGAGACTGGCCTGACTGGGCAAAGGGGGGACGGCAGGACTGTGTGTTTGTGGGTGTATCTTCGTTTCTAAAGGGAGTGAGATTTAATGGCAGAATTCCATTATTCTAAAACCTGTATAACTTTTAACTAAATAGTTCCTTTCCTTTTTACAAAACTCTGGCATTGACACCCACAGTTCCTGATACAATGGTGATGGCGGGGATGAAGAATCTAGAGGAACAAAAGACCCCAGGGGCTGGGGATTGTTTCTATCACACACACACACACACACACACACACACACACACACGGCCTTGAGCAGAACACCTCCTGTTTCGGAGGAAGTGTCACCCGGATGTGACTGTGGTTCAGAAATAGCACCTGAGAGTTAAGGTTTGGCCAGGAGGGCGGGTTCAACCTTTTGTCTGCACGTCCACACTGCCACTTCGCTCTCAGAGTGGGAGGGCCTTCTGTGTGTCTCTCGGACCCACTGAGAAGGGGTGTCATGTGGGAAAACCTTCAGTTCTGTGTCTAGCTTTACGGACCTCTGCTTTCTTGGAAAAGAGACATTAGTGATGGTAATTGAGCCTTTTAATGCCTCCCCAGGCAAATTTTAGTTTCCAAATAACTAGAGGGGAAATCCTTAACATGAGTTCTTGTTGCCAAACTAAACGTCCTAGGTCGTCCCAAGTAAAACACATGAGTTGTCTCTCTGCTCTCCAAGTTTTGGAATCTGCCGCATGACTAGTCCAGATCCAGGCCAGATCAATGCACATTTCATCCCCAAAGTTCTGGGTCTTGAGAGACACAATCCTCTGAAATCTAGTACTTTTTTTTTTTTAATTTGAATAATTCCCACACTCTCTAGAAGGCCCTATATGGTCAGGCTCATCTCTTATCATTGTGTATCTTTCTATTTTTCATCCTCACCTGCCCACTGATTTTAGAGAGAGGGAAAGGGAGGGAGAGGGAGGAAGAGAAATAACTGATGCAATCTGTTGCCTCTTGCACGTGCCCCTACCAGGGACAAACCTGCAGCCTAGGTGTGTGCCCTGACCGCCAGTTGAACCTGCAGCTTTGGTTTATGTACAATGCTCCAACCCACTGAGCCACACCAGCCAGGGCCACCATTGTAGATCTTGATCACTCTGACCTAGCAAGGCTATTCCTCGTTCTTCCTCAAACATGTCAACGTCTTCCCACCTTAAGTTTTTGCACTTGCTGTTTCCCCTTCTCAGAATGCTCTTGCTTGATGTCCACATGTCTTGCTTCACTTTCCATTCAGAACTCTTCAAAAAAGCCTTCCCTGACCCACCTCTGCAAGGTTGCCTGATCCCGCCTTCACTTTTGTTCTCCTTACAATGCTTTTCACAGCACTTGACACTGTTAAATTAATATCTGTATTTGTTTACTTACACTCTCTCCCTTTATAAGCTCTACTGACATGAAGATAAGGGTTTGTTTTTTTTCCTCTATTTTACTTAGAACAGTGACTAACATTTAATAGGCTCTTAGAACTTGTTGAAAGAATATGTAAGTGAATCTCTCCCCACCCTGTGTAGATTGTACTTTGCCAAGTTCCAGGGGTGACTTATCTGCTGGTCACTAATACCCTCTTCCTGGCTGTCCTGGATATTTTGCCCCTTTGTGATAGCCAGTTGAAGGGCACAGGACCAGCTGGGCTCCCGGTAATCCCAGGGAGTCTTCTGACTGAAGCAGGGATCAGGAGGACAGTCCTCCCTTATCCATGGTTTCACTTCCCATGGTTTCAGTTACCTGCAGTCAACGGCAGTCTGAAAATAGTAACTAAAAATCCTGAAACAAACAATTCATAAGTTTTAAATTGTGTGTCCTTCTGATCAGTGTGATGCATCTTGTGTCTTCCTGTTCTGTCCCACCCAGGATATGAAGCACCCCTTTGTCCACTGTATCCATGCTGTATACGTTTTCAGCCTGCCCTTAGTCACACAGTAGCCTTCTGGGTTACCAGATTGACTGTCGTGGTATCACAGTGCTTGTGTTCAGGTGACCCTTACTCTACTTCATAATGGCCCCAGAGCACAAGAGTAGTGATGCTGGTAATTCAGATTTGTCAAGGAGAAACCGTAAAGGGCTTTTTTAAAGTGAAAAGTTAAGTACAGTGCAATAAGATATTTTGAGATATAGAGCACATTCACATAACTTTTATTACAATATATTGTTATACTTGTTCTATTTATTATTAGTTATTGTTGTTCATTTCTTACCATGCCTAATGTATAAGTTGAACTTGATCATAGGTATGTATATATAAGAAACAATATGGTATATAAAGAGTTCAATACCATTGTGGTTTCAGGCTTGTACTGAGGGGTCTCAGAACGCATCCCTTGTGGGTGAAGGGGGACAGCTGTATCCCATTCTCTGATACCTTGTGCATTGGGAGCTGGTGACATACAGCATCAATTTTTACTTCCTAGCTCCCAGTTCTGCTGCCGGTCCCACTGTTCTGTCCTTTTCCTAAGAGCAATGATTATTGCCTATTTCTCTTCCTCCTTCCAGGGTAACATGATTGAAAGAGAGAATTTTTCCACCTTTGAGAGCTTCTATGTAGCAGGATTTTGCTGTCAATGCCTTTAGTAACCACTGGGCTGGTTCTCTTTCACTGGTTTAATGATATCTCCCTGTATGCTTTTTGCAAATGCTTTTTCTCACTCATCACTTATGCAGATGTCTTTTCTCCTTTCTCTTGATTTGTAGTTAAAACATGTATATATATATATATTTGAAGCCTATGGTTTCCCAGCTTCTCTCCATACTACCAAATATTGTTTCTGTAAATTGTAATTTTAATTGAGATAATCATAGCTTAAAACATGAAGCCTTAAGAAACACTACAGCCCTGATTGGTGTGGTGCAGTGGGTTGGGTGTCATCCTGTAACAGGGTGCAGCCAAGAGGGGGGACCCCAAATAGGGATTTGGAATGGGGTCCAGAACTCAAGGTGTCCAGGAAATATTAGGATGTCCTCACCCCCTTCCCCCACAGGTGTGGGTTAAGGGAAAGGACAAATGGAGCAGGGCCATTGAGAGCTATTTTGCATAGCAACAGCTTTGCAGCTAACCTCTAGTATGGTCATTTAACATATCTATAACCTTTAACTGGTTACATAGATATGTTAAATAGCTGTGACCCTGCTCTGAGCTGGGGAAATGGAAGTAACTTCCTCACCAAGACATAACTGGAGGCAGGTCCCTCTAATTACAGTGCCTGAGTGGGAGCTTGGAGAGGATTGGCTCCATGACCTGGGGCCATGCCTGCCCTGACTCATGATGGCAGCCCAGTAAAGCTGGAAGGATATGAGAGTGATGGCAAGTATAGACGATTGTGGGAGGAGTCAGAAATGGGGCTGCAGAGGAAGATTGGTGTGGGGATTTAAACCCAGATGTGGCAGCCATTGGAGGGAGAACCACGTGGCTTTGGCAGAGTGGGGACTCCCACAGCTTTAGAAGGGGGAACTATCACCCGGCTTTAGCAGAGATCCCCATGACACAGCTGATGGTGCCAGGGACCAAGGGAGGCCTACCAGATGAGATGGATTACTGGGAAGAACCAGGGGCTGCCTGAGCCACTGACTTCTATTTCTTTTCCTGAGATACGGTACCCCAGACTGGGCAAAGCGGGGAAGGAAGGACTGTGTGTGTTTGTGGGTGTTTTAAGGGACTTTGGGATTTTGATGAAGACATTAAGTCACTGCTTTAAGTTTGTATAGCATTAAATAAACATTTCCGTTACTTTTCATGAATCTTTGGCATTGAGAGAGGACTTTCCTCTGGCAGCGGACATAACGAACCTGGGGGGTTTCTTTTGGTAATAATACATTGCCCTCAGCCCCCTTTGGCCCCTTGTGTTCTGTAATAATCCTGCAAACTGGAAGGTCGCTGGTTCAATTCCCAGTCAGGGCACATGTCTGGGCTGCAGGCAAGGTTCCTGCTTGGGGGCACTCAGGAAGCAAACGATAGATGTTTCTCACACATCACTGTTTCTCTCCCTATCTTTTCCCCTCCCTTTCCCTCTCTCTAAAAATAAATTTAAAAAATCTTTTAAAATAAGTTTATAAAAGAGGAGAGAGAAGATGGCAGCCAACAATATTACAACATACATGGAAATTGGAGATCAAAAATTGTAGCAGACATTGAAAAACCAGACAGTAAGGAAACCACTTCAGGATAATAAGGGCCCAGGGATCAGCCCTGGGACCAGGGAGGCTGCAGACCCAGGCCTGGTGCTCTGGGGTCTGCCTCAGGGCATGGGGAAGAGAGTTGGGTCAACCGCTCCCTCCCTGGCCAAACAAGGATTGAACAGCACCTGGGGAGGCCTGGTTGCAATTTGGCGAAACTGAGGGCTACAAAGTCAATATCCAAAAATCAAAGGCATTTTTGTACACCAACAATGAAACAGCAGAAGCAGAAATCAAGAAAAAAATCCCATTCAATATAGCAAAAAGAAAAAATAAAATACCTAGGAATAAACCTAACCAAAGAGGTAAAAGACCTATATTCAGAAAACTACATAACACTGAAGAAAGAAATCAAGGAAGACACAAGCAAATGGAAACATATACCATTTTCATGGATTGGAAGAATTAACATCATCAAAATATCCATACTACCCAAAGCAATTTACAGATTCAATGCAATACCTATTAAAGTACCAATGGCATATTTCACAGACATAGAATAAACACTTCAAAAATTTATATGGAACCATAAATGACCCTGAATAGCTTCTGAAATTTTGAGAAAGAAGAGTAAAGTAGGAGGGATCACAATACCTGATACCAAACTGTATTACAAGGCCACTGTAATCAAAACAGTCTGATATTGGCATAAAAATAGGGACATGGACCAATGGAACAGAACAGAGAGCCCAGAAATAAACCCAAGTCTCTATGGTCAATTAATATTTGACAAAGGAGGCAGCAACGTAAAATGGAGTAAAAATAGCCTCTTCAACAAATGGTGTTGGGAGATCTGGACAGCTACATGCAAAAAAATGAAACTTGAGCACCAACTTACACCATACACAAAAATAAATTCAAGGTGGATAAAAGACTTAAATATAAGTCGTGATACCATAAAAATCCTAGAGGAAAACATCGGCAGGAAAATCTCAGACATTCCATGCAGCAACATTTTTACTGACCCTAGAGCAAGGGACATAAAGGAAAGAATAGACAAATGGGATCTCATCAAAATAAAAAGCTTCTTCATGGCTAAAGAAAACAGTATTAAAATAAAAAGAGAATCAACTGTATGGGAAAACATATTTGTCAATGATACCTCAGACAAGGGTTTACTCTCCAAAATATATAAAGAACTTACACGACTCCACTCTAAGACAAGCAACCCAATTAAAAAATGGGCAAAGGACTTGAACAGACACTTCTCCAAGGAGGACATACAGAGGATCCAGAGACACATGAAAAGATGCTCAATAACACTAGCTATCAGAGAGATGCAAATTAAAACCACAATGAGATACCACTTCACACCAGTCAGAATAGCTATCATAAACAAAGCAACAAACAACAAGTGTTGGAGAGGTTGTGGAGAAAAGGGGGCCCTAGTGCATTGTTGGTGGGATTGCAGACTGGTACAACCGCCATGGAAAACAGTATGGAACTTCCTCAGAAAACTAAAAATGAATCCGCCTTTTGACCCAGCAATTTCACTGTTGGGATTATATCCTAAGAACCCTGAAACACCAATCCAAAAGAATCTATGCACCCCAATGTTCATAGAACCACAATTTACAATAGCTAGGTGCTGGAAGCAACCTAGGTGACCATCAGTAAATGAATGGATCAAAAAGCTATGGTACATTTACACAATGGAATTCTACACAGCAGAAAGAAAAAATGAGCTCCTACCCTCTGTAACAGCATGGATGGAGCTGGAAAGCATTATGCTAAGCAAAATAAGCCAGGCAGTGAAAGACAAATACCATATGATCTCACCTTTAACAGGAAACTAAACAACAAAACCAACAAACAAGCAAAATATAGCCAAAGACACTGAAACAGAGAATAGGTTGACAGTGACCAGAGGGGAGAGGGGAGGGAATTTCAGGGGAGAATGGGAAGGGTTTACAGGAACAAATATAAAGGACACATGGACAAAAACTAGGGGGGGTGGAAATGGGAGGGAGGTGGGGAGATAGGAGTGGGTGAGCTGCGATGGGAGTAAAGGACAGAAAACTGTACTTGAACAATGATTAAAATAAAATTAGAAAAAAAAGAAAAAAGTTCATTAAAAATAGAAATAATACAGACAGACTCCCTGTATATTTTTTTCAGTTTCCCCCAATAGTTACATTTTATAAAACTATAGAACAATATCACAACCAGGATATTAACATTGACAAAATCTACCAATTTTATTCAGATTTCTCCTGTTTTACTCGTACTCTTTTGTGTGTGTGTTTAGCTTTATGCAATTTTGTCACCTTATAGGTTTGTGTATTTACCCCCACAATCAAGTCTGAACAGATCCAGTGGTACAGATACCTTTTATAATCAAACCCTCCTCCCTCCTGCTTGACCCCATTCCTAACCCTTGATAACAGCTGTTGGTCTGTCTTTACTTCTAGAATTTTGTCATTTTAAAATGCTATATCATGAAATCATACAGTATGCAATTTTTAGCGATTAACTTTTTTCCCCACTCAGCATAATTCCCTGGAGATTCATCCCAGTTGTTGCATATATCAACAGTTTGTTACTTTTTACTGCACAGTAGTATTCCATGGTACAGATGTCCCACAAATTGTTTAACCATTCACCTGTTGAAGGATGTATGGGCGGATTCCAATTTTTAAATATTACAAATAAAGCTAATATGGACATTTGTGTACAGACTTTTGTGTAAACATAAGTTCTCCTGTCTCTAAGATAAATGTCCAGGAATGGAATTGCTAGGTTGTATGGTGCTTATATTTTTAGTTTATTTTTTTCTAAGAAATTACCAAACAGTTTTCCAGGGTGACTGTACCAATTTACATTCCCAGCAGCAATGTATGAGAAATCCAATGTCTTACTCTCTGTAGAAATATAGATATATAGAGATAGATAGATAGATAGATAGATAGATAGATAGATAGATAGTTATTCTGTGGTGTAGATATGTAGTGAAGTTCATTTAGTCATTTACTCAGTAAATTAGGGTGTGGAATAAAATATACGTAATCCACATCTCACATAACTTACAATTCAGTTTTATTATAGGCATGCAAATAGGTAGTCATGATGCAGCATGATAGCTGCTGTGATAAAAGAAGTGCAGGATGCTGTGAGGGCACATAGGAATGACACCTAGGAGGCTCTTAAAAGTGATGCATTCATTGCACTTAGTCATTCTGTTGGAGTCATAAGGAAGATTACCTCATTTGGGCAAATAGATTTCACCAGAGCCCTTAAAAATCTTTCTTTTCTTGATGCATTAAACTAGTCTAACCCAATTAATCCAGGAGAGAATCTTCTATTTTCTGATATTGTTGGCAGTTTTATAAGAATAGAGCATTTTTTTTTTCCTTAACTCAATTTGTGTATGGTTGTTATTGACATACTCATCTCTTGGTCAACAGGTCTTCCAGCTGGTGATCCCACTTTGAGGTAAGAATAATGCTATCTTATTTTGCACTTCATTCAACCAAGAATAAGCTGATATTTAAAAGTTGGAGGACTACCCTGGCCAGGTATCTCATTTGATTGGAGTGTTGTCCCAATATGCTAAGGTTGTGGGTTTGATCCCTGGTCAGGGTACATGCAGGAGTCAACCAATGGATGCATAAATGAGTGGAAAAACAAACCAATGTTTCTCTCTCTTAAAAAAAAATAGTTGGAGGACTACAGCTTTTTAAAATAAATTTTTCCTCTTTTACCATGCTCCCATTCTTCCTTTTCCCTTTTCCAACTTCATTGTCTATGAAGATTGATTGCTTTCTATGTCTTAGCTCCTGTGTCTTTTGTTTACTGCTTAAATAAATTATCTTCCAGTTTTGTTCTGTTATTATCATACTATTCTCTTCTCTCTTTATTTTTTCTTTTTTAAAAAATTTTATTTAAATTGTTGTTGCAGTACAATTTTTTATCTTTTACTCCCATCCCAACCCACCCACCCAGCCCTCCCCTCCTCACTCCCATTTCCCCCACCCCTAGTTTTTATCCAGGTGTCCTTTATACTCATTCCTGTAAACCCTTCTCCTTTTCCCCCGAAATTTCCCTGAAATTCCCTCTCCTCTCCCCTCTGAACTCTTTTCACAAATGACTGTAAGAATGTATGATTTAAAGAGAGAAGAACTCTGAAATAAAGAACAGACTGACAGAGCTCTTCTCTCTTTAAATTACACATTCTTATAGTCATTTGTGAAAAGTCTAAGGAACTGATTTGTCACCTTGATTTCATATTCTTGTTTTATATTATATGCCCATTTTCCAGACAAATCATTATGACAGGGGGACTTTTGTCAAGGTATATATAAGTTTCATCTTATGATGGATAGAAGGACTCATGTATGTAATGAATGTGGTACTTTAGGGGTGAGTGAGAAGCATTAGAATGTAATAAGCTTATGACTCAACCATACTGGAAAAGAGAGTCCTCAGCACAATCCTGAGTTTGTCCAGTCGCAGTTTAGACACACAGAGAGTAGGATTTAAAGATGCCATTTACAGCAGGTTGAATTTCTTTCATATGAAGTATTAGTATACAGAATTTAATGTGGAGGAATCCTAGGCTAAATTGCTCTCTTCATAGTCTTGGCGATAGAATTCTGTTGGTAATTTAAGGCTTCTGCACCTGAGGAATAGTAAATATTAACAATTGGGACATGGTACCCTTAAGAGTAAAATAGAAAGATTAGAATATAATGATAAAATGGACATATTTATACTTGAATTCAAGAAAAACAAGCAATGGTATGGAGAGAGCGGTAGCCAAACAACATGAGATGGGAAAAATCTGTTCATTGTGTTTGTGATAGAAACACTACTAATTCAAGTGGACCTCCCTAGATAATTTTAAGACAGAAAAAAAAATCCTGATATGTTTTAGATCTATCTTATAGAAGAGGGAAGCATTAAATGATTTTTAAAGTTCCTCTAAAAATTGCATGACAATGTGCATTTTTACATTTTAGGAGAAGAATCGAGCCTTGGGAATTTGAAACGTTCTTTGACCCCAGAGAGCTCCGGAAAGAGACCTGTTTGCTCTATGAAGTCAAGTGGGGTGCGAGTCACAAGATCTGGCGAAACTCAGGCAAAAACACCACCAAGCATGCTGAAGTCAATTTTATAGAAAAATTTGCTTCAGAAAGACATTTGTGCTCATCCATCAGCTGCTCAATTACCTGGTTCATGTCCTGGAGTCCCTGTTGGGAATGCTGCAAAGCTATTAGAGAAGTTTTGCATCAACGACCTAGTGTGACTTTAGTTATTTATGTAGCACGGCTTTATCACCACATGGATCAACAAAACCGACAAGGACTCAGGGACCTCGTTGGCAGTGGTGTGATTATCCAGATCATGAGAGCCCCAGGTAAAGGCAATTAACCAAGAATCTTAATATTTTAGGATTATATATATGACCATGAAACCTAGATAATTTTATTAACCAATGTCACCCTAATGAATTTAATTAAAAATAAAATAAACAAGAATCTTGAGTACTTATGGGAGATTGTGGTGGTGATATGTTTCCAGGGCTGGAGATTAATTTTCTCAGGGTGGGAGTCTCAGAAGTAAAAGTTCAAAATAATATAAGAAAGGATCAGGTCTGAAACTCATTGTAGGAAAATTATAAAAAATATGACTCCTTTTTCTACTTTGCCAGTATGGCCTTTCAGCCATTTCTTTCTCTCTCTCTCTTTTTTTTTAAGATTTTATTTATTTATTTTTAGAGAGAGGGGAAGGGAAGGAGAAAGAAAGAGAGAAATATCAATGTATGAAAGATACATCCATAGGTTGCCTCTTGCACACCCCCAACTAGGGACTGGCCTGCAACCCAGGCATGTGCCCGGACTGGGAATTGAATAGGTGACCTTTCGGTTCACAAGTCAGTACTCAATCCACTGAACCACACCAGACAGGACTGAGCTATCTTGAAATGAACTGCTTTGAACTTTTGGGGGATTCTGGGGGAATCTAGTTCATCTGCAGTATCAAATAGGACAGAGGGCTTTATATATGGTATATATTTAAGTTTGTTTTTTTTTAAGTAGCTTTCTGTTGTATTTGTTGAATGAACTGAGTTTTGTGTTCCCTTAGAGCATGACCACTGCTGGAGGAATTTTGTCAACTACCCACCTGGGAAAGATGTTCACTGGCCAAGATACCCACCTCTGTGGATGGAGCTGTATGCACTGGAACTCCACTGCATAATTTTAGTAAGTTATTTTAAGACACAAAGATTCCAATGCAAAAAAAAAAAATTAGCATCCTTCTTCAAAATCTTCCCTGCTAATTTTTTTTAATCCTCCTCAAGGACATTTTTTCATTGCTTTTAGAGAAAGAAAAAGGGAGGAAGAGAGAGAAAGAGGAAGGGAAGAAGAGAGAGAAAAACTTCAATCACTTCCTTTCTCATACCTGCCCCTATCAGGGATTGAATCTGCAACCTGAGTACGTGCCCTGACCAGGAATTGAACCAGCAACCCTTTGGTCTATGGGAGGATGCTCCAACTCACTGAGCCACACTGGCCAGAGCCTAATAATTTTGACATGTACTCTCTTCACCATTTGTCATGTATATTGAGCCTTAGTTATTTAACTACTTGACCTATCTTAAGAAAATGTAAGACAATCTCTTTCTGGAAAGTAAGTGGGAAAGGTGAATGGATCAACTGGCCTAAGATATATGTGGTCTCCCTATTAATTAGATATCATTATTACTATAACACATATTGGCTCTATAGAATTATAGATATTCTCCTTTCCTATATTAGTGTTTATGATTCTATTGAAGAGATGTAGGTATCCCACTTGTATTCTCTTGAGAGTAATTCAGTGGTCTTCCAAATGATGTTATAAAATGTTTGTGTAATAATAGGATGAAGAAAAATTTCATCCTGACTTCTTTTTTATTTCAGAATCTCCCTCCCTGTTTAATGATTTCAAGAAGATGTCAGAAACAGCTTACATGGTTCCATCTTAATCTTCAAAACTGCCATTACCAAATGATTCCACCCCCTATCCTTTTAGCTACAGGGGCGATACAACTTCCTGTCTCTTGGAGATAATAAAATGATTCTTTGAAGGCGTTGATGATTCACTAGAGATTCAGTGTCATTCGAATCTAGAAACTCTCAGTTTCTGTATCTTAAATCCACAAACTATAAATTATCTAGAAATAAAGAAGACCATTCCATTCACAATAGTATCAAAAACAGAACAAAAAAAATACACCTTCTTTTCAGCCTGAACTGCCATTTTTCAGTAATTCACCAAATGACTAACACAAAGAGAATCACCCACTGTATGTTCTCTAGGCCTTTCAGAATAATACCTTACCTTGGTTAGGTGTCTCAGTTGGTTGGAGTGTCATCCCAAACACCAAAAGCTTGCAGGTTAGATTGCTGGTTAGGGCACTTACCTAGGTTGTTTGATCCCTGGACAGGGCATGTATGGGAAGCAATCCTTCAATATTTCTCTGACATTGATGTTTCTCTGTGTTTCTCACTCTCTCTCTCTTTCTCTCTCTATTCTTCTCTCTCTAAAATCAATAAACATATGTTTGGGTGAGAATTTTAAAAAAATACTAATTGTAGGAAATTAAATTACTCCTCCTGCTATTGTAAAAAAAAGCATACAACCCTGACTGGTGTGGCTGAGTTGATTGGTCATTGTCCCCTAAAGCAAAAGACCCCAGTTCAACTCCCAGTCAGGGCACATGCCTGGGTTGCAGGTTCAGTCCCTGGTCTGGGCATGTATGAGAGGCAACCAATAGATGTTTGTCTCTCACATCAATGTTTCTCTCTCTCCCTCCTTTTCCCACTCTCTAAAAATAAATAAGTAAAGTTTTAAAAAAAAGAAAAGAAAGGAAATGCCCCATAAATGTTACCATGGCAAAACTGGAAGAGTCTACAATGTCACCTAGCAAGTGGTAGGCACTGTTGTGAACAAACAAGTTAAGGGCAAGATTCTTGCCAAGAGAATTAATATATGTGTTGAGCATATTAAGCACTGTAAGAGCCAACATAGCTCCCTAAAATGTGTGAAGGAAAACCATCAGGAAAAGAAGGAAGCCAAAGAGAAAAGTGCTTGGGCTCAGCTGAAGCACCAGCCCGCTCCACCCAGAGAAGCGCACTTCATGAAAACTAATGGGAAGGAGCCTGAGTTGCTGGAACTCATTCCCTCTAAATTCATGGCATGGCAAGTGTAAAACTTTGTACTGATTTTTAAAAAATACATAGAAATACATTTAACCAAGGAGGTGAAAACTTAAAGCTATGAGCTATTGAAAAAAAAATGAAGAAGACACAAATAAAATGGAAGGGTATCCTACGTTCATACATTAGAAAAAAATATTATTATTATAATGTCTATACTACCTAAAGCCATCTATTGATTCAATGAAATCTCTATGAAGATTCCAATGCAACTTTTCACAGAAAAAAATACAGTTCTAAAATTCATGTGGAAGCACAAAGGACCTGAGTAGCCAAAGCAACCATGAGAAGGAAGAACAAAGCTGGAGGAATTACAATTCCTGATTTCAAATGATGTTACAAAGCTATAGTAATCAAAAGAGTATGGTATTAACATAAAAACATAGACCAGTAGAACAGAATGGAGATTCCAGAAATAAAGTTATACATATGTGGTCAACTAATATTTGGCAAGGAAAGCAGGAATACTCAATGGGGAAAGGGTAGTTCCTTCAACAGATGGTGCTGGAAAAATTGATATTCACTTGCAGCACTCAGATAAATTATTTCAAAATGGTCTAAAGACTTAAATGTAATACCTGAAACCATAAAAGCCCTAAAGGAAAACATGGAGAAAAGTTCCTTGACCTTAGTCTTGGCAATAATTTTATGGGTATTATATCAAAAGTATAAGCAACAAAAACAAAAATAAACAAGTGAGACTACAGCAAATTAAAGGCTTCTCCACAGCAAAAGAAATAATCAACAAAATGAAAAGGCAACCTATGAAATGGGAGAAAATATTTGTAAATCATGTATATGATAAAGGGGAAAATAGCCAAAATATGTAATGAATTCATACAACTCAATAACTAAAAACAAAAACAAAAAGAAACAGGAAAAAAAACCTCACAAAAACTGATTTTAAAACAGGCAAAATACCTGTATACATATTATTTGCAAAGATATTCAAATGGCCAACAGCTACTAATGAAGAGTTGATCAACATTACTACTCATCAGAAAAATGCAAATCAAAACTATAATGAGATAGTACCTTACACATGTTAGAATTTCTTTTAAAAAAGATTTTATTTATCTATTTTTAGAGAGAGGGGAAGGGAGGGAGAGAAACATCAATGTGTGGTGGTTATCTCTCACATGCCCCCTACCAGGGACCTGGCCCACAACCCAGGCATTGCCCTGACTGGGAATTGACCCAGCAGTGTTTCAGTGCTTAGGCTGGCACTCCATCCACTGAGCCACACCAGGCAAGGATACAATTTCTATCATCAAAAAGACAAGAGATACATGTTGGCAAGGCTATGGCCATGTACCCTTGTACATGGTTGGTGGGAATGTAAATCGGTATAGTCAGTATGGAATATAGGATGGAGGTTCCTCAAAAAAATTTAAAAATAGGCTGTGGCCAGTGTTACTCAATTGGTTGGGCATCATCCTGCAAACTGAAAGCTCATGGGTTAGATTCCAATTCAGGGTATATGCCTGGGTTGTGGGTTCAGTCCCTGGTTACATGCAGGAGCCAACTGATCGATATTTCTGTCTTACATCGATGTTTTTGTCCCTCCTTCCCCCTGCCACCTCTTTCTTTTATGTTGCTGATTCATTCTTTTGCCTTTGATTCCTTCTAGAGTATTTTTCATTTCACTTATTGTATTCTTCAGTTTTGATTTTATAAGAATATTTTCTATCTCTCTGCTGAACTTATCACTGTGTTCATTAATACTTCTCTTGAGTTTAGTAAGTATCCTTATGCCCATTACTTTAAAGTCTATCTGGTAGGCTGTTTATTTCCATTTCATTTAGTTCTTTTACTAGGTTTTTGATTCATTCTTTTATTTGGAACATAATTTTATATCTCCTCATTTTGCCTAGGACTCTGTGTTTGTTTTTATGTATTAGGTAGATCAGCTACACCTAAAGGTATTGAAAGAGTGGCCTTATGCAGGTGTCTGGTGGGGCCCAGTAGCACAAACTTCAGTGGTCACCAAGGCCAAGTGTTCCAGGGGTGTCCCCAGTGTGGGCTGCATATGGCCTCCCACAGTAACTGGGTTGAGACTACTGAGACTGTTGGCTGCCCTCTGGCCTACCTGGCTGTAAAGCTTGGCTGCAACTGTGGCAGATGTATTAGTGGGGGAGGAGGCTATCCCCTCAATCCCACTTTGGGGGTACACTTGTGCCACCCACTGGGTGCTGGCGGGCATGTTGCCACTTTGCAAGCCTGCTAGAGCACCCATGGAGTACTGGGAGGTGGGATGCCAGTTTGGAGGACCACCTTGTTGGAGGTGGAGAGAAGCTTCGTTGGGTAAACACTGGACTGGGTGGGGAGATTGGGCTGGGTAGGTCTTTGGGGGAACATTAAGCAGGTGGATAAATTAGCAGGTTAATGGAGAGTGTCAGACCTGGTGCCTGCCAGTTTTGGCCTTCTGGATGGAAGCAAGACAAATAAAGCAAACAATGAAAAATTGGTGCCTGCAAGTGCCTCCTTCCTGAAGAAAGCCTCCACAGATCCTTCTGGCACAGTCTAGAACAAGTCCATACATCTTCCTCACGTATGACTCAGGCACCTTTCAACCTGCTCTTCTGTGCTGGGACTCAGAGTGAGTTTGTGCATGGGCCCTTTAAGGGAGGATTCTTGGTTTTCCATAGTCCCATCAGCTCTTTGGGATGTAAGCCTCCCTGGTGTTCACAGCCAGATGTTATGGGGGCTCCTCTTCCTGATGCAGGTCTCCAAGGCAGGGGAGCCTGAGTAGGATCTCCAAGAGCTTGGTCTCTGGGGGTCTCCCTGCACATCTGATATCCCTCCCATTTATGGTATGCCACGCCTCTGCCCCTCTCACCTGTCTCAATATGTTTTTTCTTTATACCCATAGTTATAAAGAATCTGTTCTGCTAGTCTTCAGGTCATTCTCAGAGAGAGCTGCTTCATATTTAGTTGTAGTTTTGGTATATTTGAGGGAAGAGGTGAACCCAGGTTTTCTCTACTTTACCACTTTGATCTGTCTACAATTTTTGTAAGGTCTCCAGGTCATCTAAGAGTAGGGGCTTGTTGTAAGAGGAACCAATGTGTGATTGGAAAATCAGAACTTTGAGTCTCACACTTCAACCTCCTGGGAGAGGAGATGGGCTGGAGGTTGAATTAATTGCCAATGGCTAATGATTTAATTACTTATAGGTATAAGTGTTGTATTGTATTGAAGTCTCCAAAAAACCCAAGATGATAGGGTTTAGAGAGCTTCTGGGTTGGTGAGCACATGGAGCTGTGGGGAGAGCGGTGCTCTTGGAGAGAGCATAAAAGCTTCATGTTCTTTCTCCATATATTTCCCTGTGCATCTCTTCTACCTGTTTCTACTGTGTCATATCTTTATATAATAAATCAGTGACCTAGTAAGTAAAATGTTTCCCTGAGTTCTGTGAGCTACTCTAGCAAATTATTTGATCTTTAGGAGGTAGCCATGGGGACCTCTGATTTATAGCCAGTTGGTCAGAAGTGCAGTTGACAATATAAACCTACATTTGGCATTTGAAGTTGGAGGGGGTTGTCAAAACCTCCATTTGTAGCTGGTCAATCAGAAGCATAGGTAATGATCTGGGCTTGCAACTGGCATCTGAGGATAGGGTGGGGGAGAGTCTTGTAGGATTGAACTCTTAACCTGTGGAATCTTATGCTATCTTCAGGTACATAGTGTCAGAATTACATTGAATTGTGGGATGATATCCAGCTGGTGTCCTGAGCATTGCTTGCTGTTGTGGGAGAGAAACCTTCCCCTACCCCTCACTGAGTAGAATTGGGTTCAAAAACTAATTCAAGGATCCACAAACTGAAGGTCAGCAAAACCTAGGTCATCCCGTACTTGTGGGAAATGTCTCACTGACAAAAAATTCTAACACACACCAGTCAGAGTCCTCCCACTCAGCCTTAGTTTACCTTGAAAATAGGACCTGCTAGCACAACTGATTATGCCCTGTGTAAATGCTGCTGCTTCTAATGCTGTATTAAATATCCCTCAGGAAAAGTACTCCACTGATTGTAAGGCGTTGTCCTCCCCAATCCATAAATTGTTTTCCTATGAATAAAGGACATCGGACTTGTTACTAAACTGTCTTATTTTTGTCATTTGACAATACTTAGAAAAAACTTTTCTCTCTATTAGAGTATGAATATATTCACCCATCTCCATCTTCTCCCACCAAAGTGGGGAGAGTGAGGTGACGAGAGGAGTTGGGTACACTCCTTATAGTGTACGGTTGTAAGGGCTTATTTGCAATGATGGTTTGACTATAAATTTATAGTGGTCATAAAGTTATAGTCTTTTTTAAAATTTTATTTATTTATTTTTAGAGAGGGAAGGGAGAGAGAGACAGAGAGAAACATCAATGTGCGGTTGCTGGGGGTCATGGCCTGCAACCCAGGCATGTACCCTGGCTGGGAATTGAACCTGCGACACTTTAGTTTGCAGCCCATGCTCAATCCACTGAGTTATGCCAGCCAGGGCAAGTTATAGTCTTTAACTTACCTTTTGTGTGGCATTCTTCAGTTGCACTGAGGTGGAGAATGCAGTCATAGAGAATGTTGATTGTTAAACGGGTTAGCCAGGTTTAGGATTTTGGCAGCTGAGAGCAATAAAAAGAATGAGATGTAAAACCCCCCTTCAGGTTAGTATGTCTTTGAACTGGATAAAAAAAGAAAAGGAGAAAAAGGAGAGGGCTGGTGAGTTGGAAAAAGTCAGAAAGGCAATGAGCTGAAAATCTTGATAAGATCATTAAATAGGTATAGTGGGTATATTTAAACAACCAAGCTTGAAGAACAAACAGTATGTTGTGGTCAGAAACAGAATGGATTAACTATTTGGAAAGAAAAATAGCTATAATCGTTGACATCACTGAGGGTGTGACCAAGGGAGCCTCTGGCTCAGTTAGAGTAGAGAAGTAGAAAGGAGGAGGTCAAGGAACTAAGAGGTAAGCCCCATCATTGGTCTTCTTTTTCAGAATTTTCTTGGTGTTCTCACATGTTTCTTTTACTAGATGAATTTTAGAATAATTTTGTGGAGTTCCTAAAGATCAATCAGAACTTTCAAAATGGTAATGAAACTCTATATGCCACATGAGAGGGGTAACCCTCACTTTACTTTCCAATTGTCTGTCACTCCTGCGTGTCCATTTCTTCCCAGCCAAGGTTCTTGAAATAACAATGTGTTCTCATTATTCTGTTTCCTTATCTTCTGCTCCTCAGCTCTTTGGAAAACTGTTTTTTTTTTTAAATAATTTATTGATTGTAGAAAGAGAGAGAAAGAGACTTTGATTTGTTGTTCCACTTATTTATACATTTATTTGTTGTTTCTTATATGTGCTCTGACTGGGGGTTGAACCTGAACCTTGGCATATCAGGATGATGCTCTAATCAACTGAACTACCTGGCCAGGGCAAGGAAAACTTTTGCTAAGGACATTGATGAGCTTTCCTCAATCTTTGTCTTCTTTTATCTACTTGCCATGTTCATATGTTTGACCACATTATTTCTGGATCCCTTCTTGCCAGTTTTCTTTGTAGGCTTTTCTTACTCTGCCCACTCCTAAAATATCAGTGTTTTACAAGATTATCACCTCTCATTCATTCATTCATTCATTCATTCAATAGATTAAGTAAAACCAATCTGGGGGTATAGCAGCGAATAAAACAGACCCCATTTTTTGCTTTCACAGTGCTCAAATAACAGTTTTCTCTTACTGTATAAACACACTTCCCAGGAGAGCCTATTCATTCCATGACTTCAACTACCACTTATAATCAGGAGTGATAGTCATATCAGCAACTGGTATCACAACAAAATCAGAACAGGGAATCAACTAGTCAGACAACCAATCTGTTTTATAACTGAGAATAGTCACTGTCAAGAGAAGCCTGAATAAAAATGCCAAGCACTGGGCCAAAGAAAGATTCACAGTAACTTGAATAAATTAAAATTATGGGACAACTGAGCCACCCCGGAACACAGGATGGAATTCTGAGCTCAAGTTTCCATCGCTATATAAATTATTGTCATATTTTCTTTGTAGCATATACTTGTGAAATCTTATCATTGTGTAACCCAATGTGCAAACATTTCATTAGGCCTTGGCCAGGTAGCTCAGGTGGGTAGAACATCATCCTGATATACCAGGGTTGCAGGTTCGATCTCTAGTCAGGGCATATATGAGAATCAACTAATGAATGCATAAATACTTGGAAACAACAAATTGATGTTTCTCTCTTCTTCTCTCTATCTAAAGTAAATATATAAAAAATAAAAATAAAACAAAAAGATTTCATTGGGAATACATAGCCATTGAAAACATCTTAGGACAAAACAATGTGTAAGTTTGAAACCAAAGTAAATGATCACCACAGGTTCCTTCTAATTTTATCATTCTATCATGTACTGATTTTGTTTATAAGACTAGTTCAGCTTCACTAATCTTTGTGAAGGCCTTTGCAAACTTGATCTCTCTTGGCTCAATTTTGAATTTGGATCTTATCTACAATAAAGAGTAAGTGACTCCCACCCCCATAGAATGTACATAAGAAGAAAAAAAAACAAATCAATTTTATCAACCATGGCAACTTTAAAACCCTGAAGGCAGATTTTATTTGATTAACACTCATAGGCAGTTGTTTGTGCTGTGCAGATTTCATGGTTCGAAAATTAGAACAGCTTGCTATGCATCAAGCTAACCAGCCTTTGTGCCTACCTCTCCGATGATGTGTGACTTCAGGCAAGTTCTACCTTGACCTGTCCCAGATCCTGGAAGTCACACCCACCCCTGGCTTCTTGGCCAAGAGATGGGACAACTTCTGAGCTATCACTAGCCTCAGCACATGTCACAGTTTCTCTTTGGTACCTTAAGCCCTTGTGAATAGTTAAATTGTACCATCTGTCCTGGCCAGGATTCTAAATGTTTTTATGAGATGAATAGGAAATACACTCTTTTTTTTTTTAAGATTTTATTTATTTATTTTTAGGGAGGGAAGGGGGAGAGAGAGAGAGAGAGAGAGAGAGAGAGAGAGAGAGAGAGAGACATCAATGTGCGGTTGCTGGGGGTTATGGCCTGCAACCCAGGAATGTACCCTGGCTGGGAATCGAACCTGGGACACTTTGTTTCCCAGCCCGCGCTCAATCCACTGAGCTATGCCAGCCAGGGCAGGAAATACACTCTTGCTCTTCCCAGATTTTGGAGTCATTGGCAATATGTGGTGATTGTCTTTGTATACCAGCATATGGATGCATATATTAGTGAGTTGTTATGGTCTATAGAGCCAGGAATAAAGGAGGCACCCCTCAGCTTGGACACTTGTGTAGAATGGAACCTAGGTATAACTCTTGTGTTCCCAGCTATGGGGTGTAAGTACCCAGAACTTGTCTTTGGGTCACATGCCCTTCCATATTAGATGTGGCCAAGGAATCAGAGGAAGGCCAGTACTTCCTTGATCACTGACTTTTCTTTCATTTTTATTGGAGCTGGATGCTGGTTTGTGACCTAAAAGATCCAGGGAGGGTATATCTGTGTAGAGAGGGGTTGTTAAAGATGAGTATTAAAGGATTTATTAATTCTATCACCTTAAGTAGCTTTAAAAAGAAGAGAAGAGAAAAGAAAACACAGAGGGGAGAGGGGAGGGGATAATGGGGGGAAAAAGGTGAAGGCGAACTATCAAGGACACATGGACAAAAACAAGGGGGGTGGAAACAGGGGAGGGAAGTGGGGATGGCTGGGGTTGAGGGGGAAGGCAGAAAACTGTACTCAAACAACAATAAAAATTCAAAAGTATTTAATAAAAAAGAAAACAAATAAATAAAGTAAGTAAGTAAAAAAGAAACAAAAAGAAAAAAGAGAAGAGGCCGTGTTCCAGTTTGGGCTGGATGCAGGAGAGACGTATCAAGAAACAAACCAGTCAATCTTTAGCTTGAGTTTTTTTCTACATATGTGATGCATTCATTTTATGCCAAAATGTATCAAGTGTCCTAGAAAAGCTGGCCGATGGTCTACAGCTCTTCCTGGGCTTGTGATAATACACATGAGCAAGTTGCTAGAATAGCCATTGCTGCTGCGGTATAGTATTCTCTTGGAAGAGGAGTAGATTATTCTACAGGATCTCTGTGAAGGCAAGGTTGGTGGGTCAGCCATATTCACTGACATAAATGCCAGAAATATTTTCCCAGGCTCTGACTGGTCATCAGGTAGAGGACTTGAACAGTGCTTTCTAGAATGATGGTATAAAATGAGAGCTGTATGAGAGATTCTATATACAGGCAAGCAGTAGAGGTAAAATAGTCTAAGTTTTAAAAAAAATTTTTTTAAAGATTTTATTTATTTATTTTTAGAGAGAGGAGGAGGGAGGGAGAAAGAGAGGAAGAGAAACATCAGTATGTGAGACATACATTGATCTGTTGCCTCTCTCGTACCCCCAACTGGGAACCTGGCCCGCAACCCAGGCATGTGCACTGACTGGGGATTGAACAGGTGACCTTTTGGTTCACAGGCCAACACTCAATCCACTGAGCCACACCAACCAGAGCTCTAAGTCTTAAAATTAAAAAAAAAAAATTACCTATAGCTTCCTGAATACCTAAGTTCCTGAATATGAAAATGTTTGTGCAATTTCTTAGCTGTATCCCTACTGTGGAAAGTCATGCTTCCTATGAATATTCTCATGCCACAAGGTAATAAACTTTTCAACCTGCAGTAAAGTTTTATATATTATTTCAAGACTTTTTCCCCCACAAAGAAATAGAAGTTACCTCCTATAAGATAAATAAAGAACAATAAAGTCATACTAAAATACAGATGCTGGGCTGTCAGTTTCCTTTTCACCAACCTAAAACTTTATGCACAAACAAAATTTAAAAAGTATTGTGTATCATATAAATTTATTCTTCAAAGGAAATAATAAAACCATGTAGGAGTGGAAACATTTTCCTCTTCTTCCCTTTTAGGTTCTATTGCTAGTCTAATAATTAAATTGACATAAGACAGATTAACAGGAGAAAAACAAATTTCATATGTATGGGAGCCTCATAAAAATATGTGACTCAGAGAAGTGACCTACACAGGAAACTTTAAACCTTTAGATAAATGAACAATACATTTGTGAATAGTCAACAAAACAAATGGGGCTGGACTTGGGGAGTAAATTGGTGAAGCAACAAGGTTTGTATATACTTCCTTCTGGGCCCTAAACCCCCTGCCTCTGGTGATAAGGATGCCTTCTACTCACCTGGTGCAGGGAGGATACCTTCCACTTGGGAGACGTATTTCCTGCATTCAGGGAGACAAAGAAGGGCCGGAGTGTCCTTTTTATACTGATTGTTTCTGAAGTATCTTTAATTCAAAATGGCCAATATGCCAAAGTGTGCGCTGGCTGGTGTGGCTCAGTGGGTTGAGTGCTGGCCTGCAAACCAAAGGGTCAGTGGTTTGATTCCCAGTCAGGGCACATGCCTGGGTTGCAGACCAGGTCCCCAGTAAGGAGTGCATGAGAGGCAATCACACATTGATGTTTCTCTTCCTCTTATTCTCCCTCTCTTCCCCTCTCTCTAAAAATAAAATCTTTTAAAAAATATGCCAAAATGGCATATTTTGCTTCACTTCAACCAGAAAATGTTCAATCTGAAAATGACAAGAGTTCTCATTTACCTTTGCTAAAACAAGAAATCCTAACAGGGGTTAGAAGAAATACCCAGTGCAGTGTATAACCCAGGTGACAAGTAAAGGTCATGAGTATCAGGTTCACCAACTAGATGCATTCATGGCCTTGGGAAAGAGGCATGTATAAGATAAAATGAGTGAAGGATCAAGGAGATAGCTATGGTCTATTTGGAGACTGATAGGCCTGAGGCATTTCTTCCCGGGGGTGGGGGGGACTGTTTTATATTATTTTATAAGATAACCAGTCAAATGTAGCCAAAAGAGGAAACAGAGACTCAGGAAAAGTTTACTATACCCACAGGTCCTAGAGATAGAAGTCACAGCAAGCCACACAGGGCCAACACGGAGGACTGGTCACGAGGCAGAAGATAGGAGGGAGAGGTTTAGGCTAGAGCTTTTACTGTGGTTTCCAAGGAGAAAGGTGAGGCAGGGCAGGGTAAATAGTTTAAGATTAGCTAGTTTAAATAATTTCACTAGGCTCTATCTAACTGATAGGGAGTGCCGTGGTACCTGGACCTGGGATGATAAAAAAAGAGGAATCGTTCCCTGAGGGTGTACAAGTCAAATAGAAGAGGGATGGCCCTGGACTGGTTAGTTTGCATATTAAAGGCAAGCTGAGTTCTTACTATCTCTAAGAATTGGCTAGCCCAAGAGGGTCAGCCTCTCTCCTTCTAGAAAGATTTTTTAAGTTGTCATAATAATATACCAAAAAATTAAATACAGACAATACAAGCGACCCTAATCACATCACATTAAGTGTGTATATAAATTAAATTACAACTGGCTAATTGATATGTTATGTTTTATTGACATTTAATTAAACATTCATTTATTTTGATTGTGTAGGAATTTAGCAATTGGGAGTTGAGTATTTTGTTAAGTGTTTGGTTGCTTTTAGGTCTCATACGTGCGTTTAGACTCTTGAAAAACTCCGAAGCCCTGGGATAGCTCAGACACTAGGCCATAGCCTGGTCTGTCAAATTGCCTGGTGTCCCTAATCTACCTTCACATTTTTCAGAAGTGATGGATTGTGGTAACCATTAACTTTTGATGAGTATCTTACCACCCCTCCACTCAGTAAGAACAGGCAAATTCACCCTTGACTGATGGACTGCGTAATTCCTTGGCATCAGCTGACCTGATCCCGCAGAACAGATGCAGCTGCCCTGCCCTTCATGCAACCAGCAAGTACTTAACTATTTGTGGCCTCCCAAGCAAGAGAAATTATAGCCTAGTTACAAGCAATCTCAGTAGAATTAAGGGTCTGTGGATGAGCTTGACCTGTAGCCCAGTTTAAGGTGCTTAGTCCATCAGAACAGCACATGTATCGAGGCTCATTTCATTCAGCTAATCCTCTAAGACACAGGTGGCAAACACAAGGCCCATGGCCCAAGGCCCAAGGCCCATGGGCCGAATTGGGTCCTCCACCTTATGTGGCCCAGCACCTTCTTTCTACCCAGCAGCAGCGCCCAGCTCTCACTTAACAGTTAAGTACTTACATTTAAACAGTCCTAAAATTACATTCAGCCCTTTGAGGACAACCTCAAGGCTGATATGGCCCCCCATGAAAATGAGTTTGACACCCTGCTCTAAGACAATAATGGGCAAACCAAAACAATACAAATCCTTTAACTCTCTCTCATACACAGTCAAACTTCAGGAAAGAATAATTTCTGATTGTTGCCACCCAGTCCCCATTTTTTACTGCCCATTTGTTCTTCAACCAGTGTGTGCACCATTCCCCTGAAGCCCTTGTTGTCTTGTCTGCCTCCAACAGCTCCCTCTTTCTGGAAGCTCCCTACTTCGCTCTTCATTTATGCCGCTCCTTTGACTTCCCTTTTTTCTCTGATGTCTCTTTTGAGACTTCTTTGATGGATTGTTCTTTTCCTTCCTTCATTTTACATGTCTGTGCTTCTCAGCTCTCTGTCATGCTCCCTCAACACACTCCCCACCGTTGGGACCTCATATCCACATGTGGACTCATGTAATAAGTAGAGCTGATGACTAGCAAGTCTGTTTTCTTCAACCCAGACCTCTATATCCAGGGGTGGGCAAAACAGGTTTACAGTTGTGAGTACACAAATATTCTCATTATTAATTAATTATTGCATTATTTATTTGTATTACAACTGTAAACTAACTTTGCCCACTCCCTATACAACCATTTACCTGCTTTAACACGTCCCAGGATTAACTCATTGTCTTTTCTGTCTTTTTTTCCTCCTCTATTTTCTCTCTCAGTAATGGGATTACCATCAAGTCATTCTTCAAAGTGGAAACCTAGGAGTTATCCTCAGCTACAATCTCTTTCACAATTTATTAGCCAAAGGCAAATGTTACTCCCTAGTATTGACTAGGTCCTTCCCTTATCTGTGACTCCAGTCCTGCTTTAAAGCCTCCACCCTCTTACCCTGGGCTAACTGTGGGAAACATTCCAGTCTCCAGCTGATTCCCTACCTCATCCTCCACACTGTGGCCAGAAAGTTTCTAAATGGCAAATTGGATGAAGTTATCACCCTTAAAAAAAAAATCCTTTCAGATATTCCCTACTGCCTTCAGTTTAAACATTAAACTCCACCACTTAATACAGGGTTTCTGTGATCAGGCGTCTGCTGCTGCAGGAGGTCAGCTTGATCTCCAAAGGCCCTCTTCTCCCACCACAGTGAACTGTTCCTCCTGAAATCTTCTGTACTATTTCAAATCTCTGTCTTCAGACATGATGTCCTCTCTGCCAAGTGTACCTTCACCACTTCGTGTGTGTGTGTGTTTTATTTCCTTATCACGTTTTACTACTAACTTCTTTTACGTTAAGCAAGAGGACTGGGAGGAGGCAAGAGAAAGAGTATCTGGAATGCCAGTAATTTTTTGATCTTAGTGTTTATCATGTACTTACAAAAATTCTCAAGCTGTAAGATGATTTATGTACTTTTCTCTGTCATAGCAGTTTAATTAAAAAGTTATTTAAAACTTAAAACAATTAAGCTCATGGGCATCCTGCTCTAGAAAGCCTTCTTGAACCTTGAAGCTAATTAAAATGACCTGTTCCATGTGTATGTCTGCATACTTGTGTCAAATTCTGTGTCATTGTTGATTATTGGTCTCTCCCTCTTCTAGGAGCTTTTGAAGGGGAAAGAGTGTTTTTCATTAACTTTGCAGGACCAGCACCTACCACACTGTTCCACAAAAGAGGAGGTGCTCCAAAGTTATGTGATGCAGACATAAATGGCTCCTCTCCCTCTGCTTTAGGGAGATGTAGGTAGCCTGACCCATCATAGTCACACACACACACACACACACACACACACACACACAAAAGGAATTAGAATCCACAGAGTTTTGACACAGAGGTCTGTTCTTACTAAAATCAACAAATTTTACCAGAAACTGAAGGGCTCAGCTCAGCCTAAGTAGAGGAAAACCAAGAAGCAAATTTCAGGGCTAGACATACAGACTGACTAGATGCAGTAGTTCAATAAGACTAAAGTTTAGAGGGCAGACAGGACAGAAATAAGCCAAAGGGGTCCTCGGGCAATGGTGAGAAACACACGTTCATGTTTGGGCTTCAGTTTAGACTTTAAGTGCTGTTAGGGACCTGTGTTCAAGTCACATTGGCTATGGGACCAAGGAGAGGAGAGACAGCCAGTTGGGAAAGGGTATGAGGCCATTGGATAAGAGCTAGGGGCTTCAGATGTAATAATTTCTCTCAAGTACAACTATTATCAAGGAGCAAAGCTCTAGTCAGTGTAGAAGCCAGCAGTTTGTTTTTCATTCACTTTCCCTTTGCAACCTTCACATCTAGTCATTGACCACATCAAATTAAGCCTCTATTTCATGCCTCTCATCTCTACCAATTTCTTTTGATACCACCTTGGTAGTCACATATTTTGAGTGGCCCAAAAGATTAGTTGGGTCAATTAAATTGTTCTTCTTTGGGGAATTTGAAAAAAAAAATGCTAATTATCGATAAGGTTCAAGAATAAAAAATAGAGCCCTGGCCAGGTAGCTCAGTTGGTTAGAGCCTTGTACTGATAGGCCAAGGTTGTGTGTTTGATCCCTGGTCAGGGCACATACAAGAATCAACCAATGAATGCATAAATATGAGTAAGTAGAATAACAAATTGATGTTTCTCTCTCTCTCTCCTCCTTCCTCTCTCTCTAAAATTAATAAAATAAAAAAATTTAAATAAAAGAATAAAAAAGAGGCAATAGGAGCATCCATTATGAGTTTTTTTTTAAATAAAATCTTATTTACTTATTTTTAGAGAGAGAGGAAGGGATGGAGAGATGGAGAGAGGGTGAGGGACCTGCCCTGTAACCCACACGTGTGCCCTGATGAAGAATCAAACCAGGGACCTTTTGGTTTGCAAGCCAGCTCTCAATCACTGAGCCACATCAGCTAGGGCTCTGATAGATTACTGTATGCAAGTTAAGGTACATTGGAATAGAAATTTGAGTAAGCAGAGTCAGTGAGCTAATACAGGAGATGAGCAGAGGAAACACTCAGGGAAAAAAGGAAACACTAAGAGAGACAGAGGCCATGTGGACCCCAAAAAGGAAATGGAAAAAGTAGCTAGTCAATATGGCCGTAAAATAAATTCTCTCTTTATGAGTAAGTAGAGTTGGTCTGTTATCTGCAACTCAATGAGCTACACTAAGACAATTACAGATTCCAGAGTCAGAGGTACAGAAGTTTCAATCCACCTTGGGGTTAAATTGTACAGGCTGGGTGGGGTAAAGTATATAAAATAACCAGCACAAACATACAGTATGCACTCAAAAATGTTAACTTTCTTTGATCGGTATTCTCTGTGTCACCTTGGATAGGCCCTAGTTATTTAACCAATTGGTTAATCTAGGTGTTGCTCTGAGGTATTTTGTAATTCTGTCTAAAGTCCAATTAACTGTAGGTATTCTACATAATGTGGGTGGGACTGATTCAATCACTGTATTTTCAGACCATAAGACGCACCCAGGGTTTGGAGGCGGAAAATAGGAAAAAAAATTTGAAGCAAAAAATGTGGTAAAATATTTAATAACATAAACAACATAACATTTCCAATGTAAATGTAAACATAACTCAACAGCAGCATTAACAACCATTATTACCGACTTTAAGCTTTATGGTGTGGTGTGCCTTACAGTCTGAAAAGTATGGTAGTTTAAAGGATTTAGAACAGACTGAGGCTGTTCTCCACAGAGAAGTTTCACCTGAGGACTCCTGCCCTAGAGGTCCAGCCTGGTCTTCCCAACACCTGCACTGCAGAACTGGACTTGCTTTGCTAGCTCCTGCAATCAAGTAAGCCAGTTCCTTAAAATATACCTCTTCCTAGTTTTTCTTTCTCATGTGGAACCCTGACTGACAGACTCTTTTCCTGCAGACTTCCCAACCCTTACAGTGTTTCATGAATCACTGGTCATAGGAAGAAAGATTTTAGGCCCTTGGAAAGACCCATGCCATCCCCTTTGCTAGACTTACTTAACTTAAATTTTCTCAACTCCTGAAGCCGTGGAATGTTCTATATGTTAGTAAACTCTGGAGAATGTAAAATAATGAATTCCTATTAAGTTCTATGTTTTGAATGATGTTTTCTTTAATTATTAAAATTTATGAGTTATACTTTTTAAAAGAGGTATTATGAAGTCAACAATGAAAGTTCCCTTTCCTTCACTTTCCTTCTCCTATTCAATTTCTCTTTTTGGAGATGACAACTGCTAGTAATTTGAATTTTATCCCTTTAGCTCTTTTGCTAAGCATACATGTATATGAATGTTTATGTTTTAAAAGGTCTATCTACAAACATGCATGCATATACATTAAAGCATAAATGAGATCAAGCTATGCAAAGTTTTAAAACAATTTTATTCTCTTAGAAATATGCTTTGGAAAATTTTCTATGTCTCTGTATATTCATATATATAACTTTACATCATTCCTCTTTAAGTTGCTGTGTACACTTACTGAGTTTTACTGTTCTAATGTTAACCATTCCACTGCTGACTTTCAGTTTCTCCCTACTGTAATGTTAGGATGAATATCCTTGTATGTGTAAACTTAGGTACATATATAGGAGATATTTCTTCAGATTAGATTCCTAATTGTTGGGTTAAAGATTATCTATATTTAAAATATCATAATATTGAACTCTCCCACCAGAACTATATGGAATTACTATTTAATCACAATGGCATCATCAGTCTCGAAAATACTTTTACTCTTTCATAAAGGTCACAACTGAGCCATTTATCACTCTACCCACAGGAATATTGGAAACAAATTAGCGTATTTCTTTAACATTTTGTCCAGGTAAATCTCAACCTTCTCTATCAGTGTTTTCTTGATTTATTTAACTCACAGTAATTTATTCCTTCTAGAAACCCAAAGCATTACTATTAACACTTATTTGTTATTGAGTCATATAGCAACTTCTCAAACTGCATTGTAATTGCATTGCTGTTCAACGTCCAGACTTCAGAATGACCACTGTAGTCTAGTCAAGACTACAGAAAGAGTCCACAGCCAGGTCAGTCAGTGAGGCAATGAGTTGAATCCAATCAACAAGTTAGCTGCAACATGGTAAGGGGTGCCAAATTTCATCTCTCCAAATCTGGTAGCTAAAGTTTCATTGTTGGCAAATCAATCTTATAAAAGGGCCCATGGGTCCATTCTTCCTCTAACAGAATAAACCTGGAACTATGTAGTACTCAGGTTCCTTGTTCTGGTCTGGAATTTCTGATGCATGACCAATTACATTACTATCCTGAATTCCCAGTCCATCTTAGATATTAAATTCTATTATCTTAAGTAAGTGGCTAACAGAGCTGCCCAGCATCATGAGTATCATAATGCACATCGCTAGCCTGGAAAAAGAAGAAAGTTCAGCATTTAATGATGGTTTCTACTGAAAGTGTATCACTTTTGCACCATCACAAAGTCAAAAAATCACAAGTCAAACCATTGTAACTTGGGGACCATCTGTATATGAAAAGTTAATATTTTACCATATCCATTTTTAGCATTATTTTTAAACAGATTTAATTTTTTCATTTTTAGAGAGCAGGGAAAGTAGGGAGAAGGAGAAAGAGAGAGACACTGATGTGTGAAAGAAACATTGTACCCCCAACTAGGGACCTGGCCCACAACCCAGGCATGTGCCCTGACTGGTAATCAAATCAGCAACCTTTCAGTTTGCTGGCTGGCACTCAATCCAGTGAGCCACACCAGCCAGGGCCCATAATGGCTTTTTAAAAAATTGAGATAAAATTTTTTCTAAAGTACACAGTTCAGTGGTTTTTTTTTTTCAGTATAGTTACTACTATTGAATCCCTGACCACTTTTATCATCCCAGAAGGAAACCCCACACTCATTAAGTATTTACTCCATCCCTTCTCACACTAGCCCTGGCAATCACTAATCTCTCTCTCTATGGGTTTACCTATTTGGACATTTTACATAAATGGAATCACATATGTGGCATTGTTTTCTGGCTTCCTTCCCTTAGCACACTAATTTCAAGTTTATACATGTCGTAGCATGTATCAGCACTTCATTCCTTTCCATGACTGAATAAAATACCATTATACATTTTATGTATATGTCCATCAGTTGATGGACATTTGGGTGTTTCCATTTTTTTGCTGTTATGAATGATAACGCTATGACTATTCATGTACAAATTTTTGTTGGGACATATGTCTTTAATTCTCTTGGATATATACCTAGAAGTGGAATTGCTGGGCCATACAGTATTTCTATGTTTAACTTTTGAGGAATGACCAAACTATTTTTCATAATGATTACATAATTTTATATTTTTACCAGCCAGTATATGAAAGTTCCAATTTTTCCACATTCTCACCAACAATTGTTATTATTGATTTTTTGTTTGTTTATAGCCATCCTAGTAGGTTTGAGAGGTATCTTATTGTGGTTTACTTTGCATTACCCTAATGACTAAGGAGTTTGGGCATCTTTTTATGGGCTTATTAGCCATTGGCAAATCTTCCTTGGAGAAATGTCTATTCAAGTCTTTTGGCCATTCTTAAATGAGGTTCTCCTTTGTTATGAGATGTAAGAGCTCTTTATACATTCTGGATACTAGGCTTCCATCAGATATATTTTGTAAATATTGTAACCCATTCTGTGAGTTGTTTTTTTGCTTCCTTACTACTGCTCTTAGATGTACAAGAGTTTTTGATGAAGTTTCATTTCTCTTGTTGCTCGTGCTTTTGGGGTCATTTGAGACTGTTATCATTCCAAAGCCACTATATTTCCTTCTAAGGCTTTTATCATTTTAATTCTGACATTTTGATATTTGGTACATTTTGAGTTAATTTTTGTATATGGTATGTGGTAGAGGCCGAAATTCATTCTTTTGCATGTGGATGTCCAGTTGTACCAGCACCATTTGTTGAAAAGACTATTCTTTCTCCCATTAAATGGTCCTGGCACCCTGGTCAGAAGTCAGTTGAACACAGACAAATGGGATTATTTATGGACTCTCAAGTCTATTTCATCACATTGACTTTTTAACTTTACAAAGAAATCATTTTTAGAATTATTTTATTCAGCATTTTAGCTCTAAAACTTCCAAAATTATTTATCATTTATTCAGTTTGTTGAAATGAGCCAGAATCAAAATGCTGTAGGAAAAATTTACTAAAAATCAAAAGAATGGTTTTATAGCAATATTATGATATGTTACACTATGTTACAATTATGTACTTTGTTATTAGAATTATTTCTAAAAGCATAAATTGATGAGACATTTAAGAATCCATTTCAGTATATCTGAAACTAAAATTATAACTAAAATATTAGACACTATATAGTATAATATAAAATATGAATGGATACATGAAATAAGGATTTTTAATATTTAACTTTCACAAACTTATGTACAATAAGAATAAAACAATACAGTTGTGCATTTAATGTTCTCTGCCCTCCCAAATATTATTCTGTTCTGTTACATTCTCTCATATAGTGAACATTTATTTGAGAGAGACATCATATATGTACAAAAAAAATAGAAAACCATGGCTGGGTTGACATTGCTGAGGTTAAAAGACCCATAGCAAAAAGTAGATTTTTCTTTTCTCAATATTCAAGCCACTCCCTTCCAAGCATTCATTAACTATCACGTGTGAAGTTTTGACTATGTTCTCTAAACTATGGACTACTTTAAAAAGATGTGTTTTCCAGATTTGTCACTAGAAGCATCCATGCATTTTGGGCATCAGTTTCACAGTCCTCATCTTCATTGTAAGGCTCTTTATTATCAAATAGTCTGAAGGTGACAAGGCACATTCCATACCCCCCCCAATCCTCTTATGTACAAACATAAAAACATGTCTCAAATAATTAAAACATACAGCACATGCTTGGATACCAATGCTTTGAAGAGATGTCTCCCAGTTACGAGCACCCCGAGTTTCTCATTAAGAGATTCTACACATGACCTGATGGAAATTTGTTCACTTCTGGTTCATTTGAAAGTGAACCTTAAAGGAAAAGAGTGTAAAAATCTATCACTGCTATTGAAAACTCAGAATGAATCAAATAAAAAACATTTGATGACTATGAAAACACTTTATCCTTTCACCATGCTTGTAAGTATTTATCTTCCACTTCCCTGCCTAAACAGTTGTAGAAGAACGTTAACACTTTAGGCGCTCCCAGACTCTGCAGTTCTGTCATCCCCCAGTAGGGGACGCTGTTGCATTAAAAAGTGCACTAGCTGCAGCATTTATCTCCTGGGCCTGTATTCCTTCTCCATTTTTGAGATACATTTTTAAAGTCATATAAATATGAATATTATTTCTCCAAACTCTAAGATATTGAGAGTTGAAGAAAAACAGAATTCTTGAAGGATGGTTCTTTTACACACTATCTTCAGAGATATTTCATTGTATGTGACATTCTTGGAGGTTGGTATCAAAGTCCCAAAGTATGAAATGCATCTCGTAAATCGTCCACTTCATATAGGGGCTGTAGAGAAGGAGAGAAATGAACTCAGTGGATGACTTTGTAACATTTTGGAAGACAGTAAATTGGGAGGGAGGAGGAAGAGGAGACAGGAAGTGGAGAGGAAGGAAATAAATCCCGAGGAGAGTCTAACAGATCAGACATGTGAGTGAGGAAAGAGAGGGGAGAGAAAGGGGTCTTAGCAGAGGGTTCTGAACTGTGAAACAATACAGGAGGGGACTCAGTTGTAGGAGAAATGACAACACAAATGACAAAGAGAAAACAAAGTTTTCATAGGACGAAAAATAAGGAGAGTGTGATAAATGGACAAACACACACATGAAAGGCCCGCACACGAACATGAAAATGTAAGAAATGTAAGTAGCTCCAGGAGAAGATGACTCAGAGAAAGAAAATGAGAAGCAAAGGAGCCCTTACCAAAAGGATGCGTCGGAGCTGTCTGGATAGACGAACTGAGTTTTCATGCAGCCCCTCCCAGGCTCTGAAAGTTTTTTCACGATTTTCCACGAAAGTATTCCAGCAATAAAAATAATCTTTTAAAAGGGGAGGGAGGCAACAGAATATAGCTCAAATCTCAAATCAAGAGGAAAGAAGAATCCCCAGCCCCTTTTAAATTCTCATTTCCCTCAAAGCCTGTGTCCAAGTCATGAGTTCTTTTCTTCCAGTTCTAGGTGATTTTTTTTGAATTTTTATGAGTTTATTTAAGCCAAAACTGACAACCTCCAGGAAGCAGGATCTCAAATGCTCCTCTAGCTGATAAGTTTTGGCTCCAACGGTGAACTAGAACCCTGGTACAACTTTGCCCCTTGTATGTACCCCCTGAATCTTCTCAGTCTGAACCGCAATCCTGAATGACAGCGGCTTCCCTGAGCTGGAACAGTAAGCAAGGTCTCCCTCCTACCTTTGAAGGTCATGATGGCGATTTGAACGCCCGCGCGGTGCAGCCGCCGCAGACCCTCGGGCTCAGCCTTGCGGTCCTCGCAGAAGTAGAGGCGCGCGGTGAAGATTCTCAGACTGAGGTTGGGGTTCCCTCTCAGAAAGTCAGCCACGTGCCGGGCGCAGTCATAGCAGGGACTCCACGAGGTGAACCAGGTGACGCGGTAGCACCGGCCGGGGTCCAGGTCCCAGTCGGAGATGTAGCGCAGGAAGAGCAATTCCACGTGGCAACCCGACTGGAGAGAGAGCAGAGGACACGGCTCACGTTTACTGGCCTGTACTGTGGTGCCCGTCACTTTTCAGTCATTAATTCTTCTCCCTCCCACAGTGATCTCTTCGGGGGGCAGCTACAGTTCTGTGCTTAGGTTACTGAAGGGTTAAGCAACTGCCCCAAAAGGCCCAGTGATGAGCCCAAACCCTTTACACCCTTGGCCTTGCAGAGTGGAGAAAGGCTGTGGGCTTTCTGCAGCGTGAGGAGGACCGAATGAGTTGAGTTGGGATCGAGTAGCATGACACTATCTTAGTAAAGATTTAATATGTGTTTGTGAAGTTATCATAGTTCTTGTGCCTTTGAGGAGGAGGAAAGTGTCTTTGAAGTGCCTGGTGATTTAACATTGTGGGAATACACAGTACCACTAGGTGGAAAGTTTATGGTTGGGAGGGCTGGAAAAGGTAAAATAGATTATGGCGAGGCAGCCTAGTGTTGTAAAAGCAATTAAATAATGTGTTTTAAGTATTGTGTTTGCTCATCATATGATCCCTGTGACTGTAATAATAACCACAATAGTGAGATATAGCAAGTCCACTTAGGATTGCAGACAAGACCCAGAATCTGAAAACCGTGGTTCCATCACCCTTCATGTGACTTAAACAGGTTACCCAGCTCTTGGATCTTCTAATCTTATCAGTAACATGGGCTGGGATGGTGTTATGAGGATCACCTGGGAGGGTAGTAAAGGGTTGGTACCAAATAGGAAAGAGATTAGAATGGAAGATAATTGCAGTGACATAATTGACATAACACAAAGAAGGCAAAGAGAACTGGATAGTGAAACAAGCACTAAATAACGAGCCAGCTGACGTCATTCCACCCACGGGTTCTTCCCTGGGATGCCACCAAGGCCAGATGTCTGTGCATGTTGTGAGAGAGGAAATATTCATCGGCAGATTATGTAAACCCATCCGGATTTTGGTGAAAAAGTTTTTTGGAAATGTAATCCTCTGATCTTCTAGATGCTGAGAGATTGATTTAATTAATCAACCAATAGAGGCTTCCCTGAGTTTTCTGGGGCTTGCCATGCTGAATGTATTCACTGGCCTATGCTCTATGTGAGCAGGAGGGAATGGAAATCATTTGGAGAACAGAACTGGTCATTATTAATTTTTCCTAAAATTTCTTCTTTAATTTTCAAAAATTCTAAAGACACAATTTGTTTTTCGCATTGAAAAAGAGGATTTTATTTCTTTATTTTTAGAGAGGGGGGAGGCAGGGAGAAAGAAGGAGAGAGAGAAACACCTATCAGTTGCCTCTTGCACGCCCCTATACATCTCTACCCAGGGACCTGGCCCACAACCCAGGTGTGGGCCCTGACTGGGAATCGAACCAGTTACCTTTTGATTTGCAGGACAACACCCAGTCCACTGAGCCACACCAGTCAGGGCTGTTTTTCACATTTAAATTTTAGCTTGAATGAATTGATAATATCTCCCCAAATCAAAAGGCTCTTACATTTGATTTTTTCCCTTAATCTCAAAGGCAATTTGGATGCTAGAGAAAGGGGAGGAAAGTTTAGGGGCAGTTATTCTCAGCAGTGAAGCAAGGTCTGGCATTAATGTGCCCGGCGTGATGGAGAGGACATTCAATGCCATCCTTTGGGGCATATTATATCTATTATGGTTGCATGGATATATAAAAAGAAAACAAAACATTACAGGAATCTGGTGGAGACAGAAGCAAAGCATTCTAAAAGTAGTACCATCAGTAGGTAGGTGGCTCTAAAAGTGCCCACAGGATAGCTTTTAATTGCCTGGGAAGCAAATATTAATTGATACCTTATTTCGAAGGTGACCAAAGTCCAATGAAAAGGAGGTGGCACTGTCTCGCCGCTTCACCACATAGCACAAGTAGGTCTCATGGCGACCCTTAGCCCAACGGACGTTTTTGAAATGGTAAAGAAACTTCCTCTGCTTCATCAGGAGGCTGTGGGTGAAAGGAGGAAGGAAAGTGCAAGGTTACTGCTCATTCTCTGGTCACTCATGGCTTTCCTATGGCTGTTTTTAAATCTGCAGTCACTTGGACCAAACCAGACAAGATGCCCTTGCTGCTTTTGCCAGAAGCCTGAGACCTACTGTGCTTGGAATCCATTATAAACTTTTCATGCTTGTATGTAAGACCAATGGAAAGACAGCAGGAACCCAAAGCTATACAAGCTCACAGGACAGTCCCTTCCCAAAGTTCTCTCCTAGGTGACAATAACTTGGAATGGCAGACTTGTTCCTCAGTCCCATCATTGTATTTTCAGGTTTCCCTGGCAATCTCTACCTAAATGCTCAATCTGTACTACAAAGTCAGTGTGGTCAGAACAGTATTCCTGAACTGCCCTCTGTCCTGCCTGTCCCGCTTCTCCTCCTGAATGTTCCATCTCAGGTAACCAGGCTAAAAGCTGGGAATCCTCTTAGATTCTTCTTGCTCTTCCCTCCTCATATTTAATTAATGATCAAAAATTATTCATTCGAGCCTCCAGGTATTTCTTGAATTTGGACCTGTTGTATCTCTCTATCCTCTGCTTCAGTCCAAGCTCTTGTCTTCTTTCACTTGTACCTGTTGTCCTGGCCTCTTAACTGGTCTCTCTGCCTCCAAGTCCCTCCAAAATAACATTTTCCATGCCGCACCAGAGTGATCTCACCAAACCCCAGGTGTAGCCCTGTCATTCCAAGCTGAAAAACCCCTAAGGAGTCTGTTTGGCTCACAGGATAAACTCCAAACTCTTTAATGTGTTATTTAGGCCAGTTTTTACATTGGACATCAATCTACAGTTTTCGCTTCCTTTCCTCTTTCTGTCTAGACATCTTGCTGCTGGAGCTTCCTCTGACTAAGAGCTTTTTCTATTAGGAAAACCCACACATTCCTCAAAGCCTGATGACAATGACAGTTTCCACTGTTCTAGAAAGACCTTTCTCACCACCACTATCCCAAAATTACTAGGCAAAAATCGACTGATAGCAACAAAAAAACATTTGGTAGTTTCCTATTGTTCTCCAGCTTGTCTCTATCAAAGAACTCCTCCTTTGTTATCAACTGATTGCTGGTATCTGTCTCCCCAAATAGGCTTTATATTTTGAAAGAATCACTTTATGAGTAATATATATTGCTAAAAGTATAAAAGCAATACTTGACTCTTGTCAACTTGAGTAGTATAAAAAAGTAGAGTTATAAAATTTAAAATATTAAAGGATTTTAAAATTGAATATCAGTCAGTGTCTAATGATAATTAGACATAGTGTCTAATTACTATTATGCTTTTCCTTGTCTTTTACAAGCCTATATTTACATGATTTTGATTATGCTCATTTCTATACTTTTGTATTCTGCTGCTCTTTTCACTTGGCAGTGTAATCTAAATATTATGCTACATTCACACAGAGGAACTGGTCCTTTCCCTGTGTGTTTCCTAGCTCCTAGAACAGCGTCTTGCATGTCATAAGCACGAAATTGAATTTGTGGACATACTCTCTGCTAACTCAAGTTCCTTTGCAGTTGTGAACGTAACACAAGCTATGCAGTGTGGTCAATCCCAAAGCACTAACAGCCTCTAGTTTTTGTCTGTCTTTTCCAGAAATGTATTTACCCAATTTGTGGAAACAATGCTGCCACCTAATGGCACTGGACAGAAGTGCAAAGAATTTGTAAAAATAAACAACTTGGTCAGGGATTTGAATACCGTTTGCTGGCAAGAGAATTGAAACTTTTTTCACTTTTTTTTTACATTAATGTATAATTTACATACTTCGCTCATTTGAAATGTGCAATTCTATGAATACTGGCAGATGTAAATACCCCAAACTGCTACCAGAGTCAAGGTACAGAACGGTGCCAGGGCACACTGCCCCCAGTTTCTTCATCCACCTTTTCAGCCACTTCCTCCCTTTTCCCCCAGGCAACCACTAATCTGCTTTCTGTTACTATAAATTACATTTTGTTTTCCAGAACTTCATACACATCGTACGTGATCTCTCCCTTTGTGTCTGACTTCTTTCACTTAGCACAATGGCTTTGGGATTCATTCCTGACATTGCGAGGGCGGGTGGTTTGTCCCCTCCGCTGGACAGTACGTTCCATCGCAGGGATGTAGCATGTTTTGTTGGTTCCTGAACTTGTTGATGGGCTTTCGGATTGTTTCTACTTTGGGGCTAGTGTGAATAAAGCTTCTGCGAACTTTCATTTACCAGTCTGTGTGTGGGCAGATGTTGAGAATAATTATTTTAATAATGTGATACACGAGATAGACCCTGAACTTAAAAGTGAAGTATACACATGTCAACTTTATTAAGTAGGTGAACAAGAACAAGAGCTTTTTTATAGCTGTCACAATTTCAATGTCTCAATCCACATATGTGGATCTTATCGGAATAACTTTAAAACCTGAGGCAGAGAACTAAATTTATCACCATATACGCATTATGCATGCCAAACAATAGAAACTTAGTCAATTATATTATTTTAGAATTAGAAATGCACATTTGGCAGGAATCTAAAATGAATGCTAACAAAAATCTGATAGTAACTGGCTTTATTTTTAAATAAAAGTAACTCACTATGGTAATCACCATGGTGCTACCATTATCACCATTACTATTGTTACACACTTAGCATATAATAACCCATAGCATAGATAAGTTGAATACATAATAAATGCTTAACATGTACTGAAGAAGAGTGCTTAATAAACATTGAAAGGAAAAAAAATTCTCTCTTTGGGGCCCAGTCAGTTTAAAATAGAGTAAGAATCCTCCCATACCAATAAATTCTGTTTATATTTAACCCACCCTTCTGGGCTGTATGGATGAGAAGGCCGGGATGGGGGCAGGTAATGGCAACCAGATCATGCACTGAAGGCAGAGTGGCAGGGACCAGACCTGCTACCCTGACGAGGACCGAGTGTTCTGAAAGTTATGGAAAATGACATGAAGTAGGTAAAGGAATTCAGATGGACTTTTACTTCCCACTCCACATGAAAATGCAGTCATTCACTGTCTCTGCCAGAAGTTCCCTGTCACAATGAAGCGAATCGCATGACTGTGACCTGTTAGTTTGCTTTCCTGATCCATCAGCTAGCTCCCTTCAGCTGTAGCAAGGAGCCTGTTTCCAGCACCCTGTTCTTCTCTTGGTTTCTCTTCTGAGCGCAAAGGACTTTGCAGAGGCCGTTTTTAGGCCTACAGGTTGACAGCTGCTTGAACAGCTGTGCTCCCCGAGGCAGAACACTGGCTGCATCCCCAGCAATGCAAACCAGAGACAACTGGGTAAAACATGATCACGCCTGAGTCCCTCTCTCCTGCCCTGTGCCATCCATCAATACTGTGCTCGGCAGGTACTCCTTTCCTGAACAATAATTGTGTGTTTCCCTCTCCCTCCTGTTGAATCGCATCTTTCCTCCTTTCGTACTTGTCTTTCTCTGAATTTCAGCTACTGATTTTACCCCTGTTTTGCATTTCATTATACACAAATATCTCCACTGAGGCCTTTACCTCTGACTTATACCTCAGATTAGTTTTCAAAACATCACTGAAACCGAGCAGACATTCAACATTTTTCCCTCAAGAAACTTTTCCGAAGAACACTTACTCTGCCATTAAAAACCTTAACTCTGTTGTGTAAATTCTTTGCAAAAGAAGTAAATTGAGATTATTCTCATACATGTGGAGGAATAAATAAAAGTAGGAATAGTCTGTGATAGTAACTCAACTGACATAAACTGTATGTGAAGACATTGTTAAAAATCTTGCAGAATACACATTTAAGAAATTCAGCCATGTCTAAAGACATTAAAAGACTAAATAGTAAAAAGCTGCCTCATCATTGGACCTCTAACAAATAATTTGCTTGACTGAATTTTTCTCCTTATAATAGACACAGTCATAGTGATTTTCAAGCTATTAAGTTTGGTTTGCAGGCTGGTGCTCACTCCACTGAGCCACACCAGCCAGAGCTGTTCAATCTATTAAGTTTGAACATTGGCACTTAAAAAAATAATTTCCTTCCTATGTAACTAAATTATTCAGTAGAGTCTCCCTAGGAAAGTTTACCTTCAAGTGGTTTTTATGGTTGAATATTTACAAAATTATTATTACAATGACCACTACTGTTTTTAGTATAAGTATTGCTTTTTTTTTTTTTCATGATTTGAGTCTCTGAACATTTGCTGTGTTGATATTATTACCACAAACTAGTTCTAACTGCAGTGGAAATCTCAGGACAGGTCAATACATGTCATAAAAGTTCTTTCAGATACGAAAGAGAGAAAGTTAGGCAGACAACATGTAAGATCTGAACAGAGGATGAGACAGATCCAGAGACACAAATCTGCATATTGACCAAGCAGATCTTGTGAATCAGATAGTGATAGGAGAGAAAGGGACAGATACCAATCTCATTGCTCAGATGTGCTGGGAGAGCAAAGCCAAAGCAGCCACCGATCAGGAGATGGTCTTTTTACCTGTCCATAGTGGAGTCCAGAGTGTCTTTCTTGGCTCCCCAAAAGTCTTAGGCCAGGGAAAGCTTGCCTCAAGCACAGCTGCTGCACTGACTGACAATGCATTGGCCCAGTACATTTAAATTTGAGCTCACCCTTTTGGGCTCCTCCCCCCCATGCCATCATCACCACCTGGTCCCCCAAAGGCCTTCCTCCTGTTGGGGCTCAATGAAGATGGGTGGGTTGTCATAGGCAGAGTCACATGGGCAAAGTGATTTAAAGGCCACTCTGCTTAACGTATAGGTTCCTTTCAGGCTGCCTCTCTAAAACTTCAGTCCATGCTCCACAGGTAACACAGATCAGGAGACAGTAGCATAGACACTTTGTAAATTGTAATTATGGTAATTTTAAAAGCATAATAATAATAATGCTCATTTAAATAGCATCTTGTGTTCTGTGAGCTGAAAACATCTATTTCCTCATTTAATTAGACTGTATCTCTGAATCCCAATAGAGACCAATACTAACAGTTCCTGCTTTGTGACTGAGCAAGTAAACTCAGTCAGTTACATAGGACTTAGGACATAGAAATTTTGCCTCCCAAACCACTAATTTTTTCTGATTATATTATAAGAATTGCCAGGAGACTGGATGACTACACCAAAGAGTAATTTTTGCATAAGCCATCTTTTCACAAAAGCCACATATTAATTTGAAGCCAGAAGCAGCAGCATCCCAAACAATAAAAAGTTTATAGCATCAGGCAGAATCAGGATCTAAATGACTCCGTTGAACTTGGAAAATGGGTTGGGCTTTTCAAATACGAGGCCTTAAGTTCTTGCCCTTATTCAAAGTGGTCTTATAGATTTTGCTTTGCCCTCCTACTTCAGTCCATATGCATTTTATTTACTCATTCAACAGAAACTTAATACCTACTATATGATAGAATTGTGTCCACTGTCCTCTCTCCCAACTCATAACCTGCTCCTCTTGCCATCTTCTCTCCCTCAATGGCAATGTCATTCTTCCCATTGTTCAGACCAACTTGGCAGTCTTCCTTGACTGCTCTTTTCCTTTTAAAGCCCAGGCCCAATCCATTAGCAAATCCTGTTAACTCTGCTTACAAAGTAAATTCCAGAACTGGACCACTTTTCACCACCTCCAGGTCCAAACAACTTGAATTATTGCAGTTAGCCTCCCAACTGGTCTCCCTGCTCCTGCCCTTCTTCAGCTGCAGTCTGTTCTCCACATAGCACATGTCAGGCAAACTGAATAAATGGCATGTGCAAGATATAACTTTTCTGCCGTGTAACAAATTTAGACAGTTGGCCTAGCGTGTAATTAAATCTAAACCTAATTGAAACATGGACTCTGAGCTCTTCATTTTGTCAAAAGAATACCTGTTGGCCACCTTTTCAGCCGGAATGTTTTCTCCTTCTTTCAGTTTGATGAGGAGCCTCGTGAGCCAGGCAGTATGGGAGAGAATGTAGAAAGGTTTGAAATTCAATCAATTTCTCCAACTGGTTTCTGAAGGAGAATTTATCTGTGGATATTTATTTATGCCATTTTATGAAGTCGAGTTGATAGGGTGTTCAGTAAAGCTAAAAACACAACACGAAATACTCAAAATACATTCTTTTATAATATCTCCTTCTTTTTTGAAAATCTTACCTTTTAGTGTATGACAACATAAAGAAGATTCTTTCCAATTCAGTTTGCAGATGAAGATTCTGGAAAGCACCCTGGCTGGTGTAGCTCAGTGGACTGAGTGTGGGCTGGGAAACAAAGTGTTCCAGGTTCGATTCCCAGCCAGGGTACATTCCTGGGTTGCAGGCCAGAACCCCCAGCAACCGCACATTGATGTTTCTCTCTCTCTCTCCCTCCCTCCCTTCCCTCTCTAAAAATAAATAAATAAAATCTTAAAAAAAAAGATTCTGGAAAGCAAAAAATTCTGCCATGTTTATTTTGATGTTCTCCTCCCTTGGGAGCCATTCAAAAGGTGCTTTTTAAAGTAATTTATGAGCACCACTTTTTTTAATTCTTTGTTGAAGATAACTTTTTACTAACTGAATTATGTTTTTTTCATGGACCAAAATTTTTTTTGTACCGTCCCCTTATAGTGTCACCCAGTTTTAATAAAAGAATCTTCTGAGGTATGGGTTCCCTGCCTACTGAGGGAGAGCTCTCCCCTGAGCTCGCTCTCTCCAGTGCCATTAGCCATACTTACGGTGTTTGTTTATTTTACTTGAGAACTATTTACACAGCACCTGTTAGGTGTCAGCTGTGGTGCTGGGCACTGGGGCTATGGAGGAAAACAAAGTTTCTATCCTGTGGACCCCAGGTCTTCACCTTAGAGCTTACTCTGTCAGCCCCCAGTGGTCCAAGCAGACCAGAGGCTGGTGGGATTACTGGGTTTCGTCACTGCTTCCAGCTCCCCTGTTGGGAAGGTACTAACAAGACAGTGTCACTGCCATCATCTTCCTTGTCCTTTTGAGCTTCCAGGGCTTGAGTGTGCTGGCTCAAGTGCATTGTCCTCAGGAGCCTGTGATCCCTTAGGCTTGATGAACCTGAGCTTCTTCTAAGGGAGTTCCATTTCTCAGGGTTCCTATCTAGGTCCGAACCAGGGTCTGCACAGCTAAAACCCCTTTTGTTCTCTGTGCCTGCCATTCTTTAAGGTTCCACTTTCATGGCTCTGAGCAAGATTTCAGTTCTTAAGACCAGCATGGGAGTGCTTGCTGTGTTGTCATCCTCACACTATAGACAATCAAACCCTCACTGAAAGGGTTGGGAGGATTTTGCTCAGGATTGGTACCTGCATCAGCAGAGCAGTTCTCAACATGTGCTTGACTCCCATCTTGTGACTCATTACTTTTCTGTGCTGTTACCTAGCTTGGTTCTATCCAAGAAGGGGGTTTAGAACATATGATGAGCATGAGCACCATCTCTGAAAACTGAAATTCACTCATTTACTGTTTATTGAAGGCCACTATGAGAAAGCAAAAGGCTAAGCTTTGAAGGGGAACAATGATGTACATTATAGTTCTTCAAGGAATTTATAATTTTATTAAAAGCTTTAAAATAGACAATACTGTTCTGGCTGGTGTGGCTCAGTGGATTGAGTGCTGGCTTGTGAACCAAAAGGTCTCTGGTTTGATTCCCAGTCAGGGCACATGCCTGGGTTGTGGGCCAGGTCCCCAGTGGGGGGTACATGAAAGGCAACCAACTGATGTATCTCTCGCACAATGTTTCCCTCCCTTTCTTTCTCCTTCCCTTCTTCTATCTCTGAAAATGAACAAATAAAATCTTTTAAAAAGACAATACTTAAATGACATATGAAATAATTAAGTGTTAATAAAAGAGAAACCTGAAAATTATGGAATCATAGCATCTCAAAGTGGAAGGAACCTTAGTATTCATCTAGCTCTCTTCTTCTTTAAATAGGATATGCATGTTTGGAGAGAGGCCCAAACCAAAGTGAGACCAGGCAATAGACCAGGGAGAGGTCAGAACCAGGATACACGTATGCTACCCTAGAACATAAAAGTTATGCAAATATTAGGAAAAACCAGTATTTTTTATTTAAAAAAAATATTTAGAGTAGCCCTGGCCAGGTAGTTCAGTTGGTTAGAGCATTGCACTGATATGCCCAAGTTGCAGGTTAGATCCCCAATCAGGCTATATACAAGAATCAACCAATGAATGCATAAATAAGTGGAAAAACAAATCAATGTTTTTCTCTCTCTCCCTTTCTCTCTCTCTAAAATCAATAAAAAGTAATTTTAATCATAAAATATTTAGAGTAGAAGAAAATATGCACATTAGTTTTCCTTAAGCTTATAACCTTTCTCCATTTTCCTCTCCCACCTCCATGTAAAAAATAAAAGGCCTCATGACATGGAACATCTCAACACATTTCAATAATTTGAACTCCCCCCCGTATGCAGAGTAAGCCTATACCGGGCAGGCCCATGAGTGTGGCTGCTAATGTAGCACATGCAAATATTGAAGATAAAACATGGATTCCACGGCAATTTCGGCCTCATATAGATTGTTTGGGATTATATCCTCAGATACTGAAGCATTTCTTCTTCTTCTTTTTAAAGGATTTTATTTATTTATTTTTAGAGAGGGGAAGGGAAGGAGACAGGCGGAGAGAATCATCAATGTGTGGTTGTCCCCCACTGAGGACCTGGCCTGCAGTGGAGGCATGTGCCCTGACTGGGAATCCAATCAGGGACCCCTTGGTTCGCAAGTCAGCGCTCAATCCACTGAGCCACACCAGCTAGGGCAAGCATTTCTTTTTTTTTTTTTTTTACTTTATTATGCTTAATTTTATTGATAAGAAAACACTCAAGCATTTCTTATTTTATAGTTTGACAGGGAAAAAAATTGGGAACAACAATTCTGTAATTCTCTATAGAAAGCATGAGTCCTTGCTAAAGCATCCCGAACAGTTGTCTCCTCCCCTCTGTTCTAATCCCAGTAACAGGACAGAACCACTGAGTTCAGAGGAAGAAGAGAATCACTGCTTCACTGAGACCTGGATAAATGGTTACAATTTTAATAAACAAAAGTACTGAATAGTGCATTCCTAGAGGACAGTCTTTGAAGGTAGAGAGACTCGGGCCCTTTGACTTAGGGAACCGTGACATGGGGAAAGAACCCTTTCCTCCTACGGTCATTCCGAGGATCTGCTTAGCCGCTGTGTGTGACTGTGAAAGCAAGGTAACTGGGATGTTTGGGACGTGCTTGCTAACATTTTTCACCTTTTCTCCAGGTGACGGGAACAATAGGAGCGAGGGCAGGACTGTCTGGATGTACGTTTTATGTTTTGGCAGACATGAGTAGCACAATCTGGCTTGAGTGATGGCTCATATGAAAGCAATGATGATGATAAAATTGAGGTGTTATTCATATTTCATACAAGCTTCTTAAGGAAAACTTCCTAACAAAATTGAGAGTTAAGTAGTTTGCATAATGGCTGTAAAAAATGTTATTAAAGAGGTATGATCTCTCCAGCATAAGAAAATACCTTTATTTCTCTAAAAGCTGGATTCCCTGGTCACTGTCCTTCATTTAAAGAATGGAAAAATACATTTTTTTAATAATTACAATAGCATTTTTCATTCCTAGAGTTAGTGAGATTAAAAAAAACAATTTTGTGGGGTTTCATTCAGCTATTTTTAAAAGTTATTTTTCTTACTAACTGCCCTCTCCCTTTACCAACTTCTCTTGAAAAACCCCAGGACAACCTGGTTAGTTTATTTCTGACAAAAACAACATGACTTGGAAATTGTGCCTCTGGTGTCTGAGGTAAGTCTTGGACATCTGGACTTCACCACCACAATCTTTACCACGAGCAGCACAGGTGAGGTTTCATTATGGCCAGCATGTGAGTCCAGAAGGCCCCCCGGGGCTCCTCCATGGTCTGCATTCCTGTGTCTGAAGGCCAAAGAGTTTAGACATTGGCTCCCCAACCACTATTTTTGGACACCAGGTAGATTGTTCAATGTGATACTTTGTTGTTTTTGAAAGAGCCCCAAAAGGGGTCTTTGTGGGTAAAAGTGTGATTTTTGGAGTGCTTCAACTTCTGCTTTTCCTTATTTTTGTTTTTCTCAATTCACTGCCAGGCATATTACTTTATTTCTCTGGGGTATGAAGAAGTTGAGGGACAGGCCTTTAAACCTATACAGGAATTACTCACTGAACTTCTGCTGTGCAGCTGCTAGGGCTTATTGAGGTTGAGAGAGCAGCTAAGCAAGCATTCATCAAAAGCCTAGGGATGGGAAGAGGGCTAAAGAAAGAATGTTATTTTTGATGGGAAAATTAACTAAAGAAGCTTCATTGCTCATGCACATACAAGATACAGTACAGGGTGGTGGGAAAACTGCAATTTTGTAATCAAGCACATAACGGTTTGAGTTCTATCTCCGCCAAAGTGTTTTTGAGTGTGCTGTCTGAGACCTTATGTTTTCTTCTTCCCATGTGTAAAACATGAACAATAATGGCAATGACAGCTAACCTTTATTGTGCACTTACTTAATGCCAGGTTCTGTGCTAAGCATGTTCCATGTATTATCTCAATGAAGTCCAATGGGTACGGATTATTATCCTGATTTTCAGGCACTGAGGTTCAGAGAGTTGAAACAAGTTTTTGCAGAACTGTTAAAAGTAATGCAAACAAATGACTGTACATGTTGCTTAGTGCATGGAAGGTAGTCTATAAAGAACAACTATTTTATAAAATATTATGTTAACAGCCCTAGCCAGGTGGCCAAACAGTTGAGGGATTGATTCTCAATCAGGGCACATAGCTGGGTTGTGGTTTCAATCCCTGGTGCGGGTGCATATGGAAGGCAACGAATTGTTTCTCACATTGATGTTTCTTTCTCTCTCTCCCTCTCCATCCCTCCCTTTCTCTCTCTCTCTTAAAATCATAAACATATCCTTGGGTGAGGATTAAAATATATATGTATATATTCTTTATATATATATATAAGGGTAGTAAAAAGGAGATAAAATATATGTAACAATAGTTGGTTTATTTAGAAAACTGGATATTTCAAAAACATAAATTGTGATCGCCAAGCTATCTGTTCCCATGGTCCAAAGTTTTCTGATTAGTAATAAAATGTGAGTGAGTAGTTTTGAGCTTCTCACACCATATTTCTGTCTAAACAATCCCTAACAGATCACCCCCTGCTGTAGGAAGTCCTGGAATCATATCGGCAAATTCTTCCTCCTTGGTTCTCTTGATAACGATAAACAACTATGTTGCTGGTTTATGTATTTACTACACTACATTTTTAATCATTATTTTAGAGTGTATTTTTTCTACTTATAAAAAAAGTGTGCTGTAAACCGTAGGCCACATTACGCCAGCAGCCTCATACAGTCTCGTGTTTACTGAGTTTCTTGAGTGCATCATTTTTCTCTTCCACCTGATTTAATCTCACATGTTTTGTATAGTAACATGCTGTCCAGGCTATGAAATCACCTAACAGCCCATTTCTTAGAAGGAATCTCCATTGTTAAGAAGTGCCTGACCGTGTCAGCAGCTCCAAGTTCTGTAGTACGTCATTCAGCGGGGTTTCCTCCGCCTTGATGTCCACATCTTCCCCCTCCCCTGAGCCACCCACACATTGGCTAAAAGTACCATTGGAGGATCCCTTCACTTTGTTTCTACTAGAGGCGAGCCGGAAGGTCAACTACCTCCACACAATTAGTCAAAAACACCACAAACTCATTCAGTACACTCAGCACTCTGGATAATTTATGCAACATGGCCCTGCCTCCCATACATCCTGGTTACTTTAGACCTTCATCCCCAGGTTTCTTAAAGGAGGTATGCCTACAGCATAAAAGAAGTAAAATCAAAGTTCTCCCTACTGAGACAATTGTTTTGGATATGCTCTGCAATCAGTAACGTATGCCCCATACAGATAATCTTAAAAATCTTGATTATGGCAGACAATTAGCCATATATATGATTCCATTTATATGAAATATCTGGAATAGTAAGTCCAGAGAGGCAGAAAGCAGATTGATGATTGCTCAGAAACTGAGGGGAGGGGGGAATAGAGAGCGATAGGGGTTTTCTTTTTGGGTGATAACGTTTTGGAAGTAAATACAGGTGGTTGTTATACTACAATGTAGGTTCAAAGGTCACTGAATTGTACACTCTAAAATGATTAATTTATATCATGTGAATTTCACTTCCATAAAAAAGAATTCCTGATTAATCCAGAGACTTCAAGGGACTAAACCCTATCTGCCATCCAAAGCTCTCAAGTTCAAGCACACCAGAGGTAAAGAGGCCAGCCTCACCTACAAAAACTAAACCTGGATCTTACTCTGTTGTGAAAGAAGATTTTGGATGCTGCAAAAAATTAAATTTAAATTAGAAAGCTTGAACTACAATGAAACTAGTATTTATGGTTTGGCCCACCCGTTACCTGGTACTGCCTACTCACTACGAGCCAGCCCTTCCGACAGTTAGAGAAAGCCCTGGCCAGGTGACTCGGTTGGTTGGAGCACCATTCCATACACCAACAGGTGTGCGTGTTCAACTCCCAGTCAGGGCACCTATCTAGGTTTTGGGTTTGATCCCTGGTCAGGGTGCATATGGGAGACAACCAATTGATTTTTGTCTTCCTCTATCTCTCTCTCTCTCAAAACACACACACACACACACACACACACACACACACACAAATAGGGAGAAATCAATTGGCTTAAGTAGAAAAAATGTCCTATCATTTTATTAAATAAAAAATTGTATAGGTGCAAAACCTTTGAAAACATTATCTTGTTAATTCTCAGAACCACAGATGTATTGAACAGCTTACAGTTGTGAAGTTACTTAATATCACATCATTAGTAAGTGTCATGATAGGACTGGCCATGAAACATACCCTCACTCTTTTATATTAAGATGAACAGGATCACATAAATACAAATTTTATTATACCTGGAACAATGTTGATTTGAGATCTAGGAGTTATGTGCATAAATGATATATTTTTAGTTTCTATGTGGCAAGAGAGAAATTATTCCTGCTCTATGCCATTTGAACATATGGTAATTCTTATGAATTGTATTTTAATTATAAGTTAAATTCACTGCAGACTGGTACAACCACTATGGAAAGCAGTATGGAACTTCCTCAGAAAACTAAAAATGGATATGCCTTTTAACCCAGCAATTCCACTCCTGGGACTATATCCTAAGAACACTAAAACACCAATCCAAAAGAACCTGTGCACCCCGATGTTCATAGCAGCACAATTTACAATAGCTAAGTGCTGGAAGCAACCTAGATGCCTATCAGTAAATGAATGGATCAAAAAACTATGGTACATTTACACAATGAAATTCTATGCAGCAGAAAGAAAGAAGGAGCTCCTACCCTTTGCAACAGCTTGGATGGAGCTGGAAAGCATTATGCTAAGCGAAATAAGCCAGGCAGTGAAAGATAAATACCATATGATCTCACCTTTAACAGGAACCTAAACAACAAAACAAAGAAACAAGCAAAATATAACCAAAGACACTGAAATAGAGGACAGGCTGACAGTGACCAGAGGGGAGAAGGGAGGGAATTTCAGGGGAGAATGGGAAGAGTTTACAGGAACAAATTTAAAGGACACATGGACAAAAACTAGGGGGAGGGTGGTATTGGGAGGAAAATGGGGAGGGTTGGGTGGGTGGGCTGGAATGGGAATAAAAGGGAGAAAACTGTACTTGAACGATGATTAAAAAATTAAATTAATAATTTATAAATTATTGTACCTTGATCAATTATTATTTTATGTCAGATCTTTCAGTCTCAGTTTCTCTAAGATAATAGTAACATAAAAGAGCATATTTGTTTCACTTTATGAAGTTAGAGATTATTTTGCAGCAAAGAAATTGGTTTCTCTTAACCAATTAAGCAGCTGTCACTCATGATTTTATATAAACATTTTTGTAGTAATTTTTGTTTTCAACACCTATTGATTTTGATGTTAATATTACATATTTCATAAGCTTGTCTGTGTAAAAGTAATGATACAAATAAGCTTATCCCCAAAGTCTCATCCATTTTTGAGAACAGGTGGATACATATGTGGGTGTAATTTTATACAAATGGTAGCAATGTTTTTCTGTGCATTTCTTTTTCTTTTTTTTAAAAGATTTTATTTATTTATTTTTAGAGAGGGAAGGGAGGGAGATAGAGAGAGACAGAGAAACATCAATGTGCGGTTGCTGGGGGTTATGGCCTGCAACCCAGGCATATACCCTGGCTGGGAATCGAACCTGTGACACTTTGGTTTGCAGCCCACGCTCAATCCACTGAGCTATGCCAGCCAGGTTGTGCATTTCTAATTTATCTTTTTTGTGACTCCTGGGTTTGACCACTTAGGACAGAACAACATATTAGTAAACAGTATATCATGATGCAGCTGATACCGCAATGGTCATCAACCCCTTAAATATGATTCAGGTTATTCTCCATTATAACATTTCCACATACTTGCTCAAATCTCATCTGTTACTTTTCATTAGGGATTCAGGGGAGGAAGTGAATCTCACACAAATTTATGAGATCATTCTGAATTCAGTCTTTATAGATTGTTTCATAAATTTAATAAAGTACTCCATAAAGCTACACAGTATAGATGTATGGCTAAGTAAACATACAAAACAAAGGAAAAGAACAAAAAAAAAAAACCCCACTAGAGATAGAAAAAAAATGCAGGACCTCTGGGTTAGGAAAATACTAGAACCTCATTGAAAGTGATTGGACAAATTGAAAAAAAGCCACTATCAACTTTTTTTTTTTAATTTGAGGGTTTGAAGTGAAGTGAGGCTTGATTTGTCAACAGGAAGATATGGGCTTTGCACCTCTATATATAAATGCTTGCTTTTTCCAACTTAGGGTCTGCCCAGAAGTTGTCATTTGACTGATGCTTCTGACTTTGCTTGGGTAGCTTTAAAAAGAACCTGTGGCCACCTGTTTCTCCACCACAGAGAAACTCAACAAGGCACTTTCGCTGATGTTTGGTTGGTGAAAATACTAAAAGATACAAGGATTTCAATTTTTGTAAAGATTTAAATTTATTTTTAGAGAGGGAAGAAGGCAGGGAGAAAGAGAGGGAGAGAAACATCAACCAGTTGCCTCTTGCACACCCTCAGATGGGGACCCCTACAACCCAGGCATGTGCCCTGACTGGGAACTGAGCCAGCAACGTTCTGGTTTGAGAGAGACTGCCCAATTCACTGGGCCACACCAGTCAGGGTAAGGACTTCAATTTTCACTGGAATGTTGTGTTTTCAACCAAATCTTTGCCTCCCTGAGTTTACAGAACTATAAGTTCAATCCTGCCTGTCTTCCACTGTGCTTCTGATATACTCCCATCATACCCTGTAATGTTCCAGATCTCTCGGGATCTCTTCCCCACACTTGCCAAATTCCCTTCTTCCATACAGGTTTGTGAATTCCCATCTTCTAGCCTCCTGGTTCGCCTGCCCTGATGACAACCTGTCATTACTTTCCCATCTCCTTATCCCTCGTTTGGTGCTCTTGTAGCTTCTTTTCTGTTTCTTCTCAGATTTCTTTCTTCACTGTGTTATAGTTGCTTCACTACCAAAGGAAAGGGGGAAGCTTAGAGGTTACAAGTTACTTGCACCTTCTGACCACGTATGAAGTATTTGGTTAAACATTCAGCTTTTGCCACAGCACCCTGAAGCAGAGGAGGGCGGAGCTTGTGGCTAGCAATATATACTGCTTGATGTTATCAAAAGTAAGGCTCAGAAGTGAAGAGACCAGCTGGGGTTTACACCTTCCACCCGCAAGTCAAAAGAATACTCAGAGAAAGTGTGCATGGAACTATATTTAGAAAGCACAGTGCACACTTGAATTTCCAGAACTTGTTCATTCAAGGAGAAGAGTTTTATTCAATCATAAGTGTGAAATATGTAAAAAGTAAGGCTCAGGGCCGGATCAGCTCAATTTTGGAAGGTAAGGGTAAACCTTATGGGTGGGCAGATAGGCTTGCTATCTCTTCAAGGTGCCAGGAAGGTATTTGATCCCCCCAAAGGCCTAACTTTTAACCAAATCTTTTCATTGCAACATTAAAGATTCATAGGTTTGATTCAAGTAATTCTTTCTCATCAAAATATAAGTTCCTTGCTTGAGAATGTTGTCATTTGCATTCACCAGGAAAAGGAATAGTATTAATACCTTACAGAGTAAAAGGTGTTCAAATCTTTTCATGTTTTTGTGAGAGGCACAAGGGAAGAAAACTAGGGCATCAGGGACCCGAAATGGGTCAAGGGTAAAAAAAAAAAAAGAAATGGAGGTGAACAGAATTCTGCCAGTGGGGAAGAGAATACAGAGTGAAAGAACTAGGACCAAAAACAACCCCTTAGAAACTTTAACCTTAGGGGAAAGCTATAAGGGAAAATAAGACTTTATAAGGATGAGGAAAGAAAGGCTGGGAAGTGAGTTAGAAATGTTGGTTTACATGTCAAGAAGAGTAAAACAGGTAGAGAACATAAGGACACAGAAATGGCAAAATACAGGAATTTGATCACGCAAAAGAGAAGTGAAAATAAGGCATGAAACTTCACCTTGCAAGACAATTGGTTCTGAAGGGGGCACAAAAGAAAAAGAATCTTCTGGTGAAATGAGGAAGGGCCATATCTGGAGGAGGGTAAATAAATTTGGAAAGCTGGAGTGAAGAAGGGCACATTGGAGAATAGTGGAATAGAGAAATTTGAACAATATTGGTATTTAGTTTTCAGAGTGGGATAAAAGCATGAATTCAGGGGTTATTTCTAAACACAGAATAGAAGAAATAATCAGACACAACACTTCTCTCTTCTGAGAAGGAAATTACAAAAAATTATTTTAAATTGTTTAATTTGCAATATACATAATACTGGGATTGAGGTGCTTTCTGATGGGAATGCAACCTCTCGTTCAATATGGAATAGGAAGGTCAAGTTCATGAAGATGTTCTGACATGATTCTTGGAAACTCTGTGCCTTTGAGATTTCTCTACAGTGGCTACAATATGCATTTAATATATCTGTCTGTATATGAGTACATTTACTTCTGGAGGCTGTGGAACAGAGATTACACACTTTGGGGCTTTTTCTAACATTTTTTTAAAACCAGTTGTACAAATTCCATTAAGCTAAATTGCTCCTTAACAGCAAGAATCCAATCTTCAATTGGGTAGTTATCTCAGCAATGGGAAAAAAATTCACTCCCTACCAAATGGCATTCTGTCGTATGTAACTGGTTGTCTCTAAGTCCCCTAGTTTCCATTTCAATTCCATCGGCTTTTTAAGATGGTTACTGAGTTATTCAGATGGAAGGTCCATACTACACAGTTTGCCACTTATACTGGGATCTTGTCCTATTATATTGTGGATCACTATCCATTTAATGTAGGATATTTTCCCCCTTGTAAAGTAGACATGTTCATTGTGAATTAGACTGCATCAGCTCTAGGTTTCAAGAAATATGAACAATGCATTTAAATCTTGAGAATCATAGAATTAGAAGAAACCTTAGAACAAGTGTAAATTAAACCTTCTTATGTTAAAGACAGGGAAATTAAACCAGGGCCTGATGAGGGAACATGACTTATCTGAGGCTACCTGGTTACAGCTAGACCCAGGATAAGGCTGTGTATTGTCTAAAAACTGTTTCATTTACTCTTTTTTTTTTTTTTACAAACCATTAGGTAAACTTTATGCCTATGTCTTAAAGTTCAGATCTGAATGGCTTTTTTAGGCCCCAAATCAGGCTATTCCAGAATCTGTTTGCATAATAATTTCTAAGGATTTTGGTTAAGTGGGAAGAATGGAAGGAGGAGGAGTAACTCAGATACTCCGACCAGTGATACGGTCTGACATTAGTATTCTAATTAATTGTGGAGGTGGACTAACCCCAATACTACCATAAATGAGTAAGAAAATGAGACTTACTTCCCAGCCTGACTTGCTGATTAGACAACTGCATAAAAAATTGAATAAGAATCATGAGTCCAGGTTCTTTATCTGGCCTGTTCCTCTCTCTTTAGCTTAGCCTCTGAGCTTAGCAGAAGACATTTTGGGGCTTTATATATTGTTAGTAGGATTATATAACTCTAGGCTCTGGAGAATTTTTTAGGAACAATTATCATGATGCTTTTCATAAAGAGGACTTTGCCAGACAAATATTATGACAATCAGTAAAAAGTTAAAAAGGACTATAATATCACAGACAAATGGGGAGTTAATCTTGGTAACTCTTAAGATGAAAGTTCATGGAGTTCTATGGCCAAAATAGACAGTAACAATTCCTTCTGTCCTAAGATCTAGCTCAGATAGATTCAATAGTAAATATTATTAACCATAAGTTTGTTTTTCCTGGAAATTGTACATAGAATATTTATATATAAGCCACCTGGTCATCATTTATCTACTATGTCTATGATATTGGGAAGCAGTAAAACCACGCAATAATATAGACTTTGTGTTGTGAGTGCCGGAAATGAGATAAATGTTTCTTTGGGGGAAAAATCGGAGAGTAGGGGCAAAAGCGAAATACTCGGTTAGCTGACAACGGTTAGACAAGGAGTTCCCTCTTCGTAGAGCATTCTCTTCCCAACCGCACATTTTTCTTTTTTCCACTTCCTTGATGATCACAGACCACTGGGTCTCTGCAAATTCACATTTTCACAGGGAGGAAGTCGGAAGTAGTTGGAGCGCCGGAGTCGCCTTGGGGGCAGACCAGCCATCTGCCGGCAAATCTCATCTAGAAAAGAAGCAGAGGGTGATGGGATAAGAATGGAGAAAGATCCCAAGGGCTCATATTTTAAGAGAACGAGAAGACTCCAGTGTTGTGGAGTGAAAACAGAGAGAAATAGATCTGAGTTAGAATCCCAGCCCTGCCACCTACTAGTTATTTACCACTTACTAGAAAGTTTCTTAATTTTTTTGAACGTCACTATCCTTTCCTGTAAAATAAGTATTAAAATACCTGCCTCATCAGTTTAGTTGTAGTAAAGTGAAACAATGTATGCAAAGTACCTAGCACAGGTGGTCAGTCAATGTTACTTTCCTTTATACATTTAGCTCATACTTTTTCTATTCAGTGACTTATTGAGTAGCAAAAAATGAGGTCCAATCACTATATATTTAAGTGTTTACCTTGTACAAATAGCTAACTTAACTAAGTCCCCAGAGACACTTGAAAGTGCTTAGAGTCCCCAATACTCATCCTCCATCTCAAGGTGCTTCCCTTGCAGGTGTCTTGCACAGAACCATTGGGGACAAGCAGCAAATTTCCTTCTGCGAAGTTAAGTACAGCTCTTACTCAGCAACTCAGTGCAAGGCGGGCTGCTGAGTCAGAAGTGGCCTGTCTGTGGTACCCTCTCCAACCACAGCCACCTTTGGGGGCAGGCAATGGGGAAGGTGAGAAGTATTTTTGTTCCCACAATACATGGTAACACAGTTTTGACCCTTTTGTTTTTATAAAGTCTCTCTACCTTCCTTTACCTTGAGAATTTCACAATGAGCAATGTAAAAGGTACTTTGGAAGTGGTAGATTGTTTATAATATAGCTGGTTTCTAAGTGCTCAGTCTATTTCTAATTGAATTATGTGTTTTTTGTTTGTTTATTCTTTTGAGTTACAAACATGGGTGCAGACTAGTAGAATCTATTATTTGTAATGGCTGACTTGCCCTTTTTACCTGGAACCCCAGTGAATGATCTTCAATACAACCAGAGCTTCAGAAATCTCTATCTTTGTCCAGGAGAGATTGGGAGTTACAGTCTAATTGGAAAAAGATCTGGGAGTACTTTTTGTAGGGTTATGTTTCTATATTAAAATGCTGTTTTATTTGGATTACTTATTTGTGGTAACTTGGTTGAACGGGGACTGATGGAAGTTAGGCGGGTGGTCAAAAGGCCTCCTCCAAAGCCAGACTTGGGATCAATTAACATTGTGTCCTTATTTAACTCTATCATAACTGTCCCTTCCTCCACCAAAAACACAGACATCATCTTACCTTTCATAGCTTCATGTTCTTTACAGACAAGACGGGAGCAGATCTCATTGTTGATGATGTACATGCGTCGTAAACTGCCATAGTCCCAATGTCATAGTTAAGGAAGGAGACAGAAAGAAGCATTGAGAAGAAGAAATAGCCTAAGCCTAGGATGCCTCTTTAATTCCTGTATTCCCCACTCTTCTTTATCTGAATTTCCTAATTATTTCAGAAAATGGTATTACTCTCCTTAGTGACACTTTGCACAAATTTAATACTTTCTCTTTCCCACTATTTTCTACCTTCAGACTTGGATCTTTCATTTCAACCCTTTTTTCTATGAGGTAACAAATTCAATGTACTTGTGTTTCTCTCACGACTGTCCTTCTTCTAGCCCTTTTTATTTGCCCTCTAGCACCTGGACTTGTTAGTCAGCCTGTTTTCTGTATACCTCCACCCAGGCTCCAGGTTCTATCTGGTGCCTTCAGGAATAGCTAGGAGGGTTATGCTAAAATCTTCTGCCCCTCCATAATGAGTAGCCACTGTGGAAGACTGAAATTCTGTAGTGGCTACTCATTGAATAATTGCCAATATGAAAGCACTATCATGGAAGATGCTCTCTTGGTATTCTGGGGTCTCTTACCTGGTAAAGCATAACTGATGAACGCATTGCTTGATTGGCCGATGCACAGAGTAGAGTCTTGTGCAAGCAAATTTCTCATCCCGGCAGTCTGAAGGAGCTTGGCACAAAAAAATAGGGAGAAGCATAACAAACAAGAAAAATACAAACAAAGGATTAAAGGGATGGAGGAGGACAGATAAAGTGGGAAAAACATACAGAGTACCTTATTTTTCAGACTGTAAGACACATTCCCCCCAATTTGGAAGGAAAAGGGGGTATGTCTTATAGTCTGAATGTAGCTTACCTGGCTTGCTGTGGGGGAGCCGGGGGGCAGTGGAGCGGGGTCACAGGTTATTAAATATTTTACCACAGTTTTTGCTTCAAATTTTTTTCCTATTTTCCTCCTCTAAAACCTAGGTGTGTTTTATGGTCTGGCATGTCTTATAGTCCTAAAAATATGGTAGTCTCTACAGAGAATCATAAGTTGGGGTACTTCCTTCCTGGTCACCAAAGCAGAGTAATAGGAAATTTACTAAAATGAAATTTAGGTGCTTCCCTACCTGCAAGCAGAAGTGGCTAAAATAATCTCTGAGGGCTCTTCTAGGTAAAAGTCCTTCTAGGGTTATCCAGGTGAAATTTCAAACCAAAATGCTAATAATCCTATTCTGAAGAGCGAGAGTTCTAAGATAGGCAACTATTTTTCAACCCTAGCTGCACATCAGAATTAGGGTACGTTAGAGAAAGCAACTTTAGCCTTGATGTCTATAGTAATACTGAGTCTTTGCAGTCAGTTCCCAATGCCCTAACCAAATAAAGTCCAAAGGATTGTTTTGGGATCATGCCAACAGTGGTTCAATCTTTTGACCATGACTTTTAGGACAGGAGCTCATATCAAAATGCAAAGGTAGAGGTAGAGGAGAAGAATAAAGGATACTAAAAGTATTCTTTGAGAACAATGGGAAGTAAACTAGATGATATACCCTCCAAAGAACAGGAAGGTAAGGAATCCTCAGGAAGAAAAAAAAGTTTAGAAAAAAGACATGCAAAAAACAATTATACCTGTGACGTTAATTTTATCATTGGGTGAGGCTGGAAGGAAAAAATTTTATTCAGTTATTATTAGTTCTAGAAGTCAACTACTCTGTAGTTGAGACCCATGTGGGTCACCCATGCAGATAAGGAAACAGGTGAGTTAATAACTCTTTAGCAGCTTCTAAAAGAAAACCCGTAATGGTTTATTTTAATTCACACAACTGAAGAGATTTAGAAGTTAGGATGGGAAATATGATTCTACCTTTCTCTCCTGGACAGTTGACAAATGTATTATATTGAGAGTATCTTTGTGTTGTCGACAATAAACAAATTCAGTAGGGACTCAAGCAAAGAGCCTTATGCTCAGAAGAGCCTCATCCTGGAGCTAAAAAGACAAAAGGTTTTTGTCCTATAGAAGCTCTTCTTCTGAAGAAATTTTCTTCTCTGTAAATCGGATACACCATTGTGTGCTCTTTGATAAAATTTATTCAGTAAAGAATAGCAAGGGCCATAGCCATAGCCAAACCTAACCCAGGGCCTGGTTAAATGTGGTACTAGTTTGTAGAATGGAGAACAAATCAAATAGCAGAGGAGTCTTGAGGGAATAGACTAACTATGGGAGTTACCTGTAAAAATGTGATTGGAAGAGTTTCTAATAGGATACTACAGGAAGTGGGCTAGGTGATCCCATCTATTCCTTGGTTTCAGTTGCAAGTTTATGTGCAGAGAATTCTCAAATTCATACTTCTAGCCCAAATCTCTCTTCTAAGCTTCAAACCTAAAAATCCAGCTGCCATGTTATAAAAGAGTTCATGAATTTTTCAAACATTCTTCAAATCAAACATATCCCAAACTGACTTAATTATTTTTCCTTTTACCAATTCAAATTGTTCTTTCGTGAATGGTACTACCATCCACCCAATAGCCACCATTTACTTAATGGCAATCTGAATATTATCTCAAAGCCTCTTCTCTTTAAAAGACTTTATTTATTTATTTTCAGAGAGAGGGGTAGGGAGAGAGAAAGAGGGGGAGAGAAACAGCAACATATGTGAGAAACATCAATCTGTTGCCTCTCACACGAATGGGCCTGCAACTCAGGCATCTGCCCTGACAGGGAATTGAACTGGCAACCTTTCAGTTCACAGGCTGGCACTCAATCCACTAAGCCACACCAGCCAGGGCGATCTCTTTTTTCCTTACAGCTCACATTCAATTCTCACTACCTCTACCTTATTTCAGGCCACCATCTTTTATTGGGACTAGTGCAATGTCATCCTCATCAGTTTTCCAATTCACAAACCTGATTGAAAACTTCCTTTGCATATACTATACTCTGGTTTTCATTCCCAGCCTATGCCTTTGCCCAGATTATTTTCTTCACTGCAAAGCTCTGCTCTTCCCCCCTGTATCCACTTGATTCACTTCAACTTGTCTTTCAAGAAGCAATTTAGCCAAATTGCCCTCTAGAAAAGCCTTGCCTAACTTCCAACATGGAATGTAGTCAAGGAGTCTTTTATATTTGTTCACTTCTTTATTATATTTGTTCATTTGGGTATCTTGTCTATTTCACTAAAAATACCTAGGAGAAGAAAACTAGTTTTGTTCACTTATATATCCCTGGCACATAAGCAGCAAAACCTGTTAGTTTCTATCTCCTTTTCTCACGTCCTACCACTCATCCCTCGTGGTTTTGACCCTAACGGTACAAAAAACTCAGTTTCCCCAATATACCAAGCTCTGTTTTGCTTTCACGTGTTTGAACAGCTATTACCTTTGGCTGGAACGCACACCCCCTTCATGATTGCCTGGCTTGCTCCAGTTCTTTCAAAATTCAGTTCAACCATTACTTCTAGAAAGTTTTTCTTTATCTCCCCATGTATTTCTTTGTTTATCTGTCTTGCCTTTACTAGTCTTAGGAACTATGAAAGATCACATATTGGGGTTTTGTATATCAAACACTTAGCACAGGGCCTGCTTGTTAGGGGATCAAACATGTAATTAATTTAAATTGAACTGTTGGAAGGAACTGCTGCAGAAACTGTACCCCTGTCTATTTAGGATTCTTCACCAGCTGTACTGCCTTCTATAATGGGCTCTGGGGAAAGCCCAGAATGGCCCCAGTGGCCCTGGGATCCCAGCTCTGAACTCACCCAGGTCATCTGTGGAAGGCGTGATATCAGCCAGAACTGAAAAGGCACAAAACAGCAGGTGTAAGACGGGCTTTGAATTGTCAAGAAGGAAGGCAGCATGAAAAAAAAGGAGAATGGAGATATTAGGGCAAGGTCAAGCCTACAACTGGCTTTGTGTATTATCTCCAATGAGGTAATTGAAGTAACTGTGAATTTTTTTGCAGAGTATTTGTTTTATTGACATTATACTAATTTTGGGGAGCTTTTATCATTCATGCCTTATTTTAGCTATTAATCTACTTTGTTCCTCCTTCTAGAAGACTAGGGACCCCTCTTCCTTTTACCCCACTGTCACTCAGCAACATGCCCACCATCCCTCTATGTCTTTCCCAGAGATAAAAATATAGGATTAACTCAAGTGCTGGAGTAAATATTGTGAATATTGAGAATCATGCCATTTTCAAAGAACTAGTAAAACTTACCTGTTTCATCTGTAGGGGGTTCATTTACCAGATCTGCAAAGATACAACACAGAGAATAAAAAAATGCAGGTAGAAAGGGAAGCAGGATAAGGGATGATTATCTAAGGAGACAAGAAAGACTGAGGTGAAAGAATGTGGATTGTGGGGGCAAATGTAAAGGACTCACAGAAGGAAATGGAGGAGAGAAAAAGATTGGACATGTTTACAGCATCGGTGGCATCTAAGATAAACAGTAAGCTCTGCATGGTTCAGGGTGCCCACCAACCTCTTTTCTAGTCTTCGTTATTCTTTGTATAGACATCATCATCAATCCTCCTATCCCCAGTATGAAAGCAAAGAAATTAAAGGGGTAGCTTACTAGGATCGTCTGTGAATGTTTCTTGAGTCACTTGAGTTACTAAATAAAAAAATCAGAAAACATTTTCTGAGCACTCTCTTTACCCCTCCCATCCTCGCATTCCCAGTAAGTGAAATTGTCTAGCACAGTGGCCAACACAAAGTATCCCACAATTGTTTTTCTTTGTTTGTTTCCCAGCCCAAGTCCTTTCCTCTGTAACACAAACAAATGTCATAGTTTCCTACTTCCATGAATATACCCATGCAGTCCTTGGCTTAGAATAATGTTTTTCCTTTGTCTTTTTAGAGGAATGAATAAACTAAACTACAGGCCCATCAGATAATCCTCCACAGGCACCCCTTTCTCATTTAGATTTTGGTTCAGCATTAGATGGCAGGAAAAACTTACATTATTTTATTGTCCTAACAGATGATAAAATATTTGGCTAATCCAAGTTAACTATGTGCCAGGCACTGTTTAAATCCCTGTTTTTACAGATGATAAAACTGAGCACCAAAAGAATAAATAATTTACCCAAGATCATAGAACTTGTTAATAAGTAGAATGGATTGATGACCTTTTGCTATGCTTACTCAAAATGAAAATTATCTTTTCCTAAGGCATTGATTTTGATATTTATAATTCTGATGTAATTGGATATCAGTCTAATGATATGCTCATATACAAGGGTGTTCATAAAAGGTGAAGTTGGTAATTTTATGATGCTCAGTGAGAAGCAAGGTGAAGAGTGGGGAGGGAAACTGCATGTGTTAGTAGACAATGCCTTGCAATTAATTGATCTTGGAAATCAAAGGCAGGAGGAGAAGGAGTAAAAATAGTCCAGGACTTACAGTGGAATATACTGGGATAAACTAAGAAAATGGTATCTAGCCCTGGCTGGTGTAGCTCAGTGGATTGATCGCGGGCTGTGAACCAAAGCATTGCAGGTTCAATTCCCAGTCAGGGCACATGCCTAGGTTAAAGGCCATGGCCCCCAGTAACCGCACATTGATGTTTCTCTCTCTCTCTCTCCCACCCTTCCCTCTCTAAAAATAAATAAATTAAATCTTAAAAAAAAGAAAATGGTATCTAAAACTGTAAATAATAGCACTTCCTAGAGCAACTTCATTTGAATTAAAAAGGCAAAATAACAAAGCAGTGTTAACACTGAAATAGCAAATATGGACTCCCGGCCAAGATGAAGGTATAGGTAGATATGCTTTGCTTCCTTGTACAACCAAAAGAAGGATAACGACCAGTTAAAAACCCAAAACAAAAAAAAACTGCCAGAAAATCAAACTGTATGGAAGTCCAACAACCAAGGATTTGAAGAAGAAACATTTATCCAGACTGGTAGGAGGGATGGAGACAGGCAGCTGAGGCAGAGAGGACACAGGGCCAGGCAACGGTCAGCAGACTGGGCAGGCAAGGCAGCAGCTGGTGGACCAGGCATGTCCCACATTCATGTGCCAATAAACCAGAAGGAACAACTGAGGAGTGAGACATACTGCACGACCCAGGGTTCCAGCACGGGAAATAAAGCCTCAAAACCTCTGGCTGTGAAAATCCACAGGGGGGTTGCAGTGGTGGAAGAAACTGCCAGTCTCACAGGAGAGTCCACTGGAGGGTCCCACAGGGTGTTAGAATGTACACAAGCCCACCTACCTGAGAATAAGCACCGGGGCTGCTCCTGAAAGGACACAACTTGCTTGTGGGAAGCAGGGGAAGTGACTGAAAGCAGGGTGAGAGCCCAGCAAACAGCATTGTGTTCTCTCTGACCCCTCCCCCACATACAGCACCACGATGCAGCAAATTGGATTGCCCCAACCTGGCAAATCCTAAGGCTCCACCCCTTAAAACATAACAGGTATGCAGAGACAAAGAAATATGGCCCAAATGAAAGAACAGACCAAAACTCCAGGAAAAAAACTAAGCAAGGAGATAGCCAACCTATCAGATGCAGAATTCAAAACACTGGTAATTAGGATGCTTACAGAAATGATTTGAGTACGTGTGAAAAATAAAGGAAGAAGTGAAGGCTGTACAAAATTAAATACAGAAAAACATACAGGGAACAACAGTGAAGGGAAGGAAGCTGGGACTCAAATCAACGATCTGATGCAAAAGGAAGAAATAAACATTCAACCGGAACAGAATGAAAAAACAAGAATTCAAAAAAATGAGGAAAGGCTTAGGAACCTCTGGGACAACTTTAAATGTTAAACATCTGAATCATGGGGGTGCCAACAAAAGAAGAGGAAGAGCAAGAAATTGAAAAGTTATTTGCAAACATAATGAAGGAGAACTTCCCCAATCTGGCAAAGGAAATAGACATGCAAGTCCAGAACACTCAGAGAGTTCCAAACAAGTTGGATTCAAAGAAGAACACATCAAGACCATAATAATTAAATTACTAAGATTAAAGATAAGAAGAAAATCTTAAAAGCAGCAAGAGAAAAGAAGAGAATTACCTATAAAGGAGTTCCCATAAGACAATTAGCTGATTTCTCAAAAGAAATATTGCAGGCAAGAAGGGGCTGGATAGAAGTATCCAAAGTCATGAAAAGCAAGGGCCTACATCCAAGATTACTCTATCCAGCAAAACTTTCCTTTAGAATGGAAGGGCAGATAAAGTGCTTCCCAGATGAGATCAAGTTAAAGGAGTTCATCACCACCAAGTCCTTATTGAAATGTTAAAGGCACTATCTAAGAAAAAGAAGATGATCAAAACTTTTAACAGTAAAATGACAACAAACACAACTATCAACAACTGAAACTAAAAAATCAAAAACAAAAACAAACTGAGCAAACAACTAGAACAGGAACAGATTCACAGAAATAGAGATCACATGGAAGATTACCAGCGGGGGGCGGGGAGAATGGAGGAAAAGGTACAGGGAATAAGAAGCATAATTGGTAGGTACAAAATAGACAGGGGGAGGTTGAGAACAGTATGGGAAATGGAGAAGCCAAAGAACTTATATGTATTACCCACAGACATGAACTAAGGGCAGGGAGAGGGGTGATGCTGGAGGAAATGAAGGTACCAGGCAAAGAGGGATAAAGGGAAGGAAAAAATAAATGGGACAACTGTTTTAGCATAATCAATAAAATATACTTAAAAAAAAAAAACAAAACCCAAATAGCAAACATCCCATCTATAATGATCCTTCACTGTAGAAAGCTTATAGTCATAATCTATCTTACCCACTAGAGGTCAGCAAATTCACATAGTTTGGTTTGACCTTTTTTTTAACCTCAGTCTAAATGTCAGATTTAAATTGGATGAGAATAACGTTTTAATAAAGCACATCAGAGTTATTGATCATTGTGGTAGAAGCAAAACACAAAACATTATGAAGAAACTTGCCTCCCTCACCCCCCTTCCTCGCTAACTGCTTACCTCATCCCTTTTAAAAGAAATTCCAGACAGAAAAATCATTTGATCTGACAATAGAGAATTTTTGTCTTGAACACTCAGTATAAACTTTCTTTTTTCAGCACAACTATTGATGAAAGGAATCCAGGTCTCTTTCAATCCCACAGGATATTTAAAAAACCACTGACCTGAATCATTCCAGAGACTAGGAGGGGAGGGGAGCCTCTCGGGATGTAGTCCAGCCTGGCCCTGGTTCCCTTTCTCTAGCCACATTCCAGTCCAGCCACTCACAGAAACAGCAGGGAGAGCAAAGGGGTTGAGTGTGCGTCCCAGCTGTCTCAGGATTTCAGGACCCAGTACTGCTTTCCTGCATGTCTTTCAGCTTCCCCAGCTTCCCCATATCCCTTGTCTGCCTACCTTTTCCATGAGCTTCCACTATGTAAATAACTTGTCTAGAATGTATGTCCTCTGAAAAGAAAGCTTAAGGAGACATTTTCATCTTATGTTATAATATTTCTGATAGAAAAGCATCACAAGGTCATAAAATAGGACTGGACCTTACCCAGCCCAGAGAAATGAATTCAGATGTTTGGTTTTACTGGTGCTGAAATCTGATGACCTAGGTTCAGAAATTTAGGGATTCAGACCTATTCACTCACAACAGAGAAAAAACATTTTTATTTCTATATTTTTATCTTCTGTTCCAGAACTCACATGATATAAAAAATTATATCATGCTCCAGTGCATACATAAAACTGAAACAAGTTTAAAGATAATAATTTACTCTTGTGATAGACTTGCATGTACTCTATTTTTATTTTAATCTATTCTAATTCTTTTAAAAAATACCAGTTGGGATCCACTAATTTGATTTAATGACCTATTAATGGGTTACATACTGTTGTGCTCACAAGGATTGGGGAAAGTAAGAGATAAATTTTAATTACTATAGGGTATGCACTATACATGGGTATAATGCTTACATACCATGCACAATAATTCCCATGTATAATGTGCACAAAACATGGGTGCGTGTTATACATGGGGCACATTATACATGGCAATATACAATATGCTGAATGTTTGGAGGCAGAGTAGAGATGCTAACTGGAGTTTCCTTGTTTAAGTTGAAGGAAGCAATCCTTGGAAGCAAAAACTTTGGGGTTCTGTCCAATTGTGCCACAATTTCACAGTAGTGTTAAGATGACTTCTCATCCTGTCTTTGCATTTTAGTTTCTCCACTGTTATACATGGATAGGCAAATGCTTTCTGTTAGAATTAGTGGGTGTTTTTTGAGCAAGATAAGAATTGTATAGAGGAAAGCAGAAGCAAGAGATGGGCATAGAGGAGGTCTTGGGAAACATTTTTCAGTAGATTAAAAAAAAAGTTAAGGTTTTATGAATGGAATAATAGGATTGTGGAGAGTACTGAATTAGATCCTATTTCCCACACCTTGGCAAATATCTCTGTATTACTGACCACGCATTTATATAACCCCGATAAGCCCAGGTCCAAGGGTTTACCTACCTTCTCCTTGACCACTGACTCCTAGAGGTGTCCAGTTTGTACCAAAGGGAGGAGAAAAAGAGATGTGAATGATTCCAGCTCTATACCCCAAAAAGCTTTTATGAAATAAACCAGAAAATGATGGGGAAATGGTTGTACTTTATCTTTTTATGTGGTTCAATAAAAAATCATTCTGGTAATTAGTACTTCACACAAACATGGAAAAACTCAAGAAAGACAATGAATTCCTGAGAACCCCTGCTCCATTTACCCTGACTCAGCATGCCTTCTCGCTCTCATTCCCAGCAGAAGGAATGGGGTCCTGTTCCACAGGGAGGGCCCACAGCCTTTTTCATGTGGCCTGTCCTTCTGTCCCCACAGACATCCCACTAGCTGCACTGCTGAGCAAGGCAAAAAAAATTGCTTTCTCAAAGTCTCTATCTGGCAGAATAAGACAATCCAACAGAGTAGGATTTTTTTTTTTAAATCCATCGTTCATTTTCTATGGCTGATCTTTTAACCAGCTTCTGTGAAATCTGTGAAGATCATTTTCCTTTTGTGTATAGATTTGGCACATATTTTTGGTGTGTGTGTGAATATATATATGTGTGTGTACACTGGTGCCAGTGTGTGTTACATGTTACTGTTTTTCTACAGGATTTAAATTTGGTCTAGTTTCTTATCAGGTGGTCTCTATATGTGTGTGCATGCATTTGTGTTATTAGCTTCTTTTTCCTTTGGTATTTGTTTACTTGGGTATTTATGTGTGTGACCCTCTTTTGGATAACATGCATTTGTGAGTAACTTCATTTCACTTTAGTTTCATAACTCTTGGTGTATCTTTTCCCAAGTCTGAGGTCATCTCTTGCCATATCCCTGCCCTTTTTTCTTTAACACAAAATCTATTCCTTTCTTCCCTTTCACAGCAATTCTGGAACTCAAGAGCAAACATCTCTCTCCCAGTTCCCCTCAACCTCCTTTCATTCCATTCTCTAACATACGCCTCCAGACACATGTATAGCTGGGGAGCTAGCATTTCATGAAGAAAAGAATAAAGGTAGAGACTCACCCGAGGGAATGATGAATGCAGTGAGAAACAGCAGCACCGTGTGTCCCAAGAGCAGCATATCTAACAGGGTGGTGGGAAGAGCAGACACTGTAATGCTCAGACACATCAGCATCTTAGTTCTAGGAAAGGATGTCTGTGGCCCCTGTCTCTTTGTCCTCCCAGGAGCTTTCCTGGTCCCCCATATGATTCAAACTGTTTCTCTCTTATCTTTCCCCCAACATTTAGTTCCCAATTTAAAGCCCATTCTTTGATCACTTACCGTTCTCTCTCCCATTACTTATTTCTACCAAGTCAGGAGAAATTTTATGTTCTAAATGGTCCATACTTGCCCCTACGCTGTGGTTTCTTTCACCCCTAGGGTCTGATCTTATCTTTTGACGTCTATGTCTTGTATATATCATCTGCTCATTTTCACGTCTTCTTTCATTTGAATTTCATGAATTCAAATGAATTGGGGCATCTGCTCAATTTTAAATGCAGTGACATTCCCCATTGCCCCCCTCCAACCCTTCAATGCATACACACATACACACACATGCACACACACAAATACACACACTCTGTCTATTCAGAGTTTTATACAATCAAACAACTCACTGTCTATGGTCCTCTGCTCTTTCCACCGAGTCCTTTGGCTGCTGACTGTGTCTCTCCCCTTCTCACGCTATTCCCACTTTGGCTGGAGAGTAAGATGAACAGGGCCACTCCCTGGGAAGGACTTCAAATTTGGCCTCCTGAAACAATGAGATGAGGGAGAGTGAGAGAGAGAGAGCAAGAGAGGGAGAGAACAAGAGAGTGAGAGAGAGAGCCAGGCTACAGGAGTGCAATGAGGCTGAAATGAGAAGGGGGATGGGACTTTGCAGTCACTCACACCCTCATTCCAAAGGTTATGACCACATTGGTGAGAGATACTGCTGTTCCTTAGAAGGGTTGGCCCAAGTTCGTGTATGCCTTTCTTCCATGAGCTTATTTTCCCTCTCGCAATCTGGCCCCCCCACCCCCTACACCCCTTCCCTGGGGTTTCTTCTTACCTAATTGGTTCTACCTCATCCTTGGAATGTTTTACTGCACATTACCAGAATCTGTTCCTATCTATGACGATCTTCCCTGTTTGAATCATTTTTGCATCCTCCTTCCTTGCTTTGTTCTTTTTGGAAATTCCTCTATTCAACACCAACAGATTTCTCTGTATCCCTGTATTTATCTTCTCTCTTTGACTCTTTCTTGACCCATACATTCAGACTCTTGTTTTTTTCTTCCCCTAGAAATCGTATTTATTCCCACATCCAACCAAAAACAGACACTGTATGAGTTCTGTCCAAGAAGAAGGTTGGTTGTCTTAGGGTTGGAAAAAGTTGAGGAACACAGTACCCCCTGTATCATTTTGAAATGTGGAGGAGCTCTGTGAGAGGAGGTGCCAGCTGTATTCTGTCTTTTGGCTTTAAGTTTTTGCTAAGAATCTTGGTTTCTGGAGTCTTAAGTACAAAAATGCCAACAGAAGCCCAAAGAAAACTGAGAGCCAAGTTTGTGTTTATTTGCTTGACTTACTTTCCACCAGTACTTTTCCTCATGTCGTGTAATATGTAGACAATACTTTCTCAGATCCAGGAGTTTTAAAGGTTTTGTATTTGCTCTTATTCATAGAAACTCCACGGTTAGACCATTAAAGTGTCTCCACTTTGCCCCTAGCATTGTGGCTCAGTTGGTTGAGTGTCATTCTGTACAGTGAAAAGTCACCTGGTCTTTAGTCAGGGCACATGCCTGGGATGTGGATTTGGTCCCTAGTCGGGGCACCTACATGAGGCAACCAATCAATGTTTCTCTCTCATAGCAATGTTTTTCTCTCTCTTTCTTTTTTCCTTCTCCTCTTTCTAAAAATAAATAAAATCTTTTTAAAAATACAATAAAATTTCTCCACTTTGAAGAGAAACAACCTGAATTATAGAAACTCATATGTGAGGAGTGGTTAACCTTATATGCACTTGAAGTGTGTAAGTGTCAAGGTGTCTGTTCAGTCCTGTAGCCTATGCCATGTATCTCCCTAATGAGCTAACTTAGAGAAGAGTACAGATGGACACAGAGAGCAGGTAGTTTTAATCAGTTCAAGACCAGAAGAAAGGAAGGTAAATGACAAAGGAAGGAGGGACAGAAGGGAAGGAGGAAGGAAAGACAAAAGCTAACTTTTACCTGTTTTTTTTAGCTGTTTAGTGGAAGGAAAAGAGAGCAATGGACATAATGAGATGTAAGCAAGTGGCACCTCTGGTTCCTTTGAGGGAGATGTTAGTGTTCCATTTTTGAGATACATGGATTTTGCTGAGTCCCTAGAACAATTGGAGTACAAACCCAGCTCTTTACTGATCTGCTTGGCCCAGAACTTGCACTTCTTCCATCTGCTCTGCAGTGAGAGTACAGAGGCTGGAAAACAGATGTGATTGTAGTCTGGGGAGAGTCAGGGAAAGCAAAGGCAGGGGTGGGGGTGGGGGTGGGGGAAAAAACAAAAAAGGCAGATGCAAAGCAGACCTAAGCAGGACATATAATAAAGAGCCTAGAGCAACAATCATGTTTTCCATGAAGTTCAGACAGATGGAGAAACTGAACTAAGGCCAATCATTTGGCAGGGACAGCAATGACCTCAATGTGCTGGCCTGGCTAGAGACTGTGGTGCAGGAAAGCCTCCCCAGGCAGTGGGAGGGGGCGCTCTCCTGGGGTCCTGGGAGGGAGTCTGAAGTTAGGGCAGTGAAAATGGAACAGAATGTTTACAGCCAGGCAGAGGGAGAAGGCAGGCAGGGAGCAAAGGAAAGGAGAGGAAGCAAAGCGAGAACTGGTAGAAGAGCAGAAACCACCATCTATTCCTGGGCCTCAACAGCGTGTAGGAATGCAGTTTGTTTCAAAGTACTTTGGTTATTTTTTTTTCCTTCATGGCAGCTATGGCAGCTCCCCATTTGTTTTGGAGCCCAGGCTTGGATCCCTAGGTGAGGAGAACCTCAGATTTACTTTGCCGGAGGTGATTTGGTCAAACACTGTTCTATTATGTTATCAGTTTATCATTGAATTACATGAAGTCAGAGTCAGTATCATTGGTCAAAAACGAGCGACTGTCAACCACACATGTGAGCCTATAATTTTCTGAGGTGCTCACTGACGCTGGGGAAGAGCTCTCTGGGCAGCAGAACTCCTGTTAGACTCAGACCAGGTCTCTCCTGGGTAAAGAGCACATTCTCCAGCAACAGGAAAGTCCTCCATGGAAATCATGGGCAGGTGCAGAACTGCCTTTAATAAAGGCAACCTAATGTTTGAGTTACTTAGGAAAATTTTAGTTTTCAAAAAAGGTCTCCAAGCAATGGAAGATGGGCAAAGTGCGAAGGAAGAGAAGGGAGACATAGATAGAAGACAGCACACTGGATTTATTCATCTGTTTATTGGCCTGTGAAGAATACACCCACTAGCTGAAGGCCTCTGGGCAAATGTACAGAAATGTTATTACTATGTCCAATCCAACTAAATTAAACCCAGGGCCTAAACACACACATACAAATGTCCATAAAAGGAAGGAAAGGAGGGAGGAGGGTTATATGAGGTGGGGGTGGAGGGAGGGAGGGAAGAGAGAGCAGTGTGTGTAGAGGAATGAAGCAATAGAGTCGAGACAGCCAAATCGAAAAGATGGACTCAGCACAGGAGTTAGGAGGCAGCCAACATATGTCCTCAGAAAACTTGGGCTCCGGAGAACTCCCCGCTTCTTAGTACTCCATACCTGTGATCACACACTGTTCTTCATGCCTCTGCACATCACACTCACTGTTTCTTTCTTTCTGTGATATCCTTTCCCCAAGTCTAGTAGCTAAAGGCTTCTGTGTACACGAAAGTCCAGGTTAGAGGCTGCCTCTTCGCTTTGCTTCTTGGCCCCCTTTGCTTCTAAAGAATTAACCATCCCTTCTATTGAGCAACCTCTTTGTTTTTAATAATTGTGTCATCAACTTTTTATATTCTTTTGCATATTCATGTTTTGGGTTAGACTGAGAGTTCTTTGATAGCAGAGGCTAAATTTTACTTACCTGTACCTAACAACTCACAATTGTGCCATTTGAATTGAATTGAGGTGAAGACTTGAAGTAGTAATTTCCTATTTCAAGATAGGAACATTCAATATCTGAGTCAAATGCAAAGAAGTAGAGGATAAAGTTCTAAGAAGAAAGTAGTTTGAGAGTACAGCAAGTGGAACGACTGGACAATGCGTTGACGGGACAGCGGGGGAACAGAAGAAGAGGAGATAGGCAGAGCAAGTGAGCAACAGTTATCCCAGAAATGAAGGAATTTCAGCATGAAGGCTGTCATTAAAATCAGCGCATGTAAAACGTATGTAACTTAATGTCTACAGTAATTAGTGCTTTTGTCTCATTCTGCTTTGTATACATATTCTGATGGTGCTAGTTGTCTTGCGTTGTTACACCCACACTCCCTTGACCATGAAAACAGAAAATGCTTGATCCAAGTCCAGGATTCTGTTAAGGTTCCTGAAACAGAACCCATAACAAAAGTTTTGAATAAACAACAAAACTGGCTACACACAAACAAAATAGGACAAATATTAGAAATTCATTAACATGGAGGAAATCTCCATCTTCCCTTCCTACCCATACATAAAAAACCCAGTCAAACAAAAACAGAAAGAGTCTGGAATTTGCAAATATGGAAAAAAAACAGGAAAGTCTATATTTCCATAATTATTCACAAATGTATATAGTTATTTGGTTTATTATAGTTATATGATTAATATATACTTATATTTTTTATAGATTATATGGGCTGGGTAGCCTGCAAGGTGGCTGCCAACGATCCCTACCTCCTATTCTCCAGGCCCTTATGCAATTCTCACCCTTCAGCATGGGTGAATTCAGGGACTACTAGCAAATAGAATGCAGCAGAGACAGCGGGACTTTGGCTTCCAGTTCTGGGCTTCTCTCCTGATCTTTTGCTTGCTTGTTTGCTCTGAACAAAGCCAGCTGCCACGGTGTGAACTACTCTATAGAAATGCCCATGTGGCAAGAATGAATGTCTCTAGCCAACAGCCAGCAACCTAAAGCCTGCCAAAAAGCCATGTAAATGAACTTGGAAGTGGATATTCTCTGTTGAGGCTTGAGAAGAAGATGGGGGGCTGGGTGAAAAAGGTTAAGGGATTAAGCAAAAAGAAACAAAATAGAAAAGTACAACATACAAATGATGTATTATAGAATCATATACCTGAAACCTATATAACTGTATTAGTCAATGTCACCCCAATAAATTCAATAAAAAAGAAGAAGACTGTAGCCCCAGATAGCACCTTGACTATATAGCCTTGTGAGATGCCCTGAGCCAGAGGCACACAGCTGAATTGTCCTTGGATTCCTAATCGACAGAAACTTTGGGAACATAAATGTTTGCTGTCTTAAGCTTCTAAATAGATAACTAATATGTCCTATAATTACAATTCTATACATAATTATTTTATCTATTATATAAATATAATGTGTGTATTTATAACTATATAGTATATAATATAATTATTAAGATAAAGGATTGTAAATTAGCTGTTATGTATGTTAGTTATAATATATTAGTTAATTATAATAACTAATGTTTATGGAACACTTACAATATGCTAGGCCCTGTGCTAAAAAGTATGATTATGCTCCTTTTAAAATTAGTATGTTCAGAGGAAAGGAAAAAGAGAGATTACAGAAATCTATCTATGAATCCTAATTCATTATGATTCTCATGTGAATCATAATTTACTATGAATCAAACACTTTATTAATTTAATATTACAACTTACTTGAAATGTAGAAAATCTGATGAGAGACTATAGAACTAAATGATCAGAAAATTTAGTTTATGAGAAAGAATTAAAGAAATTTAAGTTATTTTGCCTGGAGAAGAAAACCTGAAGGAAAAATTCAATAAATTTTTAATGTACATTATTTTGAAGATTTTGGTAACTTTATATTTACTGCTTCCACAAAAATTAGGAAAGAATAAAAATAAACTCAATAAAGGATAGCACAGGGAATATAGTCAATATTTTAGTAATGGTGTCAGATGGATATGAGATTTATTGGGATGATCACTTAGTTATATGGCATCTAATCACTGGGGTGTACATCTGAAACTATGTAATATTGTATGGCAATTATAATTGAAAAGTAAAAAAGACTTAAAAATTAAATAAAATAAATCTATTTTCAAGCTTAGTTTAAAAAAATTTTATTGATTGATTTTAGAGAGAGAAAGAGAGAAACACCAATCTATTGTTCCACATGCTTGTTGTATGTGATGGGAGATTGAACCTGCAATCTTGGTGTATTGGAGACGCCCTAATCAACCCCACTACCTGGCCAGGGCTCACTCTAGCCTTTCTATTATGGGCATTTGGTAAAGAGCAGAAATAAAACACAACATTTTACCATTATGTTACTTACATTTTCTAAGGAAAGTCACAGCAATTAGTTCTTTGGAGATAGACTTCCTCTCCAGTGACTTGGCATTGATACATTTCTAGAAACAGAATGATGAATTGGATGATTAATCAAAGTTAGAACTGAATGTTGTCACAGGGAAATTGGAATTTGCTTGTTGTTCAGTGGGGTCACCTGTATCTTTTAAATTTCCTGGTGTAAGAGTAAAGGAGGCTACTAGACCCGTCCTGAGAATGGTGACAGGCAGAAGTGCAGTGCTACTTTTCCAAATGCTATATACTGTTTGGTTATTATGAACCTTTGAAATCTTTCCACTTGAAGATCCTCCTCCCAAGTTCCCTCAATAGTGTCAATAAACCACACCAAAACTTAGTGACTTAAAAGAATAATTAATTATTTTCCATGATTTTCTATGTCGATTAGGGAGTAACGGTGTTGGCTGCAAGATCCAAAATGGCCTCATTCAGATGGCTAGTTGGTGCCACCCACCATCAGGAATCTCTGGTGGGATTGATGGCAAAGAGTTCTCTTCCATGTTGTGTGTCTGGACCTGACCCACTTGGCTTCAGAGAGCATGGCTGTGGGCTGAGAGAGGGAGCGTGCCAAAGAGCAGGGGAAGAAACTGCAAATCTCTTAAGATTCAGTCTCAGAAGTTTCCCAGCATTACTTCCACCATGTTCTATTGGTCAAAATAAGTCAACAGAGCCAGTTTCCATTTAAGGGCAGGACAAATGTATGCTACCTCTTGATGGGACGAATGGCAAGAAATGTGTAGCCATCTTGTGTGTGTGTGTGTGTGTGTGTGTGTGTGTGTGTGTAGTCATCTTTAATCCATCTCCATGCCTCTGAAGTTAAACTGAATCTTTCAATGGACTAGATAAGTACCAAACAAGGGACACTGTAGCTTGCCCTTTCCCCAAAAACTAAGTCACTTCCCTTGACAGTTCTAAGCAAAGTTGTCACACAAAGATCTCTTTCAGGCTCAATATTATAGATAAATCTTAGCTTTATTTTCCTGTTTTCTTCAATATGAAGCATTGTTAACCAATCCCTCTTTTGTGAAATTTTCTTTTCCTTTGAGATCTATGACATCACATCCCTTGTTTTCCTCTTAGTTCTACTCAGTGTTCTTTCACAATTCCTTTTCTTCTGTTTACGCTTAAATGTGGGTAGTTTCCAAGGTTCATGTCCCAGCCACCTCTCTTTTGACTATACTCTTTTTCTTATTAATCACACCCACTCCCATGTATTTATTTGCCATCTATTGGCATCTACTGATTTATGCTCCCAGGTCTATACCACAGTCTCATCTACACCAAACTCTGGAGCTCTCCATTGGAATGTGCAAGAGCACATCTCTATGTGCATGTCCCCATAGGCACCTTGAAGTCAGTCAGCCCTTACTGGTAAGAAAGCAGAATCCTTACGCAGACTGGGGAAATGCTAAAGGACAGGCTCTAGGCTGAGCTTCTGGGAGTAACTATGGGAGACTCTATTGCTCCTCGTACCACCTTCCAAATCAAGATGTTGTCATTCAGGCACTAGAACCACCCTGGCTCTGCCACACCAGCAAGGTGAACCTTCACTTCCTGCCTCTTTTCTCACTTCACTTGGTTTTGAATTAAGTCTTGTGCTAATGCTCATGGCTGCTGGAAAGTAAATCACATTAAAACTCTAGGTAGAGTAGAGTCTAGGGTATGTAGTTTTTAGTTTTCCACTCTCTGTAATGCAGGAAGATGAACAAGAAGGAAGTTTGAAGAAATGTTGAGAAAGCTAAATTACAATATCTTAGCATGTCTAAAACTGAGACATCACTTTCTCTGCACAGCCCACCCTCACTTGGACTGCCCAGTTACCCAATTGAAATATGTGAATCATCTTCAGTTTCCTCAATTTCTCTTTTTCCTTCACTTTAGGTCCCAATATGCACACACGTACCCTTTGTCATCAAAATCCTCCTTATATCTTTCAAAGCCATCCATTCTCTTCATTATTTCCATCACCATTTAGTTCAGTCTAATTGTTGCTGTAACAAGAATCCTAACTAGTGTCCCAGTTCCAGTGTCACCCATTCTACTCATAATACAAAGCATCAAGAGCAAGAGTTCTAGCATTAATCTAAGTCAGCATCTCGCTTAAAAACCTTAAAGACTCTTTATTTTTAGTATATGGATGGAACGTGCACACGTGCCTATTTATAATATTTTTGTCTCTCATCACCAGTGCTCCAACACCATCCCCCCAATACATCTGCACCTTGATTTCCAACCGTACTGAATTACCTGTAGTTCTGCAAAAGCTCCAAGCTCTTTCATGCTTCTAAGCCTTTGGACATGTTACATTTTATTTGCAACACCTCTACCATAATTCTTATTTCTCTATAATCCTTATGGTTCAGTTGCCTAATTTCTACTCATAATTTATAAGCCAGCTTGGGCAATATCTCCTTTGGATAACTTCCCAGAGGGTCACCACTACAATGAGTGACTCACTGTGGACAGACCCTTTGTTTACTGTTGTATGGCCAAAGCAAGCCCAGGGGCTCACTCACTGCATCCCATCAGGAGGACGTGTGGTGTGTGGAGGGGAGAGGCTGTATTTCCTAAAAGTGGGCACAAGAGGGCAACAAATAACTTCTAGACCAGTTTTGCAGTTACAGGTTTTAATTGTGTGGTGTTTTTTGTTTGTTTGTTTTTTTTTAATTTTTAAAGAGAGAAGAAAGGAGGGAGAAAGACAGGGAGAGAAACATTGATCAGTTACCTCTCATACATACACAACTGACCTTACCCCACAATTTAGGCCTGTGCCCAGACTGGGAATCAAGCTGGGGACCTTTTGCTTTGGGGGACAGGAGTCACCTGGTCAGGGCTATCCTTGTTTTTTCATAAATCCCATTTACTTTTCCAACTGACTGCTGATAGAGTTCATGTAGCATGACTCTCAATGTATACCTGAGAGGAGGGAAGATTCCTAATGACTCAGAACTGTATTTCATTTATATTCTGGTTGTCTTCTCAATGCCAGACACTTCACTAAGTATTGGTAATTTTAAAAAGATAAAACAGTTTCTACATTCAAGGAATCAAGAAATTAATGGGAAAAAGAAGTGATTCTGAATTTTCTTTATTCCCTGTCATATAAAGAAACAAGTGATTTAACCCATTTTCATCAGTAGCAATGGCTGTTTAAGACAATAGAAAGGCTAGCTGTTGGGCACGTGTAAGATGAAACTTAGGATCTCCTAAATGATTGACATATTTGAAAAGCACAGTCACCACCAACCCAGCAAATTCCTTGCCAAGTAATTCTAGGATGGCTGGAGAAGCATGCTCCTTCTTAAGCCCATTGCTTTTCTTTCCCCTTTTATCTTAAATAGACTATTTTTTAGAGCCGTTTTATGTTCATAGCAAAATTGAAAAGTGGAAAGTACAGAGAATTCTCATATACCCTCTGGCCCACATACCCATATCCTCCATACAATGCTCAACTGCAAAGTGACCCCTCACGTAAACTCTGGGCTTTGGGTGATGATGATATGTCACTACGCATTCTTCAGTTACAATAAATGCACCTTTCTGTACATCCTGCTGTATGTTCTATGGATTTTGACAAATTTATAATGACATGTATCCGCCATTACAGTAACATATTAGTTTCACTGTCTTAAAAAATACTCTGTGCTCTGTCCTACTCTCTAAGCCCCAACAACGACTGCCTTATAGTTAGGTCTTTTCCTGGTATATATACTGTTGGAATAAAACAGTAGGTATTAGACTGTTCCATGTCTTGCCCTATGCATCTGTTCAATTTAGCTGCTCCAGTTGTAGCCTTTCTAGTAAACGTGTAATAATAAGTAAAGCACTCTCCTGAGTTCTGTGAGCTATTCTAGCAAACTATTGAACTCGAGGAAGGGGTTTTAAGAACACCAGATTTATAGCCAGCTGGTCAAAAGTATGGGAAGCAGAGCTTGCAATTGGCATACGAGATGGGAGCAGTCCTTTGGGATTGAGCCCTTACCTCTGGGATCTGACATTAACTCACTCCAGGTAGACAGTGTCACCAAGCTGGTGTTTGAAAATTGATCAATGTGGGGGGAAAACCCATACAATTTGTTCAGTGTACTAATATGCATTTTTGACTTAACAGAATTTTTAACTTAGGATAGGTTTATGGGGCTGTAACCCCCATCACAAGTTGAGGAGCATCTGTACTTAACTAAGTTTCTGAATTCTGGAGGGATTAAGTGGCAAAAAAAGTAAATGTTTCAATTTTGCTTACAAAAATAGACATTAAAAAAATTCATGTAAGTCATAGAGAGCTTAAGAGCAAAAAAAAAAAAAAAAGAATTTCCTTGAATCTGGAAAACAAATATGAAGGAACTAGCAACATTTCCAAGAAAAAATTATAAGAATAATAACCATCCCCATTAGTTCATTCAATCCTATGTTATTAATTCAGGTTCTTCTTGAACACATATTTTCCATTTGTTCTAGAAATTCTTACCCAGTTTAGTGGTATGATCTTAAAGTTATCAGAAATTTGTATTCTAGATACTTGTCAGAGTCCTTTCCTTGAATCTCTGAATACAAAGCTTTGTTTGCAAAAGCATCAGCAAAAAAATAATTGTCTGGAAGGAACAAAAAGGCTAACACAACAACAAAAGGCCGTGGTGAAAGATCTGCTGAGAGCTCATTTGGTAAGGAAATGTAGTTATTTCTATGGCACGTAACAATTTAAGATAATGATTGGACAGTGAGCATTGACAAATTTCTATAAATTTCAAACAATTTCTGGAATACCTATATCAGTGAGGTATACCCATACACATATAAACTAAGAAGGTTCACCATCACATATTTGATAATACTCCCCTTAATTTACATACCATATAAACCTGATTAGTTTAACATCTCTCTTGTACAAGGTAAGAGACAAATCCTTTGAGATATTCTGGGTGGATTTTGTATTATTTCTAGAACTGCATTTCTGTTCACATAAAAATTGGATTTATAAGGCAAGTATAATTGTTTTTGATCCCTCCAAGAACTGCTTGCAACCTAAATGATGTTGAGGGGCTGACTCGCCCATCCAACTACATTATTTTCAATTTGCTTCCTTATATCAGGGACATTCCCAACTAAGATAGAAGTCAAGACTTTTATGTCCTAGATTTAGAGCTGTGTATCTTTGGAATGTTTTTATAAATGCTTCCACAATGGCTTCAGAATGTTTTTCTTTTCCTCCGGGTACATGGTTTCATTTTAGCTTACGTAGGGGAGAAGGTCTAAAAAAATTTCTGTTAGATTCTGGATATCAGCTTCCAATGGGGATGACTTCTGATGGAGCTACCTTAAAAACTTTTTCCCCAAATATCTTGTTAGTTTTCAGCTAATACAAACAGTAAATACTCATTGGCAATATTGAACAACCCCATGGACACAAGACGAGTCTCCCAGAGGGTAGAAAAGATACTGTGGTAAGCAGTTAGGCAGGCAGGAGCAGAGCAAGGCCTATGGGCCAGGTATAGAAGGTCACCTGGGCAGAGAGCCTAGCAACAAGCAAATCTGGGGGAACAAGGATTTCGCCCTCAGGTGACCTTTCCTCCCCTAGCATATGGCTGGTCATGTAGTTTAAACCCCCTAACCTTTTATATTGCTGGTCGTGCAGTTTGGATCCTGTCCCAACTTTTCAAATTGCTGGTATTATGGCTTGGACCCTCTCCTGACCTTTCTTCCCCTGGCATGTCTCCAGTCATGCGGTAGACCCCTTGGAGGATTAAAAAGGGACCGAAGAGTGGCCTCATGTGACTATTTGGGCCCTTGCACTACCACTCTTTTAAGCATTAATCCCTAGGGATAACATCTAGGTCTCAGTGTGTATCAGCTCCAGGCCAAGAAAAAAAGCAAAACCAAACAAGCAATACCATGGCTGACATCAGGACCAGCTGTACTGACTGATGGCCTCTGCTCTGGGGCTGACCAATCAATGGAGACCATGAACCTGAAAGCATACACTTGGAAATTTGATGAATATTCTATTGAGATCTTCCCCTGGGACCTCACCTAGAATCTCCACCCTTAAAACCCCTCAGGACAGAGGACTCAGGGTGGCTCTCTCTCCCTAGCATGCCTGCACCTTTCCCTGCCCCCTTCCTCCAGGCATGTTTGTCTTGCCTCTCTTTCTCCTAAGCTCCAAGGACCCTTCTTTTGTTTCTTTAGCTTGTTTCCTAAGCACATTTCTTTTGCAGTTCACTTCTTCTACCTCTGTGACTTTCCAAATAAACTTTTTCTTATAGTCTAAGTCTTGGCTCTCAATTCTTTCTTAGCCAGAACTTTGGTTTTGGAGTACCCATTGATTACTGATTCTTTCTCTTCCAGGGACAGCTATTGCCTTCTTATTTTTCTTGTTTTGTGTCCTGAGAACTTGGCTTGGCTTTCTGCCTGCCTGGGGAATGCAAGTTATTAATTCTTGTGTGTACAGGCAACTCAACTGTCAGGTTGGTTGCCCCCAAAATATGACCAGGCAGAGATTTGGGAGGAAGAAACTTTCCTCTATCATTCCAGGTTCTTTTAGCTGACCTAATAATAAAATCTTCATGAGACAAATTAACAGGAATATAACTGTCTACAGCCATACAACCCTGAATGTACCCAATCTCGTCTGATCTCAGAAGCTAAGCAGGGTTGGGCCTGGTTAGTACTTGGATAGGAATATAACCAAATTTAATTACATATATAGTATGGAAACCCCACAGAGAGTGTCACACCCCCCTTCCCCTATACATGAGAGGTTTAGGGACAGAAAGTTAAGATGAGGTATACAGGAACAAAGGCTGAGGTGAGATCTTGGGGCTTCAGTGAGGAGAGAGGTCATTGCAGAAAGAGTAGATGCTCTTATTCCCTGCCCTATAGGTGTCAAAAAGGTTATCTCTGATCATTTCTTATGTATAAGGCTTCTCATTTATATTTTTTAGGTACTTGGGGGTGGGAGGGAGTGGAGGACAGAAGTTTCTCTTCAGCCAACACACCACAGAGGCACATCTTGTAACTTGTTATGAACGCCTACAGGAGGGGCAACATGCAATTTTTCCTTTCTCCACAAGGCACCACAGGTCAAGGTCTGAAGAGAGGCGACTTTGGTAAGAATTCTCACCCTTTGCTGACTTCTGCCAATTTTCTCAGGGTCCTATCTGTAGAATCTGGAGAAAATGGGGGTGACCCAGTGGATCTCATTCTGGTCACGGAACTGTAGAGAAGAAAAAATAATGCCCCCTTTACTTTTCATAGAGAGTGCTTAACTGAGACCCCATCTTCTTTAGGGCACCTCAAAAATGGATCCAGGTTAAAAGTTTCCCTTTGTGGCAACTGTAATTCAAGATTATCTTTCGTAAAGTTAACCTACTTGTTCAGCCTTAAAACAAAATTTTATTCAGCCGAGGCCTCACACTGGACCCAATCCAGTTTAAGTCAGACTCAGTCTGACCCCCAGCCTCCTTGGGTTTCTAAGTTGGATGCTGTCCAACTCTGTCTGGTTTCTGGACCCAGTCTTTAAAAATGCTCAAATAAAGTCAGACAGCTCGTAACACAAAAGCTAGGGAGCTAGGGAGCTAGGGAGCTAGGGAGCTAGGATCTGAGCAGGACTTACCCATGACTGCCAAACAGCAAGAAAGCGGGGAGCTCCACAGACTCAGTGGGTGGCTACACCTGGTTGCTCATTGCTCCTGGGGGTCTTTGGGGGTCTCCTTTCCTTACTTGTTCTGATACCAAAACTGTTAAAAGATAAACAGGCATGTTAACATTTTTAAGAGTTTATTTGAACAAAAACAGATTTGAATTGAGCAAACTGAAAGTAGTTAGGAGCACCCCACACGCAGGGGCTCTGAGAGGCTTTTTACAGAGAAAAGGTGAAAGCAAGGAAACTATTGATTGGCTATAGTTTAAGTCAAGTTGGCTGTTTGTGATGGGTTGTCCTTAGCTTTTGGTTTCCTCATCTCGGGCTATTTCTAGGCTTAGATTTTGACTTGCTACGTAAGCTGTCCTGGCATTAGAGCCACCTCAGTCTAAGTCTCCCTGTTTAATTAATTTAACATTTTTTAACAGACAGATTTAGGGAGCGTTTCATGGAAGAATTGTGAGGAAGTCAGTGGTCCTCAGGTTACCAGACGGGGGCCGAGCCCAAAGCATGTTTGCTCAGGCCAGCCTGTAGTGTGTATGTTCTTGACTTAGTGTAGGAAAGAGTCCACAGTACTGGCCCAGGTGATTTTGAGAGTGCAGTTATTAAAGCTGCAGGCAGTGAAACAAAGGAAGGACTTTGGGTAGAAGATGCAACAGGAGAGAGCCTAGTGGAGGGGAGGAGGGGGCTCTGCTTTGGCTGCCTAGAAACATTAGAGGAAAGAAGTGAGCCCAGGCAGGGCTCTTTTAGCTTACTGGATAGTCAGAGAAAAGGGGGCCTTGGAGGCAGGTTTCGGGGGCAAGCCCAGGACAAGCTGCTTTGCTGCCCACTGCTCCCTTAGTTGCAAGTCTTGGTGGGGACCCTTAGAGTTTAGGAGAAAGGAAGTAAAAAGTTCACGCCAAAGAAGGGACATAGGCATGCTCCTGAGAGACGCCATGCTGGGTCTTTGTTTTGAGGGTATCTATCTTTCTTCTGCGGGCAAGAATTTTAGGAGAGGGTTTCAATAGAATATTTGTCAGCTTTTCAGGTGTATTTCAAACATGCTGATGTATCAAAATGAGTGTACAGGAGAGTTTGGGATCATTTTCTGGTCAGCTTTACTGCTTTATGTTTATCCCGGGTCTGCCTGGCTCTAAACAGGTTTTTGTTATTTGTTCCCTTGACTTCATCTGTCCTTGGGTTTGGCTGGCACAAATGCATTAGTTGGGTCGTTGGTCTCTATCTCTCTGATGAGGGTGATTTCAGCTATGTGTTCTCTGGTTAAGGAGAAGAGGTATTAAATCATTTGCTCTCAAGTGTCCTTGGTTAAGGAAGATAAAGTCTTGAGATTCACTAGCTGGTGGCTGTAAGTCATTCCAATCATTTGGCCTTGTTTAATTATCTTGTCTGTTTCCCCATTCCACTTGCCTAGGAATTTTCCTAGCTTCTTACTATGCTGCCTCAATCAAAACCATGCAGTGTTGTCGGATGAAGATTCTCGAGCTCTTTCTTTGGGGATTCAATTTGGTATGTCTGTGGTGGAATGAAGAATCTCTACTTTGCGACCACCTCCAAGTGGTTTTACTAAATGTGGGCTTTCTTACTTTATACAGGTGTCTCTCAAACTTAATCTTATATCGGAATCCCCTGAGGATATGATTACCAGATAAAATACAGAATAGCCAAATAACTTTAAATTTTAGGTAAATAACAGATAATTTTTTAGTATAGGTATATTTCAAATACTGCAATATTTGAGACAAATCATCTGTCATTCTAACTGAAAGTCAAATGTATTATTTCTCCAAGCATCATAAAATGCAAATTAGTAGTTTAAATCTTCCTTGTGGCAAAAAAATAAAAACCAAGAAACAAAAAAACTTTTTTTGTGGCAGATATTTGAGATAGTTGTCAATTTTATCTTTTTAGGAAATTTCAAAGTATGCAATCAGAAGACTATTCTCTTTATCACTGATTCTCCTATTAACCTTCTCTAAGGTTCTGTCCTGAATACCTCCAGGGTCACCTCAGTGACTTATTGGGTAACAAAAGCTCAAGAACCTGTTTTAACTGACTTTTCATACTTTTGTTTCTTTGTTTCTCCTTTTACTTTAACTCCAAATTGCTTTATTTTTCTCTCTCTTCTTCTGTTCTCCACTATTTCATCCTGAAGTCTGTTTCTCAGCTTTTGATCAATTTGTCTTCTTTGAAATTTTTCCGCAGGGTTTTCTCTTTTCCCCTTTCTTCTCCCCCATCCACTTCCTTTCTCCTTCACCCCTGCCTTCTCCCCGAGCCTTACATATCAAAATTACAATCTGTAGAATCAAGTTAGGGTACTAGGGAACAGCCTGCTAAAGAATCTCATGTGTTCCAGAAGGAGATTCTGTTCTGACAGTCCTTGGGCTAGAGCAAGTTCCCAGTGGGGGCTGGGAGGGTAGGGGAAGAGCTTCAGAAAACAATTGCTTTGCTTGAGGATCTGTTGGGAGGGTGATGGATGGCACTGCAGTTGTTTCAAGAACTGCAGGAAAAGGAGGGGAGTCTCTGCCAGGCAGCATGAGGGGTGGAGGTCGCTGGGAGAAAGATCCAGTCAGGAAGAGTTTATGAAATGGGTGGAGAGTACAGCCTGTGTACACTGCTTCCAAGATCTTTCTTCAGATATTGTGTCTTTGTGAGCTGACTGCAGGGGCCATGTGCATGCAGAATGTACGCAAATGTGTGTGTTGCTGATTTCAGATCATAGGTCAGTGTGAACCGCTGACTGCAAGAAACGGGAATGTATTGTTGAAAGGATTTTGCAGTCAGAGTTCTTGTTTGTGGTTGTGTGGTATGTGCGACTGACTTTTTGCCAAATGTGCTGTTCTGATTCCAGCTCTAAAAGTTTAGTGGAGGTCTGGCTGCCTAAGTTAAGACACAACAAAGTCAGGAAAAAAAGAGAAGCTGTTACAGCAAAAGAAAGGAAAAACGAGACTTGGAGAGGGTGGTATGAGAAAATAGAAGACAAACAATATAAATTCCTTCCTTAGAAAAGGAACAAATTTGAGAGAAGAGACAAAAAAACCCAAAAAACAAAAAACAAACTTTCCAGAGTAGGCACTGTATGATCTAATTCTTCTTGATATCTTGAGATAAGATAGTTCTTAGCTTTTCCCTCTTATTTCCTTATAGACATGGTTTATCTTGATACATGTATTACAAATATATTTTAGTTATATCAGAGATATTTTAAAACTTAACAATTATTCAGAAAGGAGCATTAATAGTACTGATATGAGAAAAAAAGGTTTTGTTGTTGTTATTGTTAGACAAGAGAGCTCCTGGACATAATGGAAAGACATTCAGTTTTGATCAGAAGATTAATTGAACAGAATTTCAGAATTCTTTTTTGGTGATTAAAATAATATATGAAGTACATGGTGTATTTCAAAAACAGAAGTGTTGAAATACACTCTATCTTCATCTACACTCCAAAGATGGTTATTGTTATTACTATGATTATTAGCAAACTTTAACAGGGACCATCTATACCCGGAACAAAAATTGAACTTAGTGGCACTTCTGATCAAGATGGCCGTATAGGTAAATGTGGTTCTTGCCTCCTCCCACAACCTCATCAAAATTAATCACAACTGAACTACAGAACAACCATTAATTCAGAACCACCTGAAACCTGGCTGAATGGAGGTCCTACAACTAGGGAAGTAAAGAAGCTACATGAAGACTAGTAAGAGGGGCAGCAATGTAGAATGGGCTGGTCCCACACCCACATATGACAGATAAAAATTGGGAGCGATATTTTGGCTGCAGAGGTACACCCTGAGGAGCAACCAGGTCCCCCAACCGAGGGTTTCAGTGCCAGAAAGAGAAGCCTCATAACTTCTGGCTGTGAAAATGAGCAGGGATTGAGGCTGAGGGAGACAGAAAGCTGATGAAGTCCCAAGCAGTTCCTCTTAAAGAGCCCATGAGCAGATGTACTTAGAGTTACTCTCTCTGAGCTCTTGCACTGGGGCAGCAGCTTGACAGACATCAGAGACATATGGTGAGGAACTGAATTGTCTGATATTAGGGCAAGAGCCGAAGGGGCAACTTTATTCTAGACAGAAAAGCTGGTAGAGGCCATTGTTTCGTTTCTGAGCCATCCTCCCCCACAGAGCCTGCAGATGGGCACCATACTTGAGACTCCATCTACCTGACTTATACTGTTTGCCCAACCCTGGTGCTTCCCTGAAGCTCTACTTCACCTAACTTGTAGGCTGGTCTTGACTCATGCTTTTGATTTTCCTGAAACTGGCCTCAGCATGGCCTCAGTGTGCCCCCATACTTCTTGCTAAGTGGCACCAGGCCTGCCACTAGCAGCAGCCAGCCTTGGTTTGCAGCTTGGCCTTGCCTGTGCACATCCAAGCCCAGCACAAGTAGCAGCTATCTGCAGATCACTTTGTGGTTCTTGCTGAGTGGCCCTGGACAGAACACAGGTGGTGACTGACCTTGGCCTACAACTCCCGAGAGGCCCCAGAGTCAGCAAACCCAGTTGACAGCTTCAGATGACACTGACGCACTACCACCCAACTACCTCCACAAGTGACACACTCAAAGGGTGGATTCAGTGAGCAGCAGAGACTCCCTGAAGCAAGTCCTGCTCTGTGGGGTAGGCCCCTGCACAGGTGATCCTCCACAGTTGTCAGAGGTGAGCGGTTGCAGCCAGTCCCTATAGCTGATCAGCCTGGGGGTAAACCCCTCCTAGTGCCGTGCCAACAGCAATCAAGGTTCAACGACAAGTGAAAGGTGTATATAGCCCACTCAGAGTACATACCTTGAATGCCCAGCTTGTGTGATTGGGGAAGCTGTGTCACTGGACCCTACAGAACACCTATTACATTAGGCCACTCTACCAAGCCTGAGATACATGGCAGCTCTACCTAATACATACGGAAAAACACAAGGAGGCTGCCCAAATGAGGAGACAAAGGACTATGTCCCAAATGAAAGAACAGAACACACCTCTAGAAAAAGAACTAAACGAAATGAAGACAAACAATCTACTAGGTGCAGAGTTCAAAATACTAGTTATAAGGCTGCTCAATGAAATTAGTGAGAACTTCAATAGCATTTTTTTAAAAAAAAAGACCAGTCAGAAATGAAGCACACACTAACTGAAATGAAGAATAATTTACAGGGAATCAATAGTAGAGTAGATGAAGCTGAAAATCAAATCAGTGATTTGAAATATAAGGCAGCAAAAAACACTCAATCAGAACAGCAAAAAGAAAAAGAATAAAAAAAAAAAAAAAAGAAAGGATAGTGTAAGTAGCCTCTAGTACAACTTCAAGTGTACCAACATTTGCATCATGGCGGTGCCAAAAGAAAAAGAGAGAAAGCAAGAAATTGAAAACCTATTTGGGAAAAAAAAAAAGACAAGATCCCTAACTTGGTGAAAGAATTAACATACAAGTCCAGGAGATGCAGAAAGTCCCAAACAAGATGAACCCAATGAGGCCAACACCAAAATACGTCATAATTAAAATGCCAAAAGTCAAAGATAAAGAGAGAATCTTAAAAGCAGTGAGAGAAAGGCAGTTAGTTGCCTAAAAGGAAGGTTCCATAAGACTATCAGCTGATTTCTGAACAGAAGATTTGCAGGTCAAAAGAGATTGGCAAGAAATATTCAAAGTAATGAAAAGCAAAAACCTACAACCAAGATTTCTCTACCCAGCAAAACTATCATTTAGGACTGAAGAATAGCAAGCTTTCCAGACAAGAAAAACCTAAAAGAATTCATCACCACTAAACCAATATTTTATAAAATGTTAAAGGGTCTTCTTTAAGAAGAAGAAAGAAAAAAGAAAGATTAAAAACATGAACAATAAAATGGTAGTAAATACATATCTATCAACAATTAAATCTAAAAGATAGAGTAAATTAACAAGCAGAATGGAAACAGACTCATACATACAGGGAGCATGTTGATGGTTGCCAGATGGGAGGAGGGTTTGAGAGATGGGTGAAAAAGATGAAGGAATTAAGAAGTACAAATTGGTTGTTACAAAATAGTCATGGGGATGTAAAATACAGCATAGGGGATATAGTCAATAATATTTTAATTATGTAGGGTGTCACATGAGTGGGAGATTTATTGGGATGATCACTTAATAAGTCTTGTAATGTCTGCTCACTGGGGTGTGCACCTGAAACTAATATAATAATGCATGTCAATTGTAATTCAAAAATAAAAAATGATTTAAAAGAAAAAAGAAAAAAAAAGAGGAGCAATATGCTAGAAAAAGGAACAGTATTTCTATTCCAAATTCTATTGCCAGCAAGCTTTCCATTCAAAAGCCATACGGCTCTGTAGAACCTAACCTCACCCAGCTTCAGAATTCCAGTTATCCTCTGATACTACCTTGAATACTTGATGTCTTTGTTAGGATGAGCCCCTCAGGATGCTGGCTGTGATTGGCAGTTCATACACAGTTTGTTGTATATCTTGGAATACATGTCATATTTAGTATAAGAAAATCTGCACGAATAGTATGTTCATATTGACATATGTTCATTTGGTACTTTTCAGTTTATTAAGCACTTTAGTCTCATTTTGATCCTCATTTGGGATACCTCAGGGCATAAGTCAAGGCAGTATTCTTAAGCACTGTTTTTTTTTTAATCATGTTGTTTCCATGACCGTTTATCCCCCTAGTACCTCCCTTCCCACCACAACCACCACACTGTTGTCTATGGCCAAAGCACTGTCTTTAAGCAGAGAGGACAGTGAGGCTCAGAGGGATAGAGGTCCCACAATAAAGGTGAAGTCACATCTGGAATGCAGATTTCGTGATTCCAGGGCTCCACTCTTTGCCCCACACCAACTTTGTAGAGCTAGACGAATATTTTGTAAACTGCCTGGGATGAGCTGTCTCTGAATTTATCTCCAGGTGCTACTCCCTCATTCTTTAGAAAGTGAACATCCTGCCTCCTTCCAGCTACAAGTTGAAAAGGATATGGAAAGTGTGAGAGGGGTTGACACTACTAGTGCCACGGACTTACCCTGGTTGCCTAAATATTGAAACATGAAAGGATTTGGGCTTTGACAAATGTAATATTGTCAACAGCTCTCTTGGGAAATGATACCAATCACTGCTTCCTTAAAGTAAACCCAGCGTGACAGGCATGGAGCTAAATCTCTTTAATCCCTGTGTGATTGAAACAGAATTTTAAAGCTAAAAAGAGACAGAAAGAGAGAGATTTAACTTAGTCATGGGAACTTCTTCTAGAGCTAGATAGATAAACACAGAGGCAGCATAACTTTGACCTTGGCTGTGGGCTGGGAAGGGAAGTCTTGGTTGGGAGCATCCCAGTTTTGCCTTGTTGCCACATTACATATTTTTGATTATTTCAAATTACAACCCTTAAAATGTCTTTCTCAACTCTTGGCTCACTTCATTTTTTAAAATCTAAGTAATTAGAAATTACTAGATTTTTGGTAATTGGCTCACTTCATTTTTTAAAATTTAAGTAATTGGAAATTACTAGAATTATGTTTCCAATACTACTTTTGCTCTATTCATGAATGTCTTTTGTTTTATTTAGCCATCCTTTCTTCCTTTTCTTTCTTCTCATTTAAAAAAATTATTGGAGTGACACTGTTTAATAAAATTATAGGTTTCAGGTGTAAAATTCTATAATACGTCATCTGTAAATGTATTGTGTGTTCACCATCCCAAAGTGTTTTCTTTTTTTTTTTAATTTTATTGATTTTAGAGAGAGGAAGGGCAAGAGAAAGAGAGAGGTACGTATTTGTTGTTCCATTTATTTACACATTCATTGGTTGATTCCTGTATGTACCCTGACCTGAGCAGGATCAAACCCGCAACCTTGGCATGTCGGGAGGACTCTCTAACCAACAGAACTACTGGCCAGGGCTAAGTTCTTTCTCCTGTTTTTTGTTTGTTTGTTTGTTTGTTTGTTTTAGTGGTCTGCCTTCCTTGTTTGTTATTTCTTCCTCTCTGTCATGTTTCCCTGGATTTGATTAAAATTCTCTTTCACTTCTTCACAACTCTCTGTTGTCAAAATAATTCTTTTTCAGTCTTGTTTTTCTCCTCATTCCTTTTTAGGGTGTCTTTGTCTCCAGCAGAGAGGGTCTCATGATGATACAGAGGTATGGAAGGAAGCCTGGAAGAAAGCAGGCCAGGAGTGGGGAGGAGAAAGTGGTGCTTCAGCTGTTTCTGTAATCAATAAAAGACTGACTTAAGTCCGCCTCTGTAAAGTCCTCCTCTTTTTTTCTCTCTGGTTCCCCACCTTAAATTCCACTTCCCCTGCCTCCCACCCCATTTCTCAATGACATCACTCTGTACCAGCTGTGACTGCCAGGGGACACTGACCTACTTTTGCCCTCTCTACTAGGTGCCCAACCTTGTTTTCTCTGCCAAACCCTTTTTGTCCAACATGTCGGTGGATCCCTTTTAAAACCTCAACACATTTCACTGTCCCACAAGGTAGTAGTTGTATTGCTAGTATCTGAAATGTGAGAAAAAGCAAAATGACAAAAAAAAAGTTGTATGACTTTAGCAAATTCATTTATGGTTTCACTGGATTTGTTCTTTTTTAATCAAAATAGAATTTGTGTATATTTGAAGAACACGTATATTAGTAATATTTTTTGTTAAATCTTTATAGGCATGCTTGGTTAATGAACTCTTAGATCCTTTGTGACAAATCCTAACATGTATGTACTATTATTTTTCAAATGTTTGTATATGATACTGGAGACAGAAGTGAAAATAGTAGGCATTGATATCTAAACAAAACACACTAAGAAGTGGGGGAAAACTGCAAATAAGATCAATTTTACAGTCTTTAGGGGGTTGTAAGAAGTGGATAAGAGCATGTACTTTGATGCTTGGATTCAAATAATGGTTTTGCATTTGCTAGCTTGAGTTTGGACAAGTTACTCAGTCTCTCAGTGCCTCAGTTTGTTAATTTGTAAATAGAAGGTACTCAAGCTTAGGAGGGTTATTAGGAGTATTCAACTACTTAATATATGTAAAAGTTCTGAGAACATTTCATATTCTTAGACACACTAGCTTTATTATAAGACTAGGAACATATATATAACTATATGTGTTTCAAATATTTCTGTGGCAATTTCCTCTTTTCACCATTGATTTACTAAGCATGCCAGTATTACAGATCCTCTATGTTGGTCTAAGTTGTCCAGAAAAGTTCTAGGAAAACAACCAAGATGGATTGAAATAAATATATTAGAGACTTGCCTAGTAATTCTATTGTGCCACTCAACATAGATTTACTTTTTCATTTTTTCTTTCTTTCTCTTTACTGTCTCCTTTGATTTTATATCATGCTATTCAGATAAAACCCAAACTGAAAGGCACCATACTGAGGGAGAGAAGAAAAACCAAGTGATTCAGGTAGAGCAGATAGAAGAAAAGTTAAATAGGAAAAGCAAGGAAGATTATAAAGGCATTTGTAGCTCAATGACCAATATGAGTTTGAAAACCCACAGAGCAAATATGATTTGATAGCAAAATAAAATAGGGAATATAAGAATTGGACAGAATAGATATAAGTTACATTGTTTTTTTTTTGCACTGAAGATACTTAATTGAACTTGGACTAATGAACAGGGCTCCCTAGTCTAACTTCTCAACATGCAAAAGACAGCAAAGAGAACCAGGACAATCACAGTGGTGAGAGTCATTAGGATGCTTCCAAATTCTTCCATTCATTCAGCCTGTAAATGTTATTAATCATTCAGGGTGCTACTGGTGACATAAATGTGTGACAGATCCACAAAGCTCTTGTGTAGTTTACATATCACGTCTGTGGTTGAAATGTCTACCAATTCAGTTATATTTTCCTGCATGAGTAGAGCGTTTTTTCCCCCTTATTAGTTGATAATTCCTCTGATCTTTACAGAGAACACACTGCCTTGCCACATTTACTTATTCCATTCTCTCTTCTTTAGGTTTCCCCAAATTGATATATTTTAAGGTATTATAGTGGACCAGGAATCAGGAGACTAAGAAATCGCTGCCAATGATTTTATCTCATAGCCCCAATTTTCTCTTCTGTTAGAGGGGACTAACGTTATTTGCTCAACCTTGCAAGGTTGCTTAAGGCTAAAATGAGTTTTAAATTATGAGTGCTTTAAATCAAGAACATTTTACAAATGATTGTCTCTTTAAGACACTATTATTTTTTCCCCCAAAGATCTTATTTAGAGAGGGGGAAGGGAAGGAGAGAGGGAGAGAAACATTAATGTGTGGTTGCCTCTCACACACTCACTACTGGGGACCTGGCCTGCAACCAAGGCATGTACTCTGACACGGAATCGAACCAGCGACCTTTTGGTTCACAGGCTGGCGCTCAATCCACTGAGCCACACCAATCAGGGCTAAGATACTATTCTTTGCAGCATAGGGGATATAGTCAATAACATTGTAATAACTATGTATGGTGTTAGGTGGATACTAGACTTATTGGTGGATCACTTTGTACATTATGTAAATGTCTAACCGCCATGCTGTACACCTGAAACTAATATAATATTGAATGTCAACTGTAATTAAGAACCAAAAAATTTAAAAAGACACCTTAAACTTTCATGTATTAAGAATCACTTGGTATATTTATTAAAAATGCAGACTTATGGCTGATTCTATAGGCTTTGAGTTTGACTCAAAAATGCAAAAACACAGGCTGATTCGGATCAGGAAGGAGGGCCAAGAAATCTGCAATTTTCAAGTAGCATCCCAGGTTATTTCTATGTAGTGGGGAAAAAGAAATATTACTAACAACCAAGTACAATTAAAGAGGGGGAGGAAAACCTACATCACTCCTCTTTCTTACTCTTTTTTTTCTTTTACATCCTTTCCTTCTCTTATTCAGCCAATATACAGCCTTTCTTCCCTTTACCCACTTCATCCTCCTTTGTGTCTGGCATTGGCATTTTCTTAGCACAGTTAAAGAGGCGCTCAGTTTAATGTGCAGAAATGGAGTGGAGGAAAAGGAGGAGGGGTGTGGGTGGAGAAAGGCTAGATCAGTGTTTAGCTATTCTGTGAAGACTGTTGTTGTCGGCTGGTTCTAGCCGGCTGGCTCCGGGAGAGGAAGCAGTGGGGTGAGCTAGATCTACTGCAGCTGCCCAAACTGTCTCTTATTAGCTAGAGTAGGATCTGATGTAAGACACCCACTACATTTTCTCCAGCCACATGATTTTTACATTAATCACAAATGAACACTATTTTAGGTACTGATAACAATCCTGGATTCATTCTTGTTTATAATTCTTCTCTTTACTACTTTCAGTTTTGATCAATTCCCAGCTTGTTTTCTTGCCTTTAAATCTAGGAGGAAAAGATTTGCACCAGATGGTGTCTATGGGGTACTCAGAGATTTTTGCTTGACATGCAATCTAGGTGATAGTAAGTTATGCTTTTCTGGCTGATGTAGATATACACGAATGCAGCACAGCTATGATCAGAAACACTGGGTTGGTTGGACATGGGCAATTTATTAGGGGAGATTTTGTTTCCATCAAACCTTTGCTTTTCCTCTCGTATATTCATATTGTCTACCAATAAATTTAAAAAATGCTTCTTGCTGCAAATCTAGCTATTATAGTCTAATGAGGTAATCTGATTGGTTAAGTGAAATATCTAAATCACAGTACATTTTAATACAGTCATATATAGTTAATTCTAATATCTCTTGTCTAAACCTTCATTTTCATTAGAATTCTTTGGAGTGCTTTAAAAAATATTGGTGCCTGGACACCAATTCCAGATATTCTGATTCAGTTAGTTTTTAAAAAGCTCTCCCTTGATTCTAATGTGTCTAGGCATAAGAGCAAAAATCTGGGAGTGTTCTGGTTTAGGCAAAGAATGCACTTCAGTTTCATCTCAAATACTATTCACCATAGGATTGGTCTCACATGCATAGGGACATGCAGTAAGTATTTAAAACTCTTTGTAAATTTTACCACACATATCTAAACACTGATGTTTGACTATTTTGGTATAAAGTCTTGTATTGTAATAGCCAATATTTATTGAGCACTTACTATGTAGTGAATTATATGTGAGTTACCTCATTAATCCTTATAGCTTAATGAAATACTTATTCTCCATTTCATTGATGAGAACAGTGAGGCTCATAGAGGTTAAGCAACAATCCCAAGCTACTAGAAATTAAAGCTGTGGTTTCAAATCAGATTCATCTGATTCCAGAGATGCTGGGTTACTTATATCTTCTCAAGGTATTCAGCTGATCCTAAAGGCTCCTGCAATTTTTTAATTTACTGGGTAAAAGTGAGTGGTGTGTGATTAAAACAATTTCCTTAAAATACTTTTGAGTATACATTCCTATCCAAAGGAGATGTGTGCCCATTCCTGTCTAAACATATGAAAGCACAAACAATATGATTGAATCTAAGAAACTATACCTTTTGAACCTTGCTTTCCTATTATGGAAGTGCTAAAAATAATTTCTGCTTCCTCATTACTTTATACAAAAATATAAAGTATAAATTTGATCATTATTCATTATTATATCATCTGTTTAAGCTATATCATTGGCTTTTTAAAATATAACTTTTTTCTGAAAAGCAATGTCGTTTATGCATTATGATTTTTTTAGAATGTGTCTGGCACATAGTGCCGAAACATTGAATGGAATGATAGCATTTTTTAAAAGACAAATGGCCAGTGAGTTAATAGTTTAACATTTTCTACCCACAGTTTTACCATATAACCTGCTTTTTCTGATGCATGGTTACCATGAATTGGGCTCCAATTCAAGTAAGTGAGTGGAATTGAAGGATAGGTTAGGCAGTATTATTGATCCTCTGCTGGGTGGGGTCATATAACCTTTCCCTGAGTCAATTTCCCTATGTGTCTTTTGTCAGATTATCATAGTATCTCTGAGAGCAAGCTTCCCGTGATAATAAAATGCTTATCTGTTTGTCTTTAGTCTGGATATATTGTATTTTATGTTCCAGGAGACTGAATATCAGAGCGGAAGTAAATAGCAACATTTTAGTTGTCTATACTTCCCCCCTTTCCTCTGAAGATAGTTTATCCCATACTACCTGTATTTGTTCCTCTAAATGTGTCCTTTGTGAAAATAATTCACTATTCTAGATCACTCATAGTGACATAATAGCGGTGAACACATAATAGTACTTGCTTTGTGCCAGGTGTGAAGTCTTATATACTCTAACTCGTTTGCCCCTTATAACTACTCAATGAAGTAGGTAACCATTTTTATAGGTTTTTGTAAAACATTTTTTTAAATATATTTTTAAAGATTTTATTTATTTATTTATTTTTTAGGGAGGGGAAGGGAGGGAGAAAGAGAGAGAGAGAAACACCAATGTGTGGTTGCCTCTCACATGGCCCCCAATGGGGATGTGGCCCACAACCCAGGCATGTGCCCTGACTGGGAATTGAACCTGTGATGTTTTGGTTAGCAGCCCCCGCTCAATCCACTGAGCTACACCAGCCAGGGCTTGTAAAATATTTTTATAGTTAACTTTTGTAGCTGAGTAAATTAAGATACAGAGAAATTACTTCAGAAGATCACATAGGTTATGTGAAACTTGACATCTGATCCAGTCCAGAAGTTTTATTCTAGGTTCCCTGAAGGAAATCAGAAAAAGCAGACCGGAAAGACTGGGAAAGGAGCGCAGCGAAGAATTTACTGGCTAAGGTGACTGAGAAGGGAGATGTGGCCTGCAAGAAGGCAAACTGGTTAGGGCATTATTTTATCATATCTGGGATCCCTGGCAGTAATAAATGACAGGATATTTAGAAATGAATTTTCCATACGAAATAGCAAGTCCTCTGCTGCCTTTAGTTTTTTATTCTTTATGATCTAGAAATATTTGTTAACGGAGCAGTAATGTAGATGAACATATTCGTATTCTTTGCCCCCTGGTATTTTTGTATAGTTTGAGAACTGCAAAATGCTCTTAAATATATAATCTCATTTTTAATCTCACAGCAACCTTGGAATAATATAGTCATATCTTCTCAAGGCTCTGAGGAAGTTAAGTAACTGATTTGCCCAAGGCTTCTGGTTTCTAAGCTGTCTGTACCACCCTACCCTGCCTTTATCTTTAAAACTTGTATCTTGAAAGCTCTGACAATATATAATGTGGTTTTAAAAAAATGCCTCTCGATATACAGAGGCATTGTTTTTACTCGCTACACGGAAAAGGACCTGAGGGGTATTAATGATCTTTGTCACCAAATCTTTGCCTCCCGGATTCCAGGCGGAGGCCGTCAGAATGGTGCGCGGGAGGCAGAAGCGTGGACACTGCGTCCAAGAGGCTTGGTGAGCTCGCGCCAGGGCTCGCAGTGCGGATTGCTGCGGTCGGAGAAGGGAATGCGAAGACCGGGAGAGTGTGCAACGGAAGGAATTAATCTCGCGGTTTCGAGTCGGGAACGAACCTCGCTCCCTCAGCCGTTCCCCTTCCTCAGTGAAGACGGTTTGGGGGCGGGTGGGGAAAGCGCGTCCTCGACCCGCTCTCGCGCTCCCGTTTCCCTCTCAGCGCGCGCGCTCCATCGCCAGTCTGCAATCCGAGAGGCCGGCGATGGCCTCCGGTGGGGGCCGGGAGCCTGGACGGCAAGTCTCAGCACAGGTGTGAGACCCGCGGGCCGGATTCAGTCCGCTGCTCCGGCCCTTCGTCCTGCCGGCCGCCTCCCCCTGCCCGCCGCGCAGCCGCGTCTGGAGGGCGGAGCCGGGGGGCGCGCGCGCGCGGGGTCTCTGCACGCGGCTCCTCGGTCTGGGGCAGCGCAGGGCAGCCTCCGCGGGCGTCGTGCGCTGTGTGAGCGGGGGCGCGCGCGCGCGCGCGTACGCCGGGCGAGTGAGGGAGCGAGGAGTGGCTGGGCGTGAGTGTGTGAGTGTATGTGGGAACGAGTGTGTGTGAGAACGAATGTGTGTGTGAGTTGGGGTGAGGGCGACCCAGGGCGACTGCGAGACAGTGAGAAAGTGGGCGAGTGTGCGAGGGCCCTGGCCTGGCTGCGGGAGCCGCGGTTGCGGAGAAAAGAGGCGGCTCCCGGCATCCCGACCCCATCCCCCTTCTCGGACCTTCAGCCCCCTCGGCAGCCCGCGTTTCCCTCCGAGGCCCCAACCCGGCTAGGTCGCCGAGATCGGGGGAGTGGCCGCCCGAGCCAGGTGAGCGGTCCCGGCGCTTCCTCCCCTCGTGCGCGGGATGAGGCGGAGGCGCGCCCCCCCATAACCCCCCCCCCGCCCCCCCGCCGTCCTTCCCTCTGTGGGCAAGTTGTGCGGAAAGGACTCGGGGACGAGTGGGGGGCGGGGGCCGGGGGGCTCGGCCCATGGAGGGAACCAGGCTGTGCGCGCCCTCCCAGGGCCCGGGGTTGGTGAAGGCCGGGGGTCGCTTCAGAGCCTGAGACAGTGGGGCGCGAAGCAGAACCTGGGGTTGGGTGTGCTGGGAGGGGGTCCGTGATGCCGTGTGTGCGTGTGACTGGGACGATCGCGCTGGGGAGACAGCGACCTCGGGCGTGAAGTACGGTTTCCCTGTCGTGAGGGGGTGTGGTAACTCTGGGAATGCGCTGTGCTAACCTGTCCCCCCGTGTGGTCGGTAATCTCTGCTGCCCCTGCTCCCGTCTGACAAATTCCTGTGGTGTGACCGAAGGAGGAGGATGTGGTGTTCCTCCTGCAGTCCTGATGTTTTTAATTCCATGTTTTCTCCCTTCCGTGTAAATTTTAGAGAGTGTGACAGTCATTCCTCTTTTCCTTTGATGGCCCTCTGAATAAGAATGGGGTCAAAATAATTGCTTGTTGTGGTTGATTTTTTTTTAAGCATATGCAGTCCTTATCTCCCCTTGCTCCCCCTTAAAAAATCTAAATTAGGGGATAATTTCAGATTTAGATTCCTTTGCCTGACAGCAGATTTGTAATCCCAGTATTTTATCCCATTTGTATTTATGAATAGGGACGGGGCATTAATCATATTCTATGGTTAGTATCGTATACTAACCGTGTTGAAAGTAACTTCGACGTAAATTCATTCAGTGTGTTGTTATTTTCCCATTAATTACGAAATTGTTCCCATATCTTTGTGGAGTTGGGTTAAACTCTAAATCTGTATGGAAAGTATATGGGCATCTTAGTAATGAAGACATTCCTTTCTTGTGGGCTCGACATGTTTATTATATTTATGGATATTTATTATTTTAATGGATGTAACCGTTAAAATTTAAATGTTATTTAATCTCATTTTAATTCTTTCACAACACTGGGTAGTTGAAAGGTCTTTTTTTTTTCGCCCTTTTTTTTAAAAGAACAGTTCATTGTCAAAATAAAGATATGCCAAGATACTCACTTGGAATAAAACACTCTCTGAAATTCCAGCCATGGAAATTTAAGATTTATTTCCCAACTTTTAGAATGAAAACATCTAATTAAAAAATGAACAGTCTCGGTTACTCTATGTTATTTGGTTAGTGTATCAAAGGGGAGGATGCCTATTTTGTTTTGAGATAATCTTTTTTTATTGCTTTCTGTCTTGGTTAGTCCTATTTAGTCTGGCAACGTGGCTGTTGATGTTTTTATCTTTTTCTGTCTCCCTTTTTCTCTCTCTTGTCTTCTCTTACCCCCACCAGGTGCTGGAGTCTGCTTGTCAGGGAGGGGGGCAGTCTGTGATTCTGAGAACAGAGAGCCAAGAAGGGGAACAGCAAATTCAGTCACATACCATCCTCCACTCAGCCAAGAGCCACTTTTTCTTCCCGCCTTCCCCCCTGCAGGGGGTAAGGAGCTGCATATCTATCTAACCTGTAGACTTTGGACTACCAGCTAGAATTCCACTTATCTTAGTTTCTGTGGGGATAGCTTTTAAAAATTTTCTCATGTTTTCTTAGAGTCCCGATTGATAGCATCTAGGGGTGTAGGGGAGGGTGAAATCAAGACTATCCTTTTTTTTCCTTTTCCCTTCTCATTCAGTTCCTTTTTCCTCTCCAGAGGGAAATTACCAGCAACATCTTACGGTAAATCCTCTTATCCCTTCTCAGCAATATTGTGAAGAAACACACTAAAGTGGACATTCTTTTTTCCTCTGACCAATGAACACCAGCCAAGCTTCAGGCATTAGTTTGTTGGGGCACAGGATGAACCAAATCGTTTAAAGTATCTCCCAATTCTTCCTTTGCCCAATTTGTTTCCACCTGGAATTTGCTACTGGGGTAAGTCACTAGACTGATTTTTCAAAACTTCTCCCTCCCTGTGAGCTGAAAGACTGAGCACCATGAACCCTGGAAGGGATTGGGGAAAGGGACCCACCAGAGTGAGTTGTTCTACACTTTGGGAAATAGCTTTTATTATCTTGCCTCGGGGAGCAGGCATTAGAGGCCTAAACTGAGTGAAAATGGGTGGAGGAAGAACTTCTATACCCACGAACAACATGTGAAGAGTGAGAGAAAACCAAACATAAAGTAAGGAGGGTGAGTTTTATTGTATGTTGCTTGCTGACAACTGTTTTGGGGGGATACTTGAGTGATAGGATTTGTAGAGAGCTTACGTCAGGTTAATTTAAAAAGTATTCTCTGCAAGTGGTATTAAGTTATAAGCATATGGGAAAATGGCCTTTAGAAGTTGTGATACTTATTTTAAAATTTGTGGTAGTAGACTGGTAGGAGCAATGAAAAAAAGTATTATTTTTAAATGTGAGCTTTACTGGCATGTGCAGTTGTTTTAACAGAGGTTGAATAGGGGAGATTAGGTACAGATGTTGGGGAAATTGTCTTTCATTACTTGGGAATTGTCCTGCTTGTCATATTAAGGGTTGTTAAGAAATAATATACTACCTCCAAAAATATCTGTACATAATGTATTTTAGATTCATGTGCCATATGTATCTGTGTTCATGTTAAGTTTGCAAAAAAAAGGATTGGCTTTGGCTTCATAGTAACTAATGCTATGGTGTTATTTTCAGTGTTTTCTTTTCCATTTTTTTTTTCCCTTTTAAAATTGGCTTGGAGGACAAAAGCCACAGAGCTCTCCAGCTCTACTCCCTTAGATTCTGGGTCTGCATGGAGCCCATCTGCTTATATCTTTTTTTCCTCTTATTGAAACTGGTCCCCTCCCTTCCCAACTTTAATTGTTGACAAAGCCAATTATTTCAGGATCAGTTGTGTAATGATGATGGAAAGTAGCATTAGGCTTGGGTGGTTTTGTTTTGAGAAATACCAATTTTTGGCAGCTGTGTTTAGATAGTATGGGGTACACATTTGCTTGGTATTTGATATTGAAAATACCTCTGTTTTTTTGATACCCCTTTATGATTCAGTATAGCATACTCCTTTAAAATAACTCCTAACCTTTGACTTTTGTCTGTCATATGGGGTTTTGTGTTGCCCACTGTGGATAACAGCAGAGAAGAAAACAGGGATCCTGTCTATGGAGCTTACAGTTCATTGATCTCTGTACTTCCATGTGTCATTCAGTTCTCCCAGCAATGTCTGGAGGAGTCTACTCTGTGCTTATATAAAACGTGTACCAATTTGTGAATTAGCAAAACAAATTTGTATGAACATTGATATGCTCCATTTTTACTACCTTTCTTTTGAAAATGGCAACTATTACCAAGTTGTGACAAAAAAAAATTCAAACCTACCCCTTACTTAAATGGTTTAATCTGTTCAGTTCCTTATGTATTCCATTTTTCTCCCTTTCCCCTTCCCATACTAGCTCTTGACTTCATGTTCTTGGCAATAAGCTTTCCAGAATAGAAAATGAATTTGTTTTATAAGATGAGACCAGTTCTCTGTCACTGTTCTGCTGTTCCATGCTTGATAGCATTTTGAACTTTGATACATACACCTTGAAAATTCATGCAGGTTTGCCCAAATAGTGATTTTTGGAATTTCCTGATGCTTTGGAATAATGTTATAGCCATATCTATAAAGCCTTCAGTTTGAGTATATTAATAGCTTTTGAACTCCTTTGTCAAAGAAATGTCCAAATGTTCAAAGAAAATTTGGCCCAACATCTAACACGCCAAATGTAATGAACTTGGAGCTATACTGTGTGTTGTGTCTCAGGGACAATTTTCAAATCTTGTGCTGTGTTCCAGAGATACTTTGATATAACATTTCTTTGTTAAGTGAAATCATTAGAAAGTTTATTTGCATTCCAGAGAAAACTTTTAAAAAAAATTTAATAGGTCTTATATACCACAGACTATTTTGGGAATTTCAGTAACTAAGCTACAGGTAATTTAACATTTTTCTCACCCTTTACTTGAAAATGTGTAAAAATTTGCTTGTTAATTTGCTCATGACATTTTTATTCCCTTTTCCAATTTTCCTTTTATTATAGTAAAATACACACAAGATAAAATTTACCATCCTAATCATTTTTAAGCACACAACACAGGTTAACCATCACACCATTTGGTGATGGTGTGTAACCATCACCAAATCCATCTCTGGAAGTCTTTCATCTTGTAAAACTGAAACTATAACCCCAAAACATTAACTTCCCATTCCCTCAACACCCCCAGCCCTTGGCAACCGCCATTCTACTTTTTGTCTTTGACCTTGACTACTTTAGATATCAGAGCTCAATGTCTTCAGGGTTCATCATGTTGTAGCATGTATCAGGATTTAATTTATTTTTTAAAAAAGATTTTATTTATTTTTATAGAGAGGAAGAGGGAGAAAGAAAGAGAAACATCAATTTGTGGTTGCCTCTCATGTGCCCCCTACTGGGGACCTGGCCCACAACCCAGGCATATGTGCCCTGCCTGGGAATCAAACTGGCAACCCTTTGGTTTGTAGGCCAGTGCTCGATCCACTGAGCCACACCAGAATTTAATTTCTTTTTAAGGCATAGTAATTGTATACTGCATTTTGCCTCTTTATTCATCTGATGATGGACACTTGGGTTGCTTCCCATTTTCAGCTGTTGTGAATAATGCTGTCATGGACGTGTGTGTACACATACCTCTTTGAGACTCTGCCTTCAGTTCTTTTGGTTATATATCTAAAAGTAGACTTGCTGGGTCATATGGTAATTCCATTTTTAATTTTTTGAGAAACAACCATACTGTTTTCTGTAGCCAGCTGTACCATATTACTACATTCCCACTGACAGATTTCAAGGCTTCCAGTTTCTCTACATTCCTTCCCAACACTTATGTTTATTTTTAATAGTAGTCATCCTACTATTGTAAAGTAGTTTCATGGTTTTGATTTGCATTTTCCTCATTTTTAGTGATGTTGAGCATCTTTTCTTACTCATAACATTTTAACATCAAATCATTTTTAGCTCTTCGAGAGCTGGGACTATGTCTTTTGTTTACCATGGTATTTTTAGGTAGAGTGCATTGTAGGCACTCACATTAATTGAATGTATTATTAATTTAATGCTTAGTTTTCTGTGCTTACAACTACTTTTTGACTTTGATCATTTTATTTTTTGGTGGGGGAAGTATACAGAAACACTTTAGGGATGTTGCGAAAAAGTATATAAAACTAGCCCTGACTGGCATAGCTCAGTGGATTGAGTGCGGACTGTGAACCAAAGGGTCACAGGTTCGATTCCCAGTCAGGGCACATACCTGGGTTGTGGGCTAGGTCCCCAGTGGGGGCCATGTGAGAGGCAACCACACATTGATGTTTCTCTCTGTTTCTCCTTCCCTTCCTCTCTCTAAGAAAAATAAATAAAATCTAAAATATATATGTATATATAAAAGTAAAATGATCAAATGTAAAACGATTCTGTTAGTGTAAAAAGAAAAGTCCCATTTGTAAACATACCATTGCTTGCTGACATACACAAACCTTGATGTCAAGGGAATAATTTTAGCTCTTGAGCAAGGTATGATAGAGTATGTTTTTGCAGGTAAAGTTCAGTGGCTTATAATAAAGAATCCCTAAATATCACTGACATAAACAGGATAGCAGTTAATTTCTTTCTTATGTAAAAGAGGAAGTAGGCAGTCAAGGCCATGACACTGCACAGTTGTTAGGAATTCAGGTTCTAACAAGTGATTGTGCTTTTCCTAGAGTTGACTCCTGTCCTCATAGTCCACATGGTTAGAGCTCTAGCCATAATATCCACATTCCAGGTTCTGGTTGTTTTTTGTTTTTAAATTGGTTGTTTCCTTCTTTTGGTTGTGTGAGGAGGTGAAATGTATCTACCCTGCGCCTCCACGTTATTTTATAATAAGTGTCATCTTAGCTAAAGGATGTGACTATTTAGGAAGTACCTAGTTTCAGAGGGACATTAAATATTATTAGTGGGTAATGGGGTAAGTGGACTCACCCTATTGGGTGTTTCTGAGACTCTTCTGAGCTTTTCATTGTATCATTTACTTATATTCTGTACCTTTAATATCTACAAAAATCAGCCCTGGCCAGTGTGGCTCTGTTGGTTGGAGCATCATCCTGTAGACTGAAAGATCATGGGTTCAGTTCCTAGTCATGGCACATATGCAGGTTGTGTGTTCAATCTCTGGTTGGGGTGCATATGAAAAAGCAACCAGTCTGTGTTTCTCTTTCAAGTTGATGTTTCTGTCTCTCCCCCTGCCTCTGTCTCTAGAGGCAATGAGAAAATGTCCTTGAATGAGAATTAAAAAAAAAATACCTACAAAAATCACCCTCTTCCCCAAGTAGGGTGTTTTTCCCATTCTCCATCTTTCTTCTTAATGCTTTTGTCTCTCTACCACTTATTCCCATTTTCATCATTTCTAAGAGCAATTTAGTTCTACTTCTGATGGACTTTGGATAGAGTAAAGGAAAGGAAAGAGGGTAAAATTATTTCTATGTCTATATCTATGTATTATAGGTATACATATATAGATACAGGTATGGATATCACAAATTGTGTCTTATTTCATTTGGGGTAAATTGAAAAGAATTGGAGAATTCATTGAGAGTAATATCTTTGGTTAAAACCTGAGTCATCACAAAGTTGGCATTAAAAGGTACAATTTTATTACATCACATGGTACGTACACACACACACACACACAGAAGGAGAGGGAGATTAGTTTTAAGGAATTGGTAATTGGCTCCTGTGATTGTGGTACTGGCAAAATCATAACCTGTGGGGCTGGGCAGTGGGCTGGAAACTCAGGATTTCTGTCTTATATTCTTGATGCAGAGTTTCTCTGGAAATCTGTTTTACTCTTTAGTCCTTCAATTGATTGGATAAGGCCTATCCATATTATATAAGGTAATTTCCTTTACTTTAAGTCAACGGATTGTATGCCAGTACCAGCCTGTTTTGATTGCTATGGCCTTGTAGTATAGTTTGATATTAGGTATTGTGATTCCTCCAACTTTGTTCTTCTTTCTCAGGATTGATTTTGTTGTGCAGGACCATTTGTGGTTCCATATAAATTTTTGAAATATTTGTTCTAGTTCTGTGAAATACATCATTGGAATCCTGATGGGCATTGCATTGAATCTATAGATTGCTTTGGGTAGTATGGACACTATAATGATGTTAATTTTTCCTATCCATGGAATCACAGTATGTGCTTCCACTTACTTGTATATTCTTCAATTTCTTCAGTGTCTTGTGATTTTCTGTGTACAGGTCTTTCACATCCTTGGTTAGGTTTATTTCTAGGTATTCTTTTTGAAGCAATTGTGAATGGGATTGTTTTTCTAATTTCCCTTTCTGTTAGTTTGTTATTGGCATATAAAAACACAGCTGATTTCTGGGTAATAAACCCACATTTTTATAGTCAATATTTGACAAAGGAAGCAAGCACATACAATGGGCTAAAGATAGTTTATTCAATAAATGGTGTTGGGAATATTGGACAGATATGTGCAGAAAAATGAAACTAGCCCACCTTCTCACACCACACACAAAAATAAATTCAAAATGGATCAAAGACTTAAATGTTAGATCTGAAGCCATAAAAATCCTAGAAGAAAACATAAGCAGCAAAATCTTGGATATTGCTCATAGAATTTTTTTTATCAGATATATCTCCCCGGGCAAGGCAAACAAAAGAGAAAATAAACAGATGGGACTACATCAAACTAAAAAGTTTTTGCACAGCAAAGGAAAATGTCAACAAAATAAAAAGACAACCCATAGAATAGGAGAACATATTCGCCGGTACATCTGATAAGGGGTTAATATCCAAAATTTATAAAGTATTTACAAAACTCAGCACCCAAAAAAACAAAAACCCAATTAAAAATAGGCAAAGAACCTGAATGGACTCTTTTTCCAAAGAGGACATACAGATGGTCAATAGATATATGAAAAGATGCTCAATGCCATTAATCATCAGAGAAATGCAAATTAAAAATACAATGACATAACATGTCCCACTTGTTAGACTGGCTATCATCACTGAATCAACAGATGACAAGTGCTGGCGAGGATGTGGAGAATAGGGAACTCTTTTGTACTGTTGGAGGTAATGCAGACTGGTGCACCACTGTGGAAAGCAGTGTGGAGATAACTCAGAAAATTAAAAGTGGATCTGCCTTTTCATCCAGGGATCCCACTTCTAGGAATATATCCAAAGGAACCCACAACACTAATTCAAAAGAACATAAGCACCACTATGTTCATTGTAGCATTATTTACAATTGCCAAGATATGGAAGTAGCACAAATATCCATCAATAGATGAGTGAATAAAACAACTATGGGACATTTACATAATGGAATTCTACTTAGCAGTAAAAAAGAAGAGAATTTTACCCTTTGCAACAGTATGGATGGACCTGAAGAACATTATGCTAAGTGAAATAAGCCAGTCAGGGAAAGACAGATACCATGTGATTTTGCTCATGTGGAATCTAATGAACAAACTCAACTAACAAGCAAAACAGAGACAGAGTCATAGATGCAGAGCTGATGACAACTAGTGGGGGAGTAGTTAGGGGGTAGAGGGATGGAGTAAAAAAGAAAAAGGACTCATGGATATGGACAATAGTGTGGTGATTGCCGGGGGGCGGGGGACATAAGAGGACTAAATGGTAATGGGAAAAAATACAATAAAGTTTAAACCTAACAACAAAGTCAGCTGATTATAGACGTTAATTACATTTACAGTATAAAATACCTTGACAGCATCGTGTAGATTAGTGTTTGACCAAACAATTGGGCACCATTGTGTGGTTGGAGAGAGACATTTAGTAGATTCATGATATATTCAGTATTTAATGGTAATAGCTGAAACCTGGCTGAGGATGACATTTCTAGAGAAAGGACAAAAGAGGTTAAAAATGAAGGTTATATATAGGAGAGTTATTAGGAAAAAAGAATCCCAGAAAAGGAGACTATGAAAGAGTGCTTATAACTCAAAATATACATGTTCGTTATTTTTATCTACAAACCTGATCCAATTTCACATCCAAGACAGAATGATGTCATTGAAAGCACATGTGTAGAAATTGCCAAATGGAGTAAATTTTAGTTTGTATATTAGTATTCATTTATTTCTCCTAATTTTATTGTTTTAGTCTTTTGATTCTGGGTTCATATGCTATGTCTTATCTAGAATAAAGAATTTTTCTAGTAGTAAGAGGTGCCTTAGTGTTTTCATGGTAGATTGTGATTTGCATTTTTTCCTACCAAGATAATTACCATTTGGGAAGGGGTCTCACAAGAAAAATGAGTGAATTGCTTTATTTATGATTCCCATTTAATTAGCTTTGCCTAGGCTATTTGAAGATAACAGTGAATTTTTATTTATTCATTTTTAATTTTTATTTTTAAAAAGATTTTTAAATTTATTTTTACAAGAGATGGGAGAGGGAGAGAAACATTAACTGGTTGCTTCTTGCATGCCCACAGCTGGGTACTTGGCCTGCAGCCGAGGCATGTGCTCTGACCAGCAATTGAACTGGCAACCTTTTGGTTCACAGGCCGGCACCCAGTCCCCTGAGCCACATCAGCCAGGGTGACAGTGATTTTTAAAAAAATGCTGTGCCTATCCAGAAGTTTTCATGGGAAAAGTATCTCTAATATAAAAGCAAATTCTTCCTGAATTTCTTTTTATTTCACAACTACTTTATCAGTTAATCAATAGCATTTATTTGATATCTGATATTTACATGTATGTTTTTCTTGATACTCTGGGGGAAATAAAGAAATAGAGGATAGAAATTAGTTGATCTGAATATTCTAAGAGGAGAGATATTTTTGTGTATATATAGACAGCATTTGCAATTGCTGTATTTATTTTACACAGTTGAGAGTAAACTGTTTTCTCACAGATACTTTATTAGGTAACCAAACTAGCCTTTTTAAATGTCAGAGGGGAAAGAACACTTTATTTTACAGACTCTTTTCTGTATTTTAAAATCGAATATAAAATTTGAACTTTAAGACTTGGGACTATCTTTTTTTGTGTGTGTACTTTTGGGCTTCAGGACTGTGTAAATTTACTTTATGCTTTTGACTTCTTATGGACTTTTTTGTTTTTTCTCTCTTCTTGATATTAATGGGTGGGGAAAATGGAAAAATAGATGTTTTTAAATAATGGAGGAGGAGGCCATCAGAGGGGGTGTCAACATGCTGGTCCCTTTCTGGCCCACAGGAAGGCATTGGTAGGTAGGCCACAGGTTGGGGTGGGGATGGTGATGGGGGTGATGAGCCTTTGGGGGTGGAGAGTCTTCACCTGACCATTTCCTGGGTATGGTTAGATGTGAATCTCAGTGGAGCAGCCTTAAAAAGTCAAGTAGCTTCTGTAGCAGCAGCTGTGGGACCTGAGGATGGCCAGCCACTCATTCTGGGGAAATAGGAGTGGGCCATTGGGCAGAGGGGAGGTTGTGTCTTTTTATTCCCTGGCCATAAGCTGGTCTCTGGAGATCACTAAAATTATAGTGGGTAAGACATCTGGGTAGGTGTCACCTGACGATGCCAGCACCAATGGCACCTTAATTACAAGTTGAAGGTTGTTAAGAAGTTGATGTGCCCTTTATAAACTGGGGATGTCATCTACTGGGGTTACAGGAATAATGAGTTGGAACACAGTATGGCACACCTCTGTAAATATTTGCATGAAAAGCAAGGTATAACACAGGAATCTTTTGAAGCTGTTAAAGAAAATGTATTCCATATGACCAAAAATACCTCAGTTCCAGGTGAGGTGATGATTCTGCTGTTGCTTGCCGCTTGGCAGTCTTTGAGAAACCACAGCCATTGACACTGATGTTGGACCTCTTCAACACAGCCTCTCCCTCTTTCATAGTCATCTTTTGTAGGGCAAGAGCATTTTTCAGTTCCACATTCGGGTGCAGACATCCCTTCTAGAAGGATGTGGTCCAGTTGTGGCAAATGATATCTTTAGTTTTGCTTCAGCTCTCCCAGAGAGGGAACGTTATGTTCTTTGATAGAATCCTGGTATTAGGAGAATTTGAGCCCATTAAAAAGAAAATAAAAAGAGTTGGGGAGCCTAATCTGAGCCAGCAGTTGTTTGTTGCATGCCAGTATAGAAACACTTAAAATTTATGATGCTATGAAGCCAGACAAGATGAGATGCTCTTGTGCTTCATCTGTATGGAGTTGCTGCAGAACTGTGTGAGATTGCAGTCCTGGAATGCATTTTGTTGTCTGACTATAAAATCACCGAAAATACCATGTTGCAGCCTGGGCATTTTTTGAGAGATGACACATTGGTATTGGAAGAATATTCTTCCTTTCTAGTTGCTTGTGGCTGTAATATCTCATTCTGATTTCTCTTGGGGCCACAACTGCTGTTTACACAATGAAATTCAGTCATATTGGTGAACAGACAGTGTTCAAGAACTAAATGTCAGGGGAGGCACAGAGGTGGCTTTGGAGTTTTAGAGGTCAAGGACAAGGTGTTTCAAAAACTATCCAACATAAACACATGAGGGCATTTTTACAGTTAGCCTCTCAAGTGAAACTGGGATCTATATATTAGGTACTCTGGTTTGACTTTTCTTTCGTGGAGCCTTTCCTTGTGAGTGAGATCCTTCCCAGTGGCCTGGGAGGCTCTGTAAGGCCACATCCTATCTTCTAGTGTGTAAGTTGAGCTATTACCATATCTTACCTATGGTTCAAGTGTGTTCTTGATTATAGCTGTGGAACAATGGCACAGAGAGCCAGAAGGCTTTAGGCATGAGGCATCCCCTTCGCGGGTTACGTGAGTCTTAGCCTGATGCTTCACAATGGCTGAGAGCTCAACCCTTCCTTGCTTCTCCACAGCCACAAGCCCCTCTCTCCTGCGTATGTCCCACATTATTTTATTCCTTCCCTGCTTTCCAGTGAGTGGTATCTTTGAGGTCATGGGGCAGACATGGCAGGCCAAGGTTTTTGTGTATGTATAGTACATCTGTCTTATGTTGTGCATCTGTGGAGCAGGCCCTTCTGACTGAGATTCTGAAGAGCACATGAATGGTGCATGAAGCACCAGTTCTAGCTGCTGGTATGCTGGAAGCCATCTGTCTATATGGTCATTGCTTCCTCTCCTCCTTGCCCTTATTCTGTCCTTCTCTGTTAGGTTTGCCATGTCATCTGGAATAATAGTAGAAATTTTATTTTTGAAAAAAAAAAGTTTTCTTCTGTTGAAATCACCTGTTACATTTTTTAGTAAAACTTACAACTTTTTATTTCTCAGGAAAATGATTTTCAACTGTTGTCTTGTTCATGATGTAAACTCAGAGAAGCAAAACGGTTTATAGAAGAATGTCCTTTTTTGCATGCTAGTAAACAAGCTGTGTTTATTTTTAAAAATTCTATTTAAAGAAAATAAAAACAGTAAGAGCATGCTGTTCTGATTGGAATAAACAAAGTTTAGTGAATGGACTGGAGTTTGTAGTTATGGGAGAGCTTTGGGAATATGTTATTGATGATTGCAGTCTCTGTTTTATATCAAGATGGGATTTGCATTTTGCCAGAGGGGATAAATCAGTAGGTAATCAGATTAAAGCATATCCTAGACTATGTAATATAGGGAATGTCATTGAAAGCATGTGATAAGTGACCTGCTGTAATTACAAAATTACAGTGCTAGCTTCTCCAGTGAAAAGTGGAGACATCCTATTTCAGGGCAGGTTATCGGTTTCCATATTTCTAATGGCATAAAAAATTTTAATTTGAACAAAAGGGGAAGCGTCATAATATTACCCCGTTAGCCTATTTGTATAGTTAGTATGTAATCATGGCATTTATTTGTGTGAAAACCAGAAATTAAGTAGATTTCTTGATTTGTATGTGTATTTTGTCTCTCATCTAGAAAAAGTATACATTCAGGAGGAAATAATCAGGAAAAGGAAGAATAAGAAGATCAAGATGTGTAGCTCTGTGGCTGCCAAATTGTGGTTTTTGACAGATCGTCGGATCAGGGAAGACTATCCCCAAAAAGAGATCTTACGAGCATTAAAGGCCAAGTGTTGTGAGGAGGAACTGGACTTTAGGGCTGTGGTGATGGATGAAGTGGTGCTGACAATTGAGCAAGGAAACTTGGGTAAGTCTGTACTAAGTAATTTTTTTGACTTTTACTTAGTATGTGGTGACTCTGCATGTTTCAGGAATAATTAGGACAGAGGCATCAATAATAGCCTTAGCATAGTAGCTAACCTTAAAATGTAGTATATTTTCTGAAAGAAATGAGAGCATTGGTATTTATTAAACTCCTTATTATTTAGGAAATAATTGGGAGGGGAATTAAAGATAATCTACTAGTTGTCTTCTGTTATTACGATCTTAGAGTTTTAAAATACTTTGTTATTTAAGGGGGTTCCTTTTAGTAAATGAATCAAAATTCATGTGATTCTTTTTTTTTTTTTAAGATTTTATTTATTTATTTATTTATTTTTAGAAAGAGGGGAAGGGAGGGAGAAAGAGAGGAGAAAAACATCAATTGGTTGCTTCTCGTACAACATGACCCACAACCCAGGCCTGTGCCTTGGTGGGGAATTGAACTAGTGACCTTTTAGTTGATAGGCCAGTTCTCAATCCACTGAGCCACACCAGCCAGGGCTATTTATTTGTTTTAGAGAGAAAGGATGGGAGGGAGGGAGAGAGTGAGAGAAACATCTAGTGATTTCCTCTGGTACATACCCCAGGTGGGGACTGAACCTGAAACCCAGGCATGTGCCTTGGCCAAGAATCGAATCAGCAACCATTCAGGTATTAGCTCTTTAAATATTTGGTGGATTTAACCAGTTAAGCTATTAGGTCTTCTGGACTTAATTCACTTGGCTAATTCTGGCTCTTTGGCACTTTTTCTTTATCACATCAGTAAATAAACCTATCCCCGAATAACAGTTATTTCATATAATTAAAACATTTTAATTTATTCTGGACATTTTTTCTTAAATATTCCCCTGGATGTTTGCTCTTATTTAATAATTTGAGAGACCTACTAGATATAAAGCATAGCACTAGGCACCCTAAGTTTATGTCTGTTTTTCTTTTATAAAATACTAATAGCTTTATATATTTTTAATTATATAAATGACACAAAAATACCAAATGTAAAGATTAAATCAAGTATCATCTGATATTTTTTTGCCATTCATATATTGATCACACATATACATATAGATTTATAACATGCATACTCTGTAAATGTTTTTCACATGTTAAGTGAATGTCATCTGTGTGCCAAGATTACTATACTAGGCACTGAGAGATGTAGAGTTTAGCAAAATATAATAGTCCATTGGTTCTTGTCTTTTTTAAGCCAAATGGAAGACCTGGACATTATGTAAAAGTTAAAGAAATATTTACACACAAGTGTTATAAAAGGAGAGTACAGTGTGATATGAGAGAGTACACCAATAAATCGCATTAGATGGGGAGGTCAGAGAAGGCCTCATCAAGGAAGTAACACTAAAACCTGAAGGATGAGTAGCTGTTATTCCAAAGATGGAGTGAGAGGAACGGTATATACAGTGCCCTTAAGTAGGATTCCTTTACCATAAATTCCTAGAGGAAGAATTACTGTTCATTGCTAAAGTATTCCAGAAAGGTAGTACTAACGTAGTACCCTTTTCACATAGTCTCTCCAGTGTGATTGCTTTCTCATTTTAGACAATTCAGGGTTAGGGTTAATTAGACAAGGAATGGCCAGGTTGAGCAGCTTTCTGCTTAATCTTTTGGGAATTTGGGACTGTCACTCCCAACCTAGTTGGATCGTGGGATACATAGTTGGGTATTTCCTTAAGTTAGAAAACAAGCTGTTCAATGTTAAAGGAAGAACATTTAGTATCTTCAGTTATCAGGGAGAAATATCTTTTCTCCTAGGAATTTATCTCCCTCCCCCCATTAAAGTAGTAGGTAGCTTTGATTATATTTAGTCTGAATGCTAGATCCATCTACATTTTCATTATTCTTCAGTGAGATACTTGAATGAAATTTTAGCTTCTCTGCCAGCACCAAGTGATTATACCTGTCTTATCAGAATGATTGCCTATCCCTTTCCAAAGTAGTTCAGGAAAGTGAAGAAATTGGATTAGTTGTGCCTCTAATGCTTTAAAGTTATTCACATTAAAGGTCAAATTGCTTTTGGAAATGGCTACAGTTTTATACCTGATGTTGAGTAGTATAAATTAGAACATAGCTTTATGAATAAAAGTTACTATGGTAAATTCTAGACAGTTGAAGTGAGGTAAACTTGACAACATGACATTCTTGCAGATGCAGGGTGGGGGAAAAGTAGGTTTACAGTTCATATAGAACATAATACAGTAATTAATTATAATACAAAAATAAACACTATTTTCTCGTACTCACAACTGTAAATCTACCATACTTTTGCCCCACCCTGTAAATAAGCAGGTCCTTATTTAAAAGTTGCATGTCAAAATAATTACCTGGGTTATGGTGTGTGATGAGATAGTGGTGAAGTGTTACAAGTGTCCCTGGTCTCTCTGCCCCCTGAATGCTGTTATCAAAGATAACCAAAATTGTCCCACAAAATGTTATTAAATTGTAAGGACTAAGTGTGCTGTAGATAATGTAGCTTGTTCATTTCTTGGCCTGTGGTACATTCTTCTTTAAGTATTTATTCCTTACCCCCCTAGTTTTTTTTGCTAACATTACATGGATTTCCATTTGAGAAATTCCCTCTTCTATGTCGCGCGGTCATGTGTATTGGTGTGTACTTGAAATGCTTCTACATTTGTGGAGTCTCCCTCCAGCCCCTTTTTCATAGAGGGAATACTTAAGAAATGTCTTTGAATGTCTGTGTTTTAGATTGTATTGGGCCCCAATCAATCCATATGTACAAAGTTATAGTATATAGTTGTAGGCCATTATCCAGATAATCTCCCAGGCTTCCCATCTAAGAAATAAGTAAATTAGCCCTGACTGACTGGTGTGGCTCCGTTGGTTGGGTGTTATTCTGCAGAGTGAAAGGATGCGGGTTGATTCTTGGTCAGGGTACACGCCTTGGTTGCAGGTTCAGTCCCTGGTCTGGGTGCTATGAGAGGCAACTGATTGATGTTTCCCTCTCTTTCTCCCTCCATTCCTCTGTCTCTAAAAAATAAATAAAGTCTTTTAAAAAAGAAATAAGTAAATTAAACAGTTGTTATTAAAATAAAAAATTTACAAAGGAAAATGTACAAAGCAAAACAACTAGGCTGAACACTGGTGAAAGTATGGTGTGGGTCACTTGAGCATGGTGTGCAGCCCCATCATGGTCAAGCTAGGGCAAGGCTGGAAGTTTCTCTTCAATTTGAGTAGTTTGATTTAAGAATAGAAGGAGAAAGTTTGGAATTTAATGATTTTGGTGTGATGACTTAATGAGACTGCAGGTTGTTTTTAGCTTCCTGAACTTCCGGAATTGCTCTCTTTGTGTGTGTGTGTGTTTTCTTGAGCCTGGTTTTATCAGCATTCTTTTTTTATTTAGGTCTGTGCACAATCCTCTATGTATACATAAATTTTTTTTCTTGTTCAAATTAGCTAGAGATATTTTAGTTGCTCACATATCATATACCCTGAACTAATACAGAGATACGTTTTTTTTTTTTTGCAAAGAGAGGGCAGAAATCAATTAGGACTCTTTGTCTTATTTCAGAACGGAGATGTCTAATAACCCATGGTACACGGCGGTGAAACTGGTAATTAAGTAATTACCTTTATTCACTTGGAACCATGGTCTTGTTGAGGCTAGAGCTTGGGGGAATCTGGTATGTGTTGCCATAGAAAACTTGAAAAGACGATGAGGGATTTGGAAGTAGGAGATGAGAATGACCTCCTGAAGGCACTGGGGAACTTAAAGCAAACGAATAAGGAGCTCAAACCTCCAAAATCTTTTTTCAAGGCAAGTAATGGAATTCTGGGGTTTTCAGGTATTTGGTACCATAGGTCCAACCTAACCATCAAGAGTATATTCCTGCTAAAAGGAGTCTTCCAGCTATTATACTGCTTAGGAAATTAGCAAAGCTAAGGATCTGGAGGGAAGTCATGTGACATAATGAAAAGAATTTGGGATTTAGAACTAGTTTGCTCTAGCTGTCCTGGCTAATCTCTTTTTTGTTTATTTATTTGTTTGTTTGATCTCTTTATTAAACCAGACCTTTTGCAGTTGGTCAGACTGGTTGTCTTGTTTTATTTAATTATGACTAAATTAAATCTTTTGGTAAGTTCTGTGACAAGAGGGAATGCATTTTTTTTTTAAATTTTCATTTTATTGATTATGCTATTACAGTTGTCCCAATTTTTTCTCCCCTTTATCCTCTGCCCCCCCCCCCGCCCCAGCCCTGCAACCCCTCCTCCCACCAGCATTCCCCTTAGCCCTCCTTAGTTCATGTCCATGGGTCATACATATAAGTTCTTTGGCTTCTCCATTTCCTATACCATTCTTAACTTCTCCCTGCCTATTTTGTACCTACCATTTATGCTTCTTATTCCCTGTACCTTTTCCCCCTTTCTCCTTGCTCCACTTTCCTGCTGATAACCCTCCACATGATCTCCTTTTCTGATTCTGTTCCTGTTCTAGTTGTTTTGTTTTGTTTTTAGGTTTGGTTGTTGATAGTTGTGAGTTTGTTTTCATTTTACTATTCATATTTTTTATCTTCTTTTTCTTAGATAAATTCCCTTTAACATTTTATATAATAAGGGCTTGATGATGATGAACTCTTTTAACTTGACCTTATCTGGGAAGCACTTTATCTGCCCTTCCATTCTAAATAATAGCTTTGCTGGATAGAGTAATCTTGGATGTAGGTCCTTGCCTTTCATGACTTTGAATACTTCTTTCTAGCTCCTTCTTGCCTATAAGTTTCTTTTGAGGAATCAACTGATGGTCTTATGGGAACTACTTTGTAGATAACTGTCTTCTTTTTCTCTTGCTGCTTTTAAGATTCTCTCCTTATCTTTAATCTTGCAAAATGTAATTATGATGTGCCTTGGTGTTCCTTGGAAGCTCTGTGGGACTCTGAGCTTCCTGGACTTCCTGGAAGTCTGTTTCCTTTGCCAGATTGGGAAAGTTCTTATTCATTATCTTTTCAAACAGTTTTCAATTTCTTGCTCTCCTCTTCCTCTGGCACCCCTATGATTCAGATGTTGGAACATTTAAAGTTGTCCCAGAGGTTACTAAGCCTTTCTTCATTTTTTGAATTCTTATTTCTTTATTCTGTTCCAGTTGGATATTTATTTATTCCTTCTGTTGCAAATTGTTGATTTGCGATCCAGTTTCCTTCCCTTCTCGGTTCCCTGTATATTTTTCTTTGTTTCACTTTGCATAGCCTTCACTTCTTCCTCTGTTTTATGTCCATAATCAATCATTTCCGTGAGTATCTTGATTACCAGTGTTTTGAACTCTGCACATGATAGGTTGGCTATGTCCTCATTGCTTAGTTCTTCAGAAGTTTTGATCTGTTCTTTCATTTGGGCCAAAATTCTTTGTCTTGGTGCACCTATTATGTTGTAAGGGTCAGAGCCTTAGGTATTTGCCAGGGCAGGGCAATCCACAGCTGTGTTGTGGTGCTGCATGTGGCGGGAGGGGTCAGAGAGAACAGAATGCTGTTTGCTGGGCTTCTGGCTGGCTTTCAGTCACTTCCTCCACTACCTACAAGCAAATTGGGCCCTTCTGGTGCTAATTCCCAAGTGGGTGGGTTTGTGTGCCTTCTAGGACCCTGTGGTTCTCTCTAATGAACCCTTCTGTGAGGCTCGTAGTTTCTCCCACTACCTCACCCCCCACAGGTGTTTACAGCCAGAGGTTTTGAGGCTTTAATTTCCTGGGCTGGAACCCTGGGTTGTGTGGTCTGCCTCTCCCCATTTGTTTTTCTGGCTTATCTGCATGTGAATGTGGGACCCCCAGTCCACCATCTGCTGTCTTGTCTTGCCTCTCCACCAAAGCTGCCCATCTTCGTCCCTCCTGCCAGTCTGAATGAATGTATCTCCTTTAATTCCTTGGTTGTCAGACTTCCACAGAGTTTGATTTTCTGGCAGTTCTGGTTTTTGTTTGTTTTTTAATTTGTTGTTGTCCTTCTTTTGGTAGTGTGAGAAAGGAAAACATGTCTACCTATGCTTCCATGATGGCTGGGAGTTCTTGGAATAAAAATGAAAAAGCCTACTTTATAATGTGTTAAGGATTACTTGAGATATATGTAATTGCTGTGGTATGGTATCTGACACATAGTAAATATTCAGTAAATGATAGTTACTTATTAGTGGCAGAAAAACATGATATTCTTCTACTGTTTATGCGTAGTACTTTTTGACGGTTGTGAAATTGAATGACTTGATTCTCTAAGACTGTTCTCCGAGAGGTACACAAGTGACAAGCCATGAAAGAACTTAGAATGATGAGTATAGATTCTAAGTTGAGCTAGGAAAAGCCCAGGAAAATTTGTTTCACTTCTTAGAATTCAAGTTTTAAAATTATATTTCTGTTACAAACACAATAGCAGTATTCAAAGCTTTTTTTTTTTAAACAAATAACTCATTTATTTCTGGTAATAATCCAATGAGATAGTTACTGTTATTGTCTTTATTTTACAAATGAGAAAATGAAATCCAAGTTTGGTTAAATGGTTTGTTCAAGATTGTAAAGCCAGTGAGTGCTGGAGCTGAGATTTAAAATCAGGTGGTCTGTCTTCAGAGCTTGGGTTATATTTATATTTCTCCTCTTTTTCTGTATACTGTACTGTACTATACTTTACTATACTATATGTAGTATACTTACTATATACTATATCAGTATACTATAAATACTCTGCTGTCTCTTGCTTTTTTCTCCCACTGTATTCTGTAGGGTATGTGATGCAGATAATCACGTATGAAAGTGAGAGTTTTCTAGTTTCTATGTTTTTAATTTATTTTTCTTATTTTATTACACTAAATAGCACCTCCAGTGTAATGTTGAATAAAACCGATGATAGTGAACATGCCTGCCTAATACGTGATCTTAAAGAGAGAGCTGCAGTTTTGTTCCAGTAAATAAACCTGATGCTTAATGTTTGTTCTTTTTTTTATGTTGAGAAATACCCTTTACCAGGGTAAATTTCTTTCTCTTACTAGTGTTTTTTTTAAGACCACATACTCATCAATAATGGTCAGTTTATTTTTAGCTATTCTAGAGGGTATGAAGTGTACCTGTTTTCATATCCCCACTCACTAATGAAGTTGAGTATCTGCATATATTTGTTTATGTATCATCACTTGTAAAACGCCTATTCAAGTCTCTTGACCATTTTGCTATTGAACTGATTATTTTATTGTACTTTTGTAAATGTTTCATTTGTGACTTGCCTTTTAACTTTCTTTTTTGTAATTAACTGTAAAAATCTCTTTGATTACAGTTTACATTTAGTATTATTTTGTATTAGTTTCAAGTGTACAGAATAGTTAGACATTCATATACTTTATAAAGTGTTTCCCTGCTATATCTAGTACTCAGCTGGCACCATGCATAGTTATTATAGTATTATTGACTATATTTTCTGTTGTACTTTACATTCTCATAACTGTTTCATAACTACCAATCTGTACTTCTCAGTCCCTTCACCTTTTTCAACTGGCCCCAAACCCTGTCTCTCCGGCAACCATCAGTCGGTGTTCTCTATGAGTCTGTTTCTGTTTTGTTTGTTCATTTATATTCTTTAGATTCTACATATAAGTGAAAGCAAATGGCATTTGTCTTTCTCTGACTGACTTATTTAACATAGCATAATACCTTCTGTTACAAATAGTGAGATTTTATTCGTTACGGTTTTGTAATGTTCCATTGTAAATGTGTAGCAAAGCTTTTTTATCCTCTTGTCTAATGATGGGCGCTTGGGTTGCTTCCATAGCTTTTGCCTTTTAACATTCTTTTTTATTTTTCAAGATTTTATTTATTTTTCTGGACCAAAGGGAAGGGAGGCAGAAAGGGAGAGAAACATCAGTGTGTGGTTGCCTCTTGCACACCCCTCACTGGGGGCCTGGCCTGCAACCCAGGCATGTACCCTGATGGGGAATTGAATCAGCAAGGCTTTGGTTTGCAGGCTGGCACTCAATCCACTGAGCCACACCAGCGAGGGCCACCTTTTAACATTCTTTAATGGTGTCTTGATAAATAGAAAAATTCATTTTTAATGTAATTTAACATCTTACTGCTTACAGTTGATTCTTTTTGTGCCTTGTATTAAAAAATCTTTACCTACTCTGAGGTCATAAAGCTACCCCTTTTGTCAGCTTTTAGAGAGTATATTGTTTTGGCACTCATGTGCATATTTATAATCTACCTGAAATTCATTTTTGTGTATGATCATAGGTAATGGTGAAATTTCATTTTCTTTCCATTTGAATATTTGGTTGTCCCAGCACCTTTTACTAAGGAGACTGACCTTTCTCCATTGCTCTTCTGTGTTGCCTTTGCAGTAAGTCAGGTTATCTGTATACACAGTAGATGGGTTTATTCAGTTCCTTGTTCTAATTGTGCCACTTTTCACCAGTACCACGCTGACTTAATTACTGTAGTTTATGACATCCAGCAGAGTAAGTGTTCTCTCACATCATTAAAAAATATCTAGCTAGTCATGTTCTGTTGCGTTTATACATTTTAGAGTCAGCTTGTCATGATCCACAAAAATACCATGTGAAATTTTGATTAGAATTGTGTTGAATTTATAGGTCATTTTGAGAAGAAATGACACATACTGTTGAACCTTTCAATATGTGAATGTGTGCATGGTCAGCCTTTGTCTCTGTCTTTCTCTCTCTACCCCATTCCTCCTTCCTTGTCTTTAATAACTGTAATGTTTTTTATAATTTTACCCCCAGAAGTCTTGTACATCTTACTAAATGCATCTTTTTTTTATCTTGATTATTTATTTATTTATTTATTTATTTTTAGAGAGGGAAGGCGGGGGGAGAGAGAGAGAGAAACATCAATGTGCGGTTGTTCTGGCCTGCAACCCAGGAATGTACCCTGGCTGGGAATCGAACCTGGGACACTTTGGCTCAATCCACTGAGCTACGCCAGCCAGGGCCTAAATGCATCTTATTCCTGTGAATTTTACATTTTTTCTGCTGTTGTAAATGACACAATTAAAATTCTTTTATTTCTAACTCATTGTTGCTGGTTCTGTTTTATACAGTGTATTGAGAGTAGCTCACTTATTTCAATAATTTGTGATAGGTTTTTTAGGATTGCGTGCTTTCAAAAAAAGTGTCATTATAAGTAATCAGAGTTTTAGATTTCCTTTCCAGTCTTTACATCTCACTTTCATTTCTTGACTGATTGCACCAAATAGGACCTCTGGGACAATGTTGGATGAGATAGTGACAGTGGGCATCCTAGTCTCATTTCTGGGCCCAGAGGAAAGCTTTTAACATTAGACCATTAAGCATATGACTGGGAGGATTTTTAAGATATCCTTTATCATATTAAGGAAATTTCTTTCTTCTCCAGGTATCCTAAAGGGTTTTTTATAATCCCAAATACTTGAATTGTATCAAATAGCATCTATACATCTATTGAATGGTCATATTCCTTTTTACTGTATTGCAAATCCAAGATTGGTATTCATAAGTTAAAGCAACTTAAAATTTTTGGAATAAATTAAACTTGCTTAATACTGTTGTTATACAGCTGGGTTTAATTTAATATTTTCTTGAAGATTTTGTTGTTTATGTTTGAGTGAAATTGGCTTGTATCTTTCCTTTCTTGAAATGTCATTGTCAGTTCCTGCTAAGTTATGTTGTCCGGTTTTATAACAGGCTAGGGAATGACTTTTATTGTTGTTCCTCTCTGTTTTCTGGAAAAAGGTGTACGTTGGTTTTATTTCTTCCTTAAATGAATGGTGGAATTTACTTTTAAAAGCCATTTTTGCCTAGACATTTCTTTGTGGAAAGATTTCAGTTAATGGTTAATTTTCTTTAGTGATTACTGGATTATTCAGATTATGCATTTTTTTTAATCCTCACCCAAGGATTTTTTTTTTTTTTTTATTATTAATGTTAGAGAGAGAGGATGGGTGAGGGAAGGAGGGAGAGATTAGAGAGAAACATCAATGGGCTGTCTCTATTTGCACCCTAACCAGCATCAGTCCCACAACCTTTTGGTGTATGGGATAATGGTCCAACCAAGTCACCCAGCTAGGGCCATATTCTGTTTTTCTTGTGGCCCTTTTCATAAATTGTATTTTTCTAGGAACTTTTGTACATTTTATCTAAGTTTATTTGTTTTTTTTTTCTAAATCAGTTTTATCAGAGATCTAACAAATTTATGTTTTCTAGGAACCAACTTTTGGCTTGTCTGGTATTTTCTATTGATGCTTGCTTTCTATTCTGTTAATTTCTGCTCTTTTAAATTTTTTTCTTTTACTTTGGGTTTTTAGATATTAATGTGATTTGATTTTCCATTGGAGTTTTAAGTTTGAGTTGGGTAGTTTTTCTGCAGCATTTATAGGGACAATCTTGTTTTAGGCCATAGAGCTTCAGACTGAGGCCAGGGTTTAGACACCTGCTCTGCTTCTAAAAACTGAGACAAGTTCACATTTCGTAATTGAGCACCTACTATGTGCCAGATGGTGCTGAGGATATAGCAGTGAACAAGATGGTCAGATTCTTAATCTCATGGTACTTTCTCGTTTCTCTATTTCCCATTTACAAAAGGGGATAATGGATGGTGTTGATGATTAAGAGTTATTATGTACTTATTATCTGCCAGGCTCTTCTTCACTAATGTAAACTTAGTTAATCCTTACCTCAACTCCATAAAGAAACTACTGTTACTATACTCATTTTACAGATGAGGAACCTGAGGCACAGAGAGGTTAAGTAATTTGCCGGAGGTTATACAATGGATAAGTGGCAGAGCTAGGATTTGAATCAAATGTGGGATCATTGTGATTCCCATGCCAGCAAGTATCTTGTGAAGATGTGCTCATATTCTGTTTTGGCCCTTGCTACCTCCTCATCATTATCCCTTGCTATTTGGGGTCTAAATGAAATATTTGAGGGAAAAATCTGAATCTCCTCCTTTCCCAGTAGTTTTCTTCATAATGTTTAGTATTTAAGGAGTTTAATGTAATCCTCCTCCTTTGTTATTTATAACTTCATAGCTTTTAGTTTATGTTCATTAATATTTATAATACATTTATTTAAAAATTATATGGTTATATAACTGTGCTTACATTTATATATTTTTATTCATATTTACTTAGAGCTGTATTCAGAAAGTTTTGATATCATGCAGTTGTGATTGCTAAAAGTTCAGTAGAACAGATTGATACAAATATTTGTCTTTACCCTGGAGCCACTGTTAAAAAAAAATTTATCCCTTTTCAAAGTGGACAGAGGGGCTCAACATTTAAAAGAAGCTTTGCCTATATTACCAAGATGCTTTGCTCCCTTTCTTCCCTCTTCTACAATAGTCTGTGGCCAGAAGACTACAATAAATGTTTATGGTTGGGTTCACTAACAGTGACTATATAATTAGAGATTTCCCTATTTACCTTCTATATAGCCTTTCTTTACCATTTCAGTAAAAATTGCTAATTTAGGGATAAAGAAAGCATAATAGGTTGGCTATATAGTATTTCAACTTTTAATTTTCAAATCACATCAGGATAATAATAAGGAAAAAACTTAATAAAAACAAGTTTTTATGCTACATTAGCAAAATAGAAGTGAGCTCTTAGGCATCAAATTAAATAAACCAGATGTGTTTGATTGGAGGTTGAGGACAGAAGGGCTCTCTCAAGTCGTATTGCTAGAAACTAACAGTTATCATTTGCCAGCAATCTATCCCATTCACCATCGTCAACTTAGAGTAATGGAAAGCCGCTAATAATTATTAAGGTCTTAACATGTATCAATCATTTGTTATTAAGCACTTTACATGCATATCCCACCTTCCATCCTCTTCCTCAAAACCCCTCAAGTGGGGCTAGGATTTTGTCCTGAGTTTCAGAGTATCTTAAGGTAGGTGCTCAGCAAATATTTTTGAATGGATGAGTCCCTTGAGAGTATTTTGTCTTTTTGTTTATCAATTTCATGAAGTATTTCTCTTGAGCCAGTTTCTTTTTTTACCATCTTAGAAATGCTATAAAGAATGTACTCAAACACGTAGAGCTTGAATGTCAGTCAGCATTTGTGAAATCTAAGGAGGTGAATTATAGCTAGTGGCATTAGCATTCTCTGAATTTTATGTATCTTAACCTCCTTTTGCTAATTATTGTGGTAGAGTTGATATCTTGACCTCAGATTTATATAATTATTATAATTATAATATAATTATTATATTGTTTGAAGACACAGAAAAATGCCTTAAAATGGAGTTATGATTGCTTTACTTGTTTGCATGCTTTCTATTTCCCCCACTTTCTCCTCTTCTATTTTTTAAAGAAATTATATTCAGTTTATCTGAACTAAAAAAAACTATTCACTCATTCGTTCTCTTTTTTTAGAACACATGACTATCAGCTGCAGTAAGGCAATCCTCAATGATAATGAGGCACACAGTTATAGATAGTAGTCTTCCTTTTGTTTCTTTCTGTTCCACTGATGAGGGTCTGGGAAAATAATTTTTTTGGTTCTTCATTGATGCAGACCCCGGCTCCTGGAGTCCGCCACATTGTGGAAGAGATACGAGAAATTCATTCAGACTACCGAGTCCTGTGGAGGAAAAGGGACAGCATGGCTTTTCTCTCAAGAGGAGAAAAAGTCTCAGCCCTTGCCGTGATAGGCCTTTATTTCTTTTCTGGGCCCATTACATGCTGGTCCTCATTTGCTATGCACAGGTTTGCTTTAGGTGGTTGCCTTTTACAGAAAACAAAGGAGATAATGCTATTAATCACATCAGAGGAGAAGAGTATTTGCAAATGCAAAGGGAAAAGTGGTTGAACCAGTTACACTCCATACTGGGGAGGTTTAGCACAGACTTTAGGGAGTTACTTTAAAGATATACAGTAAATGTTTGCTGCCTCAATTCAGGGTGAAGGAGTTTTAGCAAAAGCAAGTCTCAAAGCAGCCTAGGTACATTACAGGCCTGATTCCCCATGGGAGAACCTATCTGTGAGCATGGGGCCTGTGGGAGCTGGGCCCACGACATGCAGAATGGTCTCCTGTACTTCATCATTCCCAAAAGAACTTAACTTTTAAGAAAAAAATTCTATCTCTGCTTAGGATTAATAGCTAGATAAGACTTGGAAACAAATCGGAGGGGAACAGGGTTACTGTGTATATTAAAGAAGGATATTTTGATAGGAAATACAAAATATGTCTTGTTAGAAATCTAAGTAGATGGGAAAGGTAGATGCTTATAAGAATGGATTCATAAACAGTGGCATTTGCTAAGAGTGCTCAAGAGATCAGTACAGTCAAAAGAGTTGTCACTTTGCTTGTTTTGGCTCACATTCTTCTGTACCCGCTCTTCTTTCCAGCCTTGGATCATCTTCTGTTGGCCTAGAATAACAAAGCATGTGTTTCTGTTGCTGGTAGCATTGGATTTCTTTCCATCCTCAGTAGTACCTCAATAGTACAGAGTGCAGATCTGAATGCACTTTGTATAAAGTACTCCCATGTTCCTGTTTCCTGGTGCAGCAGATAAGTGGTCCTCACTGGTGGTATGGCCCAAGTCTGGAATAGTTCCATTGCTTTCTTTTATCCCACTTCTTTTAAAAAGCAAGAGCTGTCTCCAATTTAGGAAAATGAGAAAATAATGTAATGGTTGAAATTTTTTCTTGACAGTTGATAGTATCTCTTTTCCTGATCACTCAAGCCTTTCTTAAAACAACCTTTTTGTTACCTCTGTTTTATTTAATGAGATTGATCATTCTCCCCTGACTTCTCTTACCTTTCCCAATAGTACTCAGCACTAGAATTCCCTAGTTTTTTGACTACTTTTTTCCTCAGGTTTTTGTTTCGTTAATGAGATTCACAAAATCTTGGTTCTAGATTTCTCTGTTAATTCCTTTAGTTTTTCAGCCTATATATATCCTGATATCTTTAGCTATTACATCTTGGGCTGATTCCCACAACTAAATAAACACACTCAAAACTACCAATATGAATTATATACACATATATGTAATAGTTCTACTTTGATGTCCTCGAGTTACCACCAAAGTCTTTTATATTTTGATCCAAAGTCATCATCTTCTGTCCTAAACTGGCTTCCCTTTTCAACTTTCCCATTCTTTATGTCTTAGTATCAGACTTTTCACTCTTCCAGTCTGTTCACTTGGATTTTTTCCTATTAAAAAAATATTCTTTAGATTTTTTTTTTGAGTGACTATTGAGGCAGTTCAGTGCTGAAGCCTAAGAAATGAGAGTAAGTGTAGGATTGCAGAAGTCTGCTGCTGCTGATCTTAAGATGCCTGTAGTGGCGGCAGCACAGTGAATGATTGTGAGAAGCCTGAAGCCACTAGTAGAACCTCACATCTGCTCATGACCTTGTATCTACCTATAGCTGCCTCTGGAGAAAAATGACTTCTACTTCTCTTTCACCTTTAAAATGTTATATAATTATCTCTGGTTGATGGATTGTCAGCATGGAATTCTGCTGGCAAGGGGGCCCCTGTATGGCAGGGGCTAGGAACACTTCCCATAGGACGGTATAAAATATCAACAGACAGTATTCAGCACACACCCTCAGTTATCTTAATCAGAACAGTTATGTAAAGTCTTCAGCTCAGAATTTGTGGAGCAACTCCACTTTGTGAGATCAGAGCCATGGAGGAACCATGAGAAGACAGAGTTAATAGCAAAGCAAGGGGTCCCTCCGGAGCAAGGGAGGGAAAGCAGTCGAGCTGAGGCCAGTTCTCAGCTCAGACCAGTTCCCATCAGGGTTGTTCTGTGCAGGGCTTTTAAAGAAACACCCTACTCCCCCCCCCCCCCCCGCCCCCAACCACCCTTGCACTGTGGGAAAGTAGTCTTGTAATTGGTTACTTTGAACTCTTCTACTTTCTTCCTTCTCTTCTTGGGTGTTTCTATCCCACACCTCTCGAGTTTCTGGAACTATCCTATCCCTGACTGATTACTTGGGTGCTGTCCCACCCTGGTCTGTTTGTTCCGATATCCTGTCTTGCTGGCTGGGTGCCTCTGTGCAAGGTCAGACCAGACTGTCATACTTCTGAGTATTTACCTGAAGGAAATTAAATCACTACTTTGAAGATATGTCTGCACCCCCATTGCAGCATTATTTACAATAGCTAAGACATGGAAATAAACTAAGTTTAAATGGGTGGGTAGATAAAGAACATGTGGTGTGTATATATAATGGAATATTATCTAGCCATAGAAAAGAAGGAAATCCTGCCGTTTGTGACACCATGGATAGACTTCAAGAGTCATATAGAGAAAGACAAATATTGTGTGATCTCACTAATATGCAGAACCAAAGTCCGTGATACAGAGAACAGTTTGATGGTGGCCAGAGGCAGGTGATGGGGGGATGGGATGGGATGGGATGGTGTGGGGGCAATGGGCGAACTTTTGAGATACAGACTTCCAGTTAGAAGATAAATAGGTCCTGTGGATGAAATGTATAGCATGGTTACTGTAGTTAACAGTAGTAGTGTATTGTATATTTAAAAGTTGCCAAGAGAATAAATCTTAAAAGTTCTCATCAAAAGAAAAAAGTTGTTAACTATGTGAGGTGCCAGATGTCAACTAAATGTATTGTGGTGATAATTTCACAGTGTATACAAATATTGAATCATTATGTTGTACACCTAAAACCAATACATTGTATGTCAATTATATCTTAAAGGTTTGTGGCTTCACACATTTGGCACCTTCACCTTAACCTGACCAACCTTATCTTTTTATACATTATACAAAATATAAGTTACAATTTGAGGCAGCCATTGCTCTTACTGCTCTTTTTGCCCTATGACTGCTGCTGTGCCCATACTTTTGAAGTGTCATTTCTCTTTGCTTTAAACAAACACATATCTCAAGGCTTATGCTCTAACTCAGATGTTACCTTTCACCAATTTCTCCTGTATTAGAATTTCTACCATGTTTAAAAGCTAATACCATAAAAATGAATACTTGAGTTTCTCCCACTAGAATGAATGCTTCTTGAGTGCAACTACCTGTTAACATAAAAATTCTCAGGACCTAGCAACTGAAGAGAGAGACTGACAACTATAGTATTACACTGAGTTTATTAAGGGAACTTACCTATATGAAGCATGTCATAGCAGGCACTGTAGGGTTATATAGGACAGGGCAGGATGGATAGGGGTACTGGGGTGTGACCTGCCTCAGATAAGGGGAAATGCCTTATATACTTGACCTGGGGAGGGCAAGGGTCTGTTGCAGGAACCAGCATGCCTGGGGCACAGGGGAAAGGTTGGATAATCTGTGGGGGAGGGTGGTTATGGGAACAGTCTCTGTTCTTGGTTGGATCTAGCACAGGTTTCTGACAGACAGCTGTCATGTTATAGAATAGTTTCTCCTCCACAGGACAGTAAGTACCTTGTCTGCCTTATTTACCAGTCTATTCCGAATTTTTAAAAGATTTTACTTATTTTTAGAGATAGGGAGGGGAGGGATAAAGAGAGAAATTCTCATCTATGTGTGAGAGATACATTGATCAGTTGCTTCTTGCTCGCTCCCAACTAGGGACCTGGCCCGCAACCCAGGCATGTGCTATGACCGGGAATCAAACCAGAGACATTTTGATTTGCAGGTTCTCAGGCCATCGCTCAGTCTACTTAGCCACACCAGCCGGAGCTCTATTCCCAATTTTTAGAAAAGCATCTGATGCATAGTAATTACTTACTAGCTGTTGGATGGATCATATGGCATATTTATAAAATATAATTCCATTCAGCCCCCTAAAAAAGGAAATAGAGCTATATATGCACTGACATAGAAAGATATGGTATAATTTTAAGTAATGAGAGAAAGTGACATAGAATAATATAAACACTTTATTCTAAAAATTATATATTATTCTATGCTAAGATTAACAGTGGGGAAAATACATACCATTAACATGAAGTACCTATAATGTTGGTGGGAAGTGAATATGTTATACACAAGGGTGGGCAAAAGTAGATTTAGAGGGTTTTATTTGGAAAATAGCACCATAATTAATAAATACACAATAAACATTTTGTATACTAGCAACTGTAAAGTTATTTTTGCCCACTGCTGTATTTTTGTGTTTCAAAAGTATAAACAAATAAATGAACTATTTTAAAATGAAAATAGTTTGGCCCTGGCTGGTGTAGCTCAGTGGATTGAGTATGGGTGGTAAACCTAAGGGCGCTGGTTCAATTCCCAACTACAGCACATGCCTGGGTTGTGGGCCAGGTCTGCAGTGGGTGCCACATGAGAGGCAACTACATATTGCTGTTTTCCCCCCTCTTTTTCTCCCTCCTTTTCCCTCTGTAAAAATAAATAAACAAAACCTTTAAAAAGTGAAAATAGTTCTTTTTTTTTAAATTTGGGACTTCTTTAAATAGAGTAGATTAGATAAAATTTAAGAAACTTCTCTCTTTAAAATATTTTTTATTATAAAAGCATATGTGCTCACTTTAAAAAGAATATAATACAGAGAATTACATGGAGCACAGTGTTAAAGTTCCCTGTTCTGTCTTCTGCTTCCTGCTTCGCCATCTACTCATACTCGGAGAAAAACATATCATTTATCCTTTCATATATTTTCTATGCATATGGAAATAGATAAAATCATTCCCAGATTTAGCTTTTTTTTTTAAATTCAACATCTGAACATTTTTCCATTTCTGGTTATGACATTCATTTTAATGGCTGTGTTGTATTTCTTTATAATGATATGTACAATTATTTATTTAACCAGTATAGAAGTTTTTCTTATTAAATTTTCTTTCTTTTTACAAAGAAATACAATTTAAGGAGGGATGTCTCTTTGTCTCAATGAAATGTTAATAACTTAGTATGTTTAATTTTGTGACTGAAGCTATGGTATATTTCTGTTCCTCTCTTTTATTATATGTTTAATTTTAATGGTTTTGGTTTCGCCTTTGCATGTTTCAGGTCTTAGGATCAATGGAGAACTAATTACTGCCTACCCCCAGGTGGTGGTAGTGAGAGTACCAACCCCTTGGGTACAAAGTGATAGCGACATCACTGTTTTGCGCCACCTAGAGAAGATGGGATGCCGGTTGATGAACCGACCTCAAGCCATCCTGAACTGTGTGAATAAGTTCTGGACGTTTCAAGAGTTGGCTGGCCATGGTGTTCCTCTGCCAGATACTTTCTCTTATGGTTTGTTCACTTATATGAATTTGTAGCCTAAGTGTTAGAAAACTGATAATATTGAATGCCATACTAAACTGATAGGGTTGTGTGATATAAGGAAATTTGTGAACATGAACGCACTTCTTATAGAAGTAACTTTGTGTATTAACAAACTGGGCAGAATTGTGAGTCATGTCTTAAGATTGGTTCCATGCTATGAGTAGAACAAACTTAGCAAGCTTTTCCTATAAAGGGTCAAATAGTAAATTTTTAGATTTTCCAGGCTCTACATTCTTTCTTATGACAATCAGTAATGCTGTTGTAGTGTGAAAGTTGCTATAGAACATGCTTGAACAAATGAGTATAGCTGTGTTCCAATAAAACTTTATTACAAAAAAAGGCAGTGGGCCAAATCTGTCCCACAGGCCCTAGTGTGCCAGCCCTTGTGGTAAAAAATAATAGAACTTGATGATACCTCTTTTAATTTCTGTTAATGTGTATTGCCATTTTCATGATAATTCTTCATAAATATATTTTTATTAAGAAAATGGCAGTATACTAGGTATGCTTTATCTGTGGTGAAGGATCTTTTTTTAAGACCAATCTGCTGTGTATCAATATTCTTATTAAGCACAATGAAAATATCACAGCAATGCCAAATTGCTGTAAAAGCTGCTAGTGCTTACTCTTGTTATATTTATCTGTTTACCTATCAGAAGCAAAGAAGTCAGAAATGGGCACAGGTTACTAGAGCACACTGTGAGTAGCACTGCTATAAACAGCGTTTATAGATTTTCTGTCTTTTAAGGTTTCTAGTTTTGAAAGGATAAGATGTACTATATAAATCAGTGTAGTTTTTCATAAAGGTATTCTCCGAATAAATGTTCAGTAGAATGCTTGGAGGGTTAATCGGGCTGTAAAAAGTAATCCCTGTCTTCTTTTTAAAAATATTTTAAAGAAAGAAGGGAAATCTTCAAGTTTGTATGGTATGTGAGACAGCTGCTCTTTTTAGGAATTGTGCAAGAAGAGACAATATGAATAGTTAGAGAATTCTGTTTTCCTGATGCTTATTTCATGGCTCTGTAGTTCTGGTTTTAAGAAAATGGAAAGGAGGAAAGGGTTAACCAAATTAAATATTACCTGTGCTCTGATATTGAAGGTTCAAATTAAGATCATCTTAATTTCTGTAAGCTGCAAATTTATGATATTGGTTTATGAACTCTGTCCTGGTTTAGTTTTTCTATATCATTGGGTTAATATTTTTTTACCACTACAATCCATTTTTTTTGCACTAACCTTGCTGCTGTATCATGTGTCCCTAGGCAGTAAAAACAGTAAGAAGCAAGACTTAGCACACTGGTACTGAGTAGCTCAGTGTAGAAGGAACTCTGGTTAATAATAGAGATAAGAAAATTAATTCGTGTGTTAGAGAATGTGTATACATGCGTGCAGCATCTTCAACCTTGGATGAGTCTTCCCAATTGACTCATCATTTTGTTTCTTAATCTAAACAGGGAGTTGAATATACTAAAGTAGATCTTGAGGCTTCTATTAATTTTAGAGTGGAAAAAGAAGGGATAAAAGTATGAAAAATGGTACAGAATTAGGAAACATTGTTTTAGCTGAAGTATACTTAATTTCTTTAGGTTGGATATTAGAATATTTGTAGTTTAAGATTGCTTTTTTCCATTTTAAAAGGCATGGTTGTTTTAAACCAGGGGTGTCAAAACTCATTTTCACCAGGGGTCACATCAGCCTCACGGTTGCCTTCAAAGAGCCGAATGTAATTTCAACTCCTTAACAGTTAAGGAGTAGTTACATTTATACAGTCCTAAAATTATTTCAGTAACTGTAAGGCTGATGTGGCCCCCAGTGAAAATGAGTTTGACACCCTGTTTTAAACTGATACTTAACTGTTTTTTCAATTTTTATTATTACTTTCTCTAATAAAAACAAAATTTAATCATCAGTTTCTTAATCTCCTACTGCCCTTTCGTTGCTGACATTAGTGTAGATAAAATCTGTCACAAACCACCTTTGTTGCTGCTGTTTTTAAATTTCTTTTTTGCTCAAACCAGGTGGCCATGAAAATTTTTCTAAAATGATTGATGAAGCAGAAGTACTGGAGTTCCCGATGGTAGTGAAGAATACACGGGGTCATCGAGGTGTGTATGAGTTGTTGCTGTGTTGCTATGGTATATAATTTTGAAATTTACTTTTAAGAATTAATATGGGTAATTATACAATATAGATTTTTTTCTTAATCAGATCAAAGCAATTACTGCTTTGTATTTCCTCATGGTTATTGATTAAACAGTAGGCTTGTCAATTGAAATTTATAGGTTTTGGAGCAGGGCTTCTAAAGAAAAATTAGAGGGAAGTTGGTGCATGGTACCTTAAACTTACAGAATGCTGCTGTGAGTTGTTCAGTTTGGCTAGAAGCTATTTCTTCCGTTTAGTGATTATACTAGAAATTTTAAGATGCATACTTAATTTAGACTGAGTCCCAAGTTAATAAATACCTTTTCAGCAACGCAAGAACCTTATATCACTGACTCCAATCATTCCCTCTCCCAATTTGTATAGTTCAAAAACTTAAGTATAAGGCAAAAATATACAGCTTTAGAAGACAGTGTATGAAAGTTTTTAACTGACTTCAGATTAAGGAACGATTTCTTAAGGCATAAGATGCTCCACAAAATCCAAGTATTTCACAGGGTTTAGTGTTGTGACGGGGATGGCTGTATCAGGGTCAACTGGGACTCCCCACTGCATTGCTTATATTTGGCTTTACCAGTATGGGAGCCAGAAAGTGTCAGGGCTTCTACAGTGAGTGCTCCGATGACCACAGAAGCAGCATAAGCTTTCTTGACCTAGCTTCAGAAGTCACATAGAATCACTTCTGTATTCTGTTGGTTGAAATAATCATAAGCCTTCCTTGATTCAAAGGCATGGGACCTAGATTCCCCCTCTTCTTGATGGAAAGAATGTCAAAGGATTTATAACTATTAAAAACAGCCATTTCTGTTGGCGCAAAGGTTTATAAATAAAGCAATGGAACAGACTAGAGAATTTAGAAATAAGGCTTAGGTATGCGATGATGTACTGCTGTTTTTACTATACAGGGTGGGCAAAAGTAGGTTTACAGTTGTAAGTACATGAAATATGAGTTAATAAAGCTCTTGTAATAATCATAACCTGAATGTCTTTTTCCATATGAACAACTGTGAACCTACTCTGCCCACCCCTCCACAGAAATGACGTTTATTAATATATTGTTCAAATTAATGATATGTTTTAACTTAGAGGGAAATGTTTGCTAACAAGCAAGTCTGGTATTACTGGCTAATCTGGAGGTGTACAAATTTTAGATCCCTACCTCACAACATAAACTGAAATTAATTCTATATTACTGTAAGAGTTTGGAGATTGAGAGACTCAGTGATGGCGACTTTAACTTTTTTACATACAGTCTTAACTATATTACTTTGGTTAAAAAGTGGTTGAATCTGAAAGAGCAGATTGGGACACAAGAAGGTGGAGGCAATAGATAGCAGCTTACCCACATATTGATGACTTACACATACTTTTTATTCTCTTTCAATCACAGGCAAAGCTGTTTTCTTAGCTCGAGATAAGCACCATTTGGCGGATCTGAGCCATCTTATTCGCCACGAAGCTCCATACCTGTTCCAGAAGTATGTGAAGGAGTCTCATGGACGGGATGTGCGTGTCATTGTTGTGGGAGGCCGTGTGGTTGGCACCATGTTACGTTGTTCCACAGATGGGAGGATGCAAAGCAACTGTTCACTAGGTAAAAAGGATTCAGGTGTTTTTCTAGTATATTAGGTAATATTGCAACTTGTCCAATGAGTATTTGTATATAGCTACAGGTTTTTACTCAATAAGTTAAAAAAACACTATCTTTCACATGTAAATGTGATAGACTTATCAATATAATTAATATACTTTTGAGGGTTTTTTTAAGTAATGAAATTGGATTTCTCTGAATTATGAATTTACTTTCACCCAAGCTCAATTCACATGTGTATGAAATGTCTTACTAAAGATTCTCTCTTTGTTGATATACTTATTTTGTGTATAATTGGAGTTCATTTAAGGTAGATGTATTGTAACTCACTTTATCCATTAGTCCAAAAAAGATTGCTGATTTTGGTTTAATGTAAATGGGTGTTTTCTGAGATCCCTTGTTGTTGCAGTGCCTCAGAGCTTAGCCTGGGTTTTTTCTTCTCTGTTATTTCACTTTCTTAGTAATTTTACCTAGCTCATGGCTTTAAATACTATCTATATGTTATTTTCAGATTTATCTCTCCAGTTTAGGCTTTCTCCATGAACTCCATGCACATGTAAATAACTGCCTACTCAAGATCTCCATGTCGATGTCCAATAGACATTTTAGTTTAACATGTCTAAAAATGAACTGCTGATCTAACTCCCCCTCCCAATGTGCTCCAACCCATAGTTTTGCCCTTCTCATTTAATGGCAGTTCTACCTTTCCAGTTTAGACCAATATCCTTAGAGTTATCCTTGATCCTTCCCTGTTCCCTTTTCCTATTTTCCAAATGCATATTTGGTTGTTCCAGCAGTGTTTAATAAATAGTCTATTTATTACAGATTTGTAATGCCACCTTTTTTAAAATGGTATTTCTAATTTTATTGTGAAGCTATCTTTTTAATGTATTGAATTTCTATGTATGTATTGGTTTGTTTAAGGGCCCTCTTGTCTGTTGTACTATTTTTTCCCTGTGTGAATATCAATCTTAATTCCTCTGGTGTTATGCCTAGATATCTGATAGAGCAAGAGCCCTTTATCTTGTTCTCCAGAATTGAGTACCCTCATTATTCCATCCCCAGAGAGGTCTTTTTATGATGAGTATTCTCCCATATACAGTACTAACTGTTGTAGCAGTATTTTGTTATATAGCAGTGAACAAAACAGACAAAAATCCCTGCTTTCACAGACTTTATGTTATAGTGTTTTGCTGAAATCATTTAGTAGTTTTAGTCCCAATCTATATTGGAATTTCACTTATGTTTCAGGAATTCTTAAATAACACTCAGATGATCTATTCCTAGGTAGTCTTTCTAACTCCATTTAGAGTTTATTATACCTGTATGGCAAGAATCATTACCACTGTTTACTCCTCATCTTCATCTTTCCATGTATTGAGGTCCCTCTTCTTAGTCATTTGCTGTTTTGTTAGTATTTTTTCTTGATCATTTTCTCAAAATGGGGGTGTGTGAGGGATAGGTATCCTCATATATCTTTCTTTCTGAATGGAGAATAATGTATTGGCTAGATTGGATTTTTACATTTTAAGACTCAAGCTTCAGTTCTGCTCTATAGGTTACATTGTTGCAATTGAATGTCCAAATGTACTTTAATGTATTTTTTGGTAGGTGATTTATTCTTTGTAAGTCTTGCCTTTTATTTTATTTTTTTAACTGAGATATTTTTCAGGGTATTTTTAGATATGTGTCTTTTCTCAATTAGTCCAACCTGGATTTTAGTAAACTGTTTCTATCAGCCAGCTCAGTTTTTTTAGTCTCTGGCAAATCTCTTTTTTAGTTATTACCTCTCCTCTTTCATTTTGCTTCTGTCCTTCTGGAGTAGTTTTTTTTGAAGTCAGTCCTCCATATTTATCTTTCTTTTGTGGTTTTACTTCAGGTTTTTTTGTATATGTTTTGAAATATTTCTTACACTTGTTTTCCAAGTTATGACTCCCAAAAGTGACTGAACTTTCCTTCAGTTCTATTAAAAGTTTTCCATTGGGTAATTGCACTTTTGTTTCAGCTTTGGAAAGTCTTTTTGTGCTGACCTTGAACCTCCTTAAAATGCTGTTATTTCTTTCAAGTTGTAAATGACTTGTTACGTCTGTGGTGATGTCACATCATGGCTCTGCTCTGGTTATTTGGAATATGCCAGATAGCATCAGTCCTACAGATGCTGAGAAGCAGTCATTTAATTCATGGGCTAGTGTGCCAGACTCCTACTGAGTTACTTAAAAGAAGCCTTCCTGTTTCCTGGACTCCTCCTCCCTCCTCTTCCAGCTTCAGTAGTAGGGAGGACTCAGCTCACCTATGCAGTTACTTTTTGGTCTCTTTGGAGTCAGAGACATTAGTCATATTCATATAATGCTGATGTCAGTTTTCTTCCTCTAGATACACAGAGCTCCTCAAGCCAAGCTCGCCTCAAAATTCTTTACTTTCCAGTCCTTATCTGGACTTATCAGTCCTTATCTGGACTATCTTTAGAGCTTCCTGAAGCTAGTCTCCAATTGAGGTCTAGTTCTAATTCCATTCCCTCAGATACCAGCAAATCTCAAGACTGCCTACATTCAGTCATCTCCCTTAAGCCCCCCAGAGTCCTTTTGTCTGAGGAATGGCAGATAGACGGGAGTGGGGACCATAGAAGAAGAGAGCCATGCTCAGGTCCCCTTGTTCCCAGATTCTCCCCTATCCTATTCTCTATCCATATTTTGCATCTCTTATTTTTGTCATAATTGTATTTATGCAAAGTTCCTTCTATTTGGTCTGTATTATTTCAAGTAAGGTAGGCTTCAGTGAAAATTAAATGTCTTTTTCAGAATAAATAGCATATTGAAAAAGTACAAGCTCATGAATTCTCTGAGAAACTGGCTTGAAAGGTGATCTCCTAATGAAGGAAACTTAGACTTTGAAGTCCCAAATTTAGCATGGGTGGTTCAGTGGTGGAAACCATGCCTGCCAAAGCTCAGCTTTACACTAGAATAGCACCTTTGTCTTCACTACTGATTTATAAGAAAGGGTTAGCCTTAGAGGCCAACTTTAGTTTTATTCTAGAAATTTATCATTTTGGTAACTTCTTATTTTGTTTCTTTTTTGCCAGGTGGTGTGGGGATGATGTGCTCATTGAGTGAACAAGGGAAGCAGCTAGCTATCCAGGTGTCTAATATCCTGGGGATGGATGTGTGTGGCATTGACCTGTTGATGAAAGATGACGGCTCCTTCTGTGTCTGCGAGGCCAATGCAAATGTAGGTTTCATCGCCTTTGATAAGGCTTGTAATCTAGATGTAGCTGGTATCATAGCGGACTATGCCGCCTCCCTTCTGCCCTCTGGCCGGCTCACCCGGCGTATGTCCCTGCTCTCTGTGGTGTCCACGGCCAGTGAGACTAGTGAGCCGGAGCTGGGTGCCCCAGCCAGCACTGCTGTTGACAACATGAGCGCAAGTTCCAGCTCTGTTGACAGCGACCCTGAAAGCACCGAGCGAGAACTGCTCACCAAGCTCCCAGGGGGCCTATTCAACATGAACCAGCTGCTAGCCAATGAAATTGAACTCCTGGTGGAGTGACTCCACTGGTAAATAATTAACCAACAAAACCCTTGTAAAACTTTCTTTTTCTTTTTTTTCTTTATTATTTTTAACCAACTTGCAATGCTGTTCATGGAATATGCTCAGGAAGATGAGACAAAAATGAGTACGATTAGTTAGAAAGGAAGAAGAGGGAGATAGACAAGACTTCTGCTGTTAAGATGTTATTGACTTTCATTTAAAATTATACATAGAGGCTAGGCACAAGAGGTGAGCTACAGAGAAATGTCAGGTTCTCATAGTTACCCTTTATTTACTCAAAAATGTGTGTGTTCTCAGGCCATAATGAACATACAGAATTTTTTCATGGTTCCTTGCTTTTGTTTTTGTCCAGTTGGTAGAAATTTCAGAATAGCATAACTTCACATTGTGTGGCAAAGATTTATAATGGGGTAAGGAAAACATCTATCTAAATTATAGAATTTTTTATACAAATCTGAAAATTCTGCCTTTAACGTATTAACTAGCAGCTTTATATACATAGTTTATGAAGTCTTGAGGGGCTCTTACTGGGATTTATTATTTCTGTTTTTAGTTTTTCATTTAATTTGGGTGGGAGGGCATTGTGAATATGACCCAATAAAGGTTTTTTTTTTAATGACAAAAGTGGCATGTTTGCATGATGAAAGGGAAATGAACAGTATTGCAATGTCTGGTACACAGAATAACATTTACTCCAATGTAGATAAAATTACACTAGTTTAAAATATGTGCATTGACTTGTATTTGTTAGTGTTTTGGTCTTTTTTGAAAAATATATGCTCTGTTAATGTTGCATTTTTTTTAAACATGCTAGTCTAACATTCCCGGATCTATGCCTGCATCTTTAACAATGGCCAAAGTGAAGAAAATGCTACCCTTTTTTGTTAACAAGAAACTGACTTGAAATGTACAGTTAAAGCCCTTTTTTTTTTCTTTCCCTAATTTTATTTTGGTGGTTGGGCATTTAGAGAATAAGGACAAGGGAAAATATTTTTCAGGGGCAAATCAATGGCCTTTGAGTTCTTAAGCATAAGCTGCAGTGATTTCTAATCCCAACATTATATATTTTCATTTTTCACATAATAGGGAGTATATATGTGTATGTGTGTGCACGCAAGCATGTGTATGTGTTCTGCTTTTTTTGTTTATACCAACCAATCAAAAAGGATAGATTTTAGAAAATGGAGCATGATGGGATACACATTTTTTTTTTATTTAAAAAAAACAGATTCATTGCTTTTATAACTATTCTCCATTGGGGTAGAGGTATTCACCTGAAGACATAAGGAAAATAGATGCTTCTTAGGCCTTTTTTGTGTGTATGTTTGATTTTTTTTCTGTTTCTAGACTGTTCATTGTATGATTTATTCAAGCCCACATGCTTTTCTTCAGTGCTTCTGGCCGTGTGTTTTCTCCTATTACACACAGGTTTTAGGGTGGGTTAGGCTGGGCATTTTTGTTTGGGGACTTAGCAATATTGAGTCTCTTATAGCCCTACTCTGAAGCCCTCAGTATTCTCCACCATTTATATTCCTTTACTTTGTGGATTTATAAAAGCCCAAAACTGCACATAAGATGAGCCTTTACAGCATGGTTAAAACGATCCCAGTGATGGGTTAGAAGGTGTATTAAGAAATGGAGATGCTCCAGAGCGCAACGTAATTTTTTTTTTTTTAAACAGCAAGTTTCATCTCCCTACAATCCTCTGAAGCTTTTACCCAAGTCCTTTCTAGCCTCTCCAGTGCTTTTTTTCCTTCAGATGGACCTTAAACTTAATTTCTTGGACACTGCTAGAGAGACTTCGAGGCAATAATAAAAGCTCAGTATTAACCAACTCTAACAGAGGTTTGATCATGCTTACTTGTACAGTTTTCCCCCTGTTTTAAAGGAATGTAATAAAATTTGTTTTTCCCCATAGAATTAAATAATATTAAATTGAGTGAAAGGTTGATTGTTGACAATTAGAATAGTACTTCTGTGCAGTGTTTCATTTCAACTGAGAAAAAGATACATGAGAGGAGTTTCTGATTTATTTTAGGATATTTTAATCTCATTTAAAAGAATTTGACTTGCACAGGGTTATTGTGGGATTTGCATACATAAGTACCTGTTGACTCATTAATAGAAAGACTTGGTACTTCTCTCACTGAATGACCATACTTTGGAGGATGTATATAGTATTTGGGATAGAGAAATAAATGAGGGAGAAAGAACTGCTTAATTAAAGCATCATTCATATGTTTCTGTAGAGACCATCTGGTTGCCTCCTAAATTATGTTACATATACTTTGAGTAGTTACATATCACATGTATATAGATAAATGAATTTGAAAACACAAATAGAAACTTCTCTATTTGATGAAGAACTCAAGGTTTGTGTTGGGTGGGATAGGCACCAGGAAGAATGTAGATAGCCTTTTAAAAATTTTTACCAAATTAACCAGTTATGTTATAAGAAATATCAGATTATTTCACCTTTAGTTTTTTTCACTATGCAACTTGTGTGCGTTCACATTATATTAAATCATAGCGTTATCAGACTATTTCTGGATCACACACTCAAGTGTTAGAATGAGAAGGGGAGATATGGTCATCTTAGACTAAAAACATGAATATCTGCCTGAATTCCTTCAAAAATTAAGGTAAATAATATGAACAAATTGTTCTGGAAGAACCCAAATAAAACAGCCCAGATATTTAAGTGAAAGTTAAATTTATTTTCATATTGTTTAATAACTTATGTTTAATCTTTATTGCTATTATGAGAGGTAAAATGTGTTAAATATATAATCATTATCATGCCAAAATCTGAACTATTGTAAAATTATTGTGTATTGTTAAAATTGTAATTCTGAATTGTATTTTAAAAATAATTCTTTCTGATACTGTTTTTATGTTACCCTTAATGAAAACTGGACTATATTTATACCAACACACACACACACATAAATATGAACTGTTCCATTTAAAATTTTTAATAGTTTCTTTTTTTTTTTGGTGCCTATAATTGATTGGTCATTTCTGCTGGCTTTTACTCCACTGAACTTTAAAATCTTTCTGTATATGTTAGCAATAAGAAATATCGTGGAACATTATAAAAATCCATCAAGAGACTTGCTTTCATCAAGCACTTTATCAGACTTCTGAGAAGTTATCGAAGGCATTGAAAGATAATTGACTTGCAGAATCATCTCTTCTTTTTCTCAAGAAGAAAATGGAAAAACAAATTCTCTTCATTCAGTGAATCCCCAATTTGGGGCCTGGGGAGCCTAGAGACCTTGTGAAATCAAATCTTGTGTTATTTTCTCCTGGCTCACTCTTTTTGAGAAGGTTAATGGGCTATATGGCTGGTGAGACACGATCCCCTCCTAAGAAAATGTAGGTGCTCAGACAGGTAACCTCTGCTGCTACTGTTTTTATTTGTTTGTTTGTTTGTTTAATTTCATTTAAAATTTGTTTTTGTTGTACTAGGATATTTTAAATGTAATATTTCAGGATTTATAATCAGGTTTATTGCCTTTTTTTTCTTTAAAAGAAACAAAGTTTTATTTAAGATACATTTAGGCACCTTTGAAGCTTGGATTTTGGAATGTTTCGGTAGTGGACAGAAATCTGCTGTTGGAATCTTCTAGTCTTACAGGTTTAATTTGAAGTTTTAAGTTTTGTTTTGAATTTTTGTGTGATATTTTATTTCATTTTATACCAATGCCATTTTGCCATGATGTTTTGGGGTGGCTGCCTAACTCTAGTGAAAATTTCTTTCTATATTAATGAAAAGTTTGGTGTTTCAAATTCCTTAATGTTTTGCATTTTTTAAATTGTTTTTAAAGATATATTCTAACTGCTTTTACTGTTACTGTTCTTTGCCAGCCTTTTCAGGAGCCAAAAAAACAAAAACAAACAAACAAACAAATACCCAGAGAAAAAACTTTCCTTCTTCCCCCTTCCTGATGATGAGTGAGAAGTATTGAGAACTTTTGGGGTCAGTGCCCTTCTAAACTCCCCTTCCCCCAATAATGCAGCTGTATAATGAATGGTAAATGCAGCGGTTTGGATTCAGGCACAGCCCCAGCCTGTTTGCAGGTAATTTGATTCTTTATCCTTTCTTTCCATCACAAGGCTAACTTTATTTTCCTTTTTAAAAATTTCTTTACGTACTTTAAAGGTAACCATGGGTTTGTAATAGCTCTCATTTAAAAAAAAACTATATCTAGCAAATAATTTGATTAAAGAACATTTGGGGATAAAGTTTGAATTGGTTGGGATGAACTCAGGACTTCATCGGGTATGTGCTTAAACCATGTAGATAATTCCATTCCTTGCATATATGTCTATAATTAAGTATTTCAGAGTGTGACTTTTTGGTTTTGTTTTTGTTTTGGGTTTGTTTGTTTCTTCCATTGTGCTACTCTGGCTTAAGCTTTTTCAGGGGTTGGTGTTCGAGTACACAGTGAGCTCACAGTATAAAGACATCAATTAGGAGTTGACAGGTATGGAAAACTAGAGTTTTAAAAAGGTAAAACTAGGTTCTAGGTTATATATATATATATATATATATGGTAACTCACGATAGCATTCAGTTGACTTGAGTGTACCTCTTTCTGTGACATCATAAAAGTGAAAGGGAATGAAGAGACAGAAGAAAGCATTTTGATTATTTTAAGAGCAGCATGATTTCAGAACTAATTATTTTAACATTTAAGACACGAGTGCTAACAGATAGATGTGAAATAGTTTGAGATTATCATAAAATAATGGTTCAGACATGAAAAAATAATAGGTTTGAACACATTAGAAGGCATTTCTGCAGTACAAGATTGTTAAGCAGATTAACAAAGGCCATAAAGTTAGTGGCAGGAATAGGGATAAAACTTGTCCTTTTAAAGACCTTCCTGTTTCTTAATATATCATCCCCTCCTTTGTGTACTCCAATCCAGTTACCCTTTCCTCCTTTTTCCTGTCCTTCCTAAAGTTTTAGCTCTGATATGAGTTATCATTTTGGAAGATAATCCTCTTTCTGATAGATAGAATTTTAATGACAGGTGGTCAGGACCTTTTCAGGATATACTTCTCCATAATTTTATCCTGTGACTTTAGATGTCTTATCCAAAGAGATTGTAAGTCCAATAAATCACTAGTTAGTGAGTAGGAAATCCTGGCTTACAATGTTTCTACAGCCAAAGGCATAAAATAAACCATTAACCTGTTTTGTGCTTTATTTCATTCCTATAAGATAGGAACAGAAACTTCCCTAAGCATTTTAAGACATTTGTCTGTTGAACAGAAATTTAATAACAAAGGAATCCTACCTCCATTCCTGTAGGAATTTAGGGTGTATACTGCAAAAGGCTTGTACAGGAGAATCTAATTCCCTTGTTAATAAGAATGGCCAGCTTTAGGATGTGTAGACTGCATGGGACACAGAGAATTTAGCACCCTGTGTTCTGCTGCCCCCATGAAGATCACTGACTTGATAAGAATGGTCTTGATTGTAGATTTTATCATAATCACTTAGTAGGTGGGCCATATACAGCTTATATACCTGGCTGCTATTGTGGGGTTTGGGAACATGAGGGGTGGGGTGAATTGTTGTTGTTTTAGGTTTCAGTCAGACAGACATCCCTGTGCCCCAGTTCCCAGAAGCACAGCAGGCCTCTAGGATCATCCGTGGGAACGGCGCAGTCCTGACATCACCAACTCGCCTGCTCAGGCTCATCCCATATACAGAGGTCAAAGGGTGGGGTTTGAGATGGGGGAAGGAATAAGAAAGTAGAAGCAATGTCACTGCAGTGCCACTGTTGACTGGCCTTTGATACTTATGTCAGTGTTTGTTTTATTTTTTAAGTTTGCAAAACTGTACATATTTTTATTTTGGAGTAAAGGTAGTGGGAGGGTGGAACAAAAACAAGCCCTTACTATTATTACTAGTTCAATATTGGATACTGTTCTTTAGTAACTAATACAGAATAAATTTGAAACCTAGACCTCCAATGACAAAGAGCATGGGAATAGAAATGAATATCAGGATTTTAACAAACAAAACATTAATGTGGTGTTAATTTCTAGTTCTACAACTGGTGTTACATTTGTCATTCTGTTATGCTTTTTTGCCCTAATTCTTTTATGTATGTATACAGTTTGAGGAATTGTGCATTTGTGGTCAGTTCTTTTAAAAGGATTTAATGAATTTATTACTATCTTGCAAAAAGTATACCCAATGCTTATATGGGCATACAAATGCTACCCTATTTTAAATGTAGGTGGCGTATGTGTTCGTGTTTTAATGTATTCAGAGCCATTGGGCAATAAGCAGTCCAGAACATTGAAAACTCAAGCAGGTAAAGCACCTAATACCCTTAGTTTCTAGAATTACTTTTAAAAACTTTTTTATTGCTGCATCTTCCACAATTCTTTTGTTCGTCTCTGAACATAAAATTTGCAGGAATTGTAGACTACGTAGTTCAAATTTAAGTTATGCATTTATTCATAAGATTATAGGGATAAATGAGGAAAGAAAGTATGATGAAAAGAAACAGCTCCTTGAGATAGCAACTCTTGAGTGTCTAAATCTTTGTACCTTCTTTTTTATTTTCCCAGCTTAGCATGAACATTGTTCACACATTGTTTAATTTTCATTGATCGGGATTTCTGTTGTCTTGGATTTGGACAGGGAGGCCTTGGGGAAGCAGTGCGGAAGTTTATGTACATGTGAAAAATAAAATGTTAAATAAAAGAATTACTCTGTTTAATCTGAATAGTAAAAGCAAGAACCTTTTCTGTATACCTTCTGCTGCAGCAGGGAGATAAACTGGTAGGTGGCAGCAGAAGAAGGAATTCTTCAGAGTGATGGCTACTGACAAAATCTGCATAAAAGAGGTAGAGCATGTCATACCAAGTGAAGTAAAGGTGGCAAAAAGTGGAAAAAGGATGGAGATTTCTAAATGTGACTTTAAATGGTAAGTTATTTTCCATTAAGAATGTGTTTTCAGCACCAGTGTTATATAGGTCACTGTGATGTGTAATCATAAATGCTAATAGGTCCTTGCCTTAGGATGAATTTCTTCTAACTACTGAACTTTGGGGAAAAAATGGATATATGTAAAGTTAGGGATTTATCTTCAGTAAATTCATGTGTGTGTGTGTGTGTGTGTGTGTGTGTGAACCTTTTTTTCAGCTTTATTGAGTATACTTGACAGATTTTTTTTTTTAGAGGAGGGGAAAAGAAGGGAGAAAGAGAGGGAGAGAAACATTGATTAGTTGCCTCTTGTATGCACCCTGACCGGGGACCGAATCCACAAGCTAGGCACATGCCTTGACTAGGAGTCAAACCTATGACCTTTCTGTTTATGGGATACCACTCCAATCAACTGAGCCACACTGGCCAGGGTGAGAAATTATTATTTGAATGAAAAAAGGAATCCTAAGTCTTATTTATACCTGTAGTAACAGATTGAACTACTAGTCTACAAAACCCATGAAAGTCTAGAATTTCTAAGCCAAAAAGCTCAGAGTTTATATATTACAATGCTGAATTTGCTGTTAAGGAAACTGAAATTCAGGGAAGTTAGTAACTTACAGAGATAATAGACCAGGAGTAGGACACAAGTCTCATAACAGCCAGTGCAGTTCTTTTTGCATTCTATACTAAGCATCCTTCAAAATCTTTTATAGTCACTGAACAAGTGCTCTGCAATTACAGCTATAATGTCACAAAGAAAGTGGTTGCTATTTTTGCTTGTGGTTATCTAATAGAGGGTGAGGAGGCTTCAAATAAGTGATATTAAGGAAAGCTTTGGATAGCCATTTTAGAAATTGTTAAAAGGCCTGGCCAGGTAGCTCAGTTGATTAGAGCATCCCAATATGCCAAGGTTGCAGGTTTGATTCCCAATCAGAGTATAAAACAAGAATCAACCAGTGAATGCATAATTAAGTGGAACAGTAAATCTCTCCCTCTCTCTCTGTGTCTCTCTCTCAAATAAATAAATAAAATTAAGCCTTGACCGGTGTGGTTCCGTTGGTTAGGCTGTGTCCTGCAAAGCAAAAGGTTGCTGGTTTGATTCTCAGTCAGGGCACATGCCTGGCTTGCCAGTTCAGTCCTAGTCAGGGAGTGTGCAAGAGGCGACCAGTTGATGTTTCTCTTACATCGATGTCTCTCTCCATCTCTTTCTCCCTCTTTTTCCCTCTCTCTAAAAAATAAATAAATCTCTTAAATGAGTAAAATTCAAAGAATAAAAAAGGAATTGGTAAAGGTTTTGCTTACCTTAATTTAGTCATTAATTCAAAGCCAAAAAAATCAAAAGAAGATTGAAAGTTGGAAGAGTGGCAGTAGAAGAATTAGGAAAGATCACAAAGAGAAAAGATATGTTATTAGAGACCAAGGTTAAGATCGTGTACACTCTTATATCCCCAGTTACCATGTAGAGATGTGAGCTGGACAGTGAAGGCGGATAGAAAAAAATTGATTCATTTGAAATAAAATGTTGAAGTAGAGCTCAACAGATATCCTGGACTGCCAGAGAGATGACCAGGTGGGTCCTAGAGCAAATTAATGCTGAAACGTCATTGGAAGCAAAAATGACAAAACTAAAGCTATCTTACTTGAGGCACATCCTGAGGAGGCAGGGTTCTTCCGAACAGAAAATAATGCCCTGCCCAGTGTGGTTCAGTTGTTTGAGCATTGTCCTTCAAAGTGAAAGTTTGCTTGTTCAGTTCCCAATTGGCACATGCCAGGGTTGAAGGTTAGGTTGCTGTTTAGGGTACATATGAGAGGCAGCCGATCGATATTTCTCTCTCTCATTGATGTCTCTCTCCTTCTCTTCCTCCCTCCCTTTCCCTCTCTCTAAAAATAAATAGAATCTTTTTCTTTAAAGGAAAGAAAATAATGCTGGGAAAAATAGAAGGCAGCAGGAAAAGAGGAAGACCAAATATGAGGTGGATTAACTCCACTAAAAAAGCTATAGGTGTTGAGTCTGAAGGAGGTGAGCAGGTCTGTTGAGGACAGGACATTGTGGACATCACCCATTCATAGGATCACCAAGAGTCAGAAGTGGCTCAATGGCATATGGCACACACAGAGTTAATGAGTATACCATTTACAGGGTTTGATACCAAAACATGTCCCTTGTTAAAACAAGACGCAGAGAAGCCTCTAGGTGTTCTTTGCAGTTTCTGGTCAAAGGGAGAAGAGAAATGGATTCCTAGGTCTAGAACGCCATTAATCCTCTGTCTGTCCTTTTGCCTATCTTCTATTTTCCTATTCTGGGAAATTAATCATTCTACAAGATAAAACTTTATAGCGTTCTGACATTTCTATTTTTCTTGCAGATTTTTAGGCTAACAGTGGGGGAATTGGATAGTTAAGTGGGTTGATTGTGTATACTGGGAATGATAGGATGAATAGTAACATGAAGCTAGAATAACATATCATTGTCTGAATATATGGTGAATTTTGAGTCTTATTTTTTAAATCATGTAAAAAAGTCACTTTCTATTACCAAAAATTTTATCCTCATGTTCAGTGACATATTAGCTGAAACATAAGAATACACAGCCTCAGTTAATAGTTAGAATTTCTGAATTTTTTAACAGTTTTGTCTAAATCATGAATTTTGGTTAGTATCTATAGAGATGTCAGTGCTTTAGATCTAAAAGATAATATGAATCTTAATTTGAACCAAAATTTATTGTTCACTGTATTATTTATTGAAAATGTAGTCTAGAGCACTAGAGCATTTATCATCATTGTGTTTGTTTTGGCATTTTGGTTCTATAATACTATTTTATGGTTTACTTTGTGTGATGTACAATAAATGTTCTTGCCTCAGTTTTTTCCTCTTGGTACAGTTTTCCTGACTAAAACAAAACACAGTTGTCTATAATGTGGGATTGTAAAGGAGTAATAGTACTGACATTTTTATATGATTGTATTTTGTTTTTAATCCTCACCTGAGCATATATGTTTATTGATTTTAGAAAGAGAGGAAGGGAGAGACTAAACGAGAGGGAGAGAAACATCGATCGGTTGCCTCTCCTGTATGTGCCCCAATGGGGACTGAACCCACAACACCTGTGCCCTGACAGGGAATTGAATCTGCATGGGACAGTGCTCCAACCAACTTGGCAACCTGGCCAGGGCTGATTGTATTTTTATTTAATAAAATTCTGTCTAAAATTGGGTTGCTTTTTATAAAATAAAAATCGTCTCTATAGTTCAATTTTAAATTAATCACCAAGAAAAAAGTTTTGGCTATTGTGGCAACATCTTAATGAGGTAGACAAAGTAATGGACCTCAAAAGTGAACTATTGATTATTCACCCACTAAAGAGGACAGACTCCAGGGAATTAGAATAGTTTCTCCTAAAGAAGGGTCAAGTAAATTTGGGAAGGAAAGTTGCTCTTACAAACTAACCATAGATTTAAGCTTTTGGTTTTTAATGATAAGGCATTAAATGTCTTCCAGCTCAGAATCAGAGTATACCTTAGTATGTCTTTTCCAGCTGAGATCACCAAGGTATAGTGTGGTAATAAAAAAATTGCTTGTGATTTTGTGTGTGTGTGTGTAATCTAGACAGTTTGTAATATTGTCACATTAGTTAATCTTCTATCTTTTTTTTCTCATCCTAACTATAAAGACTGTTTAAATTGGATTTAAATGAGCTGTGTATGTTTTTTCCTCCCTAGGTTCTTTTGAAGTAAGCAGTCATCCTTTTTGCTTATTACTTCATCCACAGAATGGACGAAGATAGATTTTACTGTTTTTTTTTTTTTTCCAGAGGATATAAATACACAGAACAAAGAAGCAATAACTCTAACTTGTTGATTCATTGTGTTTGCAAAAATAAAAACACCAGAACTGGAAATGAAATAGCATGGAGTATGATTTGGTTTTCTGGCAGCTATTTCTACTCACTTCATCTCATATGAATTTACTTCAGTCCATATGTCTACACTTGAAGTCTAACTCCACATGTATCATTTTTTTATTCTTAACTTTTTGCAAGATGAAACTCCATCGGTTTTTTGATAGACTGATCTGTATTCTAAAATGATTACCCCTTCTTTTGGCACATAGATATGTAGTACATGGATTTTATCTTGCCTCTTTCATCACACTTTATCTGTTCATGCTGAATAATTGTTGCTCTTTTTTTTTTTAATCTCTGAAGAAGTGCAGGCTTTTATCTGTTTCATTTTGATAAGGCCAGTCTGGCACACACTTGTCACAGCATCACACACTATATTTTAATCTTGTAACTAGAGACCATGTATGACCAGTATATTTGAAATGTTAGGGGATTAGATTCATACATTTGTGTTTACAGAAACAGCCCTAGTACTTGGAATAAAAACGGGCTTTATAATCAAATATTGATATAATTCTGATTCCATCATGCACTGGTTATATGGCCTTTGGATAAAGTCACCCTCTTCAAGACATTTGTAACAAATGGAAATAATTGTACCTACTTTCCTAGATTGATGTGTAAGAATAGCTATGCTATAATACATGTACAGTCCTTAGCACATAATTGAGTATTTAATAAATACTAACTGCTCTTTAATCCTGTTAATTTTGATTATTTATATCCTATTTAAGAGCTACGGAATCTTTTAATTTCAGAATTGGAGTCTATAAGTCTTATTTTATTTCCTTTCAGTTATCCAATTTAAGCTCCTTCCATGAGAGCTTGTGGTGGGAACATTGCATATTTTGGGAGCCATTTCTCTTAATCCAGACTGATTCTTTATCTCCATGCTTCATTGACTAAGAAATTTTATGTAAGAAAACAAACATATCTCATTTTTTCTCCAGATTATTTTCCCTGTCAGCTCATAACAAAAATATTTTTCTTGCTCCTAAGCTAGAAGAAGTAAGGAATGTGTATATTATGTACTATAAGGAGTAGGATAGGATGACTTGTTTTCTGAAAAATGATTTGAGGTGATTTAACAGAGCTGTATTAAAAAAAATGGAGAAGATCGGAATGAAGCCAAAACAGGGAGGAAAATAAAACAGGGTTTTTTAATTATGCAAATACATACAATTGGGTCCTGTACATTAGCTTACAGTGGGACAATATTGGCAAAGAGCAGAATAGGATAATTAGGAAAATTCATGGTAACCTTATAATTGCAGAAAGTTTGTTTTCTGCCCTGGAAAAGCAGTATTTCTTGGCCCTGAGATGTCCCCCAATGCAGAACAGTATCATGATATAAAGGTGCAGTCCAATAAAGGCAATCCAATAAGAAGTACTGTTTTTTAAAGTGTAATTTATTGATTATGATATTACAGTGTCCCATTTTTTTCCCCTTTATCCCCTTCTGCCCTGCAGCCTCCTTTCTCGAGCATTCCCCTCCCTTAGTTCATGTCCATGGTTGTACATCTAAGTTCTTCGGCTTCTCCATTTCCTATACTATTCTTTACTATCCCTGTCTATTTTGTGTCTACCAATTACGCACCTCATTCCCTGTACCTTTTCACCACATTCTCTCTCTGCCCCCTCCCTGCTGATAACCATCCATGTGATCTCCATTTCTGTGATTCTCTTCCATCTATTCTAGTTGCTTAGTTTCTTTTTGTGTTTTTAGGTTCAGTTGTTGATAGTTTTGAGTTTGTTGTAATTTTATTGTTCATAGCTTTGATCTTTTTCTTAGGTAAGTCCCTTTAACATTTCATATAATAAGGGGTGGGTGATGATGAATTCCTTTAACTTTACCTTCTCTGGGAAACACTTGATCTGCCCTTCCATTCTAAATGATAGCTTTGCTACATAGAGTAATCTTGGATGTAGATCCTTGCTTTTCATGACTTTGAATACCTCTTTCCAGCCTCTTCTTGCCTGTAAGTTTCTTTTGAGAAACCAGCTGATAGTCTTATAGGAACTCCTTTGTAGGTAACTCTCTTCTCTTGCTGCTTTTAAGATTTTCTCCTTATCTTTAATCTTAGTAATTTAATTATTATGTGTCTTGGTGTGTTCTTCTTTGAATCCAAAGAAGACTCTCTGAGCTCCCTGGACTTGCATGTCTAGCTCCTTTGCCTGACTGGTAAAATTTTCCTTCATTGTGTTTTCAAATAAGTTTTCAATTTCTTGCTCTTCCTCTTCTCTTGTTGACACCCCCATGATTCAGATGTTTTAACATTTAAAGTTGTCCCAGAGGTTCCTAAGCCTCTCCTCATTTTTTTTTTGAATTCTTGTTTCTTCATTCTATTCCAGTTGAATGTTTATTTCTGTCTTTTTTTCCAAATTGTTGATTTAAGTCCCAGTTTTCTCCCCTTCACTGTTGTTCCCTGTATATTTTTCTTTATTTAATTTGTATAGCCTTCACTTCTTCATTTTGTGGCTGTATTCAATTGTTTCTGTGAGCATCCTGATTACCAATGTTTTGAACTCTGTATCTGATAGGTTGGCTATCTCCTTGCCACTTAGTTCCTTTTTTGGAGCTTTGGTCTGTTCTTTCATTTGGACCATATTCTTTGTCTTGGTGCACCTGTTATGTTGTAAGGGGCAGAGGCTTAGGTATTTGCCAAGGCAGGGCAGCCCACTTCTATGCTTTGTGGCATTGTATGTGGGGAAGGGGTTAGAGGGGGAACTGTGCTGCTTGCTTAACTCTCACCCCACTTTCAGTCACTTCCCTTGCCTCCCACAAGTCATGGTGTAGCCTGTAGTTCTTTGGCTACAAACCTGCACCACATGTTACTAGACTGAATATATAGGCAATTGTAACACAGTAGTATTTGTTTCAAAAACACATCTAAACATAGAAAAGATACAGTAAAAATACAATATAAAAGATAAAAACTTTTATACTTATGGGACACTTACCATGAATAGAACTTGCAGGACTGAAAGTTGCTTTGGAATAGTCAGCGAGTGGTGGGTGAATGTGAAAGTCTAGGACATTACACTGCTTTGGGCTTTGTAAACACTATACACTTAAGCTACACTAAATTTATAAGAAAAAATTTCTTAATAAATTAACCAGCTTACTTTTTTACTTTAGAAACGTATTTTTTAAACTTTGCAACTCTAATAGCTTAAAAAAACCATTTTATAGCTATACAAAAATATTCTCTTCATATCCCATTCTGTAAAAGTTCTATTTTTGTTTTTTATTCATTTTTTTACTTTTTAAATTTTTTTGCTAGAAATGGTGACACCAGCACATTAGTCTAGGTCTACACAGGGTCAGGATCATCAATATCCCTGTCTTCCACTTCCACATCTTGTTTTACTAGGTCTTTAGGGGCAATAACATGCATATGATAGCAATGCCTTCATCCGAATACCTCCTGAAGGACCTGTCTGAGGAGGTGTCACTCTTTTCAGAAGTGTGTTCGTGGTGGTTTGCTTGATTTGTTTCTTTTTGCATCATAGATTTGCTTGTAAACAAATAATGCACCGCGAACATGTCCATCTAGTAATGGAAACCTTTTGGTGTTGGGATCCATGTTTTCAAACTTTGTACAGAGCTTTTTGAGGTTTGTGAAGGCTGCTAACCCTTTGCTGTGAATGTTTGAGGTGGGGGCTGGTTCTACAGTTTCCTTTTCTCACCTCTTCCTCAGCTATGCATTTCTGCTGTAGTTCCAACAACTCATTCCAGTTTTTCAAGAAACATCTCTAGAAGGTCCTCAATGTCATCCTTACAAAGTGTGCCTGCCATCTCAGCCACAGCCTTGTTGATTTTTTGAAAAACTCATCCTTGACCAATCCTTTGAAGTCATGGGTAAACCTCTTACGTGTTGTCTTCCAAATGTCATTTATACACTGCTTGCTCATATCACCTCAAGCCCAAGCAAGGTTCTTGATGCAGTCATAGAGTAATCCTTCCAGAATTGCATCAGATTCTTCTCAGGGTCTTCCTCAGTTGGAGTGGGATAAGGTGCCCTTTGTAGTCAGCCTTAAAAGCTGCTCAGAACTTCTTGATCCATTTGTTGGATCAAAGAGGTGGTGGTTAGAGAAAGAAACACAACTTAGATGTTGGGATGAAGATCAGTAAAATGATTCTGGGATCATTATCAATATCAAAATCTTGAAAGATATGTTATTCTCCAAATAGTACTTACCCATTTCACTGGCATAGCAATTCAGGAGGGCATCTTGGGAGAGGGCCTGGACCATCTAGGACTTACTGCTCCTGTAGCACACTGGCAGTGGGTGCTTATGAATATGCTTGAAGGCGCTGGGATTCTCACTGTCACAGCTCATGAAGGGTTTCCATTTGTAGTCTATAGCATTGCCCCCGTTATCTTGTCCTTAAATGCCTTGAAATCTGGCATTGACTTGGCCTCCTTGTGAATAAGAGTTCTTTCAGGCTTCTGTTTCGAGATTAAGGAGGTCTCATCCACACTGAATATTTGCTCTGGCAAGTAATCTTACACAATGAGTTTAGAGTTTCCAAAAAGTCTTCAGCTGCCTTCACCTCAGCACTCACTTTCACATTATGTAATGAATAATGATTTTTGAATTGTTTAAACTATCCAGAGCTAGCACTAAATTCAACGTTGTAGTTGGGTCCAACCTTTTCTGTCAACATCACAAGCAAACCTTTTGCTTCGGCTGTGATTGTCACGATGCTGAGGAGGATGCTCTTGTGCCTGGTCTCCAACCCAGGTAATCGTAAGTTTTTCTATGTCTGGCATAGGCCCTTGTCAAGTTCTTGTTAGTCTTGATGCCTTCGAAGATCTGAAGCAGGTCCTTTAACAGCTTCCATCATTTGGTCTTATTTTTCAAGATCTTAGTCACGATGGAGTGGGGCATGCCTGACTGGCAAGAGCAGTAACCATCACTAATTTTCCACCTTTGTGGTCCTTAAATCACTTTCAATTTTGTTCCAGGTCAGTCACTTGATGTGTCCTGTTACTGGCAACATTAGCTGTGGACTTTCTAGTCTATCATGTTAAAATGGTTAAATGTCACTAGGTGATAGGAGTTTTTGATGTGCAGTCTGTCATTAACCGAACGATTGTTAATGCAGCAGGTGAAGGTAGTGCATTTATATGATATTCTATGGGATGTTCAGATTTCCTAAAATCTAGATTATAGTCAAAAATATACGGGTTAACATATCCCTAAAGAAAAAAAAAATGAATATTGTCAGTTTTATGTGTATGTGAACTATTTCTGGTCCTCTATCCTGATTGAAATAGAAAAAAAAATTACCAAATCAATGACTATATTTTATGTATCTGAGACCTAGTACCCCTTCTGTGTGCAGTCATTGGCTAAAAGTAAACCAGGAAGAGTGGCCTTGGTGTGAAAACTGAAGTGGATCCAAAAGAATGGCAGCTGGACATTGGCCAGCCAATATTTTTCACAGGTAGTTTTAGGAGAGGTCTGATTGGCAAACCTCCATGGCTGCCACAGTGCTCGTGGAGAACAAAATAGTTCTGAAGGAGAAAATAAACTGGAAAGTAAAATCCCCTGGCATCCCTACCCCTCCTCCTGCACTTAATCCCTAGAAGGAATCACTGGCAACATTTTCTTGCATATCCTTTCAGAATTTCTAAATTCATTTATTACAAGCATATCTGTTTTCCTTAACTCAATGGGATCATGATATAAACAGTGTTCCATACTTTGCAATATATCTTTAATAGCTTGCCATACAAGTAGGTATATTCCTACTTCAGTTTTTAAACTGCTGCATAAAATTCTATTGGCTTCTACCATAATTTATTATCTTGGCTAAGTTATACAAAACATTGCCATGTTCTTTCAACAAACTTTCCCTCTGTTGAAATTTGTTTCTGTTAAGGCAACCAAAGAATTCTAATGCAAGAAACGAAACTGAGGACAATACTATAAATTTTATTTGACAGATTTTCTTAAGATAACCAGTTGAAAATCATTTAACACAAATTGATCATTGCTGGAGAGGTAAGCCTTTGGAGGAGAAATCTGTGTACTAATGGTTAAAAAAAAGTACCTTGGAAAACTGGAGAAGCTTTCTATAGTTATATCTAAAGTGAATCCCAAAATATGGTTATGTGATTCATTATCAGAGGATGAGAATAACAGATAAGAGTAGATTAAAAGTAATAGTAATAATGGCTTCCTTTCACAAGCCGGAAGTCTTGGGATGACTTGACTGGTACTATATCTAATGGAGGATAAGCCGGATTATAATAGGGATATGGTAAAATTAAAGAATTGCCAAATCTAATTAACATCTAGGGACTATAAATTGCCAAGAAGTAGTCACTTGTACCAGTTCAATAAAATTAATTGAGTATTTAAACACACAGGGATATATTAAAAACCCATAGTTGGTGTAAGTAGGGTATGGGATCATAATGAAAACAAAGAAAGGAAAGGCTGCCAACCATTTCAGTTTTTCCAAAACAATTTTCATGGTCTTTAATTTTATTTCACTATATACTCCACTCCATCTCTAAGTCTACAGAGAAATCCATTTGAATGAAAACACAAGCCAACATTAGCCAGTCAGAAATATTTAATATATATTGTTGGCACGGGTAATAAACATTTTATAAATTCAATTTATGTATAAGCAGACAAATTAGCATGATTCTAGACTGCTTGATGTAAGGTGTCTCTCCCAAAAAGTCTAATATAATATATACAGAGACTAGTCTGGGTTCAACAGACCTGACTTTTGATAATGTAAATAATATAAATACAGTATTCCCAGAGCAGAGTTATACAAAGTTCCCAAGTTCAGGGAGCTTGTAATGAGGTCAGCTAATAAGACCATTCAAGTCTATTGTTTGCCAAGTAGTCTCTAATAACCCTAGCCTAATCATTTGACAAGAATCATATGCATATATAGTGAACAAATTTAGGGCAGTCTAAATTTTAGTTTTGAAACATACTAGGTCTGAGATTGTGGACAAGTTAACCTCTCTGAGGTTAACCTCTCTTTTTTTTTTTTTTTAATCTGCAAAAGATGATCAAGACGGTTTTTTTTTGTTTTAAGAGTCTTGTTAGTAGCATTTGAAACATAACTGATAATAATTAAATAGGTGTCCTAGAATTTCTCCCCTCTGCACTGAAGGATCATAAAAGAACTAATTATAAGTGACATTCTTTGTCTTCCACTAGTATTAAAAGTTGTGGACAATTAAAAACAAATTGCATAATATTAACAGTAAAAAGGCAATCCTCAGAGTGGAAGAACATTTTTGAGTCAAGTATCTGATAAGGTATTAATATCCAGAATATATTGAGAACTGCTAAAATTCAACAATAGAAAAACAACCCAATTAAAAGGGCAAAGAACTTGGATAGATATTTGTCCAAAAAAGATGTACAAATGGCCAATAAGCACATGGGGAAATGCTTGCTATAACTAATGATTAAGAACATGCAATCAAAACTACAGTGAAATATCACCTCATACCCATTAGAATGACTAGTAAGTGCTGGCAAGATAGGTCATTTCTTAATACAGATAGGGTTTCCCACAAGAAGATGTGGGAGTAGGTGGTTTTCTTAAAGTTATAGAACAATAATTGAAGGAAATGAAATGACTGGGGAATATCAATACAGAGATGGTTTCTTGTTTTACTCAAGATAAAAATTGAAAGATTAAGACATAGGTTTAGAGGAATTAAGTGACCTTCCAATGGTCACATAGTAGCAAAACCAAAATAAAAACTAGCATTTTGTTGATTGTTAGTGACTGCTCTCAGAGAGGGGGTTTCAAGCTGGTAAAGAAATCAATTGGAATAGCTCTGCATACCCAGGAAGTGAGAATGAAATACCTTTTATTAAGTGTTGTAGTAGGCAGAATCCTAAAACACGCCCCAAGATTCCCATCCCCTGGTGTGCATTTCCTGTATAGTTCCCTCTCCTTGAATGGGACCTATGAATATAATGGAATATCAGTCCTGTAATTAGGGTTATGTAATATGACAGGTGAAAAGATTTTGCTGTTGTAATTAAGGCCTCTAATCAGTTGACTTTAAGTTCATCAAAAGGGAGATTATCCTTGGTGGGCTCTACTTAATCATATGAACTCGTTAGAAGAAGATCTAAAGGACTGAGACAGGAAAATTTAGAGATTTGGAGAGGCAGAGACACTCTGTTGGCCTTGAAGAAACAGTGCCACGTGGAGAAGAGAAAAGTGGGGATGGCCACATGGCACAGAGCAATTAGAGTCAAAGCCTTCAGTCCTACAATCACAAGGAACTGAATTCTGCCAACAGTTGAGGAACCTGAGCCTCAGATGAAATTGCAGCCTGGTGAGACCTCGAGGAGGCCTGTTCCCAGACTACTGACACATGAAAACTATGAGATAATAAGTATCTACCTGTTGTTTCAAACCACCTAACTTGTGGTTTTGTTATATAGCAATAGAAACATAATATATATTTTTATAGCAAAAAGATGTATATGAATTAAGTATATATTTAAATATATTTAGTAATTATATGGTAAATATATATATTTTACATTTATAGTCACATGTATTTTCTATTTTTACATAAGTAATATTTTTTCCAACAAAAGTTATAGTAGATGTTTATTTAAAGTAATATATTTACAACCCAGATGGTTCTAAATTGTACACTTCAGGTTTAACTGGCATTAAAATACTGAGGATAGATGCATCCACACATTCGATTACATGATTATTTGCCCATTCTTCTCTTTTTTTTTAAGATTTTATTTATTTATTTTTAGGGAGGGAAGGGAGAGAGAGAGAGAGAGAGAGAGAGAGAGAGAGAGAGAGAGAGAGAGAGAGAGAAACATCAATGTGCAGTTGCTGGGGGTTATAGCCTGCAACCCAGGAATGTACCCTGGCTGGGAATCGAATCTGGGACACTTTGGTTCCCAGCCTGCGCTCAATCCACTGAGCTACGCCAGCCAGGGCTCTTTCTTTTCTTTCCCAAATGACCTCTTTCAGATATGGTTCAAGGTAGGGTTTATCCTCCTCATATTTTGTCCGCTGCTCTTAGGCAAGATCTGTGCCTCATGATCAGGTCCAGTGCTCTCTTAATGGGAAACACCCTGTCATTATACAGGTTCTCTGGAAACCTTCTTATGGCTTCTTTCACATCACCATTCACATGTATCGTATCATCTCACATTAACCCCAGTTTATTGAATCCTGCAGCACTGTAGTACCATTTTCAAGTACCTTCCAGCTACCGGCTTGATGCTGCAACTGCAGGCCTGCTCGCTGTTTTGACTGGACACTGATGCATTGCCTACTCCATAAGTAATATATTTTATACTATCAAAGTATAGTACATACATTCTATATGTGGCAATATTGTGCTGCCTTGCCTGAGGGATCCAGTATATTGAATTTAGGGTACTAGCATTGTATAGTGGAAAGAACACAGGACTGAGAGACAGGAAGTAGTATTTTGGCTGGCTCAGCAAATAACTAATTACACAATCCTAAATACTGTATTTGACCATGTATAGTACACAGTTTTTGCCCAAGTTTTTGAGGGAAAAATAAGGATATGCATTATGCATGGGTAGCACTAATTATGTATCTATATAAATGTTTTTAAATCTTTTACTTATGCTTATGTGTTAGAAGTGTAATTCTGGAAAGCAATAATGGTATCTGTGTATTCAAAAATAAATGCTAAAATTCCTTTATAATACAAAAAACAAGTATCTAAATATAAATAAACAAATAATTGGATTAAAGAATTAAGATGAAGGATTTTTTTTTCCTGAAAGTTTGGGCCAAAAACACGGGTGCAGATTATACATGGCAAAATACAGTAAGTCAGTTAATCTCCTGGGGCTTCAATTCCTCATCTGGAAAAAGAAGAAATTAGATGGGGTTAATTCTGATATTCCCGATAGCTTTAACCTATATTAACCTTCCATTCTATATGTAAGATGTAGTTGAACCCAAAAGGGAAGATAAGCTTTCCAAAGTGGTGACAGTTAAAGGTCAGGTCAGAAAAGATGAGGGAGGGACGAGGAGGAGTAAGAGAGAATCTCGCCCACACTCTTTGAGCATGCCTGTGTCCCCCTTTCCTCAGGCTTGTACTTTACTCCTATCCTAAGCTCTTAAGTGTCCAAATGAGATCTGTACCCAGGGGAGCAGTGGGCAGTGGCAGCTCACCTGGGCTTATCTCCTGATCCTCTCTCCAGGGGCCCACCCTTTGCCTTACTATCCCAAGCTTTACTTTAATAAACTTACTCTCACTTTCACCTGGAAAAGAGAGAGAGAGAGAGAAAGAATCTATGGGAGCAGAGTCAAAATCATGCAAGAGGTGAGTTTCTAAATGCAGCTGGGACATGAATTGTGACAAACGTAACTTGCCAGTCTTTGGCCTCTGAACAGGTCACTGGCAATAAATATCCTGTACTTTCTATAACCTTCTGGTCTAAATGAGAACACCAAGATAACTACAATACTACTCTGAAAGCAAGAACATATTTTAGACCCTTTATAGGTACTACATGCTGCTCTCAGCCCACAAACAGCTGTCAGGTTCAAAATGCAATGGCCCAGTTCAGAGACCTGCTCCCCCGTCAATGCCAGGAGAATTGGTATTGGCAGCTATTATAGAGTAAAAGGATGGAGGAACTGCCAAGTAGTCTTCCTAGTAAAGACATATATTTTATATATTTTTAAAAAATCTGACATAATTGAAGCGGGTTGAGTCAAGGACATGTTGTTCTTAACGAGCTCTAAAGCTTTTCTGCTTCAAAGATAGAACACAGTATGTGGCTGAAGGCCTTGGGATTCATTTGTGTTTTCTTCTGCTTTTGCTTAGACTGTATAACTAATCTCTTCAATATCAAAGGAAGAAGTTTCTTTTTAATTCACCAATTCTTTAGTTAGGTAAATACCAGTACTTTTAGAAAAAATATTATTGCTATGTTTTTTAAAAATTAAGAATGATGGTGTCCTTACCATTGTGGCTCAGTTGGTTGGGTGTCACTGGTTCAATTCTTGTTTGGGACATATGCCTGGGTTGTGGGTTCGGTCCCTGGCTGGGGTCTGTACAGGAGACAACCGATCCATGTTTCTCCCTCACATTGATGTTTCTGTCCCTTTCTCCCTTCCTTCCCCTCTCTCTGAAAATAAATAAAATCTTAAAATAAAAAAGAAATGATGGTATTGAAACAGTTTTGGAGATGATGGTGATGGTTACCCAACAATATGAATATCCTAATGTCACTGAACGGTACACTTAAAATATGGAAAATTTTATGTTTTACTCTAATTTTTTAAAATTAACAAATGTCTGTAACAGTTCAATCATTAGTTTATAAGGCACCCATTTTACCACATCTTTCATCAGCATTAGAAATCTTGAAAAATTTGTTTTTAAAAAGAGTGATGGTGTTATATTGCAAGTCAATGAATTCTAATAGTAATATTTTCCAAGGACACATCCAAAATCCTCCTAAAGTCCTGCTATTAGACATTTTTGTTCTTTGAAATAATGTTTTTGAGGCATTTCAGACTGAGCTTAATATCTTGTCCTGCTTCCCACAGTTTGCGTCACTTTATCCCCACAGCCCGATCTCTAGGTCAAATTCTGGTCTGTGGTAAAACATCTTAAATATCTCTTGTCCAGCAATAATACTTGGCATCAAATGATGTTTGTTACTGGCAAGATTCTGATATTATACTCCATTTTTGGTAATTGGATTTTTGTTGTGTCTCCTATGGCTGAATGCCTGTTTTGGTAACTTTCCCATTATCCTATATGCTCTATGATTAAATTCAGACTTTCACTTAAGGGCATTTCAAAAGTCTGCTATGTGCCATGCACATTTTAGATGCTGTTGTTAAATCAGTGAATAAAAAAATAATCCTTACCATCATTTACTTCGTAGTACGGCAGGGGAAACAGTAAATTATAAATGTTATTAAGATGGAAATGTGCCTACAATGTTTGAGGATCAGTGATGAGGCCAGTAGAAGGGAGAGGCAATGAAGGGTCAGGTTAAGCAGAGCCTAAAAATAACTGCAGACACATTGTTTTATTTTGGAAGACATTGAGAAGCATTGGACAGTTTTGATCATAAAGGCAATATGATCAAACTTACATTTTGAAAGGATCATTTTAGCTACATTGTTGATATATGCTCTGGATAGTCAGTCACAGGGAGACTACTGCGTAATAATACTGGCAGCAGGACTTCTGCATCTGGCCAAGGTGAAGAAACAGAGACTGAATTCACCCTGCCATCTGAAGCAATAAGGAAGTAGGACATAATAGAGAGAACAATGGTTTTCTGATATTGGACATCAGGTAGCACAAGGGACTATTTCCTTAGAGGTGGGCAACAACTCAGGTGAACCCTGTGATTGCCCAGCTTACTATCTGGGGAATTTTCAGGTCACAGTGCAGTGGAAGGGAATCTAACAGGAGCCTACCAGTCTCACTGAGTTAAGAAATGCAACTGAGAATCAGAGGGCCAACGTAGCTAGAATTCCCAGAGCAGAGTACCAGACAGGAAAGAGCTGCCCAGAGAAAGTACAGAGATCTGTGGAAGGTCTTCCTGAGTTTTTGGGTGAGTACTGATCAGCACATGAATGTGAAGAAACAACCCAATGGCAGAGGAAAAAAACAAAACACCTGAAATTATTGGTGGGAAGTCCCTAGGACTCACAAAAGGACCAGAATAGTTTGTGTTCCCACCAGCCAAGTATATCACTGGACAAAAAGTAGGGAACTCTAGTAAATTTTCCATTTCAGTTATTTTACTTTTGAAGTTCAGAATCTATTTTGGTTCTTTAAAAACTTCCTGAAAAAAACATTTCTGTGTTTTTTTACTGATATGCTCTACTAGCTGAGGTATCTTTTTCTCATGCTTTCTTTTCTTTAGACATGGTTTCCTTTAACTCTTTGAACATATTTAAAATAATTCATTTAAAGTCTTTATCTAGTAACTACAGCATCTGGGCTTTTTCAAGGACCACTTGTATTGATTTTCTTTTCATGTGTATAAGTCATATTTATTTATTTATTTATTTATTTATTTTAGATTTTATTTATTTATTTTTTAGAGAGAGGGGAAAGGAAGGAGAATGAGAGGGAGAGAAACACCAATGTGTGGCTGCCCCTCACATGCCCCCAACTGGGGACCTGGCCCATAACCCAGGCATATGCCCTGACTGGGAATCTAACCAGTGACCTTTTGGTTCGCAGGCCTGCACTCAGTCCACTGAGCTACACCAGCCAGGGCTCATATGTATTTTTTCTTGTAATTTTTTTGTTGAGAATTACATATCTCACATCAGGTGATATTTCTGGAAATCAGGTTCTCCTGCTTCCCCAGAGTTTATTATTTTGCTGCTTTTTCTATTTTGTACTTGTTTAGTGCCTTTTTTTTTTACTAATTCCATAGAAGTTTTCAATGTTAGAGTTTTTCAAAGTCTCTATGGACATCTCATTCTGCAGCTTTTCCTTTTAAGTTTTTCCACTGGTCCATTGTTTGTGTCATCATCGCAGACAGCTGTGATATTTAAAACACAGCAGTCAGGTCAAATAATGACATTCATTTGGGAATGAGATCCTTTCTGCTTCCCCCAGGATTAGGAAAGTAGGCTGTTATATCTCAAGGCTACAGTAGAACTGGGAGTGAGGGAGAGGACTAAGGTAAATTAATATCCACAAAGCTCATTGCTCTCACCAGGATCCAGCTGTTTTTCTTAACCAAATGTCGACTGGATTGCTACAAGCCTATGGTTAATTTTGATTCTGACCATTCTTTTTTTTTGCTAGGTGTTTTTGTTGCTTTTATGGAGGGATAAACTTTTAGAGGTCTTTACTGTATGATATATATATTTTTCTTTTTCAGAAGTCACCCCAATGAGGTCTTTTGCTCTCATTTTTCACTTATTTCTATTTATTAAGTGCTTACCATAGCCAGACACTGTTTTAAGTGGGCTGAGGATACAGCATGTTCTTCTCTGGGCTCACATGTTACACAACCACAGTAATAAAATAGTGGTTTATGGTATAATGTAAGATTATCTAGTACTGCTGTGAGGAGTTTTTACCCTACTTATTCTCTTAAGCAGTCAATTAGTGAAAATGTACTAAATGCTTACTCTGTGTCCAGCATTGCTGAATTTCTAGGAAACCTTTAATTGTTCTTTCCCATTGATCCCTTATAATCTTTTCCAGAAGAAAGTTTATAGGAAGCACTTCCATTTGTTTCACCACTTTTCCACTTACCTCATAATAGTTCCATCAGATTCAGAAAGTGTGGTTTGATATGGACAAGCAAGTGTCTCATAGAGGAAATGATAGAGTTGGGACTGAGAGAGAAGGTCTTATCTTTCACAAAGAAGACTTTTTTTTAATTTGAAAGAATTTAAAGTTAAAAAGTAAAAATAAAAGTATAATGAAAACCTAGATAAATTTCACTGAAGCTCCTCAGTTACATGCAGTCCTCCCCTGAATTTTCTCTATAAATCCAACCCAGCCCAGAGATCTATCTTCTAAATGAGAATACTTATCATCAGTAGCACACCTTAGGTACAAATTCATACGCTGCTCGTGGCATGTCTTTAGTATTTGTTGTTTGTTACTGGACTTTGCATATGTGAATATTTTATGTTATGAAATATTTCCTTTGGAGTCAAACAAAAGGTCTTTGAGTGTATTCCCTATTTCCTATTGTGTCCAACATCCTGAAGGTATTACATACACTATCAATGAATATTATACATAGATAGAGATATATAAAGAGAGCTATAATTGGCTCACATGTTTGCGGAAACTGTCAAGGCCAAAACTGTAGGGTAGCCTGGCCCTATCTCCAAATACTGCCACATTCTGAGATATGGGAAGTTAGGTCTTCAATATACAGATTTTGCAGGGACACAATTCAGCCCACAACAGTCATCAATATGTTGAAAAAAGTCCTTCTCTCTGAGTATAATCTGAACATGTGATCTCTTATGATTCTCCCTTACCTCTTTAAATGTAAACTTTTAGGGATTTTTGTGTGTGTGTGTGCTTTAGGAAACTAAATGATTCATTTACTGCCTGGGTTTGGGTGTGGTTGGGTGGCAACCTTATTTTCCTAATGCATTCATATTTGAACTTTGACACATTGTATGTTTCACTCAAATGAATTTGAGAAAAGGAAAAGTGAAGCCTATAATTAGTAGAGAAGGGTGGAGGAAGCACAGAGGCAAGCAGGGAATGGCCCTAGCTACAGCTGGTTCCTCCCTTCTTTTTCCCCAGTATTATAATTTGATTTGATTAATCCCCTGCTCTCCAGAGCTAGAGCCTCAGTTCAGTAGTTCTTGAGTGGGACAGAAACAGGCCCCTCTCTTCTGGCCTCTGGTATGAGGAGAGCAGGAAGCTGGCTTGCTGAGAATACCATTCCCTAGGGGTTGTACCAAGGTATATCCTAGGAACTTGCCAAGTAAAGTAGCTTTTAGGAGAGCAAAGAATTCAAAGAAAATGTTAGTGGATGAGAGACCAAAGACTGTATGTGAAAAAAGTAGAAATAATCTAGAAATGAGAAAAATAACATCCTTGAGTAGAATGGTGTGGACAAAATATAAAATATATTTAAAAGGATCAGGAAAACTGGAATTATAAAAAAAAAGAACTCCAAACATACCAGAATATTTAAAAAATTGTTTAAAGCACATATTATTGATTATGCTATTACAGTTATCCCATTCTTATTTTCTCCCCTTAATCCCCCTTCACCTTGTACCCCCATTCCCTCCAGCATCAGCCCTTAGTTCATGTCCATGGGTCGTACATATAAGTTCTTTGGCTTCTCCATTTCTCATACTATTCTTAACCTCCCCCTGTCTATTTTTTACCTACCATTTATGCTTCTTATTCACTGTATCTTTTCCCCCATTATCCCCCACTTCCTCCCTGCTGATAACCCCTTATGTGATTCTGTTCCTGTTCTACTTGTTTGTTCAGTTTGTTTTTGTTTTTTATTTTTTAGGATCAGTTGTTGATAGTTGTGAGTTTGTTGTCATTTTACTGTTCATATTTTTTATCATCTTTTTCTTAGATAATTCCCTTTAATGTTTCATATAAAAGGGCTTGGTGGTGATGAACTCCTTTAACTTGGCCTTGTCTGGGAAGCACTTTATCTGCCCCTCTATTCTAAATGATAGCTTTGTTGGATAGAGTAATCTTGGAAGTAGGTCCTTGCCTTTCATGACTTTGAATACTTCTTTCCAGCCCCTTGCCTATAAGGTTTCTTTAGAAAAATCAGTTGATAGTCTTATGGGAACTCCTTTGTAAATACCTCTCTTTTCTTGCTGCTTTTAAGAGTCACTTTTTGTCTTTAATCTTTGGCAATTTAATTATGATATGTCTTGGTGTGTTTCTCTTCAGGTCCAACTTCTTTGGGACTCTGAGCTTCCTGGACTTGTATGTCTATTTCCTTTGCCAGATTGGGGAAGTTTTCTTTCATTATTTTTTCAAATAAGTTTTCAGTTTCTTGCTCTTCCTCTTCTCCTTCTGGCACCCCTATGATTCAGATGTTGGAAGTTTAAAGTTGTCCCAGAGGTTCCTCAGCCTCTCCTCATTTTTTTAAATTCTTGTTTCTTCATTCTGTTCCAGTTGAATGTTTATTTTTTCCTTTTGTTCCAGATCATTGATTTGAATCCCAGTTTCCTTACTTTCACTGTTGTTCCCTGCATATTTTCCTTATTTCACTTTGTATAGTTTTCACCTCTTCCTTTACTTTGTGGCTATGCCAATCATTTCTGTGAGCATCTTGATTACCAGTGTTTCGAACTCTGCATCTGATAGGTAGGTTAGCTATCTCCTTGTCACCTAGTTCTCTTTCTGGAGTTTTGATTTGTTCTTTCATTTGGGTCATATTTCTTTTGTCAAATTTTTTTCTTTACTGTTACTGATGAATGCTTATCATCACTAATTTTTTGGTGTGGATAAACTGGAAATTTATATGAGGACTTCTGAATAACTATTATACATTACATACATACTTTTGCCTAAGATTATATGTAGCATAAGATAATAAGCTATTATAATATAATAAGATAATATATAAATAATATATAATTGATATAATTCTTCCTCCAGCAGTACTTTTATGGTTTACAGTTAAGGTCCACATTCAAGAACCCTTCCAGGTTAGAAATTATGATGCCTATTTAGACTGAAGCCCTCAAGCAAGGATTCTGATACCCAGAACAAAACTAAGTGAGCTAACCCCTTACAGAATCACCATTAACATGGCTATTTTATCTGTATGTGCCACGTGATATTCCAGGGATAGGTTTATGCAACCTAAATTTTGAAGGTTATTAAATCCTGGACTTCTCCACTTCTCTCCACTAAATTCCAGGCAAATTAATGTAATACTACATTAAATAGGCTTTAAATGGATCAGAAGAGATAAATATCTTTGGTGGGCCAATTTGACTGACAAAACAACTCCCAATGGGAGAGCAGGTAGCCTCCTGCAGACAAGCTGGTATTATTGGAGCTGAGTGATTCCCCTTACCAAAAAGCAGAAACAGAGTAATGGGACAAAGTAGAGACAAGACTTCCAAAAATCAAGCTTCCATCCTGTTTCTATTGTATGCCAGTGTTATGGGGAAACTGCACTCATGGGGAGCTCCGGGAGTAGTCATGTTTAATTTCAAAAGCAGTTTGATTCATATTGAGAGTAAACAGAGAGGTTTCCTGATTCCAAAGCAAAATAGCTACTAGTTAGATCAGGAAATGTAACTGATAGGAAAGTTTTGGACTATATTAATATAAATATTAACTAATGAAGCATATTTGAAGTTTCCCCTTCCCCCAGCTTTACTGAGATATAATGAATTGAAATACATATGTTATGAAAATGATTACTACAGCAATGTTAAAAAACACATCCATCACCTCATATAGATATCATTTTTTGTGTGGGTGGTAAGAACATTGCTTTTGTTGCTTGTGCTTTGGGTGTCATATATGGCCTATGTTTTTATGCCAGCACCATACTGTTTTGATTACTATGGCTTTATAGCTTGATTTCATGAGGTATTATGACTCTAACTTTGTTCTATCTTCAGATTACTTTGGCTATTTGGGTCTTTTTTAGTTCCACGTAAATTTTAGAATATTTTTTCTATTTCTGTGAAAAATGCCATTGGATTTTTGATAAAGATTACATTGAGTTTATATATCACTTTGGATAATATGGGCATCTTGACAATATTACTTCTTCTGATCGATGAACATGAGATAGCTTTCCATTCATTTATGCTTTTCAATTTTTTTCATTAATGTCTTATAGTTTTCAGTGTACAGATCTTTCACATTCTTAGTTAAATTAATTCTTAAGTATTTTATTAGTTTTTATGTTATTGTAAATAGGATTATTTCTTTTTCAGGTAGATTGTTGTTTGAACTTTCTGGGCATCTGGACCCCTCCAGCAGTTAAAAGCTATCTGACACCTATACTATGTGGACGTCTCAGGGAAGGGTAGACTGAAAAGGAAAGAGTAAGTATAGGATAGAAGTATGGATTTAAAAATAAGTAGTTATTAATAATGAAATAATGGAATATAGTTCAGGATATATCAACATTCTGGGTTTTATGTTTCTCTAGATCGGTATTCATTTTCACGTATACCTTCAGTAGACTATGAGTGTGTTTGTAATAAAATGATTTACTGAAGAATCTGATGTGGACTAAAATCTAAATCAGATGTACTGGTTTTCCCTTGTGTCTACATCTGTCTGAGATTCCAGAGGCAACCACAAAGTGTTCCACACCTACCCGTGACTTCGGAATGTGCGCGTCTGTGTGTGCCTCTCGTGTGTTTGTTGCGGGAATGAGGGAGGCTTGGAGGGATTATTTTAAACTGTAGAAATGAGTTTTCTAGGGTAATCCAACCAAGGCTCTGAGGTAATGTTTATGGAAGAGATCCTGACCTTACCAGTACTCACTAGTACTGACTGATTGAAAGTTTTCTAAGTGTTAGTTATTAAATGTGGAGATAAAATAATTAGCAAGAGAGTCCCTGCCCTCAGAACTTATATAGTCTATACATACTGGAGAGGTTTCAAATGAATGTAGATGTGTATCTCATGTTCTGGGCCTTTGCTAACTAACTACTCCAGGCTGGAGATTAAATTTAACATTCGCTCTTTTACTTATGCATCGCTGCTTCTATGGATATATCTTAAAGAAAATTATGGATGATGAAACACAGAGGCAGCCTCTCATATTTTCTGAGCAACTCTCCTTTCCCATCAAGGGAGAGTTCATCTGGATTCATTCCACAGAGAGCTCATTATTGTTGGCATCTTATTTCTTCTACCCCATATGGTTAGTATTTCATTTTACTCCTGGTAGCAGAATACCAAATTAAAATTGCTAACAATAGGCTCAAAGAAGTCCTGGGAGGAACAGATGGCAAAAGAGGATGAAGAGAGAAAGGAAGAGAGTTTCATGGCCTTTTTCTGGTGGACACTAGTAAGGGGAATGCAGAAGAGAGGTTGGCATTCTGCACCTTTCTTACCAGCCTTGCTCAAACCTCCAGGAAGGCTCCCTCATTACGTGCTCTCAGCTTCAGCCTTACAGCAGCAGTTCTCAGAGTGTGGTCCCTGGACCAGCAGCATCAACATCACCAGAGAACTCGTTCAAAATGCATTCACAGGCTCCACCACAGACCAAGGCATCAGAAACTCTGGGGCAGGGGCTCAGCAAAATGCGCTTCAACAGGCGTTTTGTCATATCTTCCTTCTTAGTAAGTCCATTGAGACAAACTATGGATTTTTCTTCCCACAGTATGTGAAGTTAGCTTTAGGAAAAAATAATGGTGCCACTAATTATGAAATCATCCCAAACAAGAGTCCCAAACAGAGAAGAAATATTGAAAGACTTTAGGAGATCAGGGCTAGAGGTAGTTAATTTGTAGGAATGAAGAGATGGATGGGATGTGGGATCATCTTTGACCTCCGCTCCTCATTTGTGCATTCACACTGAATATGTAGGCTAGGAGAAGACAGATAAGCTTTGTCACTCCAAAGGATTTTACAGTAGAGGTGAGGAAAAGAGGAATGCAAGTAAAGAGTGACAGGGCAAGAAGGCTAATGCTGGGGGTCACATTCATTAGGCCCTGAAATTTGGGCATAGAAGAATTAGTTTAACTGGAGCAGTGGATAATATGAGGTAGGTTGGAAATGCCTTCGTGGAGATGCTGGCTGAATCTGGAAGGACAATGAGAAATTCTCCAGGTGGAAAAGGAGAAAAGGCAACCCAGGCAAAGGGAAAGGATGGCACGGACAAAAGCACAGGCATGACGAAGATGTCTTTCAAGGTTTCTCCTGTCTGCTTTGCTGTGCCTCTTTGCGCCTTCTGCAGGTCATGTGGAACCCTCAGTGCACCCTCATGGAAACAAACATCTGTCTAGAAATCTTTTTCTTTTTAATGAAAGTTGCAAGCTTTTTTAATTTAATATATATTAGAACTAATTTACTTTGTACTATTTTTACCACCCTCAAGATCTTTCTTTATTGCTATTATTTTAATTTTTAATTGTGATAAAAAGTATATAATGTAAAATTTACTGAAGCACAGAGAGGTTAATAACTGTTCATGGGTCACACAGCAAATAAATGGCATTCACTGTACAGATTCTGTGCACCATTATCTCTCTTCTGTAAGAATGGTGTCTTCTGGTTGCCAAGGCAATAGATAGCTGTTTTAAATCTCTCTTAGCAGCAAAGTTGACTTCCTAGAAATCCAAGCTAAATACATTTAGTATAAATTAACACCCCTCCCTAACTCAGGCATTACTATTGTTTCATTATATGACCAATATATTACTGGATGTACAAGTAGCCTCCATAGCTGGAACCATACCTGTCTCCATTCTTTTTTTTAAATTTTTTAAAAAATATTTTATTTGTTTATTTTTAGAGGTAGGAGGAGGGAGAGAGAAAGAATTGGAGAGAAACACCAATGTGTGAAAGATACATTGATCAGTTGCCTCTCACATGTCCCCAACTGGGGCCCTGGCCCACAACCCAAGCATGTGCCCTGACTGGGAATTGAACTGGTGACCTTTTGGTTCGAAAGCCGGCTCTCAATCCACTGAGTCACACCAGTCAGGGCTCCATTCTAGCTTTTCTCTTCAAGCTACAGGATTGGAAAATGTTCGATAGAGTCCCAAAGTTAACAAATCTTGTCTGATGGCACCAGGGGGCCAGGGTGAAAGAAGATTCATGGCTGGAGGCACTCTGCTGGGATTTTAGAAAAGCTGACAGCAGTAGTCATGTGTGGTGGTGGGCCCTGAATGAGTTAAAAAGGGAAGAGGGAGGAAAAATTTAGAGTCAGAAAATTCAAAATAAGAGAGAAGGAAAATGTGCCAAAGGAATTAGGCTAATGTTCCACAGAACTTTTTATTTTTAATTTCCTTTGTTTTGACATGTGAAAAAAAAATGCCTCATCCCTACATTATAACTCAGAATGAACCATGTGTTGCTTTAGGCTGTGATTTATCCTTTAAAGTGGTTAAAATTGACTTAAATGTCTTTTATATTTATTTTATTTGATGGCTTTTCCAGAGATCTTCATTTATGGTTCCTGAAGTCTAGCAGGGTAGCACAGAAGTAAACGAGTGTCACTGTGCTCCAATACAGCTCTTCATACGAAGCCTGTGGCAGGATGGGTGTGACCTGCAGGCCGTGTCTGTCAAACCGGGTCTTCTGTCTTCTGCCTTAAGAGCTCCCTTCAATATTGTTGGAAGCACAGATCTGCTAGTAATAAGCTCTTTCAGCTTTTGTGTGGCTGAAAAAGTCTTTTCCCCCTTCATTATTAAAAGATGTTTTTGTTGGGTACAGAATGCTCGATTTCCTTTTATTTTCTTTTACTATTTTAAAGATGTCAATCCCTTATTTTATGCCTACCATTGGAGAAGTTTGTTATAATTCTTATCTTTGTTCTTTTCTATATATCTATATAGTGTGTCTTTTTTTTTTTCTGGCCGTCTTTAAGTCTTCCTCTTCATCTCTGATTTTCAGCAGTTTGAATATGATGTGATTTTGCTATTTATCTTACTTAGAATTCTCTATGATTCTTGGATCTGTTTTTGATGTCTCTCATTATCTTTGGAAACTTCTCATCTGTTATGTCTTCAAACCCTTATTCTGTTTGTTCTCTTTTTCTTCTAGGATTCCAGTAACATGTCTGTTAAGCCATTTGATATTCTTCTGCAGGTCTTCAATACTCTGTTCTATTCTTTTTCAGTTTTATTAAGAAATAATTGGCATACGCAACTGTGTAAGTATGAGGTGTAGAGCATGATGATTTGATTCACATATACTGTGAAACAATTACCAAAATAGGTTTAGCTGACATCCATCATCTCATAAAGGTACAATTAAAAGAAGAGAAAGAAGAAAATAAAAAAGAATTTTTTTCTTTGTTGTGAGAACTCTTAGGATTTACTCTCTTAATAACTTTCCCATACATCATACATCAATATTAACTATAGTCATCACATTATACATTATATCCCTGGTACCTATTTATTTTATAACAGCAAGTTTGTATCTTTTGACTATTTCTCTCTACTTCTTTCTCCTACTGGTCACCTCTGATAATCTCAAATCTGATTTTTTTATTTTAAAGGTTGTACATATAAGTGAGATCACACAGTATTTGTCTTTGTCAGGCTTATTTCACTCAGCATAATGCCTTCAAGTTCCATCCATGTTGTCACAAATAAGACTTCCTTATTCTTATGGCTTTTCCTACAGTGACAGATAATACTGTCCTCTGTGCCTATACTACTGAGGAAGCCTTTTTTCAGACTCATCCCGCACCCAGTCTTTCTTGTGTGTATCTGGTAAAGGTCATGGAAAAGAGCTTGTCAGTAAGTACCAGCTTCCCTTGCTAAAGGCCTCACACTAGGCCTTTAGTAATTCATGGAATCTGTAGCTGCGTTATTCTTACTTGCTTCCGTAATGACCCATAGACCTCCCAGGCTCTGGTGGAGATGAGCCGTCCACATGTCCAGTCTCTGCTCTGCAGGAACTGTGCCTTCTTGGATTGCAAGCTACTTGTTTGACCTGCAATGTCAGCTGAGCTTTTAGATTCAACATTTTGGTTCAAAGTGAGTTGTGATTTTGCAGTTTATCTGGCTTTTCCTCATTGTCAGGGGGGAAAGAGTGCTCTTTCAAGTTTCCAACACCCTAAGTGGAAGTGGACTTCATACATATTTTGTGTCATATTCCCCCTCCCCCTCCCCCAGCCACTCAGGATTGCAAACAATCCACCTTGTCATGAAAACATTATTTCTAATAGCTGCATGTTATTGCTTTATATTAATGTGGCAAATTATTCAACAAAATTCAATTATTGGACATTTGATTAGACAAATGGACAAAATCATTGGACTTAATGTTCCATTTTCCCAACATCTTTACGCCAACCATTTCCTGTAGTAGTGGATTCCTTTCTCTAGAGGACCCCCCGACTTCACGTGGCTCTCTGGAGTTGTCAGTCACAGCACCCTACCACCCTAGCCTCAGATAAGGACAACCCAGGGCCTCCGTCTCATAGTATTCTGAGTCCAGTGATTGATTCAGAGGTGAGCATGTGAGAGGAGGAACAAAATCTGTCTTCAGAAATGTCTGTAGCATAGGTAAAAAATTTTGTCTACTGGGATCATAAAGCTGGAAGAATATGGATTGAGGACTCACGGCTGCCATCTTCCCCACAACTTGAAGGAACTCCTGTGTGCAGTAGAGAGGTAGGATAGTAAGAAGCTAGGAAAATTCATTGGCAAATAGAATAGTTACAGAGACAGATAGCTGAACAAATTATCCGAGCAATTTGCAGACATATACAGAAGGTCACCAGGGCAGGAAACCTCGGGTCCCTAGCAAGGGGCGAAACTGGCACTGGGGCTCCCCATGGGGTGACCTTTCCTTCCCTGGCATATCGCTGGTCATATCATTTAGACCCCTTGACATTTTATCCCTAGAGATAACATCGAGGCCTCAGTTGTATTTCAGCTCCAGGCCCAGAAAATCAGCAAAACCAGGTGGGTTACCCGGTACGTGCCTTCCCTCCGGTGAGCACGCCCACACCTTTCCCTTCCTCCTCTTCTTCCCCCACAGGCAAAATCTCCTCACTCCTAAGGAACCACATGACACTGTTACAGAACAGACTGGGCAGGGGTTGTGGTGGTGGTGAACGATATGCTATTACTGAAAGGACCCCCCCTTTTTCTCCTGGGGTTCCCCCTGCCGCCGGTACTAGGTTCACTTTGCCCACTGCCAGAGGAAAGACATTTCTCAATGCCAGAGACTGGTGAAAAGGTGAGGAATTATTTATTTAAAAGTTATACAGACTTAGAGTAATGACCTAACGTCCTCATTAAAATACTAAAGTTCTTTAGAATACCCACAAACACACACAGTCCTTCCTTCTCCCCTTTGCCCAGTTTGGGGTACCGTGTCTCAGGAAAAGAAGTAGAAGTCCGTGGTTCAGGCAGCCCCTTGATTCCGGCATCATCTGCAGTGTCCCTGCCGTGATCTCCAGTTAATCCAAAGCCATGTGGCACCTTCTCATGACCCCCCAGCAAGAGTCCTTTCACCCCTTTTTATCCAGGCAAAGTCTCTCTTGCTGCCCAAGCCACGTGGCAAAAGGTAGCACCACCCCAGAGCTTTGTGGTCCTAACTCTCGCCCAAGCCATGTGGTCTCTATTTGCCACAGCCGCATGGTCCTAACTCCTCCAAAGCCATGTGGCCCTGACCTGGTATTGTGGCCACACCTGGGTTTAAATCCTTGTGTGGATCTTCCTCTGCAGCCCTATTTCTGACTCCTTTCACAATCAGTTACACCTGCCAGCATTCCCGTATTCGTCCAGCTTTACTGGGCTGCCATAGTAATTCTGGGCAGCCGTGGCCCCATGGCGTGGAGCCAATCATCTCCAAGCTCTCACACAGGAGCTGTAACGGGGGGGGAGTTGCTTCCCAGGTACGACCTGAGTTGAAGTCACTCCCATTCCCGATGCTCAAAGCATTGCCACAGCTATTTAACATATGTATGAAACCAGTTAAAGGTTATAGATATGTTAAATGACCATGCCAGAGGTTAGCTGCAAAACTGTTGCTATGCAAAACAGCTCTCAATGTCCCTGCTCCATGTGTCCCATCCCCCAGTGTCCCCTCAGACTGGTGGGGGTGAGGACATCATATATATATTTTTTCCATAATATTTCCTGGACATCCTGAGTTCTGGACCCTATTACAAATCCCCATTTGGGGGTCCCGCCTTGGCTGCACCCTGTTACAACACTTGCAACTAGGACAGCAATGAGCAGTGGCAGCTCGTCCTGAGCTAAGCCCCTGAACCTGTCCCCAAATCCCACTTCTCTCTAACTCTCCTGTGAGCTGACAGCAGCCCCACCTTGTCTCACTACTTTCTCAGAATATTTCTAGAGAGCCAAAGTAGCCCTGCCTAGCCTCTCTCCTATTGCTTGTTCTATCCTAATTTCTTCTTTGTTTCACTGTTGCCCAGCTGTAATAAATGTCTGCCAAAATTTCCTGAACTCGTATTGTGAAATCTCTTCTGCTGAAGCCACACGCTGCAGGCTGGCCCTAGGCAGACCTGCCCAGGCAAGATGGGTCCTCTTCTGGCAAGGTCTGGAGTGTATGAACCACTTGCTCCTGAGTGTTCGTGGTTACGGAAGATAAGATCTTGTGGTTTTATTATCTGACAATTTACAATTGCGCGGCCCTTTAACTACGTGTCTCCCTTTCCCCATTCCGCTTGTCAAGGAGTTTTCCTAGCTTCTTTTTGGCAGCATCAAGTCTCTGATTTCGGGCCATAGAGTCTTTGGAATTTCTCAGTTTCCTTCCTTTGTTTCTTCATATCCTATCCACCCCAATTGCCAAAAACGCTTTTTTGTTTATGTTGGTTTTATTTGGGTTGGTCGTTGGTCAAGAAAGTATTCTCACTAATTTATATTCTAGGGGGCTTTCAAGTCTTGCCATTATAACCAGCACTACAAAGAAACTCAGTGTGGTGGGGAGGGGGGGAGGCAGAAAACTGTACTTGAACAACAATAGACAAAAAGTTAAAAAAAACTCAGTGTGCATATGTGCATGCTCTCTTTCTCCTTTCAGAAACATTTCCATAGCAGTTGCTGAGTCAACGGACAGGGAAATCTGAAAAGCTTTTGATGTGCATTGTGAAATTACCTTCAGAGAGGTTGTCCATTTTGGTTCTCAAGGAGTGACATGTCCCTACTTCCACAGTCACAGCACTGAGTAGTGTTAATTAAAAAATTCCCAATTAGACAGAAGTACTCTGTTTTTCTATCGATACTGCTCCCATACCTGTGATCCCAACTATGTCTTAATAGAATAATAAAAAGAGGTGAAATGATCAAATGGGTAAGAGAATTTGGAATGAAACCAGAAAAAAAGGGTGGAGTCCAAAAATTTGTTCTGTGAATGGCACCACTGAATACTGAGTCCTGGGTTTTCCCCGAAATAGGTATTCTGGACTGGCTGAGCCAGTATGAATGTTTCCGGGAGAAGATAATTTAAGGAGGTGAACCATAGCTGTACCCTTGTCCACCACCCTAGCCTGAGGCCCCTTGTAGGTGATTGGCGGGAGCTTCAGTGGTAGCTCCACACCCTGTCTTGGGACTTAATATATATGCTCCAGCAGGGAGCAGATCTGATTCTTAGGAGTCTGTGTTACCCACAAAGATGTGGGCTCAGCTCCTTCTAGGAATATTGGCTCTATCCCCAGCTATTGCAGAAAAACTCCTTCCGTAAGTGTTTGATATCTGTCTACCTTTCTCAAATGTAAATCTAGGGGAGACGGAATAACCTTTGGTTTATTTTAATTTCTTTCTCATCTTTTCTGTTCTTTGGTTGCATTTCTCCTTTACCCAAGAAAGAAAAGTTGAGGCCCAAGAGGAAGCTTTTAAAAAAAGATAATATTAAAATATAGCAGACTCCCTGTACTCTGTTCTCTGTAATAGGACTAATTTCCTCCTTAGTACCCTAGACATAGGTTCTTATTGATGGTTTCCCGGTTGTGGGAGGTTTAAGGCTGTGCACTGAGTTATTTGTTACTTGTCTTGTTCTTCCTCATAGAAAATAATGTTCATAAAGGCAGGGATGCAGACTGTTTAAATCACTGTGACATGCTAAGTGTTTATGAGAGGGCTTAATTCTCCATTGAATGGAAGAATCATGACTGCCCTGAAGTCCTTTTCCTCCATTACTAGGAACTACCTGGTGACATTGCCAGCCCAGTTGAATTTTCCCTCTACTCAGAAGGTTTGTTTGGATTTGAGCCCTGGGTACTATGATGTAAAATTCACTATTACTCTGGAGACCAAGGACAAGACCCAGAAGTTGCTAGAACACCATGGGTTGAGGAAGAGGCACTTACATTGCATGTCTTTTTTGGTAAGCAAAGACTTAACCCCATCTCTAATTCCTTACTTTTCTAGTCCCCTCCCTAGATACTCACCATGATCTAATTTTAATTATGCTTTCTGTCATCTTACTTTTGCCTTTCACATTTTACTTACTTACTTAGACTTATCTCCCCCAAGCCTCTCTTCAATTCCTGGCCATAACTCATCCATAATTTCCCTGACCTTAAGTTTCTTCTTTTAGTTCCTGACCTTACCTCCTGATTATTGTTTGCCATCTTCCTGGCAACTTGTATAACTCAGTTCTTTCCTTCCGCCCTCCCACTCTGGGGTTGAGACCAGTAGACCCTGTTCCCCGGTCTCCTGCTCCTCCCCAGAGCACTTTCTCTTGGCCAGGTACCACCACCTGCAGGTGGCACAGAAGAAGTGGCTACAATTCAGGTGTCGGGAACTGGAAATAACGTCAGCTTTGAGGAAAAAAAATCGGTTCTAATTCAGAGGCAGAGGAATGGCATCTTTGTACAAACTGACAAACCTATCTACAACCCAGGGCAGCGAGGTAAGAGGCACACTTACGGGATTAGACAAAAGACGGGGAAAGAGTGACAGGTATTTGCAAGCAGGGGCTTTGTGGTTGGTGGTCAGCCTATGGAACAATGAATGCAGAAGAGAGGAAGAGCTGGGGGGAAGACATGGTGAGTGGATGCCACGTTCCACAAGCCAAAGACTAATGGGTGGAGTTGCTACTGTGTGCATGTTTCTAACACATAAGTACACGTTTCTTCTGGAATGAAGTTTGGCAAGTGTCACTGGGTTGCTTGGTCCTCCAGCAAGCTGCTTGGATATGATGTATGCAAACACACATTTGGCTGGAGCTCCTGTTGTTTGTTCCTTCCTACTTAGAGGGGCGGTTCATTCTGAGGTTTCAGAGTCAACAGCCGTGAATAGAAATCGCTTGAGGGCTTTATCTTTCTTGTGACTAGGTGTTGTTATTATTATTATTATTTTTTAAGTAGAACCTGATGAGGTTTTGCTGACTCAGAAGTGTGTGTGAGGCAGTAGAAGGGTGGAAGAAAGAAAGGTTCTGAGAAAGGAAATATCCCTTTTGCTAATGAAGCCTGTTTCCTTCTAGTGCACTTCCGAATTGTCACCCTGAACAGCAACTTTGTTCCAATGAATGACAAGGTGAGAATTTACTTGGGAAGACAGAAGGAGAAAGGAGCAGGGCAGACTCAGAGAGATCAGGGGAAAGGAGACATTCTTTCCAAGGGTGTGAGGAGGTGAGGCCCTCTGAGGTGCAGAATGCAGGTGGGGAATTGAGATACAAGTCTAAGTCCTCACAGCCCCTGCCTGCCTGTAAACAAGCAGATAGGTCTAGTCTCGGGTCCGACAGCTGAGAATGACAGTGAGGTCAGCATTCTTGAGAGATGGTTACCCTCCCTGTTGTTATAAAAGAGTTTCTGAAAATTTTGAGACTTTCCAGGAATGATGCAGACACTTGGCTGTTCAAATACTAAGAAGCAGTTCATGAGTGAGTTTAACCAAAGGAAGAGAAGGAATATCCACCCTCCTCATCTTCTTTTTTTTTTTACTATGAGGCAAGGTAATTTATAAAATAGACAGTTCTCTTAAGGCAACATTGAAAAATACCAACCAATTTATAAAGTAGACAGTTCTCTTAAGACAACATTTTAAAAGTACCAGAAGTAAAAATGTGGTAACATTGGATGAATACTTAAATTTTCCTTGAACTACTCCATCCCTAGAATTATAAGCCTTATGAGAGAGAGGGCTGATCTCCATTCAGGGCTCACGTCATTTCTGCACGTGTATGAAATACCTAGCTCTCACACACTCCTGCTGCCTTCTTTCTCCTTCAGCCACGGCCCATCTATTCAAGAGAATTTTTTTTTATTTTTAGAGAGGGAATGGAGGGAGAAAGAGAGAGAAAGAGAGAGAGAGACATCAATGTGCGGTTGCTGGGGGCCATGGCATGTAACCATGGCATGTTACCCAGGCATGTACCCTGACTGGAAATCAAACCTGCGACACTTTGGTTCACAGCCTGCGCTCAATCCACTGAGCTACGCCAGCCAGGGCTCTCAAGAGAATCTTTTAAAGACCATTATGGGGAAGGCATTGTTTTTATTTCTGTCTCCGTGTTCTCAGAGCTTCTGTTTCTTTTCCCCACATACAGAGAGGCTATGGGCTTATTGATCAGTGGCCTCCTCCACCACTGCTTTCTTTCCCAGTTTGGAATTCTTTTTAGTTTCTCCTTCCTGTCATCTGTATCCTTTCTTTATCAAAAGTTTAGTATAATATGGCATAATAATTATTTAACAGACTGTTGATCCCAGAGCTAAAAAGAGGAAATGCTAAGGTGAAAGTGTGGCCACAGCCAACACTTGAGCCAACACTGAGATGACTCTCAGACTCTGCTGCGCCTTTGAGGTCGATCTCATTAATGACCCATTACCTTATCTTTCCTCTGCCCACTTGATGCTGTATTACTCACCTGTGTTCTGATTTCCATTGTTATGCTCTGTTTCTGATGGAAATTGCTCCTTCTTCTCCACTCCATTTCCTCAGCCAGCCCTCCAGCCCCAAGTTCCGGTTTGAAACATTGAAAATTTGGAACACTGAAATTAACAAAAGGAATTTCACTAAGAAACTGAGAGACAAAAATTATGGGTATGCAGAGCACAGTGTGTTATCCTTGAGCAACTAAAGTATACTCGAGATTAACTGGCCCTGTCTAGCTTGGTTGTTACACCCTTTCATCCAGAAACTTCAGGCAGCTTCCAGCTGGAAATACTATCTTCCTAGTTGAACATTTGTTTCCTTTCAGAGCCTACTTCTGGGTAACTGGCATCATCCTGCTTCTTGGGTCCTTATGTAAGAAAAATACTTTGTTATCTGAGGAAGTGTTCTTTTTTGGGAAATTATAGAATTCCATAATAACCTCAGTGACATTTGGCTTCTTCTTCTTCTTCTTCTTTTTTTTTTTTTTTAAGATTTTATTTACTTACTTTAGACAGAGGGGAAGGGAAGAAGAAAGAGAAGGAGAGAAACATCAATTGTGGTTGCCCCTCAAGGGCCCTCGGCCCGCAACCCAGGCATGTGCCCTGACTGAGAATTGAACCAGTGACCCCTTGGTGCGCAAGCTGGTGTTCAATCCACTGAGCCTCACCAGCCAGGGCAATATTTGCCTTCTTATCATCTATATAGCTCTGGTTTGTGGAAGTCCTGTCCTTTCTTGGGGAATAGCCCACCCCAAAATGTGCAGCTTTGCATTGTAGATTATTTTGAACTGAATGCAGTTAAGACTCTGCAGACTCAAGAAAAACTTTTACTACTCCCTTAACTGGCTAAAAGAATTTAGGTAGACAGCTTGTGCCAGAAAAAGCTGTTATCAGAAATAACTTTTCTTTTCTTAATCTGAAAGACCTACTTGCGTGGCAGGGCAAACATCTGATTACCGAACATCTGCTCTTCTTACCTTCCTGTGAATTGGCCTCCTCCCCTTTGGAGCCCCAGACCCCTGCGCCATTCCTTAGCCCCAGATAGCATATAAATCTCAATTGCCTTACTCCTTTTGAGTCTTGTTTTTGTGGTGCTCCTATGTACATAATTAATTTTTTTCCTGTCAACCTGTCTTAGGTCAATTTACTTATTAGACTAGCCAAAGAACCTAGAAGGGAAAAACAGAAAATGTTTCCATTCCTACAATCTTTATCTCTCATTTTTTGGCTTTCCTAAGGAATCGTCATTACCCCTGGTATCATGGCTGATGTTTGTGTGTAGTGATGCTCTGCTTCTTCCCTGGTCGGCGTCACATGGTTTGTGGCCTAAGAATCAAAGGAAAGCGCCCACTAGAGTCCATTCCATCTCCCTTCCCAGTGAGACCCAAACTGTACTCTCTGTAAGACCCCATATCTAAATTCCAGCTTTCAGCCTCATGGAGTTGCAAGTCCTTTTATGAGTATGTAATACTAGCTGGAAAGCACTGAATCCAATAAATGTACAGTCTCTAATCAGACATTTAATTATAGTCACATCCAAGACATTGCAATTATCTATTTCCATGGCCATGATTTTGTAAAATTTAACGATTATAATTTTAAAAAATCAAAACATCCTACATGTACAGAGACAACACAGTAAGAAGTAATTTTCTCATAGGAAAATTATCTTGAGCAGTCATTTTTGTTTTTAACTTTTAATTATTAGAATTTTCAAACATAACACCAAGATTCAACATTTGTTATCATTTTGCTACATTTGTTTTAATTTATTACTTTTTGCTCATTTAAAAGTAAGTTGTAGACATCATAACATGTTACTTCTAAACACTTCAGCATATGTCTTCTAAAAAGAATGTCTTAAATAATCATAATATTATTATGACACTTCAGAAAATTAATAATAATTATTTAATACCATTTACTATGCAGTCCTAAATCAGTTTTCTCCAAATTTTCAAACTAGGAGACCAAAAAATAAATCTATGCTTTATAATTAATTATGTTTAAAATTTTTCTTAATATAAAATAATCCCCTTTATATTTTTATTATGTTGACTTTTTTTCCTGAGCGATCAGGCTAGATGGCTTTTAAAATGTCCTCATTCTGAAATATGACACTGACTTTAAGCAGGGGTCCCCAGTCCATTAACGGTTTAAGGAGCTGGGCCGCACAGCAGGAGGTGAGCTTGAATGTAATGCACTTGAATCATCCCAAAACCATCCCTCCCACCCCCGTCCAAGAAAAATTGTCTTCCATAAAACCGGTCCCTGGTGCCAAAGAGGATGGGGACTACTAATAAGGAAGCTTACTTGTCTTACAGAATATTTGACAGTCTTAATTTGTCTGATTATTTCCTTATTGTGTAATCCAATTTATTCCTCTATCTTCTTGAAGTAGGTGTAAGGTCTTAACTAGATTTAAGCTAAACATTTTTGGCAAAAATACTTATTAGGTCACGCTGTGAACCTCAAATGTATCTCTTTAGGAAAGAAGCACAGAATGTCCGGTTTCCCACTATGAGGAAGGATGAGTTTGATTACAGGTTAAGGCAGCTTAACTTCTCTGATGCAAAGTTATATCTTTTCCTCTGAAACTGGCAAGTTATTTTGAGTGATACCCACACCTAGCACAATGACTAGTTCCCCACCAACTTAATGGTTTTAGCATCCATTTTCTTAAGGAAACTATACATGATCCTTTTGTTAGAACTCTTTTCTTTATTTATTTCAAAGATTTTATTTATTTAGTTTTAGAGAGAGGGGAAGGAAGGGAGAAAGAGAAAGAGAGAAACATCGATGTGTGAGAGATACATCAATTGGTTGCCTCTCGCATGCCCACAGCTGGGGAGCTGGCCCACAACCCAGGCATGTGCCCTGACTGGGAACCAAACCAGTGATCTTTTGGATTGCAGGCCGGCACTCAATCCACTGAGCCACACCAGCCAGGCTGGAACTCTTTTAAACAAAATTTTTTAGATATTGGTTTGCAGTGCTTAAAAATAAGGTTCCCACCATGGCATTCAAATAGCAGAGGAGGGGCTGGGAAATAACTGGCTTCGAGAAGAGGTTTAAACAAGGTGAACCCTCTGTCGCCCCAACTTTCTGGAAGAGCTGTCACAGAGCACCAAGGTATGCTGAAGTGTCTGAAGTTCTGTTTCTTCAAATACTTTGGAGTCTGGCAACCCATTTGAGGAAAACTTTTCTCTCTCTTCCCCCACTCAATAAGCCTTTACCCCATTGTGACCCCTATCAGAGCACAAAGGAGCCGTTGATCTCACCTTTAACAGGAACCTAAACAACAAAACAAACAAACAAGCAAAATATAACCAGATACTGAAATAGAGAACAGGCTGACAGTGATCAGAGGGGGAGGGAATTTCAGAGGAACAGGGGAAGGGTTTGCAGGAACAAGGATAAAGGACACAGGGACAAAACCTAGGGGGAGTGGGAATGCGAGGGAGGTGGGGAGGGCTGGGGGGGTGGGCTGGGATGGGAGTAAAGGGCAGAAAACTGTACTTGAATAACAATTAAAATTAAAAAATAAAAATAAATTTTAAAAACTAAAAAAAAAGAAAGGAAGGAAGGAGTGGGCAATGAGAAAGAAAGAGGCCTTTGTGAACTTCTTGCTTTCAACAGGCCTATATCCTTATTGCTTACCCTGGTTTAATGGTACATTATCTGGTTTTCTTTTTCAGTATTCTGTGGTGGAACTGCAAGTAAGTAGAAATTTCTTTCTTTTTTTTTTTTCCTGCCAGTTGTGGAGAAAGAGGAATGAAGGTTTGGTGCTAAACTAGGAAAGCAGGAAGAACTCTGAGATCTTGGCCCAGAGCCTGAGACTCTGCCCAGCACTGAGTGCCCACAGTTCCACCCACATTGTGTCTACTCTCTTTCCTCTGCCGGCCCCACCCTCTCAGCCCCAAACCCCTGTAAGGAAAGTCACCCACCTCTGCTGCGACTAACCCTCCCACTCTAATTCCTGTAACTTCTCTGTGCCATGCCAGTTCACCTGGTTCTGTGCTCCTGTTAGTTTTCAGTAATAAGCTCTTGTCGTAGACCCTCAACTGTTGAATATGACATGAATGCCTGTGAGAGTGTTAAGAAACAAAGGGCCCGGAATTGCGAATTCTGCACAGCATCCCCTCCATTTTTCTGTTAATTACCTATATCTCAGGAATCTTACAATCAATCCCTTCAGTGTTGTTCCTTAATAGAGACCAAAAAATAGAGAAAACATTCTTTGTAAATGACATCCTAAATACCACCTGGTCATAACACCTCAGGACTCAGTCTGATCACTTGAAACCACAAGTGCCCTTTTCTTTCCAAATGGGGGGCTGACCCTCTAGGTGAATTTGTCTCGTCAGTAATGAAGAAAATTATGAATAACCTAGGACACTGTTCTTCCTTGGCACAGACCATAGCGAGAATTCTTTATGTGCTCTTTGCAGTGCAAAGTGGGGATCAGACAGGCAGGCACATCATGAGATTTCTTTTTTAATGGTATAGGACCCAAATAGCAACAGGATTGCACAGTGGCTGGAAGTGGTACCCGAACAAGGCATCGTGGAGCTATCCTTCCAACTGGCGCTACAGGCAATGCTGGGCACCTACACAGTGGCAGTGGCTGAGGGCAAGACCTTTGGCACCTTCAGTGTGGAAGAATATGGTAGGTGGGAGAATAACGAGGTTGAAGTGTTGGGTATAGTCTGGTCACAAAATCAGCAAAGGTAAAGTAAAATCTACTATTGGGAGGGGTATTTAGTCATTTTTGAATCAGTGGTAAACCAGCTGATAAAGCCCCCTTTTATTAATTGATTAATTAATTAAATGGTCACCATTTTTATCCCCACTGTTCACTACTTATATGGTCAAGTTATTTTATTCCTTTTCCATTTTTTTTGGTACTCTCTCCAGTGCTGCCTAAGTTCAAGGTGGAAGTGGTGGAACCCAAGCAGTTATCAACAGCAGAGGAATCTTTCAGGGTAAAAATTTCTTGTAGGTAAGAACAAGCTCTGGAGCTGATGGAGATTAAAGCTATATTGAGAAGTATGTTGAGGGAGTCTTATGGAGAGATGGAGGTGGTGGTTAAAACCTGGCATATTTTATGTAGTCCAGGGTCGTGAATTCTCCAAGAACACATTTCCTAATTGTGTTTCCACTCTTATTTCCCACTGCTCAGTCAGTCAGCATTATTGATTTTCAGGCTACTTTGGGCTGAATGGAATATTGAATCTCATGGAGAAATAGGAGTAAGAAAAAAGACGCTATTCCATCCTTTGGATGGTACTTATTGTGTAATGGCAATACTCTAAGGCTTTGAGTTAGCAGGGAAGTGAGTGAGAGCTGGAGAAGGGTAGGACTGTCAGAGTACTTGCCAAAGGTGGAGTGGGGCAAAGAAGGAAAAGCGGTGTGTGGGGACATAAGGGTCGGATCTCAAGTGGAATTTCCCAAATCTGACTCCTTATGCTCTTCTGGGTTAGGTACACCTATGGAAAGCCCATGGTAGGGGCGGTACAGGTATCAGTGTGTCAAAAGGCATATACTTACCACTTTGGAGAGGCAGAACCAGAACAGCTACCTGACAGATGCAGGAACCTCTCTGGACAGGTGAGTAAGGAACCTTACCCACATGTCCTACAGAGTTAGTAAGCCTAAACGTAAAAACGTAGTAAAAAGCCCAGAGTGGAAAACATTTCATATGATTATTATCCCAGTTCCAAAGAACAAAACAGTCTTCTTTATCCTAAACAGACAAAGTCTTTTAGAATCTACCTTGTAATCAAGAAATGAACTTCAACCCCTGGGAGATAGAATTCTCCTGTTCTACAATTGGTTCTTTTCCTCTTGTCCTATTTTGGAGCTTCAAGTTTGTTCATGATTATATATGTACAGGTGTATACTCTACATGTGTGAGTGTATACTCTGTGTCATAAGAGAGTTTTTCTGTCTTAAAGATGGAGAAAATAAAGTATGAAGAAGAGAAATTACTTCTTTCCACAGCACATTAGGAAATGGAAGTAGTGATTACATTATTCATCTTCTCCCTCTCTCTGACTCACTAGACGGACAAAGCCGGATGCTTCTCAGCTTCTGTGAACATGTCCACCTTCAACCTCACTGGTTATCTGTACAGCCACAGCATCAATATTGTGGCTGCTGTGGTGGAGGAAGGGACCGGTAAGTGGTGTACTGCTTGGTTCATTAAGAAAAAAGAAAGGAAAGGGGCTGTTGCAGGGAAACACCCACTCAGAGGATTCCAGACCTATCTTCGTTTGGGTTTGGGAGTGACTTCCTAGTTCACAAAGGAAAGTGCCAGATTCCCATCTGCCATCCACCCCAAAGGTTTGGGGAGGAGGACTTGGTTTGGATCTTTGGCTAGAAATATATGCAGCTTTATACGTCCAGAGGCACCATCCTTTCAGAGGTTTTATATTAAACACAAAGATGAGGATTTCAGGCATTTAGATTAATGTACATCTGTTTTCCCTCTACAGGCGTGGAGGCCAATAGCACTCAGGATATCTACATTTCTTCACAAATAGGATCAATGACCTTTGAAGACACCAGTGATTATTATTACCCCAATTTCCCCTTCACCGGGAAGGTATGTTGAAGCTTGTCTCTGCAGAGGCAAAAACTAATCTTAACTGTTGCTTCCTTCCTGTTGACATATAAAAATAAAACTAACAGCATTGTTCTAAGTACTCTATGGGTACTCACTTATTTAATCTTTACAATAATCCTGTGAAGTAGACACTATTATTGGCCCCATTTTACAGATGAGGAGACAGAGGCAAGAGAGGTTAAGTGATCTTTCCCAAGATTCTGTAGTTAGTAAGTGGAAACTATGATAAAAACCAGGCAGCCTGCATCCAGAATGTACACTCTTAACTCCCTACCTTGTGCTGCCCTTAATACCACATGAGCTGTACCTTGGATATTAATGTTACTTTGGTGCCCTTCCTAGTGCCAAGGGCTCACGTCCTAATGTTCAAATCTTTGAATTTTAGAGCTGCAAGGTATTTGGAGAAATCATTTAGTCTGTGATCCTGCCTCTAGGCAGGGTTAACATCAAACTTTCCTGGACAGAGAGCCATTTATAGATCCTTACACACTTTTTAGAGAGTTTAAAATTTCCTAGTGTCGCAGGTTCGATTCCCAGTCAGGGTACATGCCTGGGTTGCAGGCCATGACCCCCAGCAACCAACCACGCATTGATGTTTCTCTCTCTCTCTCTTTCTCCCTCCCTTCCCTCTCTAAAAATAAATAAATAAAATCTTAAAAAAAAAGAGACATATTAAAAAAAATTTCCTGTGTTAATATCTCCTTTCTACTACTTAATATCTACCCTGCTCTCCAGCTTATCTTTCTTCATGTCTCAGACATCTGGCTAATACAATAATGTACATATTTAGATCCATTTACGCCTTAGTCATCTTTTCTCTAGACTGAGAGTAGATCCATATTTTCTTAGAGCCTAATGATTATACAATTTGGGAGTGGAAGAGGATCCTCTTTAAGAAAATGAAAGGAAAATACTGTACAGAGCCTTAGGAAGAGCCTGTGCAAATGAAAGGCCCTAAAGCTTCATGAGCAACATGGCTACTGTACTTCTACTCCAGGCTAAGCTACTGCTGTTTGTTTTTCAGGTCCTCAGACATCCTAGTTTCCAACCCTTGAATGCATTTACCTCTTTCTGGACTCTTTTCTGAAATGTATTCTAGAGTTTCTGTTATCACATCACTTTACTTCATATTCAAACCTACTCCAAATCTAACTGTAATGACCTTCACCCCTCAGATAAGAGTTAGGGGCCATGACGGCTCCCTCCTCAAGAATCATAGAGTGTTTCTGATGATTTTTGGCATAAATGCAACCATCAACCATACCCTAATTACTGACCACGATGGCCTCGCTTACTTCACGCTGGACACGGTTAATTGGAATGGGACAGGCATTTCTCTGGAGGTAAGCACAGGGGAGGACCAGCAGAGACAGCTCTGGAGGAAAATTTCAAGATGTTTCTGTTTCTTTTCTCCCCCTCCCACCTCCATTTGTAATTCCATCTCCCTCATTTACCATCTGCAGCCCAGTTGGCAAAATCTTTTTCTTAGATCCTTTTTACTTTTAAAATCAATAAAATAAATGACCTTTCAGATCAAAATTGCTCTTTATACTAATTCATCTTATCACTTATTCTATCTTGGTCTAGAGTTGTCTTCTTCCTGTTGTCCTCTTACCCCTCCCCCCATTATGCATAAAAATGGCAAAGAAGAAAACCTTAGGCTTTGGATACTTATAAGGAAGGCTACTTGTATCAGTTATCAACTGTCACACAAGGCTGCTTAATAAACAACTACAAAACTTTAGTATTGTGCAACCAAAAACATGTATTCTTGGTGCATCCAGGACAGTCAGACGGGCAGCTTGGCTTATCTTGGTGGACTTCCTTACATGCTTGTGGACTGGTGGGTTGTAGGCTGGCACTCCACCTGTCTCATGCTCCAGCAAGCCATTCAAGTGTGTTCTCATGGCAACGATGAATTGCAAAGCAAAAGTGGGCATGCAAGAGCTTTTCCAAGCCTCTCCTTCTCTGACATGTGCTAACATACTATTTCCAACAAGTCATATGGCAGGCCCACAGGCGGACTGAAAGGGTACTAAAAGATTATGTGGTAAAGGATGTTGATGCAGGGAGAGACGAAAAATTGAAGCCATTAATGCAACTATTCAGCTACACTACTTAAGCAAACACATGCTATTTGCCTTGTGGATAATTATTTCTTTAGGCATCACCTGATCACTCTACTTAGAAATAATTATTTTCAATCCTCTTATCCTTTAAACCTAGTTTTCTTGTCCCTGAGATATATTCTTTAACTGCTCTATAACCTTAGTCATGCTTATCTACCCAGGAAACATCACTCTGTAAAAGTATATCTTCAGTGCCCTGGCTGGTGTGGCTCAGTCAGTTGGGCATTGTCCTGCAAAGTGACAGGTTGCCAGCTCGATTCCCAGTCAGAGCACACGCCTGGGTTGCAGGTTCAGTCCCTGGTTGGGGTGTGTATGAGAGGCAACCAACTGATGTTTCTCTCTCATATCAATATTTCTCTCCCTCTCTTTCTCCCTCCCTTCCCCTCTCTCTTAAATAAATAAATAAATAAATAAATAAATAAATAAATAAAATGTTTTTTAAGTATATCATCCACAATTTTCCATTACTTGACAACTAAAATTCAGCCCTTTTTTCATTCCCCTACATGCTAAAATGTTGTTGCACATAACGATTATGGATTTCTCAAATATCCTTGGCTGGACTTCTAGTAAAATATCTACATGTCATTCTTAGGCAGTGAAGATTTGAGAGAAATTTATTTGAAAATCATTTAAGTCCATGTGGTTAATATGGTTGGGGTACATGCTAAAAGAGTTTTCCCCCTGTCTTTCTTAGGGAAGATTTCAAATGGAAGATTTGGTATATAATCCAGAACAGGTGCCTCAATACTACCAAAATGCCTACCTGTACCTGCAACCCTTCTACAACGTAACTCGCAGCTTTCTCAGAATCCACCGGTTAAGTGGCATCTTGCAATGTGGGCAGCCCCAGGAAGTGCTGGTGGAGTATCACATTGATCCAGCTGATGCAAACCCTGACTGGGAAATCACCTTCTCCTACTATGTGAGACTGGGGAACGAGGGTTGGTGAAAATGTGTTGGGAGGAAAGAGAATGGCGGGGAGTGAACTGGAGAGGGTGGATAGGCTGTCCAGATACAGACACTGCAAGCCACATAGATAATTTCAAAGATTTTAGGAGTCACATTAAAAGAAGTTAAAAGAATAGGTGAAACTAATTTTTAAAATATATTTTATTTGAATTCAATATATCCAACATATGATCAATGTACAATAGGTGTAAAGGAATAGGGAAAATGCAGAATAAAGAGATTTGGAGCAAGATCCCAGGGAAACTGTGTGGGGAAAGAAGATGAGGAATCAGCAAGAAAATGCTGCTGGCCAGGGCTGAAAGGGAACTGGGTGGGTGGGTCGGAGGGAAGGTGAAAAGAGGATAGGATTCAAATTTTATTCTGAGTTATATTAGTCAGTAATTTAAAGTAGATGATATTGGGTTAAAATTAACATCCATAGGAGCTTTGTTGGAGAACTAAAATCACAACTTGTAGCCTAAAAGGCATGTACAAAGGTAAGCAGCTTTATTGGTCACCTCGGTGATAGTGAGAATTAAACTCCAGCAACGCTCGGGTTTGATGGTCCAGAGTCTCCTCATTCCCTTATCACCCTCTCAAAGTCTCTGAGAGACTTTCTCCCCGCTGAGTCATCCCTGTGTCTTCTGTCATCCCTGTGCTTTCATCAAGCTAAAACAGTCATCCTGACAGAACAAAATAAGGAGGGGCAGGTGGGGAATAGCAAGTCAAAACGATAATGCAGGCACTGCTGTCAGGACAGAAGTGTGGGGAAACCTAGGAGAAAAGTGGAGTGAGGGTTGCTCAGTGTGGAAGGGCTGAGTGTCAGACCATAGTCTGAGGAACCAGCCATAGAGCCCTAGACTGGCACCAGAGGTGACAGCCTTCTCAGGAACAATGTCACTGAATTCAGTTTCAGGTGGGTGTGAACAGGGAGAGTTAGAAAAGGTTTCTCTTCCAGACAGTCAAATGTCAGAGTTGCTCAAAGCAGTTTGCGCTGCACTCACTTTCATGGAATTTTGAATGGAGTGATAATTCTTTTAAAAGTTTGTGAGGATGGATTTTAGCTGAATTTATGTTACAAAGACTATAAGAAAATAAAACCTGAAGATCTTTAAGAAATTGCAGACAACTGTCTACTGTGAAGGCTGTCTATTTGGCTTCAAAGCAATGGTGATTTTTGTCTCCTTCCACCAACCCTCCTGATTCTCAGGCAGCCCTTCCACCGGAGGAAGAGAAATCAGGACTGCTGGCAGTGTCCGACATTTGACAGGCTCAGGGATGCTCTGTGAAGTATTGAGTCAGGCTTCAACTAGGAAAGGAGATTCTCCCTATAGAGAGATTCAGGGATACTCCAGAAGTAAGCTCAAGGTTAATCTCTATAACATCTATGCTGTTGATATTTTTTTTCTCTTTCCTAGTTAATAGGGAAAGGAAGTTTGGAGATGGAGGGGCAGAAACACCTGAACTCTAAAAAGAATGGTGAGTGTTCATGCTTCTCTTGGAAGAGAGAAGAGTATTTTAAACTTCTAGGCAGCAGTTCTTTTGCATAGAAGTGTGGGAACAGAACAGTAACAATAACCATTGAAGAACAGGAACACAAGAAGTTGCTTGCACCATGAGGTGTGCTGCTCGCCCAAAGAGAAGTGCAAACATACAGTTGGATGGCCTGGGTATGTGAGTGCACTCTCATCCCTGTGTATCCTCGCTTCTTTTTCAGGACTGAAAGGCTCCTTCTCTCTCTCACTGACATTCAACTCCAGACTAGCCCCTGATCCTTCCCTCGTGATCTATGCCATTTTTCCCAATGGAGGTGTTATAGCTGACAAAGCTCATTTCTCAGTAGAGATGTGCTTTGACAATCAGGTAAAGTGGCAGTTGAGGAGGGCGAATAAAAGGTCTGGGAGTAGAGAAAGGCCTTATGTATACTGGAGTCGAAGATAAGGCAAGAGCAGGGAAATAAGAAGATAACATTGAAGTTGGGTGTGATATTGTATTTATAGTGCCTCTAGTATGTTTTGTTGAACTCTATCTCTCTCCTGCTTCTTTTTAAAAAGCCATGCTGGAGCCCTGACCAGTGTGACTCGGTTGGGCCTCATCCTGCAAAGGGAAGGGTCACTGGTTTGATTCCCAGTCAGGGCACATGCCTGGGATGCAGGTTCAGTTCCTGGTTGGGGTGCTTATGAGAGGCAGCCAATTGATTTTTCCTCCCTTTCTTTCTCCCTCCCTTCTCCTCTCTCTCAAAAAAAATAAATAAATAAAGTCTTTAAAATATATTTTATTTATTTATTTTTAGAGCAAGGGGAAGGGAGGGAGAGGAACATCAATGTGTGGTTGCCTCTTGTGTGCCCCCTGCTGGGGACCTGGTCTGCAACCCATGCATGTGCCCTGACTGGGCATCAAACTGGCGACCTTTTGGTTTGCAGGCTGGCATTCAATCCACTGAGCCACACCAGCCAGGGCTAAATAAAATCTTTAAAAAATAATTAAAAAATAAAAACTCATGCTGGGAAATCCCATATATAGCTATTCCAAATATAGATATTCCATATGCTTTCATCTTTTCTACTCTATCGTTTAAACATTTTATATCATTCTTATGTGCTGCTCACTTTTCTCAACTCTGTCATAAGACACTGGTATTTAAGGGCTAGACTTTACAAAGGAAAATCAGTATAAGAGTGACAGAGTAAGCTGAGATACCATAGTTGGGGCATATTGACTGATGATCCAAATTATATTTTTTTCTTCCTCCTCTGTAAGCTGATGTGATTCCCAAGTTATATATATATTTTTTCTCCAGGTTTCCCTTGGCTTCTCACCTTCCCAGCAGCTTCCAGGAGCAAATGTGGACCTACATCTGCAGGCAGCTCCTGGGTCCCTGTGTGCAGTCCGGGCCGTGGATGAGAGTGTCTCGCTCCTGAGGCCAGAGACAGAGCTGAGCAACCGCTCTGTGGGTAGTCTGCTAATAGGGTGGGAAGAGGGAGTTAGCAGAGAAGACAATTCTGCTGTATTAGAATAAGGGATATATTTCAGGGAGTGGGAAAGAAAGTCTTAGGAAAATAGTGCACCACAAGGTGGTAGAAAAGCAGTTGTGAAAATAAAGGTAGAAATGATGGTAGGAGAAGGGCATGGTTAATAGGGACATAGAGATAAGGTAAAAAGATGAAGTAAGAGATAAGGGTGGCAAATTATGAAAAAAAAAGGTGAGATAAAGGTTAAAATTTAAAAAGGAAGGAGTTATGATAAAATAAATATAGAAAGAATTGTGAAGTAAGGAAGAGAAATAATATAGGAGTGGTGAGCTATGGCACCCGAATTTGAGAGAAGTTTTTCATCTGGTTTCACTGTGTCAATACTTTATTTCTTTTTCCTCTTTTATCTCAGGTCTATGGGATGTTCCCATTCTGGTATGGTCACTACCCCTATCAGGTGGCTGAATATGATGAGTGTCCAGTGTCTGACCCTAGGGACCTTCCTCAACCCCACGTTCTTCAAGTGACTGAAGAGCGCTGGAGCAAGCGTTCAGTTATGTGGAGGCCCTGGTTCTCTAAAGGCAGGGACCTTTTCAGTTTCTTCCAGGTAGGTGTTCTTACCCATTTTGTTCTTATAGGAACAATGGTAGTAGGAGGAGGAAAGCAAAGTCTGTATCTGAAGAAACAGAGAGTCCTGTGGGTACTGACAGCTAAAATCCTGAAACTCCTGATATGTAAGGTAGCCTCTTTTAGTTCTTATGCTGGAAGAAGTTGCCCAATCTTATTGAAAGATAACCACTGCGAGAGGCTGAACACCTAGTCTTCCTCTCTCAGGGGTCCCCAAATATTGGTTGATTAGTCAAGAAGGAGAATAAGGAAAGCTAGATCAGCAGTCTCTTCATTATTATAAAAAGAAATATTGCACCTATTTTATGAACAGAGGTTGGGATACTGTGGCCCAAGTCTGACCAAGAGGCCTCTGACAGGAACTATGTCATGTTTATCTTTGTATTCTCTCTAATGCCTGAATCTTCATAATGCTCACTGTATTTTTGTTGAATTGATTGAGCTAACTAACATGGCCCTTGGTCTCTGAAAGTTCAGAGTCTAAATCAAATAATAATATTTTTGACTGATGTTTGAAAAGAGCATGAAACATATTTAACTGTGAAGGAGGTTTAATTGAAAGCCTTTCACTCCAGCTGGAACAGGAGTGAACCAATCTTGGTGCCTGAGTATTGGGTAATAATCACCAGTGTCAACATTAATAAGAAAAGAATGTCTTGGTTGAACCCTTTGAGAGTGCAATTCCTAGGCAGTAGCCCTTAGTCTAAGGGAAGGGACTTAACATTTTATTCTCTGCTCTGTTTCATACCTATTAGGACATGGGACTGAAAATACTGTCCAATGCCAAAATCAAGAAGCCAGTAGATTGTAGTCACCAGTCTCTAATAGACAGCAGTGAACACCGTGAAGGTAAGCTACCTCTGCAGCTTGTGGAGTCACTGAGCTATTTAGAATCACGGAACTCTGAAAGCTCCCTCTTCGCCTCTGGTTCTTGTCCTGAGCCTCTAGCCTCAGAATGACGATAGGTTGTAGGTCATAGATGCAGGCAGTTTCCCAAGGATCTCTCTACCTGGGGAAGGCTTCTGAAGTCTGAAGGTCTTATCTATTCATTCCCTGGCCAAATGTCCTTGTCTGTCACTGGCCTTGTGATTAGTAGTCCCTTCACCTCAGTTTATTTCACAATGGAAGTCTTCTGTTTTCTAACATTTCCTTATTCTTTAGTCCCCGTAGGCAGTGGTGCTGTTCGTCCACTGGCTTTTGGGTCCTCGCCTTCATCAGTGTCCTCAGAGGATTCTCAGGTCCGCCAGTACTTCCCAGAGACTTGGCTCTGGGATCTGCTTCCTATTGGGTAAGTGATACCTTGATGGTATAGCAAGATCACACTGTGTGGAGTCTGCAGAAAACTCAGGATCAGACAATTTCTAAGTGAATCTAAGTCTCAGGCCAAGAAAGCTTAATGGGGATAAGGGAACATGTCTCTTTCCTGAATTCTTATACAACTATATACAATCACTCAAAACATATTCACACATATTCACATTTACATAGAACAGATAGTGCATCCTCATTTCAGATCCACAACACCTTAAAGGGACATATTGACATTAGTTTAGGTCTTGGTCACTGCTTACCTGCTCATTTTGACAAGCCATAAGAATGCATATCTTCATCAACTCAGAAGGTGCTGGTCTCTCTTTCAGATATGTTTGGACACACATGCCCACCCTCACTTACCCCCTCCAACATACTCAGGCACCTCCCTTATCTCATATTTGTACGTCTTCACTCACCTGGAGATTCACACTCTGGATTCACATGGTCCTCCAATTCAGTTGCCTCTTCTTTTCCACGCAGGCACAGCGGCAACAAAAATGTACTTCTGCAGGTGACTTTTAGGTTAATTTTCAAATGTTCTCCTTCGCTTGCTGTCTGCCTTACCTGGGTCCTTGTGTTCTCACAGTAACTCGGGGAAGGAGGCCATGCACGTCACTGTTCCTGACAGCATCACCACGTGGAAGGCCGTGACTTTTTGCACCTCTCAGTCCAGTGGCTTTGGTCTTTCACCCACTGTTGGCCTAACTGCATTCAAGCCATTTTTTGTGGATTTGACTCTCCCTTACTCAGTAGTTCGTGGGGAATCCTTTCGTCTTACTGCCACTATCTTCAATTATCTAAAGGATTGCATCAGGGTAAGAACTGGGGGTACAGGAAACAGGTGCCATCCTTAAAACCAGAGCCTCCACAGTGAGTTTTCCCTACGTTGGAAGCGTACTGTTCCCCTTCCCTGGGAAAGAGATGCTGTGTTGGTGTCTTGGCCCCATGTTTTCCTAAGCCTGTGAGTTTTGTCTCCTTTACTTACATCCTTTATTGCTTAAACATTCTCTTCAGGTTCAGACGAACCTGGCTAACTCAGAGGAATACCAGGTGGAATCATGGGCAGATTCTCAGGCCTCCAGCTGTCTTTGTGCTGATGAAGCAAAAACTTATCACTGGAATATCACAGCTATCAAACTGGGTAAGAGAAGGAAAGCACAGAGTGAAAGCTCTGAGTTTGAGAACTCCATCCTTTCCTCCACTGCATTTGCTTTGTTTCCTCTTTCCTTTTCTTTTTATTAGCCTCTATTTTTTCCCTCCCTAAGTCTCTGTTGCAAATAAATAAGCAAATACTCTCTGGTAGATAACCTAAACAATTATACACACTGTACTACTTTGAGTGTGAAAGGGGGAGCTTTGTAATATTTATGCCAGGAGAAGAAGGGCTATGTGGCCATGTTCCTCATCTGGGCCAGGCACTATTTGAACTGCTGTACATGTATTAAGTCATCTCATCACCATACTAACTCTAGGAGGTATCATTTGCTCATGGATTAAATCCATGCAACTCAAAGTACAGTCTTTCAATGTAAGAGTTATCTACTGCTGCTTAACAAATCACCCTCCAGTATAGTGGCTTGAAAGAACAAATATGATCACACAGTTTCTGTCATCAGTAATCTGGGTGCAGCTTAGCCGGGTGCCTTTGGCTCAAGGTGTCTCATGAAGTGCCAGTCAAGCTATATTCTCATCTGAAGATCTTGAGTAGGAGAGGATCCGTGTCTAAGCTCATTCCACAGTCTCTGCTCCTGCACACTGAACCAGTATCATTCGCATCAACTGGAAGCTTGTTAGAAATGTAGAATAGAGGCCCCTACCCCAGATCGCCTGAACCAAAGCTTGTACTATTACAAGATCCCCAGGTGATGTGTATGCCACTAAGTTTAAGAAGCACTGGCCCTGGCCAGGTAGCTCAGTTGGCCCGATATGCTAATGTTCTGGGTTTGATCCCCAGTCAGGGCACATACGAGAATCAACCAATGAATGCATCCATAAGTGGAACAACAAATCAATAATTCTCTCTCTTAAATCAATAAAAATAAAAGAAACCCAAAAGTTTAAAAAATTAAAGAAATTAAGAAGCACTGGTCCAGCGGGGAAGAGACCTCACTGGTACCTCTGGCAATACCTTTCTTTATCCTTCTCTCTTCTCAGGTCATGTAAACTTTACTATCACTACTAAGATTCTGGACAGCAACGAACTCTGTAGGGGCCAGAAAGGGTTTGTTCCAGAAAAGGGCCGGAGTGACACACTCATCAAACCAGTTCTGGTCAAGGTGAGTTTTTTTGGCAGGCCTGGCTTCAGAGGTATAGACAGGGATGTTCCATGTGTGTCTAACATATCAATTAGCCTCTCACAGCAGCCTTATTCCAGCTCCAATTTGGTAGCTCACCTTTCTTCTTCCCTGGCCCCTTTCTAACTGGAATGATTTACTTAACCCATCTCAATGGTCTACGAAAATGCCTAATATACTTTGTTGGTGTCTGGTGCTTCATAGACACTCAATGAATGTCAGTTTCTCTTATTAAAATCCCTAAAGTCATCATTAGCTGCTTTTTTGTCCCATTATAAACCCTGTTGTCATCCTGCTTCTTGGAAGTTTCCCAAGCTTGTCCTTAGTTCTTGCCATTGCCCAGAAAGAATTTTAGTGAGAGGCTCATCCCTGGGTTGGAATGGAATCCTCCTGAGTCTCAAAGAGATGCTCTGCTCTCTCTAGCTCTGAGAGAAGCCGGGAGGGGCTTCTTCTCCCCATTTTCCTTCCCCTGCCTATGCCTTCAGTGCCACCTGCCCTGAGATTCATCTTCATTGTCTTTACCCATCATTGTCTCTCTTTATGTCAGCCCGAGGGTGTCCTTGTGGAGAAGACCCACAGCTCATTGCTGTGCCCCAAAGGTAGGAGAACTCAGAGAGGGTTGGTGGGGAGAATTCCCTAGGCAGCAGGATATATTCTTAAGCAAAAGGAGGAATATACAGGACAAGAAGTTATGGGAGCACCCAGGGGTGCCATCCCAGAAGGGGCCAATTAGCTGGGAGACCGGATAAAGAGAAAATGTACAACACAATCATGGCTCTCTTTGGAATATATTTTCAGCAAAGATTATTATGAATAGGTTAAAAAATCTGCCTCCATCCCACAGGAAGCACTGGGCCCAGAAAACCCTGGGTTATGAAAAGTTTTCCTATGGTTTGGGCTTGAGAACCCCACTATTTCCACCTTCTGTCTTTTATTGTTTCACTTTTTTCACTGCCTCTGACAGGAAAAGTAGCCACAGAATCCATTTCCCTGGAACTCCCTGAAGATGTTGTTCCTGATTCAGTCAAGGCTTACGTTACTGTTTTGGGTAAGCAGTTAAAGAACCTTGGCTCAAAAAGGCAAAATGGAGCCGGAGGCTGCCACGGTGTGGAGTGGGGTGGGCACGTGAACCTGTCTGAAGGAAGGTGTGGTGGATTAGAAGTGACGGAGGGAAAAGAGCCTGTTTTATATAGTGGGTGGTACAGCCAGTACATAATAGTACAGCTGGGATTAGACAAACTTCGGCTTTCATTGAAAACAGAAAGGGGTCTGGGCAGGAGGACACTGAAGGTCACTGAAGCTTGATATGTATTTAGGTTTATGTTGTCTATCAGTTGGGTGGGAGGGAGACAAAACGTTTACAGCAGCCATTTAAAAAATGAGGAATTTATCTATTTGAGTATGGTTTGGGGAAGATTTGACCGTAATTACATAGGCAGGGCGCTTCACTCCTTTGGGCAGGGAGAGGGAATGAATGGAAAAGCAGGAGCTTGAAAATCACATTAACCTGAGTTAGAATCCCAGAGTTACCCTCTACCAGCCGTGTGACCTTGAATAAGTTAATGGACAAGCCTGATCCTTCTTTCTCTTTTGTAAGGCTGTGATAGTAATCTGGCTCTAGGGATTGGTGTAAAGGTTGATATGAAGTCCCCAGCACAATATCTAGCTTATAGCAGAAGCCCTAAACATATTAGGTTCTTTCTTTACTCCTACTCCCTTTCCAAATCTCTTCCAGGTTAAAATGTGTCCATTTTGACTATATTTGATTCATAGCTCTGGGATGGCACTTACAATACTATAACTGTACTCCAGCTCACTGTCTGGCTCCTACAGTGCATTGTGAACTCCTTGAGGACAAGGGCCATGTCTTTTTTATTTCTGTTCCTACCAAAGTTCCTGAAATGTGGTTGATACTCAGTACATATTTTATACATTTGAATAGAACTCCATGGATGAAATACGGGTGTTATGAATCATTTAGTTCAGGTTTTCTGGCTTGTGAATTATATGGAGGGGTCAGTAACTATAACTTAAAAAGTGGTATCAGATTGTGTGTGCTTGGGAGGGACTTAGTGACTTGGAGGGTCATACTTATATGCAGTGGGGGAACTTAGAGATTGAGTCTAAGTATTGCAGGTTTTGTTACATCACTCATCATCTCCAGTGACATGGTTTTTAAAAGCCCTAAACTCTCTCAGGTGGCCTACGACGTACCTTTCTGTATACTGCAGCATCTTGTACATTCCCAATATGGTAGTACTATATCATTTTGTTTATAATGAATTATAATTATAATGTATTGTAATTGTCTGCCCCTCTGACTATGAGCTCTTAGAGGTAGAGACTGTGTTTGACTTACTGTGGTCTCTCAGGCCACAGAGTAGATACCCACTGAAAGATAGCTAATACATGTTAAGCTAATGATAACAACTCCTAAGGATTCCTTCTTTTACCACCACCTTCTTTCTCCTTTTTTTTTTTTTTGATCCCAGGAGACATTATGGGCACAGCCCTGCAGAACCTAGACAATTTGGTGCAGATGCCAAGTGGCTGTGGGGAGCAGAACATGGTGCTTTTTGCCCCCATCATCTATGTCTTGCAGTACCTGGAGAAGTCAGCACTGCTGACCAAGGAAGTCAGGTCCCGAGCAGTGGGTTTCCTGGAGCAAGGTGAGTTGGTTCAATCTTCCTTCTTGGATACCTCCTCGAGGGCCTATGATAGCTTGATAAGATACTGAGAGGTTCAGTCCCTGAAATGTCCCACACCCTTGAAAGCCATGGGAGTGTTTTTTGAAGTTGTCACTGTGATCTAAAACCACCTCTGGCTTCCCAGGCTACCAGAAGGAGCTAATGTACAAACACAGCAATGGCTCATACAGTGCCTTTGGGGAGAAGGATGGAAATGGAAACACATGGTAATGTTGCCCAATGCTCAATGCGTTCTGTACCCTGGAGCATAATCCCTGAGTGGAACTATTCCTCTGCCTGTCCCTTTAAGCCCATTCCTTCTTGCACTCTCTCCTCCACCTCTTTCATTCTGCTTACTGAAGCCACATAATGGTTTTCTTTCTCTTTGACCTTTTGCCTCCCCAGTTCTTGTTCCCATTCATGCCTATAAATGCCTCCCTTTTCCAGGCCTTCTAGGGCATTATATTTCCTCAACTTCCCTTCTGGTACCATACATCAGAATAAATTATAGAACTATCGTACCCTCACCTACAAATCCCCCTTCATGCAATGTTTCCCTCTTTACCCATATAGGCTGACAGCCTTTGTCACCAAATGCTTTGGCCAAGCTCAGGAATTCATTTTCATTGATGACAAGAACATCCAGGATGCGCTCAAGTGGATGGCAGGAAACCAGCTCCCGAGCGGCTGCTACGCTAATGTGGGAAAGCTCCTTCACACGGCTATGAAGGTGTGGCTCTGCCTGGGGGCTGGCTGCCCACCACTGTGTCTGGGGGAGCAGAGTCAGACGAGAACTGGCCTGGGAGCTGGTGTTGTTCACTCGGCGGCGTAGTCTCTGGGTGACTTGGTCAATATACTTAACCATTCTGAGCCTCAGTTTCCATGTCTGTAAAATGAGAACATGTTCTAGAACTTGGTTCTCAAAGCATGATCCCAGACCCATAGCATCAGCGTCATCTAAGAACTTGCTTAAAATACAAATTCTAGCCCCTGCCCCAGACCTACTCTGAGAAACTCTGGGGGTGTGGACCAAAATTTGTGTTTTAATAAACCCTCATGATTCTTATACTTGCTACAGTTTTCTTTTTTAGGTTTGATTATTTCTGTTTTCATTCTAAATTTTTTTATTTTTCATTACAGTTGATAGTCAATATTATATTAATATCAGGTATATACTATAGTGTTTAGACATTTATATAAGTGATCCTCTTAATAAGTCTTGTACCTACCTGATACCATGTGTAGTTATTACACTATTGTTGACTACATTCCCTAAGCTTCACTTTACATCCCCATAACTATTTTGATACTTGCTAATGCTTGATAACCACTGGACTAGAATATTTCTGAGCCTTTTACTGTCTCTAAATCTGAGGCAAAGCCATTTGCTTTGGTGGGGACTAACAGGCAGCCCAGTGTCTTTTGTGAAAGGGTTTTACTCTCTGCCGGACATTGTTCTAAGTACTTTGTTTATTTGATATCATTTAATATTTACAACAAATCACTGAGCTTGGTACTGATATACCACTCTTTTTTTTAAAAGATTTTATTTATTTATTTTTAGAGAGGGAAGGGAGGGAGAAAGAGAGAGAGAGAGAAACATCAATGTGTGGTTGCTGGGGGCCATGGCCTGCAACCCAGGCATGTGCCCTGACTGGGAATCGAACCTGTGATGCTTTGGTTCGCAGCCCACGCTCAATCCACTGAGCTACACCAGCCAGGTGACATACCACTCTTAATCACATTTTACAGATGAAGAAACTAAGGTTCAGAGATTAAGTGACTTGCTCCAAGTGAATGCTAATGACTCGTAGGACTAATATGAACAATAGCAACTGGACTCCAGAGACACTGCGCTCACCCACTCCCTGCCTTGCCTGTCCCCTCCCAAACACAGCGCGAGGTGCTGATGCTGCAGGACAGCTTGTTCAGTGCAGAACATACCAGTGAAAGGAAGATTTGTATGAACTTTCCTAGAGAACTTATGTAGAGTGGTATTCTAGGTATTGCAGGACCTGGAATAAAAGTCTAGAGCACTGAAGAAAAGAAAACTCAGTGTAAGATTTGTTAGTACTCCTTACGCAGCATCTGATCAGTGCTCCTCCCCCTACCAAGCAGCTTTCTTCTCTTACACTGTGTCAAATATACCGGGAGTAGTACAAGCCAGGACCTGACCGGAACAAGGCCCCAGGGGATTTTCTCCCCTTCTCTGATTAGAGCCGGCTAGTCTATCGACTGTCACATGTGTGGTCAATCTTAGTGGTCTGCACAGGAGCTCCAGAGTTAAACTCCCTGGGTTCAAATCCCAGTCCTGATGATTAACTGTGTAATCTTCAACAAGCTACTTAACCCTTTTATGTGTTTTTTTCCTTTTATTTACACAATGAGGATAATAATTTATTTATTTTTATTTTTTTTAAAGATCTTATTTATTTATTTTTAGAGAGGGAAGGGAGGGAGAATGAGAGGGAGAGAGAAACATCAGTGTGTGGTTGCTGGGGGCCGTGGCCTGCAACCCAGGCATGTGCCCTGACTAGGAATCGAACCTGTGATGCTTTGGTTCGCAGCCCGAGCTCAATCCACTGAGCTACGCCAGCCAGGGCGGGGATAATAATTTAGATGAAATATTTTTAAAAACTTGCTAAATCTTTTCGTGAAAGATATTAAACAGGGAAAGTGTCACTTAATCTCCCCAGAGGAGGAGGTGGGCTTTGTGCTGCATGAGGGGACATCCATTTGAGGAGGCTCAGATTTTGTAAGGATCTGAGAAAAAGAGTCTCTTTATCCCCCCTCCCACCGCCTTTGTTTTTAACCTGTCATGTTTTCTAACCCCTTCTCCTAGGGAGCTGATGACCTCCTGTTACCTCTCTTAGGCTGCTGTTTAAGGTTGTGCTGTTGTTGAAATCCAGCCAGTTCCCCCTCCTTGTGTGTCCTGAAGGCTTGGGTGTGTGTGTGTGTGTGTGTGTTAAATAATCCATCCATTGGGGGGAGGGAGACTATTTTGTCATTTGCACACAATTCTCGCCTAGACTGGCTGCTTCCCTGACTTACTGCCTCCCTGTTTCCCTCCAGGGTGGTGTTGACGATGAGATCTCCTTGACCGCCTACATCACGGCTGCCTTGCTGGAGATGAAAAAGACCATAGATGTGAGTTTCTCTGGCTCCTCTTCTCTATGGTCATCTTATCTTGCCTATTTCTAGAGAAATTTACCTAGTTTTGTCCCTAGTCAGCCTTTGGAACTCAAAGGAGATATGATGATTTCCTTATCACTTCCCATTTTATAAGAAGTGCCTCGTAAATTCAGTTCTTCTCTTTCATTTTTTAGGACCCAATGGTGAGTCGGGGTCTGCAGTGTCTCAAGAATTCTGCTTCCTCCACCACCAGCCTCTACACACAGGCCCTGCTAGCTTACACGTTCTCTCTGGCTGGGGAGATGGACATCAGAAACATCCTTCTGGAGCAGTTAGATCGGCAGGCTATCATCTCAGGTATGTGGTCACGTTATGAGCTTTTGGAAACTGTGAAAATATGCTGTGAATTATCTATCATTTTTCCTAGTCTCCATAGTCCCACATATATTCAATTCTAAGGTTCATTTTAGTAAAAGTCATTGTCATAAAATGATTGTTGAGAGTTTTGTGGGAAAGCCCATGTAAGTCCTCAAAGGCGCTGTTACACTTCCAACATGAAGGGAAAATGGATGGTAGGAGCTAGTCAGAAAGCTTCCTGGGGTTGTAGAATCGCCCTTTTGCAGGTATTTAATAACTCTTTGGTGTAAGATCATTGGAGTTGATGGGGTAAGACTAAAACTTAGAGATTTCTCAAGGTGCCTTTAAAATTTTGGATGTATGTAAGATAATAGTTGCTATTCTAGCAGATCTTACACATAAAACATTAATGCATTTTATTTATCTAGCTGTGTATTTAAAATTATACTTCTGGGAAAAAATTTAATTGCAGCTTTCCTTTGTGCAAATGGCATTGCCAAGTTGCCCTCTCATGTGGACCCCAGGTGGTTTGGGGTCATGACATGGGTGTTTCAGACAGTGACACCTGTTCCAGGGTGTGTGATTTAATGTGATTATCTCTTATCTGTTATCTTGCATTGCAGGCTCACATGTTTTCTGCTATGTTCTTCCAATTAGATTGCCCCCTGTGGGTTATTTATATATTATCGATAAACATATATAATTAGACTTCTAGCTTTCACTCTTCTCACTTCTGTTTGTTCTTCTTTGTCTTTGACCCTTGGCTGTCATTGAGGGTGTTTTTTTTTTAATTTTTAAAATAGATTTTAGAGAGAGAGAAAAAAGATAGGGGGGGGACCCAAACATTGGTTTGTTGTTTCACTGATTTATGCATCCATTGGTTGATTCTTGTATGTGCCCTGACTGGGGATCAAACCTGCAACCTTGGAGTAGCAGGATGATGCTCTAACCAGCTGAGCTACCTGGCCAGGGCCATAGAGCTTTGGTTTGGTCTCATCTTCTATTTGCTCACCCTCATTAACATTTCTTCTATGGTTTCTCAGAGTTCTTAGGCATGCTCTACCATATTTATTCTTCTTAAAATGTTAAACCTTTAAGTAAAATAAATATTAAAATTAATAAAATTTTGTTAGCGAAAAACATTCCCCAAACATATAAGATTGTTTTAAGAAGTTTCTACCTACCTATTTCCATTAGCATTAGAATGTATAGATTAAAAAGGGCTGTTTTCCTATAATTTCTGGAGGCATGTATTGATGCTCCCAGCTTCATTTTAAGGAATTATGTGTGAGTAAATACACACACACATTCACAAAGTGAATTTGGGAAAACCATTTCCTTTCAAGACCTTCCTATCTATGCTTCCTTCTCCATAGGAGAGTCCATTCACTGGAGCCAGAAACCTACTCGGTCATCAGATGACAGCCCTTGGGCTAAGCTTGAGGCTGTAGATGTGGAACTCACGGCATATGTATTGTTGGCCTGGCTTAGCAAAGCTAGTCTGACTCAGAAGGAGTTAGCCAAGGCCACTGGTATAGTGGCTTGGTTGGCCAAACAACGCAATGCATACGGGGGCTTCTCTTCCACTCAGGTAAAGAGCCTGCTTTCCTAATGCCACTTATCATGTGGGGATGGAGGAAAAAACTACTGCTCTTGCCCTCCAGGTCTGGGCAGTTATAATTCTATAGAGAGGGAGAAAAAGCATGTGAAAAATATATAAAAGCAGTCATAAACTGGGTCATATGAGCACATATGTAGCACTATGTTCATTTAATGCTCTTCCTTTGCAGAGTATGAAACATCATGAGAGTCATGTTTTATATGTAAAGAGGACATATACAATTATTGGCAAATTTATATATTAACAAATTAGAAAGCTAATTATGGGGTCTAAGCATAAAAGGAAGATTTTTGTGGGTATACCTTCTACTGTTTCAGGTATTAAAAAGCTAGTGAGATATAGTCTAAAAAGTTTACAATCTAAAAGGAAAGCTAGAAAAAGTTCTATTTATTACAAAGCAGGGTGTGGTTATATAAGAAAGATACAAAAGGGACAAAATATTGAATACAAAAAAGATAGAGGAAAATTAAAAAGAAAGAAACAAAAAGGAGAGGAGGCTCACATCTGCTTGAGGGATAAAAGTCTTCACAGGGGAATGGCACTTGAGGTAGATCTAAAAGAATATGTAAAATTTTGGTGGGCAACTATTGAAATGAAGTGAAAATGGCGTGAGTAGAGACACCCATTTGCAAAAGGACAGAGTAGCTGTTGGGAAAACTGGTTTATGTGAAGCATAGTGGGACTTAGGTTGGAAAGGCAGGGTAGGTTCATATTATGAAGGGCCTTGCATATCAGACTCAAGTTTGTGCCTAATACTGAGGAGCTATTAATTTGTTCCAGAAAGATCAATCTGTCACTTGATGAATAGGATGATTTAGAGGTTGGAAATCCTGGATTTGAAGAGATCAGGAGATTATTTCATTTACTTAGGTTAGGGTGAAGGAGAAATTGAATTAGTGGGGTGGCAGTAGGGGGGAAAGGGTATGACAAATGTAAATAATGACATAAAAATGATCAGAGATCATTACCCTAACAAAGAAAGTCATCATTAATTCATTACAAAGAAAGTCATCATTAATTCATTTGTTCTGCGAATGTTAAAACCTACCATGTCCAAGTTGCCAAGGATACAGAAATAAACAAGAAAACACACAGAGGTTATATTCTTGTTGAAATTAGGGCCAGTTCTATTAAGGGTATAACATGTAATTTAGGCCTGGAAGAATGAAAGATTTTAATAGGTAGAGTGTCTGGTAAAGATGTTAAGTGCAATGAGCTGGAGTATAGTAATAACTCAACTGGAACTTTAAAATATTATATGGGACCTTGCTTCCTTATTTCAGGGAAACTCTTGACCAAATATCAGGAAAGATTTCCTTCTTGTTGAGCCCTAAATAATTATAATATATAATTATAAAAAGCAGTGGATTAAGCATGGAGAACTCTCAGTGACAGATATATGTCAGGTTTGTTTCTGAATACAATCCTTGGCTATTCTCAGAAGTTACACATCACCCACATCAGTTTTCTGAGCTGATGTTGTGTCCCATTCCTTGAATTGCTTCACATGTCCAAGCAGTGAAGACCTCCGTGGCTCTAGTTCACAGAGGGTAGACAAAAAGTTATCAAGCTGCACAGGTATAACTTGTTCACAGCTTCCCCAACGTGGTGACATGTCTTCTTATTTTTATGTGATAGTGTAATGTCTAAATATGACTTTTCTTTTTCATTTGGGATAGGAAGAACTGGGTTCTTTTATTCAGTAATAGATATTTTACCAAGTGTTGAGTCTATAGAAATTCTCAACACAGAGTGAGATATGACAGTTTTGCTGAATACCTCATTCTTTTTTTCTTTCCCCTAGTTGCAATTTATATAAATAAAGATGAAATGTTTTCAGAGTGAAAAGGTTTGAAGTACATGATGCTACATGGTCTTATTGACAGGTTACCTGTCTTATTCCCAGATGAAAAAAAGGTCATCACATGGCATAATGGCTAAGAAACCTTGGCTGGCAAGGAAGGATTTCCTAATACCCTTTCCAACTGTGCCATAAAAGATTATTACAGTTAAATAATTTGAAAACTGTGCATTTTCTAGGGCTATCCAGTTGCTGCTGTTTCCTCCTCAAATAAGAAAACTGTAAAATGTATACTGAACAGATATCCACTTGCTTTTAACAGTAGCCTATTTTGAAGCTAGGTTTGGTTGCCGGATATGAATGCACAAGGTTAGCCTACTGACCTATGGATGTTCAATAATAACTTGATGGAGATTTTTCTATACAAGTGAGACACTATGATTTCTATATCAGCTTCCCCAGTCCTCACAAATGTGGTTTTTAGATATTTAAAAGATGTATCATCTAAGCTAGCAAACCACGACCAGGTCTGTAGGTTATAGTGTTGTTTGAGGTTAACTGCAATGGCTCACAAAATGGTAAGCATATGCTTGCTCGTGTTCCTCAGGATACTGTAGTTGCTCTCCAAGCTCTTGCCAAATATGCCACCACTGCCTACATGCCATCTGAGGAAGTCAAGCTGGCTGTAAAATCAGCTGAGAATTTCCAGCACTCTTTCAGTGTTCAGGCTGCCAACCGGTTGGTACTTCAGCAAGAGACTCTGCCCAGTGTCCCTGGAGTGTACACCTTGGAGGCCACAGGCCAGGGCTGTGCCTATGTGCAGGTAAGGAGAGATCCAAGAGAATGAGTGTGTGCTGGAAAGGAGAGTCTGAGGGCATCTTCCCCTCGAGTAGAACCTTTTCTCTATGTACCTCATGTATAACGAAAGTAGTTTCAACCATACGATTTCTAAAGTTCTTCTCAACTCAAATTTATTTATTCCTACTAGACGGTGCTGAGATACAATATTCTCCCTCCTAAAAATGTGGAGACCTTTAGTCTTAGTGTGGAAATGGGAAAAGCTAGATGTGCCCAACCACCTTCACCTCGATCCTTGACTCTCACGATCCACACCAGGTGAGGAAAGCAGAGATTGTGGTGGGGGCACCTGGATCATAGAAGCTGAATTGGGATGTGTGTGCATGTGTGTTTGTGTGTGTGCTGGGATAGGGTAGGCTGAGAGGGAAAATCATAGGCTCACATAGGCTTGCTTCTTTCTGCCCTTAGTTATGTGGGGAGTCGCAGCTCTTCCAACATGGCCATTGTGGAAGTGAAGATGCTTTCTGGGTTCAGCCCCATGGAGGGCACCGATCAGTTAGTAAGTCACTTCTCTCTTCTTCATTTAATAGCTCCCAGGGGACCTAATGTTATCATTAAGAAGCTGGTAAGATGGCATCATAGTATATATACACAACTCATAATTGCGTTATCTAAATGAACTATAAAGGTGCACCAGATATATGAAATGGAACCTGGAATAGTCTTTGTTCCTTTTCTTACCTTTGCGCAGTACATGCTGTTTCCTTCATCATGACAGAGCTGTGGGAGACTCCCCTAGGGCACAGGGAAGGTTCTGGATCTCAGTCTCCATTTTTCCTTTTTTCTTATTCAGCTTCTCCAGCAACCACTGGTGAAGAAGGTTGAGTCTGGAGCTGACACACTTAACATTTACTTGGAAGAGGTAGGTATTCAAGAACCAGACCAAAGAGCTTGATTGTTTATGCTTTGCAAATTCCCTTCCAGTCTGTATTCACTAGTGTGCCATGCGCAGGGATGAGGGTCCCGAGAGAATGAGTTCACAGCCACAGAATGAATTCTGCCTCCGTGCTGGTGTACCACAGAATAGCCTCGTGTCCTTCAGGGCAGCACCGCTGCACAGACACAAAATGTGAGCCATCTGCGCCATGTGAAACTTTCTAATGGCACCGGTTAAAAAGTAAAGAGAAACATAACATTAATTTTAATGTAAATATGTTTTATTTAACCTTATAGACCCCAAATATTTTTATGTCACCATATAATTAATATAGCAAGTGTTAATTAAGTATCTTTCTTCTTTATTTTTTCTTACTACATCTTTGAAATCCAGTTTGAGTTTCACTCTTCCAACACATCTCCATTCTGACTGGCCACCTTTCAAGTGCTCAGTGGCCACCTGCAGCATGACAGCTCTAGAGTGTAGGATAGGTGTTAGTAGCAGAGGCTTTGATGCCAGACTGCCTGGGTTGACATCCTGGTTCTCACACTGCCTGCAAGTTGTTGAATGTCTGTTTACTCCATTGTAAAATGAGTGTGGGTAGTGGTAAAAATAGCTATTTACCTCAGCTATTGAAAAAATTAAATAATCTAAGACATGTAAACATATTCAGAGTGCCCTGGCTGGTGTAGATCAGTGGATTGAGCACCAGCCTGTGAACCATCAGGTTGCTGGTTCAATTCCCTGTGAGGGCACATGCCTGGGTTGCAAGACCAGGTCCCCAGTGAGGGTGATCAAGAGGCAACCAATTGATGTTTCTTTCACACATTGATAATCAATGTTTCTCTCCCTCTCTTTCTCCCTCCCTCCCCTTTCTTTCAAAATAAATAACTAAAATCTTTTAAAAGTTTTCATTGTTAATATTTGACATTCCATGTAACCTTTCATGTCAACAAAACAAGTTCTCTAGGACTAGTAATCTTCTAAAAATTGTTACAAATACCTATTTTATCTATTTTATCATATTTTATTCAACACAGGGAACAGAAGTAACCTTGCTGTGTAACTGACAGACAAGAGCACCTCCAGTGAAAATTTACTATTTTTGCTAATGTCCATTTCCAGCCCCTTCCCTCACACCACCTCACACATTGAACTGTGGTTTTCTTATCTCCCAGAGAGCCAGGGGATTTTATTTTAAGCGAATCTGGTATAGTTCCCTTTGAACAACCCTGAAACCGTGATGTTAAACATTTGTGTAAGGTTATGATGCTTTCACGTGCACTTTTATTTTAGTATGGCATGCTAGAGTGGCCTGTCCAAGTCCAGGAGGTAGCACAGAACTATTGGAGAAATATCTCTGTTTCTTTGGCTATTTCGATGTATTTCGTGGAGAAGCTGTGGGTTAAAGTAGACCATGGGTGTAGGGAAGCATGTTACAGAGGAGCCAGGAAGCTGTAAGATGCTGAGAAGAAAGAGCCAGAAAGTCAGCCCAAATCTGTACCTTTAAGCTTGGCATAGGGCAGAAGGGACGGATCGAAGGGTTTCAGAAAATCTGTGTGAAGACCAGAGGCTTTTAGCCTCCACATTACATAGAGTGTTATTTTGACTTTGTTTTTTTTTTTTTAAGATTTTATTTACTTATTTTTAGAGAGGGAAGGGAGGGAGAAAGAGAGAGAGAGAAACATCAGTGTGCGGTTGCTGGGGGTCATGGCCTGCAACCCAGGCATGTACCCTGACTGGGAATTGAACCTGCGACACTCTGGTTCACAGCCTGAGCTTAATCCACTGAGCTACGCCAGCCAGGGCCCATTTTCACTTTAGTTTTAATATGATGTTGTGTATCTTCCCCATAGCTCAACAAGAAGACTCAGACTTACACCTTCACCATCAGCCAGAGCGTGTTAGTCACAAACCTGAAACCGGCAACCATCAAGGTCTATGATTACTACTCACCAGGTGAGGGCTGAGCTTGACCGGTACCTCCCAGCATGGTCCTGCCTGATTCTTTAACATATCTCTCCTAATTTTACAAATATTGCTTCCCAAGGCAAGTAGCATAGAATTCCATTATCCAATCTCTTACAATACTTTAATTCAGTTATATGCCATTTTAAAAAGTCTTCTACATTACAGATATTTTATAGGCTGTGGCCCACAGACCAAAAGAAAAACGTGAGCCATTGTTCTCTGAGGGCTATTAATATTCTTGCTGTGATTGATAATTTACCACAAGGGTGCAAATATCAGTGATTGGAACCTTCCTGCAATTCTGAATGTAACCTGTAGGGATCCTTTGAAAAAGGTTAAAACAGTAGCTTTTATGAAGTATTTTCTCTCGAATGTGTGAAGCCTGCAATGTAATAGAATGTCATTTCGTTTCACAGAGGAACAGGCGACGATTCAGTATTCGGATCCCTGTGAGTGAGGTAAGGCCAGAAGAGAGCAGGGTGGGCTTTGGGGCTAGGGGACCTTCTTCTGAGTTACTGTTATTGTCTTTTGGAAGCTTATTTTTGATAGAAAGTGGGCTTTTCTTTTTTGTCCTAAACTCTTAAAGAGAGACTAATAATTCTCATAGTTCACATCAGAAAAAGTTAAGTGTCATTTATATATGAGGGGTTCTATGCGATTTTTAAAAACAACATGGTTGTATTTCCTGATAGAAAATTAATGAATGAAACAATTAGGAAATGAATAATTTCCTAATGAATTAGGAAATGAATAATTTCCTAATTGTTTTTACATTATGTATTTTTGTATAACAAAAAGACAGAAGTGAAGATTACTTGATTCTACTCCCTTGAGGTAACACCATTAATAATCTCATTATGCATTTGTGAGATTTTTTAGGTAGGAAAAAGCTCCTCTGTAATTGTGAAGACTTTCTGAATATCATGACATCCTCTTCCGTTTTTGTTTTTGTTTCACGCCGCCCCCGCCCAAGGACAGATGTTGGAGAGAGGCTACATTAATCCTCTACGACGTTATTCTTCTGGACAGCATTCTTCTGCCTCTTAAAAGCTGACCTCATTCGATCAAATGACTTGATTTCTCTAAACCATCTAGTGAGTGGCTAACAGATGGACAGGACTGAAGCTCAGCTACTTTTGACTACTTCACAAGACACTTAGATGCCAAAATAAAGGGTTGGGGGAGAAGGCTAGGGATTATCACACGCAGGAAGAAGGAATGCCGTGGGAAAGATCGCTGGGGGAGGAGATGTGGGTTAGCCCCTTAGGAGGCTCTGCGGGGAGGAGACGGTGGTAGAGGATGGTACGGGAAGATAAGGATGTCTTCCTGGGAGTTAAATCTAGGGGAAGGTATTATTTAGTTAGGGCTTTGGAAATAGACTAAAAACAATAAATGTTTTTTCTTGAAAAGAAAATCTGTGCAGCTGCCTCTGTGAACGTTTCTGTGGATAACAAAATTTCTCATATTCTGGCTTTTTCCTCAAACCTTTTGATTCAGGCTTCTCAAAGAATATCCTGTTAAGGATTCAGGGAGGGGTCAGAGTAGAGAGTCCTAATTAAGGGATGGTAGAGCAAATGGTGACTGATAACAAGAAAAGGGGCTGCCAGGCTTCTCTCTCTCTGCTCTTCTCCTGCATGATCCCCCAGCACTCATGCACATGGGAAACCCCTCCTTGTGTAAGCTCTTCCTCAGTTCAATGGCTTTGTTTTGGAAACAGGTTTGGAGGGAATGTAGGGAATGAGTGATATTTAAAGCAAAGATCGCTAACTAATTACACACTTTACCCTCTATGTCTGCACTCTGCTACTGCTCCTCAAGATGCTGAACTCTGAACAACAGAGTTAGGGAAAAGTCAGTCCATGATGTAGAGATAGTTCTCTGAGCCCAGTGCCACATGAATTATTCATTCCCTGTCTCCTCCCTCAAGGCTCTGTCCTGGTCCTCTGAGGAGTTCCCAAAGTGAGAGAAGAAGGGGAACACACTCAAAGGAGGCAACCTTGATGCCTGCTTTACCCCTCAGGTACCACAGGAAGAGAGCAGAGAGAACTCCGGAGAAAAGAGGGCCGTCATGGACACTCCTTCCACTCATGGAAGGCTCCACCCTCGATTACATTTGGCTTTGTAGCAGTGTCTACCAGAGCAGTGTCATGGCCTCCATGCTCCCCACCCCCGCCCTGCCTGCCTACACACACTGTTTGCAGTGGACATAGAATGGTGATCCTCAAGACACAAGAAGTTATATCTGGGCAGAAAACATTTTAAATCATTACAGAAACTATTCTGGTATCTTTAGAGCTTCTGGTAGGAGAAAAATAACATTTTCATGACTTAAATCATCAACTACACTGAACAGAAGGATGTTCATGAGAAAATTTACATTGTTCAGCTTACTAAAATGCAAACATTTGTTCATACTTCAGAAGTAAGGTGATTGTAAGGATTAAGTGACCCTTGGTGTCATGGTACATACAGTGAATTCTCCATATATGTTTTTATTATATGCCAGGTACTCTACCAGGCCTGAGAATGCAAAAGTAAATAAAATGAAGTTTTATCCTCTAGGAGCTCATAGACTAGTGGAGGGAGGAAATATACAAATTAACCATTAAAATGAAGTGTGCCAAAATGTAATAAAAAAGTTACAAAAAGCTATGGAAGTACATAGGTCAGGCACCTTTCCAGACTGAGGTGAAGGAGTGATCAGGAAAAGCTTCTCCAGGTTGAGCCCAGGGCTAACTGAGTGTAAGACAGGACAGTCAGGGAAGAGTCTGGGGAGACTGCCAGGATTCTAGGCTGTGGATTATGTAGGCGAGAAACACCTTTTTCTCTTCTACCCTCTATTCAGTGGCTGAAGCCTGTGAATTAAATTGGCAAAGAACAAATAAAAACCCAAAGAGATTTATAGGAGAAAAGGTTTATTTTACATGAATATGGTGGTTTAACATGAAAAAAGTGAAAACGGGGGGAAAAGGTACAGAGAATAAGAAGCATAAATAGTAGGCACAACATACAAAGTAGTAGACAGGGGGCAGTTTAGAACAGTATAGGAAATGGAGAAGCCAAAGAACTTTTATGTGCAACCCATGGACATGAACTAAGGGGAAGGGGAATGCTGGATGGTGGGGAGATGCAGGGCAGAGGGGGATAAAGGGGAGAAAAAATTGGGACCACTGTAATAGCATAATTAATAAACTATACTTAAGAACAAAAGAAAAAAGTGAAAACAGGCCCTGAGGCTTATATTACTATTTTAACAAAGGGCGATAAACTGTGGAGAAGTGCCAAAACAGAGAAAGGGGGTTGTCTTCCAAGGGCAATAAATTATAAGACGGCAAATATATGGGATAAAGGAGTGGAAGGTAAGGGTTCTTTTAGTAAGGTTTGTTCTTGAGATACGAGTCAGTGCTGGCTTTCTCTCTCCTGCGGTGAGCGTTGTTCTGGTATGGGACAGGAGGACCACCTGCACTAAGGGGAGTAAATGCATGCCCCGCTTTCAGGCAGAAAGGGGCATGCAGAGTACCTCTTGTGTCTTCCCCTCCAGCTCCGTCTGGGGTCTTCTAGCCTCACACTTTCTTCTCTGGCAGTACCAAGCTCCACTTAGTTCCCTATTTCTACTATGCTCTCTGATAGTTTTGATATATGTTTTTATCATACTGCATGGAAAGCCTTTCCATCTTTTCTCTGCCTGGAGGACTTCCACTAGTCCTGTCAGGTATGGTCTTCAAGGTATGTTTTCTGCTCTAGTAAGTGCGTCTTGCCCAAGAACTCCCCTCTGCTCCTACACCAGTCTATTTCACACTGAGAGGACTTAGCAAGCTGGGGTCACCTTTTCTGTCAACCCTCCCACCGCCCCTACCAGAATGTTAGATCCTTAACTGCTTGTATGCTGTGACATGTACACCTCATACTCCCTCATTACCCATTCCCTTCTTCCTCACTAACAAAAAGCACAATTTTATTTGAAGCAGCAATATGCCCAACTAAAATACTCAGCTCCTCAGAATCTTCTGCCGTTAGGGGTGACCATGTGGCAGAATTCTAGCCAACAAAAGAAATTGGAAGTCTCTGGAAATAAACTGCTTCTGAATAAAATGGCAAAGCCTCACACAGGGAAAGCTTTTTTATTTTTTAGGTTTTTTAATTACTTTTCTTTCCAACTCTGTTCTGTTTCTTTTATTGTTGTTCAAATCCAGTTGTCCCTATTTCCCCCCCACCCTAGCCATCCCTACCTCCCACCCTCAAGGGCAAAATTTTGACCATTATATCTTCCCTTCTGGAACAAGGCCTAGATTCCTGGGGAAAGAGGAGCCCTTTTGCAACAGAGCCATTTTGCAACCATGCAGATAGAAATTGCATGCTGAGAATGAGAGAGCAGAGAGAGAGAAGGAGCCTGGGTGCTTGATGACAACACTGATTCGGCCTGGACTGTGTGTCCTTGGACATTTTGGATAAGCATTGAGAAAGGTTAAATCTTTTAAGGACTTGCTACACTGTTTTCCAAAGCAGCTATACCGTTTTTCATTCCCACCAGTGGTATGTGAGGGTTCTGACCACTGCACATCCTCATCACTACTTGTTGTTATCTGGCTTTTTGATCTAGCTTCCCTGATGGGTATAGAATGGTATCTCACTGTGGTTGTGTTGGCGGTGGTGAAACGGCACCAGGTGTTAGACCAGTGGGGTCAGACCTGACCTCGGTTCAGCAATCTTGGTACTTGAGTTTTGGCTAAGAAAGAATAGAGCCAAGACTCAAACTATGAGAAAGTTTATTTAGAAAGTCACAGAGGTAGAAGTGAAGTATAGAAGAAATGGGCTCAGGGAACAAGTTACAGAGGCAAAAGAAGGGCCCTTGGAGTTCAGGAGAGAGAGAGAGGCAAGGAAACCCTCGCACCTGAGGGGAGGGGGAGGGAAAGGCGTGGGTATGCTCCACAGAGGGAGCTGCACTGGGGCCTCTTCTTGAGGGCATTTATCTGGAGGTCCCAGGGGAGGGTTCCAATAGAATATTCATCAGCTTTCCAAGTGTGTCCTTTCAGGGTCGTGGTTTCCACTGATTGGTCAGAACTAGGGCAGCGGTCATTAGTCAATGCAGCCCTTCCTGATGTCAGCAATGGTGTCGCTGGCCTGGTTTTGCTGTTCCTTCTGGGTCTGAAGCTGAAACCCGATAGAGGCCTAGGGGTTATCCCTAGGGGTTAATGCTTCAGGGACTGGTCGTGCAAGGGCTCCTAATTCCCTTCCTCTTCAATGTCAGCGTTCTCAGTGACTCACTTCTAATGAACAGAATAAGGCGGAAGGGATGATGAGATCAGGAAATGCTAGATATTATGGTTTTCTGCCATGTGGTAAGGACATTCAAACAGTCTAGAGAGGCCCCCGTGGTGAAAAACTGACACCTCCAGCCAACGGCCAGTAAGGAACAGAGTCCTCTTGCCACAGTCCTGTGAGTGAGCTGGAAAGAGGATATTTCAACTCCAGTCAAGCCTTCAGATGACTGTCCCAGCTGACATTCTGATTGTCACCTCATGAGAGAACTAGACTCACAAGCTTAACTGCTCCGAAACTTCTGATCTATAGGAACCTATGAAATAATATGCATACATTGTTTTAGTCACTATGTTTTGGGATAGTTTGTTATGTAGCAATAGTTAATACAAAGAGGTTTTTCCAATTCTCCTTCAAGGTTAGATATGCTATGTGCCCCATAGAATGCTGCATTTATCCATATAAGAGGGCCCATTATACTGTGTTATAAATGTTCCTGTACTCATCTGATTTCATCTTTGGTGGGTAGAAAGGGTCCCAAAGATGTCATGTCCTAAACCTGAGAACCTATGAATATGATACCTTATTTGGCAAAAGGGACTTTGCAGATATGATTAAGGTTATGTAACTTAAAATAGGGAGATTATCCTGGGTTACCTGGGTAGTCCAAATCTAATTACATGAGTCCTTACAAATAGATAACTTTCTCCATCTGGAGGCAGAAGTAACACAGCAGAAGAGAAAGTCAGATTCAAAATATAAGCAGGACATCCCCAGCAGCTGTTGCAGGCTTTGAAGATGGAGGGGGCAAAATGATAAGGAAGGCAGGCAGCAAGGAAAAAGGAACCTCAACTATAGCTACACGCCACTTAATTCTGCCAACAACCTGAATGAGTTTGGAAGCAGATTGTCACCACCACCTCCAAAGAAGAGCTCAGGCTGGACGATACCTCGATGTTAGTCTGGTGCGACCTGGAGAAGTGGAACTAGCCGAGCCCAACCAAGACGTCTGACTTATAGGACTGCAGGAAAGTAAATGAGTATTGTTTTCAGCCGAAAAATTCATGATAGCAATAGAAAACCAATATGCACCTAGATTGTAAACACCTAGGAAACAGAGATTGGTCATTATTACATTCCCAGAGCTCACATTATCAAAATAGATGTTTAATAAATATCTGTTGAATAAACTAAACTAAGAAGATCAAGGTCGTGTAACAGCACAGTTCACCCTACTTTCCCCCACTGCATTTAAAAATTTTATCTCTTGCCTTTTTTTCCCAAGACCGAAATCCGGTGCCACCTCCTGAAAGCCATCCTTACTCATCGGTGCCATAAGGATTCCTTTAGGCCCCTCCTCCCCCTCACCGTTTCAACTAGGTCTGCTGCATTGTTTGTCTCTCATCCTTTGTGTTTGCTTTTCATGAAACAAATATGAGGCAAAACATGAACTTCAGACATTCTTTATTGCATGTGTCCTAAAAGAAAATTTTAAAAGCATATATTTCCTACAGTATCTTCAGTCCACATCTAGATTTTTAACCTTATATTTAAATAGTTGAAAGAATATGATTTCTGGATATTATAATATTGGCAAGACTAAAGCTTATCACTTGAGAAACATTATACAATACCATGTATAGTCCATACAACTTGATACCCACTGTCCATTAAAGAATTGCACAAATAAGTTCAATAGTCAGAGTTTTTACATTGTTCCTGCTCCCCCTTCAATTCATATTTCCATCTACTTTCATCATAGAATTTTTCTAATATATTTTATGCTTAAAAGTTTTATTGATTACTCTATCAAACTTTCTACCACAAAAATACATATGTAACTTGAAATAGAAAAGTGTTTTTTATTTTAGAAGACTTAAAGATATTCAAGAATTCCTTGGCCCTGGCTGGTGTGGCTTGGTGGACTGAGCACCAGCCTGTGAACCAAAGGATGTCTGGTTCAATTCCCAGTCAGGGCGCATACCTGGGTTGTGGGCCGGGCCCCAAGTTGGGGGCATGCAAGAGGCAACCTATCAATGTTTCTCTCTCACATTGATGTTTCTCTCTTTCTCTTTCTCCCTCCCTAATGCCTCTCTAAAAATAAATAAATAAAACATTCCTTTAAAAAAAGAATTCTTGTGGATTAAGGTAACAATAGAATTATTAATAAACACAATAAACCAAACAGAACAAATTTTAAGAATAAAGTTAAACAACCATATATTTTGGTAAATAAATGTTGAACATAAAATGTAAAATAAACTCAGAAACATCAGTCCTAATGAGATGAATGTTGTTTTTTCAATCAGTGCATGTATCTATTGATGATTATTACTTATTTCTAGAATGAGATCAGAATCAGGATTACTTTTATTCCTGTTTTTAATTTTTATAGATGCATTCTTTGAGAAATCTCACTCATGTAAATAAGTAAATAGGAACAGAAGGCATTTAGCTTTAGCAATTTCACTAAATTTTCTGATCTCTTTCAAGTCATATGCTAAAAACATATAATAACTTTTTATCAAAAATTATTCTTAGTGATCTATTATCAGTACTCAGCTTGATTAGTCTTTCTTCAATTTTGTTGAAAGTATTGTAAATCTTGACTGGAAAAGAATTTTGTATTAAATTAACTTACTTACACACAGTGACAATATTTCAATTTTTTTAAAACCTCAGAGCAAGAACAACGTACTGTGGAATGAATTAAAGTTACACCCCTTGTCAAGGGGAAACAAGGAATGACCATGAAGCTGCAACTCATGCCCTATTCTTGGTGAACCGTTGAGATGGAGATTATGTGAGGAAGTTGGAGATCAAAGAACTGAAGCCCTTGTACCTTCAGAAAGTCTTCATCCTCCACCCTCCAGAGATACATGTACCCCACGTATCTGTGAAAATGGCTGACTTACTGTATCTCTGGTGTCACATCTGCCTGTGTTCATAGAACAGCTCCACAACTTGACTGACTTAGGGCAAGTTACTAAACCTGTCTACTCCTGTTTCCTCTTTTGTAAAGTGGGTGTAATAGTGCTTAAAGAGCAAGGTGAGGATGAACTAATACTATCTATGAAAAGTGCTTACAAACTTACCTAGAATGAGGGAGGGATGGATTACCAATTAACATGAGGAAACTTTGGGGGGATGATGTTTATTATCTTGACTGCGGTAATGATTTTATAGCTGCATACATATGTCAAAATTCATCATGTTCACACTTTAAATGTATGTAGTTGGTCATACATTACTTTTACCTAAAGAAAGATGTTTTAAAATATTTTTTGGCATTTAGAAAGTATTCAATAAATATTAGCTATTACTGTGAGGAGAGACCCCAGGCATTTCTTTCCAGGAGCTGACATTTCCAGGCCCATTGAGGTCCTCTGCCCTGTCACGGAGGTCCCACCTGTCATTTCTTTCCCAGCCCCGAGCAAGGAATGACACCTTCTGGTCAGAGAGGAGAGTGCACAACGATGTGTTCTGCATTCTTTTATGTGTTTAAATTTTATTTTGTTTTGCTTTATCATTTATTTTGGAATAGATAAGACATACCGATATAAAAATTCAATGGTGTGAAAGAACAGCGTCCATATCTTTTCTTTCAGTTCTCTCCTCAGAAGTAACCACTATCTATTTTGTTGAATGCTAGCACCCTGAAAATTCTGCCCCAGCACCCACTGGGGGAGAGCTGGGTTTATTCAAACCGTGGTGAGGGAGGCCACTGCCTTGAAGGAGCCTTAGTAAAGTTTGGGAGGGAAGGGCGCAATCAAGATATTTATGAGGTTTTGGTGTCTGGTTTAAGGTGAGGGGGTCTTTCAGTGTAAGGGGTTAAGATTGGATGAGAGTCGTGTTAAGATTGTGGACACAGGAAGGTGACGGTTTCAAAAAGTCTAAGAGAATAATCATTTGGTAACTATCTATTGAAAAACTGAACAGTTTTGAAATGGTTTCTGGATGTTTCTGAAGTGAACAATATAATTATTTGCAACTTTTATTTCCTGTGCAAGAGTTTCCTGGAATATCACAGTCACGGTGAAGACCGTGGAATGGCACAGGCGACTTAACGTAGACTGTGTGGGTGCAGATGGTTCCAGTTTCTTGCGTGTCTTCAGAAATACTCTGTGCATATTCAACTACACATGTGCAAATTTAAGAATCTTTTGCCTTTTAACAGCTATAGGAATCCGGAAACTGGGTATGAGATATTCCTTAAATAATAGCTATCCAATAGCATTTGCTCTGTAGTTATACATGAGGTACTTTTTTCAGAGTATGCCTATTTTAATCTTTTGCATTGAATAGAATTATTGTTTGAAGTATTCTACTAGCATTTCCCCCCTCCCCCTCAGCAATTTATCTAACGGATTACAGTTCTGGCAAAACCAGCGGGGCACACTTTCTCTAATTCCTGGTTTCTTCTCTCCCATCACGAAGCGCAGTTACAGGGCATGGTGGCAGGGGAGAGAAATAATTATTCCACAGCCTTGAAATATGAAGGCAGCTGGAGAGGCCTTCATGAAACACATTTGTTGGGTACCTGCTGAGTGTCAGGTTCTGTGCTAGGCACAGATGAACGTGATAACTACATTCTCTGCCCTTGTAGGACTTAGAGCTTAGTGTGCAAGATAAACACTGAATGTATAGTTATGAGTGGAATGAATAGAGCAAAGAACAGGAGTTATGGGAACCTAACCTAATCTTGCCCGTTGATGTCAGCATTCCTAGAAGTGGAGCTTGCTCTGCAGGCTGAAGGATAAGCAGGAAGGATACAGGTATAGGGGTGAGGTATGGGAAGAATGTTTCAGACAGAGCAAAGAGCTTATGCATGTTTTGGAAACTGAGGTTACTTTTCTCTGTTTTCCTGTTTTCTGTGTCAGGCGTTTGTTCTATGCATCTTGTGGTCAGGTTTCTAAATATTTTGACTAGCAATGTACACATAGAATTCCCCAGGTCAAAGCCATCATCCTGAACACAGAAGAATCTGTCCTGTGCCTAATGCCCCTCATCAGTGCAAGTCTTTCATTGTCTGAACCCTGGATAAAGTGTAAGGACTGCCCACTATTGGCAGAGAATAGAATTACAATTTAAAAAATTAAAAGCGTCTTTAAAAAATCACAAGGGTCTTTAAAAAATCACCTAGAAAGAGCTCTTCAACTGAAAAATGAGGAAACTGAGACCCAAAGTGAGGAATTCTGTATGGTATTCAAGACAAGCAGCATGGGAGATCGGAGAGCTACAGAGACTGACCAGGTCACACACTCACAGAAAATCTGATGTGATGGGAGGTGTCCCCAACAGTTAGCCTTCTGCGATGTGTGGGAGATAGAGATGATTTAAAATAAAGGATAGGGTATCCTAGGTGCCGATGTATGTATGTACGTATTTATTTATTTAGTCATTTCACCAGAAAAATTGTTACTCTGGAGAAATTCTAGACAAACATTCGGAGGGATGTGGCATTTTCTTACTTACACCCCGATTTTGTTCTCTGGGAAGGACTCACCAGTTAATGTTCTCTGTGGTTGTGGCTGCACCCTCTGGGAGCTCTTTCTTTGCCACCATGCTCCTTGGCCACATCTGAAGAGGACATTGGATTACTGAGCAGGTTGTACAACTTGTTCATTTTCTGCAGAAGATTAAGAATCCAGGAGTCCTTTTTCAGTGCCAGTTTTCTTAATCCATGTTCTTGATTTCAAAATTTAGTTACTTTCTTGTCTGTTTTATTCTTGTCAGCCCCATGTGTCAATAGATGCATCTGCAGTTCTTTCTGTCAAGACTTACCTCTTTCTCAGCTGTGAGGACTTTAAGCCTATTAAGCTTTGGTGAAGTGCTAAGCCCTAAGCCCCGTGTTTTCCTAACTGAAAGGATTTGTTGGGCAATACATTAATCCATTTGAGGATTTAATACCTAACATGACTACCATACCTTGATTTGATCTTTGCCACAAAACTAAGGTCTAATTGGTCTTTATTTCTCAAAAGGTTTTCCATGCAGTTGCCTCCTCCAACTCTCTAAATTTCTAGACTCTTTCATTCCCCTTCCATTCCTGATTAAAACCTGGTCAGTACTTTGCTCTGGTCATCTCTTGTAGTACCTCATCAAATTCATTTAAATGCAGAAACCAATACCTATATTGGTCACTAACATTCTATTTTCCCACTTCTAGAACTGTAAGATCATCAAACACAGTATCTGACTTTCAAGTTATTGGAGAAAAAAAATTATAAGATATCATCCCAGACTTTAGGTCTCTAGTAAGTTTCCTCATCATTTACTGACTGGCCCTTCAAGCAAAAGTTACATACATTAGGAATTTAATGAGAACAGCACCTTATTTTCAGCACCAATGAGTCAGGATTGGTTAGGTTAAGTTGCCAAGATGAACAACCTCAAAACTTAGCACTTGAAGTAGAAATACTTATTCCTTATCTGAATGTCCACTGAAGGTTGGGTAGGGCCTGTGCTCCATGGTGTCCTCATTCCAGGAACCAAAGTGAGAGAACAGCTGCTGTATTGAATATTGCTGCACATTGTGGCAGAAGACAAGAGAGAACAAGGTTAATTGTCTGCACTGGCTCTTGAGGCTTCTGCCCAGAAGTGATACAGGTCACATTCACCTACTTTTCACTGGCAAGAGCATGTCACAGGGCCACACCTGACTTCAAGTGGGCGGGAAAGTGTTGTCCTACCATCTACCTAGAAGGAGGAAGTTCTAGAACACTTGAGACCAGGCTTCCTCAATATGGTAAAAACAGTAAGAGATTCAGAATTTGATATTAGGTTTTTAGCCCCTGTTCTTACATTTATGTTACCATGGACAAGCCATTTAGCATATCAGTTTCAGTAACCTCATTTATAAGGATGGGGAAAATAGTCCTTAATTCAATGAATATTTGAGAGGATTAAATAAGACATCACATGTGAAATCACTTAGCCCAATATTAGTTTCCTTCTTTTCCAGTCACTGCCCAGAGATAATGTATCATACAGTTTTAATATTTTCAGTAAAGGAAAATTTATATGTGTTGGTTGGCAGCTGCAATTTACATTAGTAATTCTCATTTACTCCACCACCATACTACAAGCTTTTTGAGAACAAGGTCGGTGTTTTATAGTTCTCATATCTCTCACATTGCCTAGCACGTCAAAAACATAATATGCACTAAAAATATATGAATTGTTTTCTCCTGAGAACTGTCTTACTTCAATAGGTTAACTCTCATATGAAGTTTTCAATAAATTTTAATTTTCTCCCAGAACTTTTGTTTTGCGACATTTTCCAATTTGATTCTTTTATTTTATATTTACAATATCATGGTGACACAAATGATACTGCACTTATTTATAGCTAAAACATAGACATTAGGGGAGCTTTTATGAGTTCACCCTACAGATAAACAACCTCAGAGGCTCACAGCTCTAGATACCACTGGCATGGTTTTGCCATGGTTGCTAAGGGACAAGGCAGGTCAGTCAGTGCGGAAAGTGCTGCTTTTTTGCAGTGGTTCCTCTCTGGATCTGGCTCCTCCCTAAGGCCTTCCAGGAAACCAATAGGAGACAGAGTTTGAATGCAGGCTCATGAATAATGCCCAAACCTAGATAAGACGTGGTAATGATGACCTCTCAAGATCAATATGAAGATTAAGTGGATAACAAGAAAAAGTCATCTAGCATAGTTAATGTAAATGACTGGTGAGGTTATCATTTGGCCCATTTGATCAAGAGATAAGGTTCTTAAAGATGTTATCTCTGAATCCTTTATTATATTCTGACCAACCATTATTATTTTTCTCTTTCATGTAGGAAGGGCAACTCTTTTGGTGACCAGATGGGGACCTTGGTATCCTTGAATATGTATAATCTCACATAGCTCTTATCACTATCTGCTTATACTCTAGTTGTGAATATTAACAGTCAATATTCATTGAATGCTTACCATGGAAATTCCATGGACAAGTGAATTCTGTGTATCATTTACTTAATTTTCATAACATCCCTGAAAGCTAGGCAGCCCTTCATTTTACACGTAAGGAGGATGAGACTTGCAGTCACCTGCCCAGGACCATGTAAGTGGCAGTTAGTAAGCAGCAGAGTGAGGATCCAAACCCAGATCTCAGAGTTCGTGCTCTTAGCCACATTAAACAACATGTGTGCCTGACTTTGTTTCCTAATTGTATTAAGTTGCTTGAATGAATATTTTTGTTTATCTTAGTACGTTCACAATGCATATCCCAAGACCTTGAACAAAGTAAATAATCATGAGAAATATTTACTAATACTCTAATGGGTATTATATTTGTGAAGAGAATTGTAGGTTCAGGCATGAGAATTTAGGTTTTATGAGTGACACATTTAAGGGTAGCAGAGTATGCTACTCCCAAACATGACACATTTGGTATAAAGATGCAACTGAGAAGCAGCAGATGCAAGAAAAGCTCTCTACTGCCCCCTGTCGTCCTAAAATCAGGGCATACATTTCTTTTTGTAAAGACATCCCCCTTCCCTTTGCCATACCAAGAAGAAAAGAATAATGATTCACGGGAGGCAATAAGGAGAAGATGGCACTTAAATGGGTCTGCACAAACAAACCTTCCTAAGGTAACAATAATTCTTATTTTCCATTTGTTTCCCCCATATACTTACCTTCTCACAATTTCTTGCCCCTTGAGGCCCAATCCCGTTATTCTTTGTCTTAGCACTTCTCCACAAATGTAATACCCTTGTTAAAATGATAATAGAAGCTCCCAGACCTAAGTGCTTTTAGGGATTTTTGATGTTCTTTTCTGTGAGCCCCTTCCCGCCCTGTGCATTAGAAAGAACCCTTTTCTCCTAATCTTTTCTCCTAATCTTTTCATCAGCCTGATCGCAGGCTCTCGCTGTAGCGCCTAAGAGGGTAGAAGAAATATTATTTTTCACTTTCTTACATATTCAAAGTAAAGAATCAGACAACCTTTGTGGCACTCAACAGCAAAATAATCACCTTCTGCAGGACCTTCGAGCCATTAGGTCCAGAAGCCATTCCCTGCCTAGGATCAATTGTTTCCTTCTCCACTTCAGTCATCCTTAGAAGGTGTTTCCAAGACAAAAATGAGAGACACATTGACCATTCATATGATATTACAGTTCGTGGCTTCAAAAATCTGAAGTTGTCTTCATCTGTATGTCAGATTTGAATGTATTGGGAAAATGGCTGAATTATAAAGTAGAATTAAGCTGAGCACACCTAGGTAGATCCTGGGGCCATACTCCCAGACTTCCCGCTAATACTCTTGATGCTAGAATCCTTGGGGCTTACTTTTTTATTTAGTGGTTTTGGTTTATGTGTGGGTTTATGTGCAGAAAAGTCATTCACGGTCAAATACTATTCTTATCCTAACCAGCATCTTGTAAACATATCATGTTAGTCTAAGAAAAACAAAAAGCTCAGCATAAATTTATTACTACAAACAAAACCATCTGAATTAAATGGGTAAATTAAATGTAGGGTATGAACTGAAGAGAAGAGTCAAGAATTTTTCCTTTTTTGATTTGTCTAGAGAGCAGGCTTGCCATCCACATGGCTAAGACACAGGAAGGAAAGCTCAGAGTGCTCTGAGGGGAGATTTATTCTCCTTGACTCTCACAACTATTAACAGTTTGCTTACTCAGATTCATAGTTGTCAAATTAAAAAAAATATATCTAAAAGTTAGAAGTGGAATCTAGAGGTTACAAAGTGTTCTTTCAGTTTAGAACTGTGTTTGAGCCTTTTACTGACTTCCTATTGACTGGATTACTTTGCAGCTCTGAAGAAGCAGAGATTAATTCATAAATGCAAATAGTTCCTGTCCAGTGGAGAAAAAGATAATTCTTAAGGGTATGGTTCATGAACCAGTTTTGGATCCAAACCAGCAATCTTCTCTACCATTCCTTTATTAAATTGCCTGTAAACACCCAGTTTCTCAAATGCACTTTGAACTGATTTTAATATCTCCCTGGTTCTTTCATGAATCAATGAGTTACATATAAAATCTTTTTTTTATAATTAGAAGAAACAGGCTTTTAAAAAAGATTTTATTCATTTATTTCTAGAGAGAGAAGGGAGGGAGATAGAGATAGAGAGAGAGAGAAACATAAATGTGCGGTTGCTGGGGGTCATGGCCTGCAACCCAGACATGTACCCTGACTGGGAATTGAACCTGTGACATTTTGATTCGCAGCCCGCGCTCAATCCACTGAGCTACACCAGCCAGGGCATAAAATCTTTGACACATGTTTATTTTATATTTACATGAGGGTTATCATTCTACCTTTTTTGAAAATTATGCTTTAATATTGTTTTCCACAGAACTGAAAAGCTGCCATTCAAAATGATCCATGATCTGGAGCACCTACCCATTGATTAGTCTGAGGAAGCAATACAATAAATTCTCCTGCTGTTAACAAACAAAGGAGTAAGGAAGCTGGCAATTGGCTAGACTTCAGGCAGCACAAATGGTCTAAGATGAGCTGCTGCTTTTTGACATGTCGATTAGATCATGTATTAGTTTTCTATCACTGCTGTAACAATTTAGTATAAAACACCACAATTTTATTATCTTACTTTTCTGTAGATCAAAAGTCTGACATGTATCTCACTGGGTGAAAGTCAAGGTGTCATTAGGGCTGTGGTCTCTTTGGAGGTTCTAGGGGCGATTGAGGGCAAGTCATGCACTGCAGCTTCTCCCTGCTTCCTACGTTGCTCAACTCACAGCCTGGCCCCTTACATCTTCAAAGCCGGCAATGGAAGCGTGAATCCTCACAGCACATTACTCAGTCTGTGTCTCCTCCCTCACCTACACTTTTACAGGCTCTTGTGATTACATTGGATTTAGCCAGATAATCTAGGATAATCTCCCCATGTTCAGGTCAGCTGTTTGAAACCTTAATTCCATCTGTAACTTTAATTCCCCTTTGCCTTAATATAACACATTCACAGGTTTCATGGATGATGGCATCTTTGAGGCCATTATTTGCTTACTATAGTTTATAAAGAGACAAAGGAGAAAACAGAGAATTTAGGAAAATAATATATATATAATACACACACACACACACACACACACACACACACCCTATTTTTTGCTGAGACATCTCCCCAGTGTCTTTGTGGACTGATAATCAGAACTATTTCCCTTGTTAACAAAGGCAGAGTGGGCCTTCCACTGCATGTATGTACAATGGCAAATGCCAACCACATTTGTGCAAACATTTATGCATGTGCAAAGCATTTTAAATAGATCTACACCACTCTACTTTCATACTGTGAAAGATGTGATGTTACGGACTTTGGGGTCAGACAGACTTGAACTTAAATTCTGACTCTATTGCTTACTACTCCCCTGAACTTGGAACAATTTACCTAACCTTCCTGAGCTTTGATTTCCTCATCTATATTTGAAGATTAATAATAACTAGCAGGAAAGGTTATTGAGAAGGTTGAATGTAATAATGTCTGTGAAACGAACAGAGAGAGGATCTAAGTATACTTTTCATATTTTTTCCCTTTAGACTTCTTCTCAGGGGTTTAGCTCTCTTAGCCTAGGACACATAACCCCAGAGAGTATTAATCTAGTGCTTTGCCTCAGTATGGATTTGTACCCACATCCTGGAAAAATAGACCAAAAAAACAAAACAAAACAAAAAAACCAAAAAGACCACTTGAAGTCCCACAGAGGTGAAATTTGCACACAGAAAATGGAATACTTTTTTCATATAAAATGATAGAAATAAAGGGATCAGAATACGTTGCCCCCAAATACATCACTTTGGCATAAGTATTATTTTGAGCTAAAGGCGATTGAGAATTAACAGATGTAGAAAGATTTCTCTGCCTAATAAATTTCCCTTTGTGGAAGGTCCCCTCCAGCTCTCCTCCCCAACCCCCACCCAGGGAGGGAAGACAGCAGCTCCCTGCAGTTGAGCAATTTACGTCCCTGAGAGCCTCCTTTTTCCATTTGCTAAGGGTATAGAAGCTTCTTTTGAGTTTATCTCTTTTCGGTGAACTCCCATACATATTAACAAAAATTGTGTGCCTTTTCTCCTGTTTGGCTTTTGTTAGTTTAATTAAATGGGCTCCCCATTTAATTAATGGGCTCTCTTGAATCTAAGAGAATAGAAGTTTTTCCTCCTCTACAGTAAATTCATTAAGTCACAAACATTAACTAAATTGTGAGTTAAAAAAAGTTATGATATAGGCTCAATAAAAAATAAAGAGTGGTTTAGATACATTTGGTGATGACAAAAATATACTGAGTTACTAAAGGAAACTAATAATAGGTTGAACTGTGTGTCAGATACTGTATGAAATAGTGTGTACACATTTCACTTATTTTCAAGAAATACTAGGTGTTATTCCCATTTTACGGAAAGAATACCAAAGCTGAGAGGCATGATTTGCCCTTAATCAACGGTAACTGCTTAAACTGGTGATGCCTTTGTTACTGTCAACCTTATGCTTACTCAAGGATGTGGGAGTTTATATTTCTTCTGGAGGGAGGATGCATGCAATATCGAGCTGAACCAATCAACAGAGTGATTTTAAACTTCCGTTCTAAAGAAAGGGAATAGGATGGGTGGAGGGTTGGGAAAAGCTTTCCTCAACCCTCTTAGGTTCCCTGGCTGAGTCTGAAAATTAAACTGACAAAGATTTACAGGAGAAAAACATTCAAATTCTTTAAAAAATGACTAAAGAAGACAATTTAGGTGATACATACAAACTTCATTGAACACTTCCTGAAGCAGACAGTCTCCATTTGGAGGACTCCAAAATCTGGGGCAAGGCAGGAAGCTTTATGGGATAAAGAATAGTGAACGAAGAAGTAAATAAACAGCCCAGAGCTAGTCAGGTGTTTGGGGACTGGCTGACAGGATATGCTGTGTTTCTGGTCAAGTACAGTGTTTACGGCAACGGCAACGTAAAAGTTAGCTATGTTTCAGTTGCTGGGAATCCTAGGCAGGAGTGGCTCCATCTTGGGCCTACAAATTTATTTCAACAACATTTATTTAAGCTGTATGTGACATGAGAGCCTTCATAAGGAAATGAAGAGTCAAATAAAGTTAGACTGGTGTATCTTTATGCTGGGTTTGAGGAAGAGTGGATAGTTGCGGAGAATATCATAGGTAAAGAGTATGGTTAAGTGCAGTTAACTGCAGAAAAGTTAGCAAGGCCTGTTAGGATTCTTCTTGCTGTTCTTTTGTCTTTGGGGATAAGGGTCCTCCTTTCTTCCAGAGGGTTTTTTGACCTGTTTTACGAAAGAAGAAAGAGGGAAGGATGAAGTCAGAGTGACTTTCCCGTTTCTGCCCTTTTCTCAAACTTCTTCAGTTTGAGATAATGAATATGTCGAGGTGTTACATTTTGGGCGCATCCTGAATTCCATCGTGGGTATTTGTGGTGAGGAATGAGAGGTATTTTTATATGTTTTAATTTCTTTTTTTATTTTTAGTTGACAGGAGGGTGAGCATCTAGGAAATGAATTTAATTAACAAGTTATTTTTTTAACATCTATTTGCCAAAGATTATAAAATGTCCCTCTTCTACATTCATCTTTTAGCCTTCAATGTTCTCCACTCAAAATTGAAGGGATTGGATAATTTTAAAGTTTTTTTTTTGCTTTAAATATCTAAGAGTCTATAAATCCCCTTTATCTTCATTTCATTTCCTCCCAACTAGACCTTAGTGGTACACAAAATTGTGGTGGGGTGAGGGTGGAACGTGTATGGTGGTTCACACCCAAAATTGGTGGTGGCTAGAATAAAGGATTTTCTTTTTTCTCCCCTACTTCATCCTACCTACATTTGCATAAAAATGTGATCACACATGCCTACTTACCTAGTTACTTGTAAACAGACACATTCCCCTGATACTATCACATATAGGGTTAAAGACCACCTCTTCCTTCACAGTTCGTTGCACAATGCTGGGCTTAGAAGAGAAACTTAGAACGATGCTCATTCAATGCTCAGTTGGTGTACAAAATTACATGAACCTACTTTCTCTTCTGTTTGCTTTAGTTGCTTCCAAACAATTCATTTCCTTACAAATCCTGATCTTCCCCTTTTTAGATAAGTTTGCTGGGGGAAGGGTCAATTTCCACTCACCAGATAGAAAGCATTTCCTTTTCACCTATTTAGGCTAATGACTTTCAGTGTTATGCAGAGTAAAGAAATTATTTAGGCTCCATTCACAAGAACTGTTTGGTTTGAAAAAGAAAGGCTAATTCCAGCGGAATCATTAAATGAAAATGAGAAAGTTTAGCGCAATAAAAGATTCAGTTGTTCATTTTTTAGAAATCACAAGTTGTTTTGCTCTGTTTAGACTGAGATAAGTGATTATGTACCTGTTCCCAAGCTGATTGAGTCCATGACAGTGATTTTCTTATGGAGTTTTTCTAATACTTCATTTTACTGTTGATACATTTCCTTTTTATCCTGAAATTCTCTTTGGGAAATTGTTTAAACCTATGACCCAGAAAGACTCCCGTGTCTTGGAGAATAATGAACTTGAAAAGAATTACTGTGAAATATGGGGTAAAACCTCTACATAAGAAAGTTAAACTTCTGGCCCCTAATCATTAAAGCATGCTGTGATAGAGTATTTCTAGGCTCGATTTATATCAGTCAACAAAATTACACATCATCACTATCTTATCCTCTAACACCATCTAAATGTATAACTTTTAATAGATGTAAGGGCCGATGACCCAGGAAATACAAAGAAAAACCTTTAGATGTGGGATTTAACTAAATAATTGGCAGTGGTTCTGCTCTACATCTAATGAGGCTGAAATGACCAGGCACCCATTAGGTTATGCAAGTTCCATAGGCTGTTGGAAAAAATATACTCTTGGCACCTGGACTTCTTATCCTTGGGATATATTACATACAGGCCTTTTGTAGACACTTAATAGTGATACTTCTTCAACAGAACCTATGGAAGCACCTGAGTAATTTTTGGGACATGAATGTTTTATAATTTAAAAATTATCTTAGGTACACCTTTTCCATTGATGCTAGGATATTCAGTTTAGGCTCACTACATCCATTCTAAGCCTCTATAAGAAAGCTTTAAACTTTGACATGCCAAAAATCTGGGTTTGAATTAAATGACTAATGCTTTACTTTTTTTTTTACCACTAGTTCTCTGCCAGAATTCTTTTAATTCATCCTCAGCCAAAGCCTGTCATCCATCCTGGCAACATACCCTTTCACCTCCCCACACCTCCTGTCTGTGCTTTTCCAGTCCTTTGACTGCCCTCCAGTTTCTTCCCTCGCATACTTGTCTGACTGGTTCCTGGAAGCCTGGCAGAGATTCCTCTCTGACACAAATCTGGCTACTGCTAATTAAGAGTCCAAACACTCCTCTCTCAATGCAAATCTAAACTGATCTAACTTATAAACAAAGAACAAAGAGAACACTTCTGTGTCTTTTGTAAAAACAAATCGTGCATTGCCTTTTAAAGGACAGAATGAAGAGTGGGTTGTCAAAGAAAATAACTGTATAGCCAGAGGTTAGGAAAAGACATGAAGTAAAAATAGTTACTGGACTATAACAACAGAGAAAGCATCAACCCTAGTTATTAATCCACAAGGTGTTTCCCTGGCTCTTTCTGTAAGGGTTAATGAGGGCGGTTATCTTTGTTCTGTGCACTAATGTAATCCAAGCTTCTGAGAAACAGCGAGTGGCACATAGAAGGTGCTCTATCAATATTTGCTAAATGTTAGAAGTTTAAGAGAATTTAAAACTGATATGTGACAAAGGCTACTGCCTTATCGAATGTTTCGTGTTCCCAAATACACCCCCATTGTTCACTCTTTATACCCCTGCCTTCTCCCTTGTTTCTGTCGTTCTCTTTTACAAACACATTTAAAGCCTAAGAACACACAAGCACACAAAATCCCTGAAATTATAGAGTTAAACGTGTTATTCAGAGCAAGATACGTTAGGCTGCTGCTTTTAAGTAAATGTCAACTTCTAATGGGTTCACTGTTTCTGTGAGCATTCTTTCCCGCCTTCTTGGAGTTGAGGCGAGAGATGAAACAATCAACATTCTCTCCCCTTTTTCTTAATCTGTTTTTCTTTCCTCTTCTCTCCTTTCCGCGGCATTATCTCCTTTGCCAGTCTACCGTTTCTCTGGGGGTCGCTGCTTTGCTCTTCCTCCTCCTCTGTCAGTTGGTCCTTTCGATCCTTTCTTTTTATCCCTTATTCCTAGAAGCTCCAGAAAAATACCTTATTTTTCCCCCTTTCACGTCACTTCCCTCCCTTCTCCCATCTCCCACTCCTCCGTGAGAGGTGAGTTCCCCACTAGAGGCCACCACTGGCTCAGTTTCGTCCCTCCAACCGGCGAGCAGAATTCGGAGAGAAAGAAGGAAAAAAAGAGAAAGAGAGAGCGAGAGAGGGGGAGAAAAAAAAAACCCCCACAAAAAACCCCGGGGCCAGGAGCGCTGAGGCCCGGGAGCGGCGTCGTCATGGCAACGGGCGCCGGCAGGAAACGAGGGACGCGCGGAGGGAGGGGAAGGAGGGCGCTGAGGGGAGGGGGTGGGCCGGGGGAGGGGTCCGGCTGCCCCGGAAGCACCTCCCCGCCAGCCCCCTCCTCCAGCCCGGCCCGCAGCCCCCGGCCTGCAGCCCCCACCTTCTCGGCCCGGCAGGAAGTGACAGGCCCGGAGCGAGCCCCGAGGCCTGGCAGAGCCGCGGCCGGGTCCGTACCCGGAGCGGCGGGAGGGGCGGGGAGCCGCGGCCGCGCCGGGCACCTCCCACCCCGCTCTCGGCGCCCCCGCCCCTCCAGGAAGGGGAGGAGGCGAGGGGAGCCCGCCGCGGAGGCCGAGCAAGCCCCCCGCCCAGCCCGGCGACTGGGGTCCCTGGCACATGAGGTGGACGCCCCCCGGGAGCACTTGGGTGCGGAGACAGGCGCGAAGGTAACCCGGCGACCGCGGGCTGGGGAGGGGCAGGACCTCTGGGGGCTTGGCTGCGCGGGGAGGTTTCTCCAGCCACCTCGGTCTGTGTAACGCCCCAGGTACCTCCCCTAGTTTTCCCTGCCTACCTCTAGCGCTCAGCTCTGCGGTCCTTTGGCTCTGCCCGTCCTGGTCTTCCTGCTATTCAGTTCGCTGTGCTTAATGCTGTCTGTCCGTTACCCTCGTTGCTTCTGACTGCTCCTTTTCTCATTCATTTTTCCTTCTCCGACTTTGGACCTCCCACCCAAGCATGCTTGCTGTCTAGTTATCTCCCTGCTTTTTATGGTCCGCTGGGTTCCTCAGCCTCCAGTTTCTTGACTTCTGTCTGTCTCTCTCCTGCCTGTGTTCCCGCTATCAGTAAGAACATTTCCCTGCTCACTTGGGTCAGTTCACTTCTGGTACCACACTATTTGCCCCCTTCCCCCGGTGTATTTGGCTCCTCATTCTCATTAAGGTTCTATATGCAACAGGGACCCCTGGGCGTCTCCTGTCCCCATTCTCCAGATTACTTCCATATCTTCGGCACAATTTTCCCGTCCTCTCTACAAGACAGTTTTATGCTTAGTGAAGTTGATTTCCTCCAACTCTTGGCTCAGTCTGCTCAGTACCAGGTCCACTTCAACATCCTTTTCTAGCTTCCTTCCAGGGGGATCTGTGCTCCTACCCACTCAACCCATACACATCCAAATACTGCGTTTCAGGATGACCGTGGTCTAGCTGTTCTGGGGACCTCTATGGATCAGTTTCACTCTCTTTCTTCCCCTTTAAGGCTGAAAACTCAAATTCACTGTGCCTCCCCAACTTTTTGTTGTCTTCATTTTCTGTACTTAATTTTACAATTCCAATGTTGATCACAGACAAATAGATTAATGTGCCTGGGATCCAGGAACCCTGGTTTTGATAAGTTTCCCTTTATTTTATTAAAGACTTTAAGCTGGTCCCTTTCCATCTCTGTATCTATTTCACAGTCTGAAAAAAATTACTGATAAGGCTTTTATTTGGGGGGAAGATGAAGGGTCATATGGTTTATTAGCGTTTTCACCTGTAGGAGTTAATGTCCCCTCTAACTAGTACGGGGTCTCCTGTCTCTGAGTCCAGTGAACTAAGTCCAGTGATCTGTACAACTATGCGTGCTGCCTCTAACCCTTACCCACTTTTTTTCTTCACATGCTGATAATGAGGATTCATGGGTCTGTATCTATTTAGTGCTTTGATATTTTGGCAAAAGATGTGGGAAGAAGATAGATTAGAGTTGGAGCTGATAACATTTCTCCTATGTACTTCTTGGGTTATATCCATGTTTTCAGTGACATTTGCTATTCCTAAATGAAACTGCAGACATAGGTAGTTCTTGGGGGAGAATGATGTGATCAGGTGATACTGGGAATGGAATAAGAACAAATCTCCCCAATTCTGTATCGTAGGCCAAGCAGTTTGATTTTATTTACTTTGTTTGCTTGTTTTGGGTGCAATCATTAAGATAAATCCATCATAATAAAACTTTTGACATCTCTTAGCAGAAATTCTGGTTTGATGTTTACATTCCTAAACCAAATAGTGCTTTTCTGACCTAATACGTCTAGTGGCCTGGTGCCTCAGAAGTACAGAATATAGTGTCTAGGTTTAACAAAAGAGAAGAAATAAGAATGAACAAAAAAAACCTTATTATCGATTAGTGCTGCTTTGGATGTACATGCCTTCTTCCTTCTCTTCTGTTTCTTTGCTTGGTTCTTACCAATGAATGTTAGTGTAGACCCCAGAGGGTACATCGTGACCACTTTAGTGGACTAAAAGGTTGACTCTTACTTTCTTGAAGATTTTCATTGTTGTATATTTAATGTTTAATACCTAGGAATAATTTGTTAAAATGATGTATTCATTTGTGAAGCTTTCCTTGCAAATGGGGAAACTGAGGTATAAGAAGGGAAAGTGATGTGCCAGAGGTGTTATTATCAGTAGTCTGAGCTGGAACCAGCCAGCTGTTTGGGCTGTATGGGCTGTAGCCTGGCTCTTCTGCCTCCAAGTTTTATGACTTTCCATGATGCACTTAACATACCTCTATCTTCGGTCCCTCTTCCGTAAAATGAGGACAATGAGTACTCAAACTGAGTGACAGATTCTTTTTCTGGTTTGAAGAAGCATGTGCTAGTGTAAAGACTTGAAACTTACTAGGACAACTTCTTTAATCTCAGAGAACCTCATTTCCACAGTTGTAAAGTGGCGATATTATCATTTACCTAAAAGCACTGGGAGAGATAATGGAGGTGTAGAGCCTAGCCCAGTGAGAGGAGGCACCTAGTGGCTTCTCAGTAAATGGTGACCATTGTTAAGATGATGCTGATAAGGATGTTGCAGATGCAGATAGAAATGAGATAACCGTAAGTTTTAAATGGGAAGATCTGAAATTGTTACACAGTGTCATGGGAATGTAGTGTGGTCTTAGTATTATGAACTGTCTTAGCTCTTAGCATTCTGGCTATTTTATATTTAATGACAGCTATGATGAAATTTGTAATGGTTGTTTCTTTTGAGATACTACATAGCTTCAAAAGGTGGTGTGGGGAAGAGTATATTGCAAATTTGCTAGTTATAAAACCTAGAAATCATGGATTGTGGAAGAAGACGAAAATTCTTAGATCTAATTTGAATAATATGAAATAGTAGTTTGAGATCAGGTGTAAATTTTAATCCTTTACTCCTTCCATCCAGGTCTTGAGTCTGAGCATCAGCCTTGGGGACCCTGGACCATTATCATGGAGACTGAGAGTGAGCAGAACTCCAACTCCACCAATGGGAGTTCCAGCTCTGGGGGCAGCTCTCGGCCCCAGATAGCTCAAATGTCGCTGTATGAACGGCAAGCAGTGCAGGTGAGGCTCAGTTCTGAGGGGCTGTGATCTGTGAGTGCCCGCTGGGTGTATGCAAGGGTGCCAGAAGATAGTGGCCCTTAGTTCCTTTCCAGAAAACTGGGGGAGTTGGCTTAGGTGATGACTATGGTTCCTTCTAGTTCTGAGAATCTTAGGAATTTACAGTTTGAGCAAGAAAACACAATGAGATTCAGTCTTTAAGATTATTTTTTATACCATTCAGTTCATGTAGCCAGATTCTAACCATTTTCTCTTCATGCATTGTCAGGTCTTTTGTATAAATCACTCTGAGTAATGGAAAGGTAAAACTCTTTACACCGAAGTTTCATTTTTAGACAAATAGTAAATTCCATGTTTTTTAAAAATCTGGGAATAGGCCTTTTCTTCAAAATATTTTGGTAGAATAACAAATAATTTGGTAGAATAATATTTGGTAGAATATTTACTAGAATAACTATGTACATCAAAGAAATAGTTCTAATTATTAAAGAATATTAGCTAACACTGAAACTGAATCATCAGCATCATCTTTGTAAATACCTATTAGCATTGTACTGTATCAGAGGTGTCCAACCTTTTGGTGTCTCTGGCACACTGGAAGAAGAAGAGTTGTCTTGGGCCACACATTAAATACATTGCATCATGTACTCATACAAAAAAAATCTCATAATGTTTTAAGTAAATTTACGACTTGTGCTGGGCCACATTTGCAGCCATCCTGGGCTGTATATGGCCCGTGGGCCATGGGTTGGACACCCCTGGCTATTTGAAAATGCCAGTTTGAAAATTTACCTGTTAGACTCTTTTTCATGAGCCACTACTTATTCTTATTTTTCATTGTTTCCAACCCCTTAGGTTTCTCTTACTTCTATTGTACCCCTAGAATATGGTCTTTTCTTTTCTTTTCTATTAATTAACATTTCATTGATTTTTATCCTGTCTAGTCCCAATTCTTTTCCTTGCTGTACCATGTATTTCCAGATTCCATTTGGGGAAATAAGCATTCATGTGAGTTTCACTGCTTTACTTTTCTTTATATATGAGAATAGAGTAGAGTATAGCAGAATTAATTGCATCTCTACTTTTTGAGGACTATGAACTGGACAAATCAGAAGTTGATGATTTAGCCAGACTCCCATCTTCCTTTGTTTCTCTCTTTACCATGAGTCCCTTTCACAGGATCACAGTGATTTGTATAGAATAGGAGTTGGGAGGGATTCATTCATTCTGGGCTGATCCTCTCTTTCTCTTCCTAGGCTCTGCAGGCACTGCAGCGTCAGCCCAATGCGGCTCAGTATTTCCACCAGTTCATGCTCCAGCAGCAGCTCAGCAATGCCCAGCTGCATAGCCTGGCTGCCGTCCAGCAGGTGAGAGGTTAGCAGCCAGCTGGCCCAAGAGGGGGAGGGGAAAGGTGCTACAGGTGGGCAGGGGCATACCACATCCTCCACTAAACCAGGCTGGAAACGTAATCTCCTCTGCCTACTGTCCTCCTGTAGGAAGTTGAGTGGATCTTAGCTTCTGGGGTTGGAGTAAGAAGTGTGGGAGAACTCCCTATTAGAAGTAGAATGGCTGTGTCTGGACCTGCACTATGCAGTATGGTGGCCACTAGCCACATACAGCTATTGAGTGCTTAAGATGCAGCCAGTCCAAATTGAGATATGCGGTAAGATTTTGGATTTCAAACACTAAGAAAAGAAGAGTAAAATATGTCAGTAGTTTACATTGGTTACATGTTGAAATGGGACATAGTGGCTTAAATAAAGTGGAAGAGGGTGAAGGGGGGGTGATTGGTGATGGAAGGAGACTTGACTTGGGGTAGTGAACACACAATACAATATATAGATGGTGTATTATAGAACTGTACACCTGAAACCTATATAATTGTATTAACCAATGTCACCCCAATAAATTCAATTAAAGAAAGTGTACTTCAGTTTCTTTTCCCTTTTAAAAAAGCGTGCATACTGGAAGATTACATATGGCTTGCATTACATTCGTATTGGACAGCTCTGAGTTAGACTTGTCAGTGACTCATGATGTAACCTGACCAAAGGTTCTTCCACCTAAAACAAAGTGGGAGGAGGACAGGTTACCTGGTTGCCCCCAAGGGTTTTGTGGGAGTTGTTGGGTTAGCACATGTGGTAATGTGAGGGTTATTGGCACAATGAATATACTTGTCCTTGCTCCATAATAGAGTCTCTCAGTTCTTACCTGAAATCTCTATTATGTGTTGTGCCTCCAATTTATTACTGGAAGATTCACAGCCTTTTCTTTCATTGTCTCTGCTCTTCCTTATTTTCTTTCCTCTAACAGGCCACCATTGCTGCCAGTCGGCAGGCCAGCTCCCCAAACACCAGCACTGCACAGCAGCAGACTACCACCACGCAGGCCTCAGTGAGTGCTGCTTCTGTCCACTGAGAGGCTTCTCTCTCTGCGCCTTTGTCTCTGGGTTAAACTTTATGCAGCTGATCTGGGAGTGTTTATTGAGCCATCAGGGATACTTACTGCCCTCATAGAGAGAATTTGTAAAATGAAAAATCACCAACTTGGATCTATATAGGAGTCTTATCGAGGAGGTCTAAGACAGGGGAAAGAAAATCCTGGGGAAGAAGAGGACATGATACAGGGAAGGGACTAATCTTGGACCCTTTAGTGAGATGTAAAATCTGTTCCATTTTCCTCCTTTGCCTTTTCAACTGCTATGCTAGTAGCTAGGCAGTGGTTCGTTTACTTTGGTAATACCCCATAGTGGCCAGGATGACAGTTGTGGATAGGAAGGTATTATTCATTTTCCCCTGACTCTATGAAAATTAGATACTCTGTTCTTGACCATGTCACTCTGAATTTGTCAGTCATTTACCTTTCCTCCTACCTGTCCTAAATCCTTAGTCCTGGCTCTTTTCTGTACACACAGATCAATCTGGCCACCACGTCGGCCGCCCAGCTCATCAGCCGATCCCAGAGTGTGAGCTCTCCCAGTGCTACCACTTTGACCCAATCTGTGCTACTGGGGAACACCACCTCCCCACCCCTCAACCAGTCCCAGGCCCAGATGTATCTACGGGTAAGCCACAGACACAGCTGCCATTGTCCCAGGGGCATAATCGTTCTGTCCCTGGCTAGGACTTGAGTGAAGGCTATTTTATTTGATCATAGTTACCCAGCTGTTAGAAGACAAGCTTATCGACTTGTGCCTTACTTACCTGTAGAAGTAAAGCTCAGTATTCACAGGTAGCCTGCAGGTTACACTGAGATCCTAAGTTAGAAGATGTTCACCTTAACATTTGACTAAATCAGCATCAGATACTCTAATCTTTATTCCTGTGGCTCAGGTACATAAATTCTAACTGTTCTCTTAGCCTATCTACTTACTGTACATAAACACTTGTTCTGAAATGCTCATTGTCTCAACTTCTTTCATGTTGGACTCTTTGTTCAATCAATCTATAGTTGTGTACACATTCTAGGTTTTCTTCTGGATGAATCATCATATGTGGAGAATAAGGGTCTGCTGGGTTGGTGTGGAAAGGGGCAGGGCTTTGCTGTTTCTTATCTTCTGTTTATTTTGTCTTGTGGTCCTTCCTTTCCATTTCTTCTGTCTTCTTGCTCTCTTTCTCCTGCTCTTCCTCCTCTCCTTGCCAGCCACAGCTGGGAAACCTATTGCAGGTAAACCGGACCCTGGGCCGGAATGTGCCTCTAGCCTCCCAACTTATCCTGATGCCTAACGGGGCAGTGGCTGCAGTCCAGCAGGAGGTGCCATCTGCGCAGTCTCCGGGAGTTCATACCGATGCAGACCAGGTCAGTGGCAACCATTGACCTGTGCACGGACACTGGGGAGCATGAAGGGAACGACCAGACTAGGGCCCACTCTTCTACCTCATTACTGCTTTTCAGAATTCTTATTTTTTGTTTTTTTTTGCCTTTAATTTCTATAGGACTTGAATCTCTTACAACTTTTTGAGTTATTTGAGTTAGGAAGGGAAGTAGTTTTGATTGAAAATAGCTGTCTGGATCTGGGAGACTTACTCTTAACATAGGGCAGATTTCCTTACATTTTTTTAGCCCTCTGTGGCTCAGTTTATTCAGGAAGTCTTTAATTCTCTCTCCTTGCAGTACTGTCCCTGGAAGATGAGGGATGGTTGAGGAAATTGTACTGTTACATAGATGTTAAGCTGACCTGGATGAATTGTGGGAAGAGAGTCTTTCTCTTTATGAGTTTCTGTAGCTCTCAGCTTTCATTAGTCTGTTTCTTCTCGCAGTGTAGTCCCAGTGAAATCTTTCTTACCATTGCTTCTTACCCCCCGAAATAGAAATATATAGAAAGTGCTAGGTTTGTATATATACAAGGTCTGTTCAGAAGGTATCCAGCCATGTAATACGAAAAATAGAAACATTTATTGAAGAAGATACAAGATACAAGAGACATTATACATAGGCCTGTGGTGCCTCAGACCCCTTCAAAGTAGGCATGTTGGGATCTCACACAGTTTTCCCAGTCACCATCAGCTGCCCTGTTGTATTTTCCTGAATCTTATCAGTCTGAAATCTCTTCCCTTTTAAAGGTGATTTTAGTTTTAGGAAAAGTGAGAAGTTGCAGGGTGCCAAATCTGGGCCGTAGGGGGCCAAGTCACCTGCATAATTTGATGTCTTGCCAAAAAACTTCATGAGATATGATGCATGTGCAGGCTCGTTGTTGTGATGAAGCTGCCAATCACCAGTTGCCCATAGCTGCTGCCTTCAGAATCATCCGGATAGTTTCTGTGGAGGGATGTTCAAGCCTAATGCAAAATTTGATGCAGATTCATTGCTCTGCTTGCTCAGTCATTTTGAATGCGATGGCCACACAGTACACATGCTCACTCAGTGGTGTCTACCGTGCCCACTGACTACTACAGTGAAGTCGTCATTGTTTATGCATATGTATTCCAGTCCACTTGGCTGCCAGGTTATATCGATATCGTGCAAACCATTCTCAGTATATTAACAATGGCTGGACTTTTTCCAGACAGACTTTGTAATTTGAGCCTGAATATTTTATCTTATGAATGGGAAATAAACTGGGATCTCATAATACTTATTTTTTTTAGTTTATGAGTTAGCAGGTAAATATTGAGCTTTGTGTTCAGATGTATACTAGAAACTTTGGGGGAGTTAAAATAAACATGAGTCAAGTCTTTATGAAGTGCTTAGAGAGTAAAGAAGTACAAAAGTAAATTGTACTAACTTTGAATGACACAAATTTAGAGAAGAGTTGGCTACATTATTTCTCAGTGATGGTTGGGATACTTGAATAAATTCTTGGAGGATGGGTATGATTTCATCTGGAGTAAGAAGAAAACTGGACACAGAACAGTGTGTGTGAATGCATAATTCACATATATAACTATGAGTTGGGGGTGAGTCAATAAAGAGGAGGCAACAGGCCTGATGGTAGACAAGCTCATTGTTAGGGAGAAGTCTGAAAGCCAAGTAGCTCCATAGGTAGCAGGGGTCATTGCTGGCCATTGAACAGCAGATAAATAGGAAATTATTTAGGACCATGTGCCTGAAGAAGAAAGAAATTAGGGAACCTACTAAGGAGTGGTTGGGGTCATTTAGTAATAAGGTAAGACCATGGTTTTAGATTGTGGTGATCACAGTAGGATCAGAGAAAGAGGTTGAGACTGCTTCCATATCCACTTGTGTCATGTATCAGTCACTTGTTGAGTGTCAACATGTGGAGCGGACAGTAGTGGTTAAAAATGTAAATCTGATGTCTCTGATTCTAACTCCATGACTTACTCTGTGACCCTAGGCAAATGACCTAACATCTTTTGGGCACAGTTTCTTCATATATAAAACATCTATTATAAAATACCTAGTCAGGATGTGTTGTGAGGACTAAATGAACTGATGTATAAGCATTTGAACAGTGCTTGGACATAATGAGTGTTAGCTGTTATCATTATATATCAGACATTCTTTAGCCTTGAATGTCCAAGAGTCATCATCCCTAGACTGATGGGGATTACAGATCATTGAACCACTGGACATTAAATAAATAATCACCTGAATGGTGTAATAGTTGCTTCACTAGAAAGTACAGAGGGCTCGGAAAACATAGAGAGGGAGTTAATTTAGCCTTGGGATGGGGGTAGGAGTCAAGATGGCCTCCCTGAAGAGGTGACAGTTAAATTGGGTCTGTAGAAGTTGGTCAGGTGAAGACATGGAAGGAGTGGTGAGTGCAGGGGAACTTTGTGTCCAAAGATCTGAGGAGGGAAGAACTGTTAATGTATTTGAGGAACTGAAAGAAGACCTGTGTTCCTGGAGGGTGGCAAAGGGGAGTGGAGATAGTGCTGGAGAGAAGAGAAACCTCATCGGGCAGGACTTAGGTGTTGTGTTTAGGATTTGGGGCTTTACGTGAAAGGCAATGGGAAACTATGGAAGGATGTTGAACATGGAAGTGACATGAGAGATTTGAGGGTTTTTAATAAAATTTTAATTTCAAAGACTGTTGGCTTTTCTATAAATGATAAATGGAGATGGTATGAGTGAATATGGGAGAATGCCATCATAATGGTTTAGGGGAAAGATCGTGCTTGGATTAGGCAGCAGCAGTGGAGATGAACAGAAATGAGTAGATTTGAGAAAAACTTAGAAGGTCATTGACAAAGGAGGACTGATGCAGTGATAGGGAGTTCAGGGAGATGCCAGAGGAGAGATGTGGCTCAGCAGTGAGATGGCTGGTAGTGACATTTATGAGATGAAGAATGTTGGAGAAGTGGATTTTAGGTGAAGTTCACTTTTGGATATGCTGGCTTAGACGCGCCTGTTAGCCATCCAATCCAGGAGAAGTGCCTGTCAGCAGTTTTATTTATGTGGTTCCTGGGCTCCGAGTTGGAGGTGAACATTCGAGAGTAGTAGGCATGTAGATGATAATTGAAATCAAGGGAGTGTTTGAGATTTCATAGGGGTAGGGTATGGGTTGAGAAGAGAAAAGCCTTTAAGATGGATCCCTGAGGGTTATGATGAGCCCTTAGAAAATAGAGCAGTTCAAGGTTGAGTAAAGGCTGATGGGCTGACAAAGGGGAGCAGGAAAGAGTGACAGAAAGACGGGAAAATCTGGATTGTGTGTTGTCATGAAGATAAGAATGGGACAAGAAATGGCCTTCAAATGCAGTAGAGAGGGCAAAAAAGATGGAGTTGCTGCTACGGATGGAGAGCCATTTCAGTGGAGTCACAGGGGTAGGGAATGGCTGGCTAGTGGGAGTAGATGCAGGGAATGTAAATAATTATTAAGAGTTTAGCAGTAACAGGATGAAACCAGGGGAAGGGGAGTGAGGTTCCAGGGTGGTGATAGAGGGGAGCCAGTAGAGGAGAGGTTGAGGAGAAAGGAAAGGATTGAAAAGGAGGAAGGATAGAGGGAGAGAAGGGAGAAGTAAGTGGTGGGTGCTTATGCAGCAGAATGTAGATTTGGTAGAAGGATCTGGAAGGATCATGCTTGTATAATGGTTTCATTGTTTCTGTAGGGGTGAATGAGAGGGGAAGGAGGAAGTGGTTCAAGAGGTGTAGGGAAAGCAGGACAGTTTTAAGTAGTCATTGTGGGGAGGAAGCCGACTAGAAAAAGCTGTATAATTGCCAGATATTAAGTGCCCCAGCACCCAATCCTGATCATTCTTAATGCAAATCATTCTCAAAAGCTATCACCTCTTCTTTACTGTTGTTACCTGAATCCAGGTTCTTTCAATTGTCACGTGAGTTAATGTACTAGTTTCCTAACTAGTCTTAATTTCAGCCATAACTACTGCCAATCCTCTTCCACATTACTATCAGAATAAGTTTTTTTAGAAACCATGTTGTTACTAACATCATTTTTTTGATGTTAATCAAAATTTTTATTTTTATTTTTTCTTTAAAAATATTTTTACATTATTTTTATTGTATTTTTTTCCATTATCATTTATCCCCCATACCCTCTTCCATCTCCACCTACCTCTCCTGCCCCCCACAATCACTATCCTGTTGTCTATATAGCCATGAGTTCTTCCTCTTTTCTTTTTTTATTACTAAAATTATTTTTAATTGTACTTTTGATATACAGATTTTGATAAATCATAATCCTTGGTTCATAACATCCTCTCATTAATGGTCCATTCATGCCCCACTTTTACTTATTTACTCAGTAAGTTTTAATAATATAATCATTCCTAGTTCCATCTACCACCAACCCCTGCCCATGGTGAGGACATTTTGGTTCCTAGGTTTACCCGTCGTTTGTTTCCCTTTTTGTATAGTTTTAGTGCATTTACAAATAATAAAGTACTTTTTATTATGGAAAACTTAAAACATACAAAACAATAGAAAAATATATGAATCCCTATGTACTTATCATCTAGCTTCAACATTGATGAACACAAGGCCAGTCTTTCCAGGCCTTTCCCTTCTCTTGTGGATTATTTAGAAGCAAATCTCAGATACCATATCATTATGTATTATTATATAATATATAAATAATATATGAAAATTATGCATTTTATCTGTATTTACATTTAAAAGGTACTTCTGCTGTATGCAGTCTTTGAGAATGGTTTCTTAACAACTTATTACCAAGATCCATTCATAGCGTTACATGTCATTGTACTTTATTTTGATTTTTATGTAATACTCTATTGTGTGAATATATTCATCTTTTCTCCTTTTTGAAGATTTTATTTTTAGAAAGAGGGGAAGGGATGGGGAAAGAAAGGGAGAAAAACACTGATGTGCAAAAGAACCATTTATTGGTTTCCCCTTGCATGCCTCCAGCTGGGGACCTGGCCTGCAACCCAGGCATTTGCCCTGACTGGGAATCGAACTGGTGACTTTTGGTTATGGGATGATGCTCTAGCCAACTGAGTCATGCTAGCCAGGGCTTCAGATAATGGCCATTTGGGTTGTACCTAGGCTTTTGTTACTATGAATATTGCTAACTATGAACATTTTATACATGCCTACATTTGTACACAGAAGTTTCTCTTGTAAAATTCCTGGGCTAGAGGGTGTGAGAATGGTCAGTTTAGGATATGATGCCAAACTGTTTTCAAAGGGGTTGTACTGATTCACATTTCCATGAGAATGTTTAAAAGCATGATTTCAACTATAGATTTGATCATGTTTATTCTGATTAATATTCTTCAGTGGCTTCCTGTAATCAATTAAGTACTCTGCATTCCTTCTCTATTCGTGTTTTGGAGTACTTATGTATTACTATGTGGCAGGTACTGTGCTAGGTGTTGGGAATATAATGATGCAGACGATAGATACAATTTCTGTTTCCAAACTGAAGTTCAGACTCCTTATTTTAGCACATTCAGGCCCTTATGATCTGGTACCTGTCTACTTCCTTAGCCTCAGCCTACTTTCCTAATTTCATTTCTTGCCATTCCTTCTAACGTGCTCTAAACATAATGAAATAGTTATAATTTCCAAAAATGCTATCCTTTTGCTTGGCTCAATGGTCTTGTGAATGTTGTTACCTGTGTCTTCAAACCCTCACTTTCACTATTACCTATTGAGCCCCAGGTCAAACATTGTCTGTTTTAGGGGATCTTCCCTAATCTTTATAGTCTGAGTTACTCTTCCTGTTCTGTGCTCCCATAGCACTTTAGGCATATCTGTGCATAGTATAATACGGTTACTGGTGATTTTCTTGTCTTTCTCCCCTAGGGGAAAGTACTCATTAAGAGCAGGGACTTTATTTTATCCCTGCATGTCTAGTATCCAGTGTAATACCTGAAGCATAGGGGTAGGTATTTGGTAGATGTTGGATGAATGAGTGAATGCAAGAATGGAGAGGAAAGGGAAAATCTGAGTCATTCTGAAGGATAAATGACCAAACTTGATGATATATTTCATACTGAATGAAGGAGACTAAAAATAAAATTTAATATGAGTTCTTTCCTGGGTGACTGGAAAGCCTTTAACATATATAATTTCGAAGGTGGGCATACAAGTTGAGATAGGCTGTAGAATATCTATAGCTATCTTTGCTGTTCTGAATTTGTCACTGAAATCTTTGACCGTAGTACCTCTTGTTCCCCTTTACTCAATCTCTTTCTTCTTATTTTTCAGGTGCAGAACTTGGCAGTGAGGAGCCAACAGGCCTCAGCCCAAGGACCTCAAATGCAAGGCTCTACGCAGAAGGCCATTCCTCCTGGAGCATCCCCTGTCTCTAGCCTCTCCCAGGCCTCCAGCCAGGCCCTAGCTGTGGCTCAGGCTTCCTCTGGGGCCTCAGGCCAGTCCCTCAACCTTAGTCAGGCTGGTGGAGGCAGTGGGAATAGCATCCCAGGGGCCATGGGCCCTGGCGGAAGTGGCCAGGCACCTGGGAGCTTGGGTCCATTGCCTTCCTCAGGAATAGGTGGTGGTGGGAGCTGTCCCAGGAAGGGCACAGGAGTGGTGCAGCCCTTGCCTGCAGCCCAAACAGTGACTGTGAGTCAGGGCAGCCAGACCGAGGCAGAAAGTGCGGCAGCCAAGAAGGCAGAAGCGGAGGGCACTGGTCAGCAGAGTGTGGGCATGAACCTGACCCGGACAGCCACACCTGCTCCCAGCCAGACCCTTATTAGCTCAGGTAAATGGCTGCTTCTCACAGTGTCATCCTCTCAGAACTGTTTGAAATATTCAGAGTATACTCCTTTGTCTTCTTTCCTGCTGCTCTTTGTCACATCACCCTGATCATGTTAGTCCAGGAAGACAGGAGGACAGATAAGACAGCTAGCTCTAGTCTGTGTCAGCTGTCAGTTTACAGGTTGCCTTAGGCCCTGAGTTCTTCAGTGTAGTCACTCTACCCACTCGTTTACCCAGTTCTTGTTCAGTTGCCCACTCAGTGCTAGGAGGTGCTGGGGATACGTCTTTGGAAAACAGATTCCCTGTCCTGATGGAGCTTACAGTCTAGCGGAAGGGATGAGTGGTGTCTGCTGGTGGTTAAATGGTGGTTAGGTGGCCCAGTGTGGAGCAGCACCGTGCAAGTGCCTAGGAACACTTAGGACCAGCAGATGCAGCCGTGGTTTAATATAGCAGCTTGCCATCATCTGTATCAAAGATAAGGAGAAAAGAGAATAAATAATAAAATAACCAAAATAGTTTACTTGCTTTCAGACTACGGTAGATACAGTTAGATATGTCTACCTTACTTGGTAATGTGTATTTTTGCCTATCTTGTTTCTAGTACTTTAGTTGTTGCTCCATTTGGATAATTTACTCACAAAAAGTAAGAGTTAATTATCAGTTGTATTGGTAATAATCTAGTATTTACATACTACAGCCCTTCTTTTTCCAAAGTGCTTTTATGCCACTTGTGTTTTCTTGACGACCTGGTGGGGCCGTGGGGGTGGGGTGAGGTAGTCAGCTCATTTCCAGTGGTGGGAACTGGGTAAAGTCAGCCTGCAGCTGCTGGCTCTTACAACTTCTCATAGGTGGGGACCTAAACTGATGAGTCTTAAAAACTGTGACAATCATGGGAGGAAGATGTTGGGATTTTACCTCTAAAGACATTTATTCCAGTGACTGTTAAGTGTTTCTGATGTGCTGAGCTGGGTTCTAGGGATGTAAAAAGGAGTAAAACATGGACTTGGCCTTGAGGAACTCAGAGTTCAATCATATAGATGAGTCAGCTTACTTTGCTATGTTCAATGTAACAAGATTTAAGTATAACAAAGAAAATAAAAGTTAGATACATGTAAGAAATTACTGGGGATTATTAAATAATTGAGCAAGGGAGTTCTTTCCTTGAGATATTTAAGGCTAGAGATAGTTGGTAATATCTGATAATGTCTGACTTAGAGGCAAGAGTATGTGTGAGGGGTTCTCTCAGGTCCTTGTAGGTTAATTTCCATTCACTCTGATTCTAAAACTGGGTATAACTTGGAAAAACAATTTTACTTTTAATTTTATAACGATGATTATTTTCTGCTCTTCTTCCATGTTGTTCCATCTGGGCTGGTTCCTATAGCCACCTACACACAGATCCAACCCCATTCCCTGATTCAGCAACAGCAACAGATCCACCTCCAACAGAAACAGGTGGTAATCCAGCAGCAGATTGCCATCCACCACCAGCAGCAGTTCCAGCACCGTCAGTCTCAGCTACTCCACACAGCCACACACCTCCAGCTGGCCCAACAGCAGCAGCAGCAACAGCAGCAGCAGCAACAGCAGCAAGCCACAGCTCTCTCTGCCCCTCAGCCCCCACAGGTCCCACCTACTCAGCAGGTCCCACCTTCCCAGTCCCAGCAGCAAGCGCAAACCCTGGTTGTTCAACCCATGCTTCAGTCTTCACCTTTGTCCCTCCCACCTGACCCAACTCCCAAGCCACCCATCTCTCTCCAATCCAAACCACCCATAGCACCAATCAAGCCTCCTCAGTTAGGCGCCGCTAAGTTGTCAGCTACTCAGCAACCACCACCCCATATCCCTGTGCAAGTTGTGGGGACCCGACAGCCGGGTTCAGCCCAGGCACAGGCTCTGGGGTTGGCACAGCTGGCAGCTGCTGTGCCTACTTCCCGGGGGATGCCAGGTACAATGCAGCCTGGTCAGGCCCATTTGGCCTCCTCGCCACCTTCATCCCAGGCTCCTGGAGCACTGCAGGAGTGCCCTCCCACATTGGCCTCTGGGATGAGCCTTGCTCCTGTTCAGGGGACAGCACATGTGGTAAAGGGTGGGGCTACCACCTCTTCACCTGTTGCAGCCCAGGTCCCTGCTGCCTTCTACATGCAGTCTGTGCACCTGCCGGTGAGTGGGCTCCAGTGGTTTTGAGGGGGCTCTTCAGAGTGGGCCTAGGGCTGAGTAGAAATGGAATTTAGTAGGGGAATGAAGAGTTTAGAAGGTGTTTATCTGTTTTGTGTGAGAGCGGTTAATGGAAAGAAAAGATACTGGTATTTGTTCTTTTTGAAAGAGAGAGCAATGTTAATGCATATAACATTTGAACGTTGTACTCCTAAATTTGCTACTAAAGTCATTCTGGGTCTTTGGATCTGTACTAAATGAGATCTAGATAGTCTTTACCACCTAAGTCATCTTTAGAAAAACAACAGTTCTTAGTCGGACCATAATGAGTCCAGGGTCTTGAGGTCTAGGTCAGGACTAATGAATGTTGGTTGCATTTTCTTTAGTCCTAATTGGAAGTTACACTTATTGGGAATGACCAGGCATTTTAATATACCATGGGAAGTATACAGATTGGGGAAGCTGGAACTAAGAAAATTTTCTCTGAGCATGTGGGAGTATTTGTGGTTCCTCATTATCCTTCATTCATAACTCTTGATTTCTCTCTTGTTGTTTTCTTTATAGGGAAAACCCCAGGCATTGGGTGGCAAACGCAAGGCTGAGTCTGAGGAGGAAAGAGATGATGCCTCCACTTTGGGTTCAATGCTTCCTGCGAAAGCATCTCCAGTAGCTGAGAGCCCAAAGGCCATGGAGGAGAAGAGCAGCCTTGGAGGTGAGAGCCCAACCTTGCAGTGCTGTCAGAGTGCTCAGAGGTTGGTGGTCTGAGTGACTGCGCTAAAAGATAAGCCTGGTTCAGCAGAATATGGGGCTGAACTTGGTGGACAAATGAGTAGATTGGAAAATAGAATCCAGGTGAAATTAGCAAAGATGAACATGTATTGTGGAAGATCAGACTGGCTTGGTTACTAGATGGGTCAATTACATTACTTTGAATCTGTGTCTTAATTTGTGTTTATTTTCCAGAGAAAGTTGAATCAGTGACCAATGTGAATGCTAATACCCCAAGCAGTGAACTAGTGTCTCTGGCTGCTGCCCCATCAGTACCACCTCCTACACTAGCCATGGTATCTAGACAGATGGGTGACTCAAAACCCCCACAGGCCATTGTGAAGCCCCAGATCCTCACCCACATCATTGAAGGCTTCGTAATCCAGGAAGGAGCAGAACCTTTCCCGGTGAGGGCAGGGCCATCGGGTGGGCCTTGCAAGTGGGGGCTTGGTCTGACTCTTGTCTTTTCAAATGCTACTAAAACCAGAAGGCTCAGAACTATTTATTATCAGAGAATGGATCAATTCTGCTGTTTATTTGGTAAGTGGTAAAGAAGGAAGGGAAGAAAAAAGGAAAGAATATGTGGACTAGAAAATGAAAATGTTGGGAAGAGGAGAGAAAAAGACAGGAAGTCACCTTTAAAACTGTAATGTTTAGTTAGACAAACGAGGTTGTTTTTTAATGAAGAAAATTGAGGTAGAGAAGTTACCGTAATGGACTTTCTAGGTACCACCAGCTGCAAAACTAGAACATAGCTGTCCTGACTCCTAGTGCATTCCCTCAACTTAGGAAGCCAAAGGATAAAACAGGGAGCCAGGGTAGGAACCTGTTCTCCAGTGGCTTATCTGAAAAAAGCCAGTTAGAGACTCTTTGACTGCCACGTGGAAAATGATTGTCTGTGAACCAGACTTGGCCAGGAACTCAGAGATCCAGGCAAAGACATGCTGCTGAGAAATGCTGGGGAAAGCTATGGAGAAGCAGAAAGGAATCAGGCTAACTTAACTGTAGACTTTTTCTGGGACAGGTGGGTTGTTCTCAGTTACTGAAAGAGTCTGAGAAGTCACTACAGACTGGCCTCCTGACAGGACTGAATGAGAATCAGTCAGGTGGTCCCTTGGGAGGGGACAGCCCATCTGCCGGTAAGTATTTATTTACAGACTCATCTGGGGAAGGAGGCTTATGTGGCTGTTGTGTTTGAGGACTCCCTATAAAATAGTAATTGTCTCTTTAAAGTAGGAATTATATGATGTCCATCCAGACGGAAACTCTGAGATGTATTAGAACAGGTGTATCAAACTCATTTTCACTGGGGGTCATATCAGCCTCACGGTTGCCTTCAAAGGGCTGACTGTAATTTTAGGACTGTAACTACTCCTTAACTAGGGGCAAGGAACTCGGCGCTGCCAGCAGGTGGAAACAAGGTGCCAGACTGGATAAAACAAGGTGGAGGGCTGAATTCGGCTGCAGGCCTTGTGTTTGCCGCCTGTGCGTTAGAATATGTAGAATCACACAAAAGGAATTCCATAGAAGGGAGGGAGGGATGTCTTTCTAAGCATTAGTGATTAGTTCCTCTTCCCTGTTCAGAAATGCAGTCTTATCTGAAATCTGAGAATATGAATTGGAATAAAGTTAGTCATCAGAATGGAAATAGTCTAGCTTAAGGTTAGGAAGACTGTGATGGACATACCTTTATGGTTTTGGAATTTGAACTTTATGTTTTAGGGCGTACACTTGATGGTGTACACCTTTGGGGGCAAACTCGGGGAGTGATTGAGTCCAGCTCTGGGACTAATGATGGCTTGAGTGGCGGCAGAAGCTTATGGCAGCTTGCAAGTGATGCCTTATTTTTCAGAGCTAGATAAGAAGGCAAATCTCCTGAAGTGCGAGTACTGTGGAAAGTACGCCCCTGCAGAGCAGTTTCGAGGCTCCAAGAGATTCTGTTCCATGACTTGTGCTAAGAGGTACTGGAGACACCCCCCTCCTCGCTTTCAGCAGTGGCTCTTTCATCGAATATTGTATCCCTTCCCTAGGATCGTCTCATAGCTGATACTTAATGTCTCCTTCTTTGCTTTCATAATTTCCAAATCAGCTCTTAAAATAACCAATTCACCTTTAGTGTAGGTAGGAAGGTAGTTCTCTGTAGCACCTTTGATATCCTACATGTGTGTGACCTGTAGGTATAATGTGAGCTGTAGTCACCAGTTCCGGCTGAAGAGGAAAAAAATGAAAGAGTTTCAAGAAGCCAACTATGCTCGTGTTCGTCGGCGTGGACCCCGCCGTAGCTCCTCTGACATCGCCCGGGCCAAGATCCAGGGCAAGCGCCACCGGGTGAGCTGCTGTCCCAGAGCCACCTTTAAAAGGGGCCTGAGTTGTGTAAGATCAGAACTCTGGTTTTGCGTTGATTGCATTACTCAAAATTCCAAGATCCTGACTTGTTTTATCTCCTCTCCTCTCCTCTGACTACTGGTTCATGTATCTATTAATCCTTGAACTATATTTGTGTAGTGAAAATCTAGAACAATCATTGGTAGAAGGGGAGAATCAAGAAAGTGATAGTTTATACTTGAAAGGCACTTGAGAGTAGACTGGTGACTTTCGACATTTGCAAATGAAGTACAAATTATTTCACTTGTGGTAAGATTCGTTTTTCTTCCATGCCCAATGTTAACCCAAACCCAGGGTGGTTGGGGAGGGGAAAGGAAACTTACTCATGACTTCACTGCTTTTTGGTTTTCTTTCTAGGGTCAAGAGGACTCTAGCCGGGGTTCAGATAATTCCAGTTATGATGAAGCACTCTCTCCAACATCTCCTGGGCCTTTGTCAGTGAGAGCTGGGCATGGAGAACGAGACCTGGGGAACCCCAATACAGCCCCGCCTACACCAGAATTACATGGCATCAACCCTGTGTTCCTGTCCAGTAACCCTAGCCGCTGGAGTGTAGAGGAAGTTTATGAGTTTATTGCTTCTCTACAAGGTACCAGCAGAACCCAGGTCACATATATGCAGTTTTCCTTAGGTCTTTGCATAGCCCTTGGTAACAGGGAACATAACTGAATTTTAAGCAGTAGAGGTTTGAAGGCTGCACTCTCTAAAAATAAATTTTTTTCATTGAGTTTTAGGAAAGGAATATCAATTTCACTTACACATTCATTGGTTGACTCCGAGTTTTAGAGAGGAAAGGAGAGAAACATTGATTTGTTGTTTCACTTATTTATGCATTCATTGGTTGACTCTTGTGCGTGTCTTGACTGGGATTGAACCCCCAACCTCCGTGTATTGGGAGAGCTCTAACCAACTGAGCTACCCGGCCAGGGCTCAAAGTCTATACTCTTGATATTTTTTTGTTACTTGCCCACAGCCTGGATTACTAATTCCTCCTGGGTTGCCACCCTCTGTTGCCAGCAATTTCAATTTTTGATTTTCATCTCTGATGGTTCAGCTATCTTTTTTTATCAATAATTTTTGGATAAAGTGTATTTTTATGTGTGATTGTGATACCCACCATGGATAGAAGACTTTTTTCAATGGAGAAGGGGATTAGAAAATAAGGGAACATTGTTGCCCCCCATTTTTCAAAGCAAGAATGTTTATGAACTATTCTTCACAAAGGGATTGTTTTCTCAAGGAAAGAAAACCACCCCTTCTTGCTATTTGTCTGAATTCTGTGCTCTTAAACAAGTGTCACAGAGCCGTAACTTTTCTTACCAGTGTAAAAGAAAACATGCATGTATCTTTGCCCCTACCCTTTTCCCCTCCTCAAGCTGTTTGAATGAGGTTATTTCTGTGGTTGAACAACTTAGTTCTTTCATTATCTTGGCTCTTTTAAATAGCTGGTTGCTCTGATTTCCTTCTGCTTCCAAAGCTTGTCGTCTCAAACCTTCATTTCTGAATTTGGAACATGTACTTTAGGATTAACCATTGCTGGGTCTCCACTTTTTTATCTTTAGGGTTTCCCCTGCTACCCTCTGGTGCTTTTGTGAACTTTCTCATGCGTATTCCCATCATTTCCTTGTAGGCTGTCAAGAGATTGCAGAGGAGTTTCGTTCCCAGGAGATTGATGGACAGGCCCTTTTATTGCTTAAAGAGGAACATCTTATGAGTGCCATGAACATCAAGCTGGGCCCAGCCCTCAAGATCTGCGCCAAGATTAACGTCCTCAAGGAGACCTAAGGTGGCCATCTTGCACAAAGCAGCCTAAGGCAGACACACTCCCCACTGTCCAGGTTATAACCTGGTACCAGCAGACTTGACCGGGAATGAAGAACTGTTCCAGTTGTGTAAATCTGTGGAGGGGATTACTGAAACAGGGAAGGAAAGCGCAGGAATTGGATGCTGGTGCTCTGTGGTGGAACTTTGACATGTTCTCTGGGTTCTACTTTATTTTTAACAATTTTAAAATTTTCACCTTCCCTAATCCAATCTTTATAAAAGAAGTCTAGAGAACTAGTACTGCTCAGCCTTATCCTGGAGCGGTGCATCTAGCCACAGTCTCTTGGTTCTCCCAAAAGGATACACAGTATGGTAAGGCAAGGAAATGGGTGGAGTGTAGGTGTGCCTCTCCAGTGGGAGAGGTCAGGTTCTGCTAGGGTGTGTGACACAAGGAGCAAAATCCAGTGCATCCTATGGATTGTCTGCCTGTAGCTGTGACCAGTTTTCTTCGTTGTCACTCCCTCCCTTCCTGTTGAACATTTTCTCCTACATCCGTGGCAGGCTCACTAGCTGGTGTAGTGACTTGGTTGGCACCATCCTGTTCACTACAGGGACTAAAAGTGTTTGGCACACGTAACTGTTGTCACTCTTTCTGCATCCCCCCGTTCCCTTCCAATCTGTTGTCTGCTACCTTTTCTTTTCAATTCCAACTCTGCTGTGTCCTACAGCATTGTAAAATGGGGGTGCCTGGGGCTGAGGTCAGGAGTATAAATACCTGCCTTAGGTGCTATTCCTTATACAACAAAAATATTAAATATTTTTTTCTCCTCAGTAAAAGGATAACAATTGGTCTGTTGTTTCTTACTCCAAACCAGTGTCTGCCCTCTTTCACACAAATGACTAGGCCAACATGTTTGTTTTTTTTTTAATCTTTCAAGTTTTTTTTTGTACAAAAAATGATATACTTTTCCCTTTTTTTTTTTTAAAACACCAGTAGGGAAGAGATGCAAACAAGTAACAAAAGGATGTTTTTGAAACATTATTTTCCCTGCCTAGAAAGAAAAAAAATCATTCCAATAATATTGAAAAGTCCAAGGATGAAATTTCACTTTCTCTAAGGCTATAAAAGGCCCCACCCACTCCATCCTCATGTGTCCAGTGGAGCCATGTTCCTCTTCAGTGGCACAGCTTCACTATTAAATAACGATCGGGCCACGTTTCTGGGCATGTGGCTTACACAGAAAGGTGAAAGCATCAGAGCATTAAAAACCTCTGCACAGAAGTGTGGGCAAGAAGGTATCTCCCTAAGGCAGAAGCAGGGGCAGATGGAGGGGAATCCCACACCCAGAGTGGAGGATGGCAGAGCCCTAGATGTCCCACTTCTGCCTCCATTCCCTTTCCAGAGGACTGGAAAAAAAAAATAACATGTCTGTGAAGAAAGTGCAACATGTTTAGAAACACTGGTAAAAGAAGCTATGCCAACTTGTATTACAAGTGGGAGAAAGAAAGCCATCAGAGGGATCCCATGACAAGGTAAACAGACGTTCCTTTCCTGAACTCCCGTAGCACAGCAGTCCCTTTCAGCTTCCCTTCCTGATAGACCGGAACTGTGGATAAGGCGTTGTGGCTGCATGTGGACTGATAACTGCAAGACCACAATCCAGGGCCTGATTCCAGCTGCAAAGGTATTCCGATGCCAACGAACGATGTGATGGTACCTTACAATCCTCTAATTAGGAAACTTCACATTTTTTTCCCATCCTAACCCCAGAGGTGGGAGAAACAGGTCTACATCATCTCCAGGCTCAGACCAAATAGCAGTACTTGGACTGCAACCAAGTAATCACTGCAAAGTAGTTTGAAGCAGCAAGAAGTTACATGCAGCTTCTCGTGGAGACTACTGTAGGGTACAGAGTAAGCATGAAAGCAATCAAACCTTGCATAAATAATGTTTCTTTTTTTTTAATTAAAGAATCCCAGTGTCTCAAAAAGTGAAAATGTGTTTAAAAAGGTCAGCTAGCCTGCCATATGCTTTCACTCATAGCTACCCCACTTGTACCTTCCTATATGGAGAGTGCCTTTTGTCACAGGCCTTACTATATTTTATCTCTGACCTACAACTCTACCTCCCTAGAGGAAAAACCAAAAATAGGTAACAATGGGGAGGCATTTTTACTAGAGAGAAGAGGATGCAAACTGGAGAGCAAGAGCAACATTAAGGGTGAGATGAGAGACTGGAGAGAGGCTGCTTAAGAAATCTGGCTGAGTACGCTTTGGTTTAGGGACCGGAGAAGCCAGGGCATATAAAGTGCATTCACATTGGTAGTAAATGATCATCCCTTTCTTCTGAATCCTCCCCCAGCTGATCGTCCCCCACACCACGGTATGTAGTAGGCACATTTCGGGGTTTAGAACGGCACACAAAGTCACAACCATCCTGCAGGGAAAGAAACAAAGGGAATAAATGATAATTTGGAATAACCAATTTAGAATATGGCAAAGTACACATGTGGTCTAACAATGTGGCAAGAACTAGTTTCTCCAGAGATAAGGAAGAGAAACCCCTAAAGGCCCAAAGATCAGCCTAAATTGACTTTAGGAGACAGATTCTAATCATTAAGTCTCACCTTCTTCCTACATAGGCCTCTGAATAGCTCATTAGATTCCTGAATCTAAGCAACAGCGCTGTTCTTCCAGCCAAGTCTTAGCAAGATGCTGATGTAGATGCTATCATATCTAGCATGAGGGCAACCAACTGTCTTGCTTTTTGCTGGGCCTTTTGTGATTTTAGCATCCAAGTCCTATGTCTGAGGAAACCTCTCAGTCTGGGCAAACCAGGGTGGTTGGTCACTCAAGCTTGTATGCAGGCTGCAGGCCCAGCCAGCTGCCCTGTCACTTACTGCTATCAGGTTGCCGACGTCCTGCCAGAAGGCTAAGTGGGGAAACTGCTCTATCCCCTTGGCTCCCACCACCAGTCGCTGGTACAGGAACCCCCCGATGATATACACAGCAATCAGTGACGCAGACCTGCCGGAGAGAGAGCTACACTTCAAAACCAGGAAGCAGTAACACTCAGACACTGCGGACAGTCTCTACACTTATTGTCAGCTGTTTTGTAAGCTGTGTTCTGTAAAGCTGGGGGTAAAAGGGTAGTGATGCTAAACAAAACGGGAGCTGGTAACTCCCTTAAAAAGCCAATTTAGCACACTGTCAGTCTGAGAAAAAGCAAAGTGCTCAGAAAAGAAGTTAGACTGACTTCTGCCAACAGTCACCATTAGACACATGATTCTGTTTGTCCAAAAGTTCTAAGAATCTAACGCAGCAATTTTCAACCATTTTCATATCATGGCATATATAAACTAACTCCTAAACTTCTGCAGTACACCAAAAAATATTTCTGTTCATCTCACAAAAAATAGGCTTAATTTTGATTCATTCCCAGCAGATGGCTATTGTATTGGCTGTTGTCATGTTTTTAGTTTGACAATCTAAGGGAAAAGAGGTTGGTCAGTGCCTCTGACTATATAGTCAGGTACTGCATGTTTTAGAAATTCTTGTGGCAGTATGTCACAGCACACTAGTTAAAAATTGCTGATCTAATAGGATAGTATTAAAAACTGTCCAACCCTCCAGTAGGAGTAAAAAGCACCTTCAAATGTGAATATTTATTGAGAACATAACGAATCTCACTTTTCAAAACTTTTATAGTCAAGAGTTTAATGAGGATTTTCACACAAAGTTCTTCCCCCTCCAATTATTCCACACACACAATTTATACCTAAGTACATCCAAGAATTTTATGAGTTAAAAAAAAAAAAAGGCTTGGACTAATAAGGGAAAAAGACTCACGTGATCAGCAAGACAGAACCCACACTGAGGTGCGAGACCTCCGGGGAACAGGCCAGGCTGCTGTCCATCTCAAAGAGGTAGAAACAGTCTTGGACTTTGCCTCGCTCCTCAGACACAGGGTTGAAATTGTCCTGATGATGAAAGGACAGAACACATATTTAAAATGTTTTCTTTTGACTGCATTTAAAAAAAAAAGAAAAAACCCTCCACAAAACCCAAAAATCATTTGTTTTTTTTCCTGGTTCAATAACCTATTTGTCCATGTGCATTGGAAGATGGGTGTCTGTCAAACAGGAAAAAACAGACTTTTAGTTTCCCCTAATCCCTCCCAAGGTTTTCTGTGCCCTCTGGGAAGACTCTCCAGCACCAGGCCAGTCCCTTCATGCCCTCTCCAGGCTCACGGGCCCCAGGGCGCCTCACCGCTAGGGTGTGCCGATTGCAGGAGATCATCACCACCGCACGCCGCTGTTCCCTGCCACAGTGGTTGTCATACTCGTCACCCCCTTTATAGATCAGCATGATCCAATTACCTGAGGAAGAAAGGGAAAATGGAATTCTGGGGTGGGAGGGAAGTAGAGGCAGACATGGGTACGATGGTAAAGTGGAATTGGAAAGTTCAGACAAATTGGTTTTAATTAACATAGGCCTCATCAGTATGATTCTGTATACTGGGAATGCCAAGCTAAAACTTTTTACCACAGCTTTATGTTCCCTTGCTTAGACAATTAAGTATCAAATACTCATGAGAATCTTAATTTTCCACATTAAAGGCAGGCAGCCGATAGCGCCAAACTACCAATTATGGGCCATACCTTCACAAAGGTTCACATTGGCTGAACACCTGCTAACATCAAAAGAGGAGGTTCCATATAATTATTAGGTAGCAGGGAAAAGCCTAGACTTAAATTAGCCACAGATAAGTTCAAAGTGGATGATTTTTAAGATTGGGAGGTATTTCTTTTTCTTTAGTATTTAATGTGTTCAGATTTCTTTTGCAAAATATTTGACTCAACAGTCATGTGAGGGCAATAAGGAAGGACTCTGCTTCCAATTTTGCATATGTGAAAACAAAGTAAAAAGGTGTAATGACTTTTTAAGATTATAGGACAAAGGAAATACAATATGGGTCAAAAATCCAGTCTTTTGACCCGTAGCCCCAAATTCTTTATGTTACTTTTATTGTATTATTTATAGGAGCAAATAACACTGGGGGTATAATTTACTTATCTGCCTAAGGGCAGGAATTGGATTACAGATGCTCGTGTAGTCTTTTCCAGAATTATGACTTCTGAGAAACATTATCACCATCATTATCACAATTTGGTAGAGAAATTTTTGTAGACTGGTTTGCAAAACTTAATCTCTCACTACTTAACTGGCAAAGTTTGATGAATATGATGAGAAATAGTCATGGTTTCAAGCCTAGCATGAAAAACTCATTTAAGTATTAAAAGGACTCCAGGCCATACAATTCCAGCTACATTCTTCTTTTTCTGCACAAGCTTTTCACTAACTTTCGAAAACATAAATGTCCTGAACCTTGGCTCCAAAGGAGCTGTGGAACTAGGTATCCTGTGGTTTATAGTCTCAGGTGTGTTGAACTACACATATGACATTCTGAAGAGACTGGGAAAGGAGTAGAGGACTGTCCAAGGGAATGACTTGGGATCAGTGAATTAGTCAACAGAGAGGGTCTTACTTCCATTGAAGATGTGAGTCTCATTGATTCTCCCCACCACTGTCTCCTTCCCGTTACTCTTGTTGATCTGCACCAGGCCTGCCCCCGAGGAGTGGTTGCCAGCTTCCCGGCACACCCTGAATATGTACATATACGTTTCTGAGCCCTGGCCCACAGTGCTCTCGAAGCTGTCAGGAAGGGAGGAGAAAGGAGGAGAAGAGTTAGTGGCTATCAGTCTTAGGAAGAGCAACCTTTCTTCCTCTTAACCCCCAACCTCCGACTCTAAAAAAGGTGCATTCAATTTATTTATATGGTGTCACGGCTGAATGTAATAGTAAATATTTGTTGAATCGTGAGATATCCATGACCCCAACAGACCATCCTAATTGTTGATGATGACTAAAATACACCACCCAGCAGCTAGATATTCCTCAAATATCTGCTCTAGACTATGCTCAAGTGCTATTAGCACCCTGTAAATAAGGGTCTGTGTTCATGGGATACTCCCTTGTTCCTTGAAGATCATCTTCATATTTCTATGCCTGAAGATTCTTGACACTTCTGATGGCATGTATAGACCTAAATATGCTTATCTGATACTTCTAAAGTCCTATCATATGAAAGTATCTAATGCTTTTCAAATTCCTATAAGCTGGTCCCTTGGATCCAGTCTTAGCAACAGCTCCTCTTCTGCATTAGAGAACCGCACATTGCTACTAGAAACTTACTGAGAATTTGCTCTGTATCATAAAGAAAGCATGATAGCACCAGCTATTCCAGCTAAAGAGAGAGGAGGTTATTATGCATGAATCCCTTCCATATTCAATGGTAATATCAAAATAAAATCAGTAAGAGTTGCAAAAGACTCTTCTAAAAAAGCTGTTCTCTGCTAAGCATCACCCACAACCATCTCCCTCCATAAGGCTCCCAGGGCCGGGAGTCCTAGGGGGTCCGCAGTCTGTGGAGGGCCAGAGATACTGGGTGGGGTCAGAGTCTGTGGAGGCCAGTGGTTCTGGAAGTCTGGGTGATACAGGGGGCCAAGAATGTCATGAAATCAGGGGTCTGTGGGGGTGGGGGGAGTACCAGAGGTCGTCTAGAGAGGCTGAGTAAAAAAAAAGTTATTCTTCTCTAGCCCTGTAAGGTTCTTCTCATTTTTACCTTTTGTTAAACAGTGGTGCCAGCCTCTTCAGTACAGCCAACTCTCTCTCTGACTCTCTACCCTTTTCTCCTACCAGGTCGCAGGTTTTTTCTTCTGCCTGCCAGGATTCTCTTGCTGTGATGACCAGGAGTAGGAACAGCAGTCCAGCCCTCCAGCAGCTGTGGAAGGGGAACATCCTTCTGGGAGAAAGTGTGTGTGTTGGGGGTGGAGGGAGGGTCAGAAGAGAAGGGAAAGAGATAAAGTATATGAATGTGTAATAAATAAAAGTTGTTAAAAAAAACAAACACAAAAAACAAAAACCTTTTGCCCTGACTGGTGTGGCTCAGTGGATTGAGAGCTGGCCTGTGGACTGAAGGGTCTCTGGTTCTATTCCCAGTCAGGGCACATGCCTGGGTTGTGGGCCAGGTCCCCAGTATGGGGTACATGAGAGGCAACCACACACTGTGATGTTTCTTTCCCTCCCTTCCCCTCTCTAAAAACAAACAAACAAACAAACAAACAAATAAACCTTTTTACCCCTGGCTGGTGTGGCTCAGTAGTTCGAGCACGGGCCTGCAAAGCAAAGAGTCGCTGGTTCGATTCCCAGTCAGGGCACATGCCTGGGTGGCAGGCAGGTCCCCAGTAGGGGATACATGAGAGGCAACCACACATTGATGTTTCTCTCCCTTCCTCCCTCTCTTCCCTTCTCTAAAAATAAATACATAAAATCTTAAAAAAAAAAAAACCACACACACACAAAAAAACCAAACCCAAAACCCCACAACAAAAAACCTCTTTATCATCCACCTATCACCTCTTATTTTACACTGACCAGTTTTCTTCATTATGAAGTTGGTTTTTGTTTCTTGTATTTGCCTATTTCAAGCTTTTAGCTTTCATCCAAGTTCTTTTTTCCCCTGTCTCTTAATATTCTGAATTGGATTCTTAGGTCTCTAGGTTTTTCTTTCACACTTATTTTGAAAGCCTCTTCCTAGCTGACTCTATCGCCTGACACCGCTGCTCACCTGCTGTCCCTCCTGGACCCCCTCAGTCTGGGGGCGCAGTGTGTGTGTGTATTCAACAAGAGGACGGCTCTGGGCTTGGTGAAGAGTTAGCGTCTACAGGTTGTTGGTGATTTCTGCAAAGTGTGCTTAAAAAGACTATCTCGACTTCCAAAGCAGTTTACCAACTCCTCAGCTCTACTTGAAGAAAGAACACATTTTTTTCCCCCAGAAACTGTCACAAGGACCAATCGATGCAGGGATATGTAGGTACTACCAATAAATAGTATTTTGATTATGCAGAAAGTATAAGATTCTTCAGCATATGCAGTGGACAGTACATTTTAATATCTGTCCCAAAAGCACCTGTGTCAGGAAACTCATACATACAACCTTCAGTCTAATTCACAGTTGAGTCCTTCAGAACACACCATGGGGGTGAGAAAAGCGAAAGAATAAAGAAGAATTAATTATGACAGCCTGAGTGGAGATATCCTTGCCTCTTTACTTTTCAGTGAGAAGTAAGATTGCGGTATCTCACTAGTTAAAGCCATGTGTACTTAGACATGCATGGTTTAATCTCTGACACACGCACACACTACTGGAAGGACCAACCAAGTCTTTGTGTTTGTTTTTCTTACTTTGCAGATCTCGTACTTAAAGAAAAGAAGCTGAGGCCAGAGGGCTGGGGGCTCTGCCTGAACTTGCCATAAACACAGGAGATGAACAGCTGAGAAGTGTGTGCAGGGGCCGGAGTTCATAGATACTGCTTAAACTGGTGGCCCTCCCTGAGACAGCACTCAGATTTGACACCTGACAGGATGTATTTGGAAGTTATTAAGAAAGATATAATATAAAAAAAAAAAACGAGACGAACACGTTGGGCTCTGACTTAATCTGACATTCCGAAGGATCCTACAGTCTTCATTCATATTCACCAGGAGAATGATGATGGGAGATAAACACAGCCACAGTACCTAAAGCTTGCCATTGTCTAATATCTCATCTCTGAAAAATCACTCACCCATTTAAATTAGAGGGAGAAGGAAATTCACTAGGTCAAAACCAGTGGTTTAAAGAAGTCCTCCACAACTCCCCACAGGTCTCAAGAGTTTCTGGATTGCCAGTAAGTACAGTTGTCTGTCTACACTCCAAACTGCTGACAACCCCTGGGGGTCAGTCATCAAGTCACTTTACAATCTAGTAAATCCAACTGACCTGCAGCTTGTGTTGCTCCAGGTCACAAAACACAGGGCCCTGGTCCCCAAACTCATTTTCTTTTCTCTAATCCACCCTCACACCCAGGACACACTGAGTTACCCTTCCCAAAGACTTCACTCTGGGATCATTAATGACTCTTCAGGCAACTGCTGCTTGTTATTTTCATAACAGTATTGCTAATTTTTCTGATACAAAGATTTAATTCTTTCCAGTTTTTCTAACTTACAATTTGATCTGCTGTTTCCCACACTCCATTAGAACCACCAATGCTTGGAAAGGTGTCTCCCCGACCGTCTGTGCTCCAAACATTAATTCACTGTAGTAATATTAATAAGCTGTTTCCACACAATACTTATAGTCAGCCAGAAAGTCTGAGGCCCCCATAAACACATTTAAAACACCAAAAGAAAACACTCGAGTGCCTATCTTCTTTCAGGCACTGTTTGAAGCACTGTTGTTAATCCTACAACAACCCTATTGAGTAAATACAATCACTGCCCCTATTTTACAGATGGGAAAACTGAGACAGAGCTACTAGAGTGAACAAGGTCAGCCCGGTGACAGAGCTCATCGTCTGTACTTAACCACTACATGTATATCTACTCCCTTTCACATCAGTTTTTGTGGTATCTGAGTTGGCAGCCAAAGCTTTGCTTTCTTTTTGACGAAGAAGGGGAAGTGACGCCTCACACAATTCACTGAGTAGGAGGTGGAATAAAGAACTCAGACCTCAGACTCCAACCTTCCTTAAATTAACTCGTTGCTCAACACACAATGTGACCAGCTGAGTTACTAAAGAGAAGAGATTCCTTTTATTAGCTCTATTTAACGTGACACTTTCCTTATATTCTCTAAGGACCTAATTTAAAATTTCAACATTGTAGGCTTTCCAGATATTTCTTCCCAGGACCAGTTTTTCTATAGGGATATTCAAACACAAATTTGTTTTTTTGGCCTCAAAGTCAGTCCCTTATCTGTTAACAGTTGATGACTTCTTTTGCCAAATTAGAACAAAGAATCTCCAAAACTGGGAAAAAATGAAAGGTGAAACACCTTACAGTCAGCACTGGTTCAACTGCACTAGCTTTCATTTTGCTTATTGGTTCAAAGAGTAGAGGATGAGAACCAATTAATATTCTTCTCTCTTTCTTGCTTGAGGTTTGACTATATGCTGAGCTGCTTCTGATTCAGTGGCATGTGCTCGGAATACTTTATCTAGAATATGTTCCTTAACCGTTACAGCCCAGCAAAGTAGATGTAATTTCTCCCATTTTATAAATGAGGAAACTCATGCTTACAGAGGTTAAGTTCCTGCCCCTACATTATACAAGTATTAAATATGGGCTAAATGATTGGGTAACTTGGATGACTCATGGCATAAAGATAGTAGTTTGAAATTTTCTGATAAATACAAGGGTGCAATAATGTATTAGGAAGAGTATGAAATCCAAGGGCTGGGTAGTCCCTTTTTAAAGTGCTACAGTTAGATTCTCAAGGTGCAAGAGTTTGTCTAGGTACTTTGGAAATACAGGGGAGGGCCGTAGACTTTGAGAAATACCCTTCAATTTTATTATTGTATGACAGATCTATTTGATAATGCTAAAAAATTCCTTCAGGGGGATGCTCAATAATTATGCCAGGAAGTGGGAAGCAGTTTACATCGCTAGGTCTCTTTATCACTCTCTTCCCCACCTCTCAAGAGCAGCCATGAGTACTTTCCATTTTTCAATGGAATTTCCACTGTCTCCTCTCTGACCGTTTCTGGTATAGCAGCCCTTCTTTCCTCTCTCCAGCAACCTGTACTTTTAGAAGAGCATCCCTAATTAGCCAAAAGGCCCAGTGTCGAAATGCCTCAGAGGAGTAGGTCCCTGTCCCAAGGGCAGCAGCTCCCTACAAAGAGGAAGACAAGAACCCCCTAGTGGCTGCTCTTCTCCACGCCATACACTCATCCCCCTTAACTTCTCCCAGGGTTCTAGAAATTCTAATCTCCTAACTTTCCAACTGCTTAGACCTTCTCCAAATGATGCTACTTTACCTCCCTCCACGATACAGGTCAAAATTCCTCCTAAGGCATGCAGTAACACATCAAACGCACTCTATACCAGGGGACCTTCCTTCCCCTACCTTCCAAATACATGTAAGTTCCCTTTGGTCTCGGGGGTCCTTTCTCTTCAAGTCCCTTCGGATTCTGTAGCTCCTACTCTCACGCCTATATCTCCATTCTGCTCTAGGGCTTCTTAGCTTGATTTTTGGCTAGAACCCTGGATAAGAGAGACTTAACGATCCGGCCCCTGTCACAGTCGCCGGGATGTGAGTGCTCTCCAGCCCCTCATACTCACGTGTCGCGGGCAAAGGCAGTAGCCAAAGTTCAGACTCCCCGGGTGAGTACCTGTCTGGGGCTGGGAGACAGGGCCAGCGAGGGGCCAGCCGCAGACCCCGGTCCCAGAGCTCGTGTCACAGCCAGCGTTCCTTTCGGCGCCTTGCAATGCTCCACTCCGGGAACCGGAAACAGGAAACGCCAGGCGGCCGCTGGGCAACTGCTCCTCCCACTAGACCCCGCGGCATGTGACCACTAACCATTTCACCCCCTTTCCATTCCCCGTTTCCGGGTCATCCTGGACGCTGATTGGGCAGTATTGTGGGCGTCCTTGTCCTATCAACTCCAATCACTATAGAGATTTTCAAGTTTAGTTCCACCTTTTTGACTTGCCTTTCTACCAATGGGTCCCAGAGTCCCGCTTCTGGGCTTGTTGGTTAGGGGGCGCCAGTCACGCGAGGTCACGCGCGGTCACACGCCGGGCCGGCTCTTGGGTGGAAGATATTGAAGAGGGCACGCGAGGGCAGGCGGCGGAAGCGGAAATACGGACGGGGGGGGGGGGCCTGCACTCCAGGCCTCCGCGGGAGTTGTAGTTCTCCTGCCAGGTCTCCTGCTCGTGGTGGTTCGTTCCCCTGCCTGAGATAGTTCGCTGCCTGGGAGAGGCGCTGTTTCGCCGTGTGTCAGCCTGGAGTCAGGCTGTGACCTACGTTGGCGCATGGAGGACAGTGGCCAGTGATTGGGTCCTGCTCATCGGGTTTCTTAACATCTTTGTTCTTTCCCTTCTACAGTTGAGCACTTTCGGGTCTGCTATTATTTGTCCATCCTTTGCGCCTTTTCCATTGTCTTGGAGAACTGAGCAACTCAATTTCAGTCTTAGTGTCTTTGCCCAGATCCTTTGGGGTATCCCTTATTAGCTGCCTGTTGAAGTCCCACTGATTCTTAGACCTCAGCTGAAGTGCTATGGCTCCTGTAACTTCTGGATGCATTCTGTTCAGAATCCATCACTCCTGAATGCCCGCTGGCGGCTTATACGTGGCTCTAACCTGAGTTCACCCTGCGTTGATTAAGACGTTGCTTTTGAGTGTGTCTCCCTTTCTCTCCTAGGATAGGGACTGGGTTTTGATTTTTTTGTTTTTAATTGTTCAGGTACAGTTGTTTCCTCCACCTCCCCTGCCCTACCCACTCCCACCTCCTACCCTCAATCCTACCCCCTTTGGCTTTGTCCACAGGTGCTTTATACAAGTTCCTCCATGACCCTTTCCCTTCCCCTCCTCTCACCCTGCTGGTTATTGCCTGTTCTTTATTTCAGTGTCTCTGGTTGTATTCTGCTTGCTTGTTTGTTTTGTTGATTAGGTTCCACTTGTAGGTCATATGGCATTTGTCTTTCACTGCCTGGCTTATTTCACTTAGCATAATGCTTTTCAGCTCCATCCATGCTGTCTTGAAGAGTAGGAGCTCCTTCTTTCTTTCTGCTATAGTATTCCATTGTGTAAATGTACCACAGTTTTTTTGACGCACTGATTTATTGATGGGCACTTAGGTTGCTTCTAGCACTTGGCTATTGTAAATTGTGCTGTTATGAACATTGGGATGCATAGGTTCTTTTGGATTGGTATTTCAAGGTTCTTAGGGTATAATCCCAGCAATGCAATTGCTGGGTCAAAAGGCAGCTCCATTTTTAGTTTTTAGAGGAAATTCCACACTATTTTCCATAGTGTGGAAACACCAGTCTGCATTCTCACCAGCAGTGTACTTTGGGGTCCCTTTTCTCCACAACCTTGCAATGGATTTTGATTCTTCATTCTCACCAGAGCTAGTACAGTGTTTTGAATCCAATAATAAAAGCCAACACTTGCATAGCTCTATGTTGACCACCAATGTTGTAAGAGCTTTAAAAGTTATTAATTCGCTTAATCTTCACAATAACCTTAATGAAGTATCTTACTCCAGTTTTAGAAATGAGTAAATTAAAGATGATAGAGGCTCAGTAACTTACCCTGGGTCCCACAAGTATTAAGTTATGGAGTCAGTATTTAGGCTCCAGAATTTAAGCATACACATTACATTATACTGACTGTGTACAATCCTGCGTTTATTAATTCACACATTCAAATCAGGCTAGGTGGTAATCATATCTGGGTTGGGTTTGATGTGTCCTCAAAAAAAAATAAATTAAAGGATGAGTTCCTCATAGTAATTTGTAACCAGAAACACAGAGAACAAAATGAAAGTCCATAAACCAACCAAGAGGTTGTATATTTCCTTCATGAATGTTAATTCCTTTCTAAAAAAATTAATAACAAATATTTTTCCATATCACTAACTTTACAAAAACGTTTTAAAAACAATTTGTAACCAAAACTGTAATCCCAAGGATTCTCATAAAACATATTACAAATGACAGTGTGAAAAAAAAAACTTTTGCCCAGTAACTCAAAGTTCAGCTCTACAATGTACCCTTAAACTGGCAGGACACCCATATCTTGAAGTCTCAAGTTTCCAAATGAACAATGTTAAAAAGAGCTATGTATTCATATATAGCAATCACAAGAAATTTATGACCTAAATCAAAAGTAAAATAACTTTCTTGAAACTTCTTAGATTCTGCACTGACTGGACAACCTCTGTCCAGTGTTGAGACTAGTTGGATTTTTTTAAACCTCTAATCTAGTTTAAGGGTGCAGCTCTAATTTTTACCTGCTGGCTTTCATTCACAGCAGATTTTGAAGGCTGCTTGTTCAACTTACAGCTGAATATTATAGCCCAGCTATGGAAAGTCTTAAGTTCAATTTTTGCCAGTTTAGTTTCCATAATACTAAACATCACACTTTAGCTTGGAGGCATTAAGAGGTTTATTCTCGGTCTATACAAGACAAAAGTTCAAAGCAAAACCAATTTTGCTTAAGGGAACATTGTAAAGTAATGATTCTTGATATTATATGCCTCATGTGATCCATTTCAAACAATAGAGAATTACATCTTTATGTTCCAAGACAAACAAAGGTGAACAGCTAAAACATCTTAAATGTGCACCAAGCTTATGAAGTCTCAAACAAAACTTGAATTGTCTGTACATAGTCTTGTCAAATGAAGTTATTTCCTGTACCCCACTCCTCTTGCAAACTGGTCTATTTCCTTTCAGTTGACCTAGATCGGCTCCAAGACCTAGAGAAAGATTGGATTGCTTGGGATTTCTCTCTAAGACAGTGCCCTCTCTCTTCTATCTCTAGAAAGGGACCTGCTGTGACTGTGGGTGAAAGTTCTCCATTTTGGAGATCTGTTACAAGGTGGAGAACTCCTTCTTGGATAATCACCTCGAGGGCAGTGATTCCAAGAGGGAGGTGGGCCACAATGTCGACTTCTCTTTTCACCATTCAACAGGTCCATTCTTACTTGGCAGCCACACAGTGTTCAATTATCTGGCCCTCGGACAGCATCAGCTGCATCTCGGGGATCTTCAAATTCAATGAAAGCAGAGCCAGGTTTCTAGCAACCCACATACTTTGGAGTGGTCCATAATTGCCAAAATTTCACTCCAATTTGGTCTTGTTACCGTTGCCACCAAGATTACCCACATAAACTCTACAATCCAATGAACAGGAATCCCAATGCATTTCTTCAGACAGCTCTTCCCTGCCACTCTGCCCAGCTCCTGCAGATGCTGTCCCCTGCCCAGAGTCCAAGAAATGGCCTACAAGTACACTTTTTAATGGATGTGTAATATTTAACTGTATGGATTTATACTTAAGCAATTCCATTAGTGTTGGGCATTTAAATTAATTCTATTGACTTGTCTTTATCAATTCATTTAACAAATATTTACTGCGCTATTACACTGTGACAGGTTTTGGGGATACAGCAGAGGAAAAAAAGACAACTCATTTGCAATGAGTTTTCATTCTAGAATTGATCTTAATTTATTGACTTGAATTTAGTTTTGATTTCAGAGATCTTGCCTGTTGTTCACTGTTGGAACTCCATAGGGAGGGAGGGAAGTGTGCCTGATGGAAGTGGGGAAATTTCCAAAAATGCAATTGAGTAGAATAACCTGTCTTGTGTGGGAGTGGGAGCAAGGGAGAGCTCCTCTTTCTATCCAGTTGCAAATAACTTGAGTTCACTCCCTGCTTTTCAGGCTTCAGTGCCCATTCTGGGACCTATCTGTGTCAGAACCAACCTCTAGGTTCTTGCCAGAGCAAAAGTTGAAATTAGTAGTTCTTTTTTGCTTTTCTGTTTTGCTTCTTTCTAGCCTCATTAACAAGGACACCCCCTCACCACACCTATGCCCACACCCTTTTCCTATACAGAAGATAAATTGTTCACTTCATTTAGAAAGCGATGCTAGGAGTTTTGTCCTAAAATTAAATGCTGAGGATGCCTTCTGTTTAGTATAAGCAGAAGAGGGGCAGGTGGTTGAATGATCTAGGTATTCCGAATTCTTTCTTCAATGAATTGCTTTGATAATTGTCCCATATCTGTTTTTGTTGTTGTTGTTTTGTTGACTCTGAGCTGGGAGCTTTGTTAGGAGCTTTATTTTGTATGAATTTTGTGTTATAGGATTTGCTCCTTTTAATATGTCTTAGGCCAACTTAATTATTAGACCAGTTAAAGAAGCTAGAAGGGTAGAAGGAAAATTTGATCCTCTCTTACATCAGTTCCTCAGTCCTGTTATTCATATATTTAATTTGAGCTCTTGAATCATATTTCAACTTTGAACTTTTATTGGTGTCTTCCTTTTAAAGTGATCACGTTAAAATAAAATGAAATCACTTTTAACATGTTTCAAAGAATGGATATATTTTTGTTTTTGGTAATTTTCAATTTTAATATAATTTAACATTTTTAGAAAAGATGCAAGAATAGTACAAAGAACTTTCATATATACTTTACCTAGATCCACTAATTGTTCACATGTTGCCCATTTGCTTTGTTAGTCTCTCTCTCTCCTCCCTGCACACACCCATACACACAATTATTTTGAACAATTTGAGAGTAAGTTCTATATTTCCACTAAATACCTCAGTGTGTATTTCCTAAGAATAAGGACATTCTCTTACATTACCACAGTATAATTATGAAAATTAAGAACTATAACATTGATATAGTATCATTATCTAATCCATAGTCCATATTCAAAAGTTCTTCCATGGTCCCCATACATATTCTTTACAATTTTTTAAAAAAGATTTTATTTATTTATGTTTAGAGAGAAGGGATGGGAGGGAGGAAGAAGGAGAGAAACATTGATCTGTTGCTTCTTGGACACTCCGACCAGGACCGAACCTGCAACTCAAACATGTACCCTGACCAGAATTGACCAGAGAGACCTTTTGCTGTGTGAGACATCCAACCAACTGAGCTACCCTGGTCAGGGCAAATGCTCTTTACAATAACTTCTCACTCCCAACCACAGAGGCCAAGTCAGGGTCACGCATTGCAATTAGTTGTCATTGAAAAAAATCTTACTTGATCTTGAAATTTTGAAAACAGGTGCCTTATTCTGTGGAATGTGTCTTATTTGGGGTTTGTCTGATGTTTCTTCATGTCATATTTAGATATGCATTATTTTATTTTTATTTTAATTCTCACCCAAGGATATGTTTTATTGATTTAAGAGAGAGAAAAGCGGGGGGCCGGAGAGAGGGAGAGAAAGGGAAAGAGAAACATTGATATGAGAGAAAAACATGGATTGGTCTCCTCCTCTATGCCTCCCAACTGGAGACTGAACCTGCAACCCTAGGTATGTGCCCTGACAGGGTATCAAACCTGCAACTTTTTGGTGCATGGGATGATGCTCCAACTGTGCTACCTGGGCAGGGCAGGTACACATTTCTTGATGGGCCTGAGAAATAAGTGATGTATTTTGTGTCAGGATTAAATCAGAAAACAGATACCACACCAATGATTTTAAGAACAAACTTAATATAAAGAATTATGTTCTGGTAAAAAGGAGTCAAATGAGGATGCCACAGGAGGCATCCTCAGCATTTGATTCCTACTAAAAGGAGTAGAGAGAACTCTAAGATATATGGGAGTTATACAGCAGTAGCAACTACAGAGTGCAGCTGTTATCTCCAGGACTGAAGAAGTGAAAACAAGAAGGTAACTTGAAAGCTTACTCTACAGACCACAGGGTAGCAATTCAGACCTTTGAAGAGGGTGTGGTTCCTGCCACAGGAACATGCAGTCTACTAATGAGTTAACAGAAAAATTGCTAGAGGGTGTGGGTTGAACTACCAGCGTGAAGCCTGTTATGGTGGCTCCTTTGGATATTTCCCTATTTTTTTTTTTGACTAATTCTTTACTTTTGGACACATAAGTGTTCCTTGTTTATCTTGTATTTTTCTTACCCTAGAGTCAGTATTTCTCAAAAGGGCTTGGGTTCTTTTAGTAGAGAATGGTGTTGGGAAACCAAGATCTGATTACAAGGTATATTTATTGCTGCTTGTGTGTCATCGCTTAAGTCCTTATCAGTAGAGTTAGGAAATCTATAAATCTTTCTCAGAGTGAGAAACCAGGCTCCTATTATGCTCAATTTACTTACACATTTGTTCACACATAAGAAAACACAGGAAGCAGTTTTTAAAACTAAGTCATACTATTGTGTAAAGCAAGCCTACTTAGAGTTCAGTATTTATGTAAAGTTCCATCTTTTTGTTGTTGAAGCAAAATGTATAAATCATAAAATGTACAACTCTTAAGTATACAGTTCAATGAATCTTGACAAATGTGTTGTAACTGTGACCACCCTGTAATCAAGATTTAGTAGATTTTCATCACCCAAGAAAACTTCCTCATGCCTATTTTGAGTCATGTCTCCTAGCCCTATAAGCAACTGTTGCTCTGAAATTTTCACCATAGATTAGTTTTGCCTATTCTGGAATTTTATATAAAATTGAAGCATATACTATGTTTGGTCTCTTTCACTCAATATAATATATGTGAGATTATCTGTGGCATATCAGTAGCAGGTTTCTTTTTGGCTGAATAATATTATATTGTATGACTATTTCACAACTTGCTTATATGTTCTTTCGATGGGCATTTGGGTTGCATCTCCATTTTCTAAGAAGCCTTACAGTTTTAGCTTTTATGCTTATGTCTATAATCAATATTGAATTAATTTTTGTATATGATTAAGTAAGGTAGTGTCATTTTTTTTTTCTGCATGGATATGTAATTCTTTCAGTAACAGTTGTTGACTTATCTTTTCAATTGTTTGCAGGTTTGTTGAAAATCAGTTGACTGTATAAATATGGCTCTATTTCTGGACTTAATTCTGTTCCATTGATCTCTTTGTTAATTATTATGCCAATAACACACTGTTTTGATTCCTCTAGTTTTATAGTAAGTCTTGAATTAAGGTGTTATAAGTCTTTCTTGTTTTTTTTCATGTTTGCTTTGGCTATTCTAGGTCCCTTGCATTTCACATATATTTTGGAATAAGCCTGCCAATTTCTATTTAAAAATCTTGCTGCAATTATAATTGAGATTAATGTGAATGTAAACATAAATGTGAGGAAAGCTTACATTTTAACAATGTTGGGATTTATAATCCATGGACAAGATATAACTCTCTATTTAAATCTTATCTAATTTCTTTCAGCCATGTTTTATATTTTTCAATAAGAGGTCTTACATGCCATTTTTACATTTACCCCCAAGTATTTATATGTTTCAATGCTTTTATAAATGAAATTGTTGTGAAAAATTTATTTTGCAAATGACCCAGAAATGACAAAAATGAGAAAATTCACAGAAAGGATGTTAAAACAGCTATTATCAACATATATCATATGTTCCAAAGATAAAAGAAAATTGAACATGATGGAGAGAATAATGCAGGCTATTTTAAATATAACCAAAATCATGCTCTTGGAATGAGAAATAACAATAATTGAAATGATACAATGAAAATACACTGGATGCAACAGTAGATGAGAAACTGTGGAAGGAAAGATCAATTTACTTGAAGACATATCATTAGAAAATATCCCAAACAAACACAAAGATGCCCTTCTTGCCCGCCAAGAAACCCCAGAACTTGTTACGTAGGGTACAATATCAAACAATATAACAAATATATGATTAAGGTTTCAGAAAGAGGGCAAAATATGTTCAAACATTTTCTAGATTTGATGAAAATATAAATTCACAGATCAAAGATGCTTAATGAATACGAATCAAAAGAAACATGAAGAAAAGTGCAGCAAGATACATTATCATTAAGCTACTGAAAAGAAGTGATAAAGAGAACATCTTGCCCTGGCCAGTGTGGCTCACTTGGTTGGAGCATCGTCCTATAAACCAACAGGTTGCTGGTTTGATTCCTAGTCAGGGCCCATACCTAAGTTGCAGGTATGATCCCCAGTTAGGACACAGATGAGAGGCAATCAATGTTTTTCTCTTTCATGTCAATGTTTGTCTTTCTCTCTCATTCCTTCCCTCCCTTCCCCTCTCTAAAATCAATAAGCATTTCCTCAGGTGATGATTAAAAGAAAAAGGACATCTTAAAAGCAACCAGAGGAAAAAAATATATAGTGGCATAAGAGGTATGTTTACTTTTTTAAAAAGATACATATAAGAGAAATAATATGGTACTTTTCTTTGACTTTCATTTAGCACAATGCTCTCTAGGTCCATCCATGATGCTGCACATGACACCATGGCTATTTCCAGATGTTGGTTTTTGTTAATAATCCTTCAGTGAACATAGGGGTGCATATATCTTTTAAATTAGTGTTGAAGCTTTTTTCTGATTGATACCCAGATATAGTAGTTCACTTTTTAATTTTTTTAGGAATCTCCATACTGTTTTCCATAGTGGTTGCACCAATTTACAATCCCACCCACAGTGTTTAAGGATTCTCTTTTCTCCACATTCTTGCCAACACTTATTTCTTGTCTTTTTGATAATAACCATTATGTGTGTGAGGTATATTTCACTGTGATTTCGATTTACATTTTCCTAATTATTAGTGATGTGTCTATTTGTGGGGAGGCTCCACCCACAGGGACCCCCCAGCTGCCATGGATGAGAATAAGTCTACCAAGACATGATCTGCTTGGGGAGGAAAGGTGGCTGATCTCTCAAAGGAGAAGGACCAAGAGCCTTTTCCTCAATGGCTTTTATTGGGTTCATTTACACAGGAATTCAGGTAAAGCTCCTTACTCATTGCCGGGAAGTAAGGATCAAATAACAAGGAACTCTGAGGGCCTACTTTGAGTCAGGGTCAGATAGCTAAAGAGCTGTAAAAAACTTTAAGGAACAAACTTACTTCTTCCTTGGACCCTTATCATTTAATTGAGAGCATTCTAAATAAAGCAGGTTTCACAGGATTTACATATTCTTTCTCAGGCCTGATCACCCGGGGAACCCGCCCTTTCTAGCACAGTGCTGCACCACCCTCTGTCATTGTTTCAGGCTTAGGTGGAGCAAGGGAAGTAAGGCAGCCAAGAGATTAGGAGATTTTCTCACAGACAATGAAGACTCAGGCTATGTCAAAGCTGAGGGGTGAGGGTCCATCACCACCCTTGGCTGTAGCCCCTAAAGTCTTTCCTTGGAGGCCTCCTACATGATCATGCCTGTCTTAGATTGTTCCCTCCTTGGGGAATTTTACCCGTCATTGGCTAACTGACCAAGCACTGGGGACCAGGCAGGGTAAAGTAAAAGGAGCAGAAGCGGTGGTCCTGCCAGGGAAGATAAGTTTTTGTCTCCTTGGTGGCTTATGGTCCAAGGTCATTCCCTCAGCCTTAGCCTTGGTGTTACAGCTTCTTGGGGGTTACAGCTTTTGATACCAGGCAGGGCAGTTCTCAACATCTATTGGCCATCTGTATGTTTGTGTTTTTTTTTTTGTTTGTTTGTTTTTTTTTTTTTTAGAAATGTCTATTCAGGTCCTCTCTCCTTTTTAAAAATTGAATTATTTGTTTTTTTTTTTTGATGTTGAGTTTTATGAGTTCCTTATATATTTTGGATATTGACCCCTTTCATATAAATCATTTATAAATACCTTCTCCCATTAGGTATGTTGTCTTTTTATTTTGTTGGTGGTTTCTTTTGCTGTGCAGAAGACTTTTAGTTTGATGTAGTTTCATTTGTTTATTCTCATATGTATAAACTTTATATTAAATTTGGGAAATATTCACCCATTACTTCTTCAAATCTTTTTCTGCTCCATTATATTTCTGGGATTTCAATAGCACTTATGTTACACTGCTTGATGTTGTCTCACAGATCACTGAGGCTCTGTCCTTTTTTTCATGTTCTTCATATCGGATAATTTCTAGCAATCTATCTTTGCATTTACTGACCTTTTATTTTTTTCTGTCCCAATTTGCTTTTAATTATATTCAGTTATTTATTTATTGATTTTAGAGATAGAGAGGAAGGGGAGAGAGATAGAGAGAGAAGAAAAGAGAGAAACATCACTTTATTGTTTTACTTATTTATGCATTCATTGGTTGATTTTTGTATGTGCCCTTACTGGGGATTGAACCTGCAACTTTGGTGTATCAGGACAATGCTCTAACCAACTGAACTACCCAGCCAGGGCTCCCATTCAGTTCTTTCTTTCTTTTTTTAAATTTTTTTTAAAGATTTATTTATTTGTTTATTTATTATAGAGGGAAGGGAGGGAGAAAGGGAGAGAGAGAGAAGCATCAATGTGCGGTTGCTGAGGGTCATGGCCTGCAACCCAGGCATGTACCCTGACTGGGAATCAAACCTGCGACACTTTGGTTTACAGCCCATGCTCAATCCACTGAGCTATGCTAGCCAGAGCGTATTCAGTTATTTCAAAGATTATGAATGTTGTTCTTTTTTGCTTTAGAATATTCAGTTGTGTTTTTAAAATAGTTTCTATTTCCCTGCATAGATTCTTCATCTCTTTTATTCATTATGTCCACATTTTCCTCTATATCTTTGAACATATCTATGTAACTATTACATATAATTATATATAAAGTCCTTGTTTGCTAATTCCACTGTCTATGTCATCTTAAATTTCTTTTCTACTTGCTGATTCTTCTCTGGATTATGACCCACATTTTCTTATTTCTTTGCATTATAGTAACTTTTTATTTCATAGTGGACATTAATATGTTACATTACAGGGAGTCTGCATTATGTTGTTTCTTTTAAATACAATTTTATTCGGGAATAATTTAAAAAGTTTTAAAGATCACAGAACATTCCTTTATATCATTCACCCCACCTACCCTAATGCTAAATAAATAATCAATACATTTGTAAAAACAGAAATAGACACTGCTACATTATTATCAACTAATTCCAGGTATTTTTTCATTTCACCAGATTTTCACTAATGTCCTTTTTCTGTTCCTGAATCTAATCCAGGATACAGTGTTGCATTTAATCTTCACATTAGTGTTCTCTGGTCTGTTATAGTTTCTCAATATATCCTTATTTTTCATGACCTTGATATATTGGAAGAGCTAGATATTAGTAGAATATCTATCAATTTGAAGTTATATAATTTTTATTCACATTTAGATTGAGGTTATTGGGTTTGGCAAAACATACTGTAGTGGTTAGCTGCCTTTCTCATGGCACGATATTGGAGGTGGATGATATCAACAAGACATCGCAGGTGGTTCACATGGTTAACCCTGTTTAGGTGGTTGTGGTTGTGTTGGCCAGGTAGCTCTGCTGCAAAGTTGCTCTTTTTCCCTGTCTATACATTATTCTTTGATAGTAAGTTGCTAAGTCTTGCCAATACTCAAGGGGAGGAGAATTAAATTGCTCATCACATAGGGTGAGTACCTGCATATATTATTTGGAATCTCTGTGAGGAAGATTTATCACTTCTCCCCTACTTATTTATTCAATCATTTCTTTCTTCTTTTTAAAGATTTTATTTATTTATTTATTTCTAGAGAGAGGGTGAGGGAGGGAGGAAGAGAGGGAGAGAAACATCAATGTGTGGTTGCCTCTCATGTGGCCCCCACCGGGGACCTGGCCCACAGCCCAGGCATGTGCCTTGACTGGGAATAAAACCAGCAACCCTCTGGATCACAGCCCATGCTCAATCCACTGAGCCATACCAGCCAGGGCTCAATCATTTATTTCAGTCAGCATGGATTCAGGGGAGTAACATTCTCACGATGGCAGAGAATCCCAGGTCTGTCCTTCCACAAAGAACAATGATTAGACAACTGTCCACTAATGAAAACAGTTCTAGAAGATCTCAGGAGTCCACTTAGGAAGCATTAGCGATGTGGTAGAGCAAAAAACCTGAGAATAACTCCATAAAAAGATAAGAAGAACAGTTTCATTTTCCCTGCATCATCCCATTCCCCACCTATATACAGTAAACTAATTTGTGACAAAAGCATCATATATATATATACAATGGGGAAAGGATGATCTCAAATAAATGATTTTGGGAAAACTGGATATCCATATGAAAAAGAACAAAATGGGGCCCTTTTAATACACCATGTACAAAAACAACTGAAAATGGATTAAAAACTTAAAAGTAAGACCTGTAAGTATAAAAGTTCTATTAGAAAATATAGGGAGAAAGCTCCTTGACATTGGTCTTGTCAATGATTTTTTGGAATGTCCACCCAAAGCACAGACAACAAAAGCAAAAATAAACAAGTGGTACTACAACAAATTAATTATTTCTGCACAGTGAAAGAAAATCAATAAAATGAATGCCACTGTAAATTGGTACAGCCTCTATGAAAGACAGTATGGATGCCCTCAAAATATTGAAAATAGAATAATCATATAGCAATTCCACTTTTGGGTATATATCCAAAGGAAATAAAATTACTACTATTTCAAAGAGGTATCCTCACTGCCATGTTCATTGCAGCATTATTGGTAGTAACCATAATATGGAAACAACCTCAGTGTCCATCAGATGATAAGTGATTAAAGAAAATGTCACATATATATGACATTTTATCAATGTGAAGGACTTAAATATAAGTTGCAACACCATAAAAGTCCTAGAGGAGAACATAGGCAGGGAAATCTCAGATATTCCACACAGCAATATTTTCACCGATATGTCCCCTAGAGCAAGGGGCATAAAGGAAAGAATAAACACATGGGACCTCATCAAAGAAAAAGCTTCTGCACAGCTAAAGAAAATATTAGTAAAATGAAAAGGGAACCAACCATATGGGAAAACATATTTGCCAATGATATCATGGACAAGGGTTAGATCTCCAAAATTTATCAAGAGCTTACATGACTCTTCTCCAGGAAGACAATCCAATTAAAAAAATGGGCAAAAAACCTGAACAGATACTTCTCCAAGGAGAACATACAGAGGGCTCAGGGACATATGAAAGGATCCTCAGCATCACTAGCCATCAAAGAGATGCAAATTAAAACAGCAATGAGATACCACTTCACACCAGTCAGAGTGGCCATCATAAACAAATCAACAAAGAACAAGTGCTGACAAGGCTGTGGAGAAAAGGAAATCCTAGTGCACTGTTGGTGGTACTGCAGACTGGTGCAGCCACTGCAGAAAACAGTATGGAATTTCCTCAGAAAACTAAAGATGCAACTGCATTTTGACCTGGCATTTCCACTGCTGGAATTATACCCTAAGAACCCTGAAACACCAATTCAAGAGAACCTATGCACCCCAATGTTCATAGCAGCACAATTTATAAAAACCAAGTATTAGAAGCAACCAAAGTACCCATTAGTAAGTGAGTAGATCAATAAACTGTGGTACATTTACACAATGGAATACTACGCAGCAGAAAGAAAAAAGGAGCTCCTACCCTTCATGACAGCATGGATGGAACTGGAGACCATTACGCTAAGTGAAATAAGCCAGGCAGTGAAAGACAAATACCATATGATCTCACCTATAAATGGAACTTAATCAACAAAACAAGCAAGCAAAATATAACCAGAGACACTGAAATAAAGAACAATCTGACAGTAACCAGAGGGGAGTGGGGATGGGGATAATTGGGGCAAAAAGGGGAAGGGTCGTTGAGGAACATGTTTAAAGGACACATGGACAAAACCAAAGGGGGTTAGAATTGAGAGTGGGAGGTGGGGCTGGGTGGGGCAGGGGGAGCGTGGTGGGAAAATGGACACAACTACACTTGAACAACAATAAAATAAGTTAAAATGTGAAAAATGTACATATATAAAATAGGAAATTATTTAGTCTCAAAAAAAAAAAAAAAGGAAATCCTGCCATTTACAACAATATATATATGAACCTGGGGAATATTATCTAAGTCAGCAGTCCCCATCCTTATTGGTACCAGGGACTGGTTTCCTCTAAGATGGTGTGGGGGCGGGGTGCAGGAGATAGAGTTCAGGGGAGCTTAGATCCCAGGCTGGGGACACTACCAGTTGGTGGCTTGGGTGGTGGGACCTCTGATCTAAGTGAAATAAACCCAATACAAATTTAAATGTGCTGAGAACATTTACATTAGCCTGCAATTAATTGGATAAAATAATTTCAGACAATGAATACACTGTTCAGTATTGACTGCTTACCCTCCTGATTGCATGCCTGGCTGGGGGCTGAGGCTCAGTGCTGCTACTACCCAGCATGACAGGAGAATATCATAATGCACATTGCCAGCCAGGAGAAAGATCAAAATTTGAGGTAAGTTTCTATTGAATGTATATTACTTTTGGACTATAGAAAAATAAAAAAAAAAGTTGAACCATCGTAAGTTAGGGATGATCTGTACAGTTTTTAGGTATCAAAAATAAGTATGAGTCAGTATGGGATCAGAATTTTTAATTCCTGGTTTATAATCCAACACTATGTTTTTGCTCTAATTATTTCATATTTGGCCTCTGGGATCTGTTTGGTTTGGTTTCTGGGCCCTTCTGATATGCCCTGATCTTTTTTTTTTTTTTTAAGATTTTTTGTTTATTTATTTTTAGAGAGGGGAAGGGAGGGAGAAAGAGAGGGAGAGAAATGTCAACGTGTGGTTGCCCTCTGTGCATCCCTTACTGGGGACCTGGCGGGCAAACCAAGTACATGTCCTGACTGGGAATCAAACTGGTAACCCTGTGTTTTGCAGGCCGGCGCTCAATCCACTGAGCCACACTAGCTGGGGTGCCCTTCTCTTTTTTTATTTATGGTTTTGAATACTTCCTTATTTTCTAGTACTAAAAAGACTAATAGATGTTTCAGGCTCATCTTGTATTTTTCCTGCCCTGACCCTAGAATTAGTCATTTTTTCAAGGAGCCCTGGTTCCTGTGTTGTCTTCCTTTTTTTTTTTTAAACCATATTAACCATTTTAAGTGTTGTGGACTGAGTATTTGTGTCCATTTCCACCCCCAAATTCATATGTTGAAGACCTACATGGACATTTAACTACAGTGTGGCTGTATTTAGAGATGGGGCCTCTAAGGAAATAATTAAAGTTAAATGAGCTCATTATGGTGGCTCCTGATCTGACAGGGTTGGTGTCCTTATAAGAGGTACCAGAGAGCTCATTCTCTCTTCATGCGCACACATGCTGCAGAAAGACCACGTGAGACCATAGGGAAGAGGTGGCTGCTGCAGGAGGGAGTTTTCACCAGCCACTTTAATATTAGACTTCCAGGTTCAGACTGTGAGAATAAATTAATGTTGTTTAAGCCACCCAGTCTGATGTGCTTTGTTATGGCAGTCTAAGCAGACTAAGACAAGTGTATTCACAGTGTTTGTGCAACAGACCTCCAGAAGTTTTCACATCTTGCAAAACTGAAACTCAATAACCATTAAACGACTCTCCATTTCTCCTTTTCTCCAGCCCCTGACAACTACCATCCTATCTTCTGTTTTTATGAATTTGACTACTTTGCATGACTCATATAGGTGGAATCAGAGACAATTTATCTTTTTGTGATTGGCCTATTTCATTTATCATGATGTCTTCAAGGTTGATCCATGTTGTAGGATATGACAAGATCTTTTTCCTCTTTAAGGCCAAATAATAAATGTTCCATTGTATGTGTAGCCCACATTTTGTTTTTGTTGTCTCCCTTTTAAGAGCATCAATACTTGTTCTTTTTTTTTGAGAATTTTTGTATGAGTTTATTTGAGCCAAACTGATGACATATACCAGGAAGTAAGATCACAAATGTTCTCAAAACTTGTTCTTACAGACAGCTAAATTACTGGTGGATCTTTTGGGTTGTCAAGCTTTGTTTTGTTTGTTTATTTTTCATTCTGGTTAGCACTGCACCACCTCTGGTCTCACTTATTTAGGTGCCAGCCCTTCAGGAGGCCCTCTTAGCTAGGACTTGCAGAATCTGTGCAGCCTAGCTCCTAGCCAAGGACCTCTGCTGAGCACCCATGCAATCTTCTGTACAGCTCTCTTTATGCAGCTCTCTCTTATTAGTTACCCTGCCCTTCAAACTCCAGCCATAGAAGCAGCTCAAGACTTAATCTCTGTCTCCTCAGCTTGGAGAGACTGCTGTTCTGTTTAGAATGCATTTTTCTGCCTTATGCCAGGAAGTGGCCTTGGTGGAATCCTAGGGTGTTCATAGGATTCTCTTCTATCAATGATCACAGTCCTGCCTATGTTCTTTGCCTGGAAACAGTTGCCTCATGTATTTTGTCATGCATAGTCTTTTGGCTGAAGGTCAAGTCTAGTAGCACCCTGTCATGGCAGGAAAAAGGACTACAGTAGTTTTTATTAATATGCTCTTCCTGTTTCTCCTCTTTTCTACGTTTATATCAATACATTCTGTCTTGGTGCCCTTATCAGTTCCTAGAGTTTCAGTTTCCTTTCTGTTTTTCCTATGTTAATGTTTTATTAACAATTCACATATTAAAAATAAACTACTTTGGTATATATTATTTAATGTATTTCCTTTTATGTTGTCTTTGCATACAAAAACAAGAGAATGGGAGATAAATTTAATGGAATTTCTGAGACCATGAAAGGTAAAGATTAGAGCACGCTTGGCAGAATGATTTGGGGAATATAGGGGAGCAGAATATTCACAAAATATAATTGGGCAATAGCCCATTTTTTCCATAATTCCAGGCACACTTAGCCAATAGTCCATTTCTCTATTACATATAACAACCCAAAAGGTCCAAGAATCCATGAATCAGTCCCATTTAGCATGCATGTATTTTCTCAAAAGGGGAAAAAGCAAATACAAAATCTGAGATAAACTCATAGCTAGGAATCACTCTCATTTTTATTTCAGTTTCCATGGTTGAAATTGCTGGCTGAAGAGCAACTTGTTCTTGCTCCATAGAATTAGATGAGATGGGCAGTCAATTTAATATACAGGGTGGAGAAAAAGTAGGTTTACAGTTGTTTGTATGGAAAGCAATATAATAATTAATAAATAATAATAAAAGAATAAACTGTTTTGCATATTGACAACTGTAAGCCTTCTTTTGCTCAACCCTTTATATTTAATAAGCATCTAGAGAGTAAGGTGGGGCCACCAAATCATCACAATTTAGAATACTTATTTCTAGAGGCAGCCCCAGAATTTGGTCATTTCCTGAAAAATTACTTTTTTTTGTCACCTATATCTTGTAAAAAAAAACCCTACAAGTTTCCTGCTAGCAGTTTACAGATTGGGCTATTTCCTCACTGGCGCACATCTCCCCATACTTCTCTAATTTGACTTTCTCAGCTGAAGTGAAAGATACTAGATGGAGGTGATTGACAATGCTCTTTATTCTGCACTAGAATTGTCTACTGCACCCCAAGCCCAGAATGACTACAGACCACAGCAAAAAAGTAAGTAAACAAAGTTAGTCTGGAAAACTGTGCATAGTTACCATAGGCTAAGGGATGTATGGGAGGTAGAATAAGTTTTGAGTAGAGGATGAAGAAAAATTGAAGGTAATTTGAGGGCATATGTTAGTTTCAGTTTGAAGTCCAGAACTGGAATGTGAAAATTTGGTATATGGTCAAGGATCAGATCTTAGATCTCAGGTAGAGTCTTTTCTAACCGTTCACTTCTATGATCTCATCTATGAAACCCCAGCTAGGGCAGTTCTGTTATTCTTTATTGCTCTTGAACTAAAGCAGGAACTTTGTGTGTGTGTGTGTGTGTGGTGGGTACTTATCTCTTTAGTAAAGTCTTGAGTAAACCAGCTGTTTAAATTACAGGTAGTTCTGTTTTTCTGTGAGGTGAGGACAAGTATAAGACTTTGGCAGAAGAAAAACTGATTCACATATTAAGTAAGAGAATGTAAATTTATATATTGATGTGAGAGATAAATATCAATTGGTTGAACCCAAAAGATAGGTATGTGCCCTGACTTGGAATTGAATGCACAGCCTACTGGTGTACAGGACAACGCTCCAACCAACTCAGTCACACGGGCCAGGGCTCAACTATATATCTTGGCAGTCATTCCAAATCCATTAGAAACGTGTCTTAGCCCTGGCTGGCGTAGCTCAGTGGATTGAGCTTGGGCTGTGAACCAAAGTGTCACAGGTTCGATTCCCAGTCAGGGTACATGCCTCGGTTGCAGGCCATAACCCCCAGCAACCGCACATTGATGTTTCTCTCTCTCTCTCTCCCTCCCTTCCCTCTCTAAAAATAAATAAATAAAATCTTAACCCCCCAAAACATGTCTTTATTCCTTTGTTAGAAGCTGCATATTATGTTATAAATATATTAAAATGTATTTGATGTCTTATTGATAGACATTGAAACTGAATTCAATCTTTTTCTCCTATGAATATTGTTGCCATGAATAGCCTTACAAATACAACATTTTGCACATGGGTGAGTATCTGTATGAAAAATTTCTCAACAGGAAGTTGTTAAGTAAAGGATAAATGCCTTTGCAATTTTGGTGGACATTGCCAAATTGTCCTCCAAAAAGTTTGCACCAATTTATATGCTCACTATTGAAACATGAGACAGTGTAAGCCAAAATTTAAGAGGAAAAAGTATTCACTTTTTCAAAAGAAGTAATCTTGAAAAAAATTTTTAAACTTTTTTTTAGATTAAAAAATATTTTTAGAGAGAGGGGAAGGGAGGGAGAAAGAAGGAGAAAAACATCGGTTGCCTCTCCTCTGACAGGAAATCAAGGGAATCAAACTGGTAACCTTTTGCTTTGCAGGACAACACCCAACCAACTGAGTCACACTGATCAGGACAGAAAAAAAGTATTCTTAACTTGATAAATATAGCTTGTAACTTGATAGAGATGGTTACTCTAGACTTTAGAATAAGTTCTTGACAGATCCAAGATCTTTAGGGTGGGGATCTCAGTTCCTACTAGGCCAAATTGCTTCAAGATCCAAGATATCCTTCCCTGACCTTTTCTTTTCCTTTATTTTTAATTATGACTCAGGATTTTGCTTGGGATTCTGTTCTTGCAGCTTCTTCTTCCAGGTGCTCTTTCTCTCGTCGTATGATAATAGCTTCGGGGCTTCTGAGTGCCGTTCTTTTGAGTGTGCTGCTATGCATATGGATCCTGTGCCGGAGTAAGTTTTAATTTAAACCAAAGTCAATCTTTCATTGTATCCATGTATTCACTTTGTGTTATAAAAGCAATATAACATAGCAGAAAATTTGAATAATGAAAAATAATTTCAACAAAATAATTCACCTCTTGTAAACAACAGTTTCTGGGTGTAGCCTCCTAGTGTTTGACTACATGTTTTCATGTAAGTGTTTATTCTCTTCATAGAATTTCAGTCAAGTTCTCTAAAATCTCCCCACCTTCTTCTTCTTCTTCTTCTTCTTTTTTTTTTAAGTAAGGCTGGTTATAGTTGTAATCAAGGCATGCTAACAATTTTATATATTGCTTTATAATTCTATATTGTGCCATAAACATTTTCCTACCTACTGTCATGTTTATTATGGTAATCATTATTGTTTACTTTTCACATTATAAATATGTCATGATTTAATTAAACATATGTATATTTCCAATTAGAGAGCATTCACATTTTATAAAATGAACTTTTCTAGATTTAGTTCTTCTAGGTCCTTAAGTATGATGATCCAGAGGGCCCTTCATTTATTGTTTCATAATCCAGAGTCCTAATTTAGATTTATGTTATCTGGGGATGATTGTTAGTGACATGTTTTACAGACTATTCATTAGGATTCTAAGGGGTCAGCCCCAGGTCCAGTAAGCACCTCAGATCCAAGTCCTACCTTTGACAGAAGGAGATTCCTAGGGAATCTGGGAAATTCTTATTCAGGCTGGGTAATGTTACAGTTGCATGGAAAAAAGCACAAATATATAAGGTGCCAACTTTAAGCTTAATCTCTAGAACCCTATATTGGTTCCATGCCAGGGCTATCCATACAAAAGTTGTCTAATCTTTACATTAAAAAGGATGACTTTCCCACTTTTTAATTCTCAGATCTGGAATAGATACTGTCCACATAAGAAACAGCCAAATCTATAGAGAATTTTTATAAAAGTTTATTTGAGCCAAAATTGACAATTGCCAGGAAGCAAGATCCAAATGCTTCAGAGAATAACATTTTTGCAGTTTCTTTTTTCATTTTTTAGAAGATCTTATTTGTTTATTTTTAGAGAGAGGGGAAAGGAGGAAGAGAGCGAGAGAAACATCAATGGGTTGCCTTTCACACACCCCCAGCTGGGGACCTGGCCTGCAACCCAGGCATGTGCTGTGACCAGAGATGGAATTGGCAACCTTTCAGTTTGCAGACCAGTGCTCTATCCACTGAGCCGCACCAGCCAGGGTTTTCGGGATCTTTAATGCATTTAAAATTAAGAAGATTACATGAAGGTGGGAGACAATAGCAAGGTGGGGATTGTATTATAGGCTAGTTAAGATTATGTGCTTGCTTGAGGGTGGTTATGCCTTTGAGGGGTATTGTTTTTTCAGCATTTGAAAGGTGTGTTAACCTAGATGCACAGGAAAAACGGACAGGGTTTACTTTAAAACCTTTCACTAAAGAACTTACAGGTCTGGGATGTAAGTACCTACCATGACCTGCCCAGGCAGGAATTTATGATCAGGCCACCCTGTGAGGTTATTTTTCGTAGAACTCCTTTCTCGTCCACAGTGCATAGTCAGTTTTCACTTATGTACCTACACGTGTGTTCACTTGATATAATGGCTCATCTTTGCCCACTCTGCTTATGGTAAGTTTATATAAATATGTTTCATGGAAGTAAAAAATTAATAAAATTGTGGAATATTGGTTAAAATGACCTTGAAAGTTTATTTAGTTCCCTTTTATTTTCACAGACCTATAATTCAACCATTTTAAAGGAATGAGAATGCTCTGTATTTTCTTTAGTATCTGATACTCTTCCCTTTCAGAAAATTTTTTTCAATACCTGAAGTAAGTTTTTTTGCTGAAATGTCTTTTATTCAATTTGCAATGATGATATACAATCATATTTCTGACACAAAAATCAAACTACATTTTAGTTTAGTTACATTTGCTCTTTCTAGTTTCTGTCCTTTTCTTTTGCATTATTATGGAGTGTCAGGTTGGGCCTTCTGAAAGATTCTGCCTAATTGAAGCAATGTGTGTTATGCAGTTACATAGTGTATATGCTGAGCCTGTATAGATAGTACACTGACACATATGCAAATGCAGTAATCTTATCTGATGGGTTTATCACATGTGCATAAATATCACTAGCACAAGTAGCTACTCTCTTCACAGTTCTCAGCCAGATTGTTCCCATTTCCTCCCCTGCCCCTTCAGTCTCCGTCCCATCCTTGCTTAGAGGAATGTACAGTAGTAGTGATGGAGCTGGACGTAGTGAGGTATTTAACTTGAGGCCGTGCATTTGTTGCAGGAGAAACCCATTTATTCTTGCAGAAACAGTAAAGAATTACAGATCAGCAAGTTTTTTAGTGCAGAAGCAGGGTTATCAGTGGTATATTCTCTTGGAAGAGAACAGGCCTTGCCGAGGTGAGGGCAAAAGACATAGGTTCAGGGCATGGCAAGGTAAGGGTGGCATTAGGCAAGGGCAAGGGTGGTCAGAACAAGGGTGGCAAGAGCCCCAGGTCCTTTGTTCTGAGGACTTACATAGTTGGTGGGATGGGGGTGAAGAAGTTGCATATTGATTGATGGGTAAAAGTGGTGCCAGCTTTCCTAGGGGGGACTTGGCTACCCAAACTTAGCTATATGTAGGGGTCTATTAGCCTGAATCCTTATCTTGCATTAGACTCTATTTGTTCATCTTATTGTAAAACAGGTATGTAACTGGAGGCAGTTAATTAAAGTTGGGGCAGTTACCCAAAATTATTTATGTGCTCTTTCTGTAAGTTTCAGGGACTCCCCTGTAAAGGAGATTGTAACCAGAGGTGGGCAATTAACCAAAGTAGTGTTATGGGCTTCTTCTTTGGGCTCTGTGGGCAGGCCTTGGGATGAACACATAGTTTCAAGGCTTTCTTTCTCAGATAGTGAAAATGATACATAGAATTTCAAGGGTTTCCCTTCTCCCATCTAACACTGTGTTTCTTGTGATGTTGGAACACCTGGCAATATTATTGGACCAGGCTTAGGACTGCTGAGTTAGTGGGTGAGACATGTCTCCCTCCTCTTCCCTGCCTTGCTTAACTATCTATCTTACCTAACACATTCTTGTGCATCTCTTTAAGCCTTAATCTGGAAGGTGGTGGGACAGGGAAGACACTTGTGACTGTCACATTCCATTTTATCTCCCATTTCATTTCCAAGACAGAGTGGTCCATAAAGATTATGAACCAGGTCCTCTTCCTTTCTAGGTTCCAAGCACACCACTTATGCCAGCTGTCATTGCTGCCCAGACTTCTGGATGGGGTATGGTGACCATTGTTATTACTTCTCAATGAAGAAAAAGAACTGGAATTCTAGTCTGGAATTCTGCCTAGCCAAAGGCTCACAACTCCTTATGTTTACAGACAACCAGGAAATGGTAAATGCAAACATTTAGTGAATGTAGGTTGTTTTCTTGGTGAATGCTGTTTAAATCTATCATGTATGCTCTTTTGATGAACGAAAGGAGTATCTTTCTCTCTCCTCTTTCTTTCCCTTTTTTCCCCTTCTTCTTCCTCTCCCTTCTGCCTCCTCCTTGCTCACTCCTTATTTGGCCTGACCCGACAACCTTCAGTTATAGAAACCTAGATGTTTGTATAGGATATATGTGTGCACATTGGAGGTGGAAGAGTGATGAGTATGTTACAGAGAGAAATTGGACCTGAAGTACAGGTCTAATAAAAGACTCATTAGATCCAGGAACATACGGCCCAACAACAAGGAGGCAGCAGGTTCCTATGTGAGAGCTTGTGGAACTTGGGGGTGAGAAGAAGAGAGACAGCATGGGGATGAAGAGACTATGGCAAGGGCTTAAATGCCTTTCTTTTAATATTTGTCCTTCGTTCATTGGAATCAAGTGAGTTCCAGGCTAGGAAGCAGTTGGGGGTGGGTTAGGGTATATAAAGAGAAAACAGTTACAGAAAGTTAGGAAAGAAGGAAGGAAACTTGTGTGTGTGTGTGTGTGTGTGTGTGTGTGTGTGTGTGTGAGAGAGAGAGAGAGAGAGAGAGACAGAGAGACAGAGAGAGACAGAGAGAGAGAGAGATCTTAAGCTCCTTTCAGAGTTAAGCTGGTGGGCTCCACTTCCTCCAGGGCTCTCAGATCCTTTCTGTCTAGCCTGCTGGAGGAGAGCTCTTTATTAATCCTACAGCATCTCAAGGTAATATAAGGAGTGACATCCTGTGGATACCTGGTAAAAACTCAAATTCCAACTTAATGTAAACAACATACACAAAGAAAATAAGAAATCCTAGCATGGCTTTTAGTGCCAAATCATACACATGATTTTTGTGTATTACCATTGCTTTCTATATTTTGGGGGGATAGAATCAAGATATAGAAAACAGCTTATTAAAAGTTCAATTATATTAACATCCCTAGTGGAAATTCAGGGAGATAATTACTCTAAATCAATTGGGGAGAATGTATAGTTCCTAGATTTTATAATATCCCACTAAAAAAAAAAAGATTAAAGCATCTACATTCTTGTTTTCTATCAAAGAAATGCTTTTTCCTCTGAAATTTTGCATAGACTGTAACTCCAAATCAGCCCAGCTCCGTGACTTACTTTTCCTTTATGCCTTTCCTAAACTAGGTGGCAAAATGTATTTGGGATATAAAATTTTATTTTATGGCACCTGGTAACAGTAACCTTGCTTTCTGGACCTTTTTGCAGTAACTTTTATTCTCAGTCTGATGAAGCTGCTTCTGAGGACTTGAACTGACTGAAATCAATAGCAGAAGTGAGCAAAGAGCTTGAAACATTGCTGGGCAACTACTGATAAACAGAATAGCGAGTCATAATGCAAGGCACTGCCACAGAGAATCATGGTGCCGCAGCTGCTACAGACTATGCCATGTGAGAATGAGATGCAGAGGGAAAGGGCTGAGGTATGGAGAGTGTCTAGGAGTTGCGGATATGTCAGTGTTCCCAAGGTCCCCTGGTGGAATGGAGTAGCTATTAGAGGAATTTTGTGTTTCTTTTCTGTCTTTGCTTTCCCTGGATCTTGCCTCTGCTGTTATATAAGTGGAATGGAGTTAGATTGGCTGTATTTCCAAGACTTATCTTCTCTTAAGAAGATAAGTTTATCTTCTCTTAAGGCCCTTAGGTTCAAATGGGTACTGCAGAAGGTGGAGTGTCCCTGAGAAATTTAATAGCAAGCACAGATAAGTTTTGCTTCTGACATTCCTTTGGTTCTCTGGCTTAACTTTTTTCTCTGCCTCAGCTTTTGTCAGATTCTATAGAATCAACTTGACTTAATTTTGATTTGATAAGCCTCTTGTACTACTGTCATTATTTTGTTTCAAAGGCAAGATTTACATACCATGTTAAGGTTTACTTGATATTCCTAGTATCATACTTAGGTCTGAACGGCAACCAAAAGAGCATATGAGTATATTAAAATGGAAGTTTTTCAAACTGGCCTTCCCTTGGTGGAGAGTACTGCTAGGGAATTACGTTGCTATGTGCTGGGTGCTAAAGGACTTATACCCCCCCTTTTATATTCAGCTATAGCAGAGTATAAAAACAATAATAGAAACTGACTTGTATTGAGCACTTGCTATATTCCAGGTATTTTATCTATATTATTCTTAATCTTCACAGCAAAGTAGAATTCAACACCTCCATTTCACTGATGAGTACAAATCCAAGGTCACAAATCTGACAAAGCCAGTTCCTCTCCCCCTTCTCCTCCTCTTCCTTCTCTTCCTCCACCTTCTTCTCCTCCTTCTTTTTCTTCTTTGGGAGCCAGATTTTAAACTCCACTTTAGCCCACCCTTTAAAGTCACTTACAGAAATATTGTATTTGACAGCTTCTAGAATCTATCTTGTATATGCTGAAAAACGAGATAAAAATCTTCCTATTAATTGCATTCTGTTGCCTTTTCTTCCCTATATATTTAAAAAATTATTTGAATTTGAAATCTGAATGTACATGATATGGTCCATGGGATTTAAAGATTTTTAAAATGGTCAAGTGTTCACTTATCTCTGTCTTTTCTCTTGGACTTTAAGATTTGGGTGGAAGTGGAAGAGAGTATAAGGGGGATAAATGGTAATGGAAAAAATAAAATAAATAAAGATTTATTTTACTTCAAAATAAAGTAAAGTCATTGCTTTAACTACTTTACCTGAAAAGGGTCTGGAGATTGAAGAAAAACATATTAATGCTATTATTTAAAAATATATCAGACATATAATAAAATAAATAAAGATTTATTTTATTTTTTAAGAAAATAAAACGAAACTGAAATTGGAATTACTCTGTTATTTCCTCAGGTTTCTGTTCATATATGATATCTGGCCTTTGTTGTTCGTCCTGCTTTTTGAATTTATCTTTAGGTTTTAGATATATTCAAATCCTTGATTTTTGTTGTTATTTTACCCCGACAAAGCTCAGTTTATTTTGGTTGGTAGCATTTTTTCCTTAGAGTTGTTGAAGTATTATTCAAAAAGTACACATTTGGTAGAGAGTTCCTTGTGGAAATTTTTTTGTTTCTTAAGATTTGTCCTGATGCTCCCTACCTCACAGTATCTTTCGTCTTCATTACCATAATTTGAGATGATCTAATCAGAGTTTACTGTTTTAACAACCTAGTCACTTCAACTATCTTTCCCACTAGAATTTATGACTTTGGGATTGTTTTTGTCTTCTCCCTGGTTTTTCTTGTATTTAGGGTTTAAATCTAATTATATGCATATTTTCCTTCTTTGGAGACTGCAGTACAAACACTACAACAAATTGGTCACTTTTCCCCATATTTTAAAGTCGAATCAGGTAATGGGAAGAGCTTAGTTTCTTTCAGACATTATGAGTCTATTTTTACTACAGTACTTACTACGTGAACTCAAGCAATTTTCTTAACCTCTTTAACTTTCCATTTCCTTATGTACCAAGTGAAGAAAGAATTTTCAGGAATTGTTATAAATATTAAGTGAGAAAAATCTATATGGAAATTTTTTAACATAGTAGGAATTAATTATAGTATTTCTTTTCCACTTGAATTCTCCTTGTCACTCAAAATAAACTCCAGAGCCAGAATAACTTTTGTTTTTCTCTTCTGTTTCTTAAGACATGAAATTGTGGTAAAATATGTATCACAGAGTAAACTATGACTTGTTTAACTGAGTATGTCCCTTATGAGGGAACCTGAAATGGTATGTTGGAAGATTGAAAGAAATGACTGGAAACACGAGGCAGATTATAAAGGAATTGTTTCACCGTGGAGGTCTTCCTGATCTGGTAACGTGTGTGTCCTCTATCATCCTATCTTTACAAACAGATCAAGCAACCAGCGTGAGTTTTACACCAAGCATAGGTATGGTAGATAGGTTAAGATATTTCTTTCTATCTTTTCTTTCTAAACTTAAAAAAATGCATAGTATAGAATTTAACATTTAGCCATTTTCAAGTGTACAATTCAGTGGCATTAAGTGCAGCTCCTTTGTTGTGTAACCACCACCACCATTTAGCTCCAGAATGTTTCCATTGTCCCCAGCAGAAACTTGGTCCCCATTAAACAGTAACTCCATGTTTTCTCCTTCCCCTAGCCACCTTTCTACTTTTTGTCTCTCTGAGTTTGCCTATTAGATCTTTTTAGACATGCATTATTTCAAGGTTCATTCATGCAGTAGCATTTACCAGAGTTTCATTCCTTTGTATGGCTGAATAATATTCTATTATATGAATATATCACATTTTGCTTATCCATTTGTTTGTTGATGGACAGTTTTTTTATGATCTTTTAAAGTGCTCTGGTTTATAGAACAAGGCTTATTTAAGTATTGTACACATACACAAAATTATAGGGAAAATGATTATCAATATGAAAGTCATAATTGGTAGCCTGTCAATTTTTGAACTCTCTTAATGTATCTGCATTTTTTGATTTCAAAAAAAGTTTACTGTATTTTTTCCATTACCATTTAGTCACTGTACACAACCCCATGTCCCCAGCAATCACCATACTGTTGTCCATGTCCATGAGTCCTTTTTCCTTTTTTGCTCCATCCTTCCACCCCTAACCTCGCACCCCCAGCCCAGCTGTCATCCTGCTCTCCATCTATGAGTTTGGTCTCATGTTCCTTGTTAGTGCAAATTTGTTCATTAGATTCCACATATGAGTGAAATCATATTGTATTTGTCTTTCTCTGACTGGCTTATTTCACTTAGCATAATTTTCTGCATATTTTGATATGACAGTAATCCATGTTTACTTAATAAAGGATATCTAAAAAGTCTGGAAACAGGAAAAACTTATTTAAAAATAATATGTTAGTTATATGTACAAGTAATATGCTCAGTGTGTTTTTATTCAACTTCTGGACACATTTTCAGCTGAAATAACTCTAAATTTAAGCAATAGATTAAATTGAGTTTAGACTTTATGGAATGTATTGTACTATTTTCAAATTTTTAGCTATGTTCATTGATTTAACTACTTTACCTGGAAAGGGTCTGGAGATTGAAGAAAAACATATTAATGCTGTTATTTAAAAATATATCAGACATATTGTTTAAAAATATGTTTATCCTATGTTTCTAGGCTTTTTGGTCATCCTGTAATTATGTTCTGTTTTTTTTTAAAGATTTTATTTATTCATTTAGAGAGAATGGAAGGGAAGGAGAAAGAAAGGGCAAGAAACATCAGTGTGTGGTTGCCTCTCACATGGCCCCCCACTGGGGACCTGGCCTGCAACCCAGGCATGTGCCCTGACTGGGAATCAAACTGGTGACCCTTTGGTTCTCAGCCCGAGCTCAAACCATTGAGCTACACCAGCCAGGGCCTATGTTCTGCATTTTTAAAAATCATATATCATTGTTTCATTCTTGTTTTCAAACAATATGTTGTTCTAGGTGTTTATTTTTTAAAATTCTGTATTATTTTTGTTATGTCTTATTTTATATTCTAAGACAAAATTTTTATTTTCAATTTTTATGCAGCTATGAGGATATTTATGTAAATTATTTTCCTTGAGGTCATTTCTTTAGGATGTGGTCCCTGAAATTAAGTTAGCCAGTCAAAGGCATGGCCAATTTAGTAGCTTTGATATATTGGTAGTTTACCTCTTTATGGGTTGAAATAATAGATGTACTCCATAAACCACATTAATTTCAGATGTTTAAGGAATATATTCTGCACATTAAAATACATTAATTACAATTTTAAAATATTACCTGCAAAAGTGTGTGTGTGTAAGGTATAAATATTGACTTAAAAAAAAGAAAAAGGACAGAAAAATGTACCTAATTTTATATGTTTGGGTTCTGTCTTCATCTTGCATTTAGGCTTTGCATTTTTTCCCTTCTACAATATAATCAAACATTACAAACTCTAAAGTCACTTAACACCTAACTTCTTTAGTTCACACCTTCTCTAGAGGCCAAGAGTTGAATTAAGTCTTTGTTTATACCTCTATGCTGTTCTACACACACACACACACACACACACACACACACACACACACACACACACACACATTATCCACGAATACACAGAATATAAGAATTACATTCTGGTTTTAAAAGCTTCTTCCAGGGGAAAGGTGTTCAAGTGAAAGCACTAAGATTTTACTGTCCACCCTCACTAGTGAGAAGTGGTGACTTAGAGTTTTGTCCAGCTCTTCAGAGTACTCAGTGCAGGATTGGCACTGGTAAGCAGCATTCTCTTAAGCCTAGCTCTTCAGATGCTAGATGAGGTTTCTGAGCAAGTCTTTATTCATTTGCGTGCTTTATCATTACAGTTGTCATTACTTTTATTGTGAGGAGAGGAAGAAAGAATTGCATTGCTTTTTCTTATAATTCCATTGGAGAAATGAGGAAAAACTAATTTCCCCTAATTTAACTAATCCTTTGTAGCAAATTGTTTAAGAAATGCATAAATGGTTTCAAGCTATTCTGAAAATTAAGATATTATTTCATCTCTCTTATCCTTCCTGTATTCTTCAGTTTACTCCCCTACCCCCAACATACACAATTAAGTACTCAGTGAGGGTAAAGTAAAAAATGCAGAGATCTTGCATTCAAAAAGTTTTAATCTCTTGTAGCATAAGACTAGACTCTATATTCTTGAATTCTATAAACAGTATTGGACATAATTTCATGTATTTTTTCTAGGTGCCAGGGATATAGTAATAACTAAGGGCTGTTGCTATTTAGTCAGAGGAAAGACAGACAACCAGTAAACAAATAAATATGTTGCTATGTGCTTTCAAGAAAATGAAGCAGTATGTTATAATAGTGAATGTAGGTACTGTTCTAGATTGACCAGTTAAGGAAGGCATCTTTAAGGGTAATTTTTGAGCTGATGCCTAGATCTGAATGAGAGCACTGTAAAAATCTAGGGAAAGGGTATTCCAGGCAGAGGGAAAGCTAGGTAAAGACCCTAAAGTAAAAATGACCTCGGCATGTTCAGAGAACAGGAAGAAGGCTCATGTGACTGGAAACTAGTAAGTGAATAAATTGTTGGGAGGGGCCAGGTCATGTAAGATCTTGTAATACATAGTAAGGATTTTAGATTTTATTTTAAGTAAAAATGGAAATTATTGGAGAGCATTAATCAGAGGCACAATGTGACTTTATTTATTAGTAGAAAGGGAGAGTCTTATGTAATGCAAACATTTAACACTGGGAGAGAAAATTTGATACTTATTTAATAAGGAGCCTTGAGTATTAGATACTTTCCCTCATGAAAACCAGTTTCCTAATTTATAAAGGTGAGGTTGATAATATTTGCATTCCTTCCAGGGTTGTCAAGAATTTTTTTATTGGAAAGAAATCCTAGTAACTCTCTAAGCTAAATAAATCCTCACAAGGAAACTGAGGCTCTGCCAGGTTAAGCAACTTGTTCATCTTCAGATAGCAGGGACAGAGCTAGTGATAAGCACTGGTATATTGTTTTTGTTTTGTTTTCCTAAATGCTATACTGCATATCCAGCACGTCAAGTGAAATTAGCAGTAGAATGAAAAGGGATTTTGTAAACATTCAAGTACCATATGTAATGATATGAAACATAATTGTTTTCAGGGTACTTTACCCTGAGAAGACAAGCTGTCGTAGGAGATTGATTATTTAGGAAGGAAGTTCTAGTGAACAAGTTGTGCTGGTTTTTCTAACAACCACGTGTATTCAGTGGAAATCAGAATTGAAATCTGGTGAAGAGAAAATAGAAGTTATTGTGAAAATGACAAATAGCACAAAAGATTTTGTTCTATTTTTGTTATGTACTGCATATTTGTGACCTTCTAAAATTCACCTGTTGAATCCCTAATCCCCAATGTGTTGGCATTTGGAGATGGGCCTTTGGGAGGTAATTAGATCACAAGGGTGGGGCACTCATGATGGAATTAGTGCTCCCATAGGAAGAGAAATGAGTTTGCCTTTCTCTCTATTCTCTACCACAGGAGCAGATACAATGAGAAGACAGCTGTCTGCAAGCCAGAAAGCAGGTTCTCACCAGACATCAGATCTACCGGCACCTTGATCTTGGACTTCCCAGTCTCCCGACTGTGAGAAATAAATGTCCATTGTTTCAGTCACCCAGTCTATGGTAATTTGTCATAGCTGCCCAAGCCAAGACATTCTCCTTTAGTGTCTTTACTGGGAGTGCAAAGAGGCTTTATGCTCTTCTTGACATTAGAAGAGAAACTCTTTGATCACTTAATTGTGCTAGCAAAAGTTTCTAAGTAGGGAAAGGAAGCTATAGTCTAGAGTCAGCATTAAGAGCACTGTTCTAGCATTCTTACTTTTTAGTAACCATCTTTCTGGAGTAGAATAAAAAGGGCATCATAATGGGACTTCTGGTGGTATTGTAATAATCCTAGAGGGTTGAAATCTCACTGCTTTCTTAGTAGCTTCTGGGTAAAAAAGAGTATTTTCTTTTAAAGGTATTCAACTAAGTAAGCTGTCAATAGAAAATACTGATACATTTAAATGAACAAAAATGTGTATATTTGGAACAAAATGAGGAAGTTTAAAAATACTTTTTCCTGAAACTTAAAGAAGAAAATAATTTTCTTTGATTTTTAAGAAACTTTTAGAGGAGGTTTTTCAGAAGGCCTGAAGGAAGTCCAGGAATATCCTGCCATCTTGGATCTCCCTCTTCTAGCCCAGGTTTTAGGATATCTGACCTTGGGTATAATGAAAAACAAAATGTATTAGCTTTAATAAACATTTTTATTCATACATCATCCTGTTCTGTAGCAACATCAACACCCTAAGGAAGTAACAAATATTGGAATTTAATGTTATAATAAAAGCTTAAGTTGTCATCGTGGCTTGTTTCATCAAAGGGGATGTACAGTGTCTTAGCTGGCTGAGTGAGTGCGATTCTTGGCACCTCCTATGGGTCTCACACTGTTTTCAGGTCTAGTGAGAGTGCAGTTTAAAGAGAGAGATGAGATACAGTAAGATGGACTCTATCAGTAGAAGACATGCAGAGACTTTAGCTTCTAAGTCCAAGTCCTACCCCTAAATAACTGTGAAACAACATATCTCATTGCCTCTTTTGAGCCTCTATTCCTCTGAAGGAGAGAAGTTTACAGAGCGGGGAGAGGAATCAAGTTCATTGAATTTGAGAACACGATTTTCTGTGTAATGGCTACTGCCGGATGACATGGCAGATTATCTCAAAGCATTGGTACAGGAAGGAGGTGTGAGGCAAATGATCAGTCAGGAAATGATCATGAGACCAAGTTATGGTCTTTTTCTTTAACATCTATCAGATCAAACAGCAACTTAGTGGAAACTAAACCAACTCACTGAACAAAAACACTAAAAAACAAGTTTGCTGGGAAATAGGAGGAACTGTAAACAATTTAAATGCTTTCTTATTAGTTTTCCATTTTCTTTCACAAGGGATTTGCAGTGACTTCAGGGAATTAGAATAAGAAGTAAAGAGAAGATCCAGGCAATTATCTCATTAGTTATATATACAGTATTTGCTGGACACACAGAGACTTCAGTTATCGATACTCATGAATGCTACTGCATACATTCATGCTTGCCCACAACACATAACCAGGAGATTTTGCTATGTGTTAAGGAACATATGAATGCTTTTGAATATTCAGTCACACTGTAAAACATAAAAACACTGAGGTTCTTATCTTGCTTTCCCGGTTTTCCATTAATTTTTTGGTCTTCAGACTTAGAGTGTTAGCTTCTCCCTCATGAACAAACACAATACCCATCATACTAACATCACATCAGGGGAAGTTAAACATCACAACGAAACTCTGTAACAAAATCCAAGGTGATCATTTGTTGCAAAATATATTCACTACACTAACACCAAATCCTACAACAAAATTGATCTTCTGGGGTTTATCCTTTATCTTATTTAATTTATAGAGGCAATTCCCTTATGATATAAACTGTATTTCAATGTCAGACTCTACAGAGGAAAGAATCTTTTTTCTGTTCTAATAGGTAGTCAACTTAACTTTACCTTAAGCTGTTTCCTTAAGATCTGTTTTTTTTCCTTGTCTTATATAAGTTTGCTGAGAACTTAGGAAATGGGAGTTTAGTAGAAAAAGAAAATAAATTAGCTGTAGGCTTAATAATAGTTCATGTATTAAATGATAATGAAAAAGGTGACTGCTTCCCCAGCAGTATTTAGTTTTTTTCTCTTTCTTTTTAAAATATATTTTATTGATTATGCTATTACAGTTGTACCATTTCCCCCTTTACTCCCCTCCACCCTGTAAACCCTCTCCCACCCACATCCCCCTCTTTAGTCATGTCCATGTGTCATACTTATAAGTTCTTTAGCTTCTACATTTCCCATACTATTCTTGCCCTCCCCCTAGCTATTTTCAACCTACAATCTATGCTATTTATTCTCTGTACCTTTCTCCCCTCTCTCCTCCTCCCACCCCCCTGTTGCTAACCCTCCATGTGACCTCCATTTCTGTGGGTCTGTTCCTGTTCTAGTTGTTTGCTTAGTTTCTTTTGGTTTTGCTTTAGGTGTGGTTGTTAATAATTGTGAGTTTGCTGTCCTTTTACTATACATGTTTTTTTTTTTATCTTCTTTTCTTAGATATCCACCTGCCCCTTTAACATTTCATAACATAAGGGCTTGGTGATGATGAACTCCTTTAACTTGACCTTATCTGAGAAGCACTTTATCTGCCCTTCCATTCTAAATGAAAGCTTAGCTGGATAGAGCAATCTTGGATGTAGGTCCTTGCCTTTCATGAGTTGGAATATTTCTTTCCAGCCCCTTCTTGCCTGTAAGGTCTCTTTTGAGAAATCAGCTGACAGTCTGATGGGAACTCCTTTGTAGGTTACTGTCCCCTTATCTCTTGCTGCTTTTAGGATACTCTCCTTCATTTTTACCTTGGCTAATGTAATTATGATGTGCCTTGGTGTGTTTCTTCTTGGGGACTCTCTTTGGGACTTCTCTGGGACTCTCAGAGCTTCCTGGATTTCCTGGAAGTCTATTTCCTTTGCCAGAATGGGGAAGTTCTCCTTTATTATTTCTTCAAATACGTGTTCAGTCTGTTGCTTTTCTCCTTCCACTTCTGGTACCCCTATAATTCAGATGTTTAAAGATGTCCTGGAGGTTCCTAAGCTTCTCCTCATTTTTTTGAATTCTTATTTCTCCATTCTTTCCTGTTTGGTTGTTGCTTTCTTCCTTCTGGTTCACTCTATTGTTCTGAGTCCCAGTTTCTTTCCCATCACTATTGGTTCTCTATGCATTTTCCTTAATTTCTTTTATGGTAACCTGCATTTTTTCATCTAATTTGTGCCCCAAATCAACCAGTTCTGTAAGCTTCCTGATCACCAGTGTTTTGAACTGTGCATCTGATAGATTGGCTGTCTCTTGGTTGCTTAAAATGATGAGTCTTGGGGCATTGATCTGTTCTTCTGTTTGAGACATCTCTCTCTCTCTCTCTTTTATTTTTTTTGGTCTGGTCGCTCCTGTTAGGGTGAGGGGTGGAGACTTAGGTGTTCACCAGGGCTGGGCACCCCAGTTGCTAGATTGTGACATTGTATGTGGGGGCAGGAGGGAACAACGGCAGTAGCTCCATTCTCCGTGGGACCTCAGTCCCTTCTCTGAGATCCTGGGTTGTGCACTCTGCCCTGCTCCACAATTGCTGCTTCACTGGGTCTGCCAGCTGCCGTTTGCATACTCAGTGTCCACCCACTGTGATCTTATGCACCCCAGATGCCTTACACTCCCCCAGTTGCCTTATGCGTCCAACTCTCTCTGCTCTCCTCGCTGTGACCTGTGCCGTGCCCTGCACCCGGCTGCTCCTCTCCACCCCTCCTACCGGTCTAGATGAATGGGTCTACTTCAACTTCTTGGCTGTCCGACTTCCATTCAGATAAATTCTCTATCAGTTCTGGGTGTTTTTCTGCCTCTAAATTGTTGCTGTTCTAATTTTGGTTGTGTGTGGAGGTACGGTGCATCCACCTATGCCTCCATCTTGGCTGAGAGTCCAACTTTTTTTCTTTCAAAGTTATCTGAATACCTACCAGGTGCTCCATCCAATCAAGAAGGAAGCTGCAAGAGAAAGTAGAGATATAATATTTATCTTATCTGTTATATTAAGAATGCAATTACAGACATACAGGTCAATTCTAGGAAGTGATACACTCTGCAAGCAACAAATCTCTAGAATTAGAATTTAGAAGAGAGAATAGTTTATCTGAAGTATGTGGTTGTTTTAGTCAGCTTAGACTGTTATAACAAAGTACCATAGACTGGGTTGCTTAAACCACAGAAATTTATGTTTCACAGTTCTCAAGTTTGGGAAGTTCAAGATCAAGGTGCTAGAAGATTCAGTTCCTGGTGAGAGAGCCTTCTTAATGGCTTACAGACAACCACCTTTGCATTTTGTCCTCACATAGTAGAGGGAGATTGAGCTCTGGCCTCTTCATATAAAGACACTGATTCCTTCCTTAGTGAGGGCCCACCCTAATGACTTCATCTAGACTTAATTACCTCTGAAAGGCCCCACCCCCAAATTCCATCAAAGTGGAGGTTGGAGCTTGAACATAAAATCTGGGGGGACACAAATATTCAGTCCATAATGATGATGATAGAGAGGGTGTAAGGAATAAATGTTTGACTGTAACACTGTGTCTTTTCTTTGTTTTTTGCATCTTTCTTGCTTTTTTCATCTTCAATCTCTCTCTTAGAACCTGCTCAAAAGTTTCTTGGATGAAGGCTTTTACTGGATTGGTCTAAGGAACAATTCTGGCTGGAGGTGGGAAGATGGATCAGTCTTAAACTTCTCAAGGTAAGAGGCTTCAAAGGTGGGGGAAAGATAGATTATGTGAACTAGATGACAAATAGAGGAAGAAGAGAGGAAAAAAATAGGGAGCAGGGAAGGAAATGAACAGTGGATAAGGACAAAAAAAGATAACATTTAGAAAAAAAGATTTCATTTATTTATTTTTAGAGAGGGGGCAGGGAAGGAGAAAGAGAGGGAGAGAAATATCGATGTATGGTTGCTTGCTGCAGGCCCTCTCTCTGCTGCAGACCCAGGCAGGCATGTGCGCTGACTGAGAATTGAACCGATGGCCCTTTGGTTTGTAGGTCCATGCTCAATCCATTGAAATATACCCACCAGGGCAAAAGATGATATTTTAAAGAGAGGCTAATGAGCATTTTTTAATTCTGATGTGTTTTGGTTGCTAAGAGAAATGGGGTCTGAATAGGGAGAAAGAATTTGCTTATTCTTTTATTCTTTCATGCCTTCCAACTTCTTTACTTTGTATGTCACCTTGATTGATTTTTCTGATTTCTTACAGGGTTATTTCAAACAGCTTGGTACAGAAGTGTGTTGCCATTGGCAAAGATGGTCTCCAGGCCTCTAGCTGTGAAGTTCCTTTACAATGGGCCTGTAAGAAGGTCAGACTTTGATAGACTGTCAGATCTGTCACTAAAAGGAGGGAGCCACCTCTGGGATACTCATGGATAGCCATGAGTGTATATTTAGTGAATGCTGAACCTTCCAGGATATCCCACTAGATGTAAGATTAATGTAGCTTCCTAGGATTAATAGTTTATTGCTATGTGCTCTTTGAGAGTAGTTAGATATTATCTTAACAAATGCATAAAGTTTGTTTTTAATATTTCTCATTCAAGTGACTAATGCTGCCTCCTTCATCTCCACATCCATCCTTTTGTCAAAAATTTATCTTTTTTATGTTATTTTCTGAGCTGATGAAATCTGTGCAAATATGTACTATAGCTAATGTTCTAGAGAATTTTTATGTGTGCTAGTGGGTTGACATGTTACTTTTTCCCTGGTAATATATTTTTATGTCAAGAGTGGCCTTGTGCAGATAAAGCTTTATTCTAAAGAATGATGCTAAAGAAGAATGAGAGCAGGGTGGGGCTTTCTTCACACTTACTTAAAGTCCCAGCCTTGACCTAATTTAGTTTTGTTGAGTATGCATAAACCAGTATGTGACTATATTTTCTGTGCTATAAACATATGATTTGTATGTTAATTTACCACAGTGGTCTATATGATAAAACATTCTTATAGAAGAAAATTTATAGATAGAAGCAGTTTAGGTGGTTGATCTTTGAATTATTTTATGTACAAGTGCCTCAAAATTGAGAAAAAAGTTATTATTTTTTCTTAGTAGCATTTAGACATAGATAAGTGAGAAGGTGCTGTTTAAAGATGTAGAAGTGAGTAAGGAGGGAGATCACAATCCTGTACTGCTGATGACACTGTATTGTAATCTGTTTACTTGTCTTTCTCTTTATAGTTTTTTTAGGACGTGAACTCTATCTTATCCACCATTGTATCCCAAACACCTACAATAGTGCTTGTATCAATAAATATTAAATAAAGGAATTAAAAATTCTTATTCACTCTGGCCTAGTGGCTCAGTTGGTTGGAGTGTTGTCCGGTACACCAAAAGTTGTGGGTTCGATCCCTGGTTGGGCACATATGGGAGGCAACCAATAGATGTTTATCTCTCTCTCTCTTCTCTTCCTCTCTCTAAAATCAATAAATAACATATCCCTGGTTAAAATTAAAAACAAATTTAAGTATATCTTATTGATTATGCTATTACAGTTCCATTTTTTTTCTCCCCTTTATCCCCCTCTGCCCTTCATCCCCCCTCCCTTCAGCATCCCCCCTCCTCAGTTCATGTCCAAGGGTTGTACATACAAGTTCTTTGGCTTCTCTGTTTCCTATACTATTCTTAACCTCCCCCTGTTTATTTTTGCTTATATTATGCTTCTTATTCCCTGTACCTTTCCCCCCATTCTCCCTCACCCCACCCCGACTGATAACCCTTCATGTGATCCCCATTTATGTGATTTTGTTCCTGCTCCAGTTGTTTGCTTAGTTTTTGTTTTTTAGGTTCAGTTGTTGATAGTTGTGAGTTTGCTGTCATTTTACTGTTCATAGTTTTGATCTTCTTTTTCTTATATAAATTCCTTTAACATTTCATAACATAAGGGCTTGGTGATGATGAACTCCTTTTACTTGACCTTATCTGGGAAGCACTTTATCTGACCTTCCATTCTAAAGGATAGCTTTGCTGGATAGAGTTATCTCGGATGTAGTTCCTTGCCTTTCATGACTTGGAATACTTCTTTCCAGCCCCTTCTTGCCTGCAAGGTTTCTTTTGAGAAATCAGCTGATAGTTTTATGGGAACTCCTTGGGACGTAACTCTGTTCTCTCCTCTTGCAGCTTTTAAGATTATCTCCTTATCTTTAATCTTGGGTAACTTAATTATTATGTGTCTTGGTGTGTTTATTCTTGTATCCAACTTGTTTGGGACTCTCCGAGTGTCCTGGACTTGCATATCTAGTTCCTTCACCAGAACTGTATTGGGGAAGTATTCCTTCATTATATGTTCAAATAAGATTTTAGTTTCTTGCTCTTCCTCTTTTTTTTTCTGGCACCCCTATGGTTTGGATGTTGAATTATTTAAAGTTGTCCCAGAGATTCCTAAGCCTCTCCTCATTTTTTTGAATTCTTGTTTCTTCATTCTGTTTCAGTTGAATGTTCATTTCTTCCTTTTGTTTCAAATCATTTATTTGAGTCCTGGTTTCTTTCCCTTCACTGTTGGTTCCCTGTATATTTCCCTTTATTTCACTTTTTATAGCTTTCATTTCTTCCTTTATTTTGTGACCATACTCAGTCATTTCTGTAAGCATCCTGATTACCAGTGTTTTGAACTCTGCACCTGATAGGTTGGTTGTCTATCTCCTGACTGATTAGTTCTTTTTCTGGAGTTTTGATCTGTTGTTTCATTTGTGCCATATTTCTTTGTCTTGTTGCACCTGTTATGTTGTAAGGGGCAGAGCCTTAGGTATTTGCTGGGGTGGGGCAACCCACTTTGCTGTGTTGTGGTGCTATATGTGGGGGAGGGGTTAGAATGATGTCACTTGCTAGGTTGCTCGGTTCTTGCCCCACTTTCTGTCATATCCCTTGCTTCCCACAAGCAGATTGTGCCCATTCAGGTGCTTATTCCCAGGTGGGTGGTTTTGTGTATGTTCTAGGACCCTGTGGGTCTCTCCAAGTAACTCTCCCATGAGGCTGGGAGTTTCTCCTGCCACCTCAACCCCCACAGATTTTTACAGCCAGAGGTTTTGAGGCTCTATTTCCCCACATTGGAACCCTGCATTGCATGGTCTGTCTTGCTCCTCAGTTGTTCCTCCTGGCTTATCTGGACACGAATGTTGGATATCCCAGTTCACCAGCTGCCACCTTGCTGTGTGTCCTCTCTGCCCTGGCTTCCTGACTCCACCTGTCTTACCAGCCTGGATTAATATTTCTTCTTTAACTCCTTGGTTGTTGGATTTCCATGCAGCTTGATTTTCTGGTGGTTCTGGTTGTTTTTTTTTTTTTTTTAAATTGACTGTTATCCCTTTGTTGGTTGTGTGAGGAAGTGAAGTGTACCTTTGCCTCCATCTTGGCCAGGACTATATTATCAAATTTAAAAATTAAAAAAAACTTCTAACTCTAGTTGTTTCTGTTAGTACATGAATTAATTAGAGGGATTAAGGACAAGAAACACAATACAGTCAAATCTCAGTTCTTGAATATCTCCCATCTCAGACAATTTGGTTTTCAATCAGGTTGCTCACAGAGAAAATGTCTCAGTTGTTCATTAAACAACTCTTTCATGGGGATAACTGTATGATCAGTTATGTGTCTCTCAGGTGACAAAAGACGTTTGATTTTTGAACAAATCATTTCTCAAACAGTCTTCCAGAATGAATTAATTTGGAGAGCTGAGGTTCCACTATCTTAATCTTCCCTAGCCCCACCCATGTGAGCATTCCATAGCTGACTCTACAAAGGCAAAGGGCCAGTTTAATCCAGTTATAATGTTCATAGAAGGAAGTAGTAGCAACTATCTCCCATCTCCTTATGAACTCTTACCTTTGGTTCTGGGGCCAAAGGGTACCTCTTGGTTATGGATGTGATGGTAGTGACTCTCACTTGGTTAAGGATGTAATGATAGTGATTCCACTTGGACCATGGCTTGGAGGTTACTGGCTGTACAATCTCCTTTAGTTATTCAAAGAGAAATAAAGGCATACAGCAGCCTCCTAAATTCTCCTCTGAGCAGACAGTATACGTGCAGCTCTTCTCTGTGACTAGGCTCAGTCCTCTTGTAAGGGTTTTCACCTCCTGTCATCAGAATCAGATCAAATTCTTCAATGCTTTGTTTCTTTAAGGATGTGGTATTATACATAGCTTGTTTCCTTGTAATTTATTTATTTTTTTAGATTTATTTATTAGGGGCTAAGATCAGTGATTGACTCAATTCATTTACCTTTGCCTCATGACAGAATGTTTGGTTAAACTGAAAACTAAACTTTTTCTATCAGCCCTTGCACTCCACAGCTGACCCCTTCGGTAAATGTTATACCCTAAACTTATTTAGAACATGCAGTGTTTGGAATAAGACATTTATTAAAGATAATAAAAAAGCAGTAACAAAAGAGAATGAAGAAAATCCAGAGAGGGAAAAACCTCCTTGGAGCATACAGCTATGTAGTATCTGAGGGCTCAGCAGGAGAAGTGAAAATAATATGACTGTTTAATCTTTGTGATATGACAAGTCCTTGGCCTCTTATCCATTTTGTTTTTGCTATTTTATTATACTTCAATCAACAATATCTGGACTTCAGGTACAGTGCCTGGAGTGAGTCGGACTCTTCAGTTCATGGGGTCACTGTCTTTATGATCCATGTATGTTTCCCTTATGCTTATTTTCTCTTCCTCTTCTTCCTGTTTCCCTACTTCCACTGCCCTTCCCTCTACAGCAGGGGTGTTAAACTCATTTTCACTGGGGGCCACATCAGCCTCACAGTCACCTTCAAAGGGCCGAAGTAATTTTAGGACTGTGTGAATGTAACTACTCCTTAACTGTTAAGGAGTTGAAATTACATTCAGCCCTTTGAAGGCAACTGCAAGGCTGATGTGGCTCCTGGTGAAAATGAGTTTGACACCCTGGCTCTACAGGAACATATGTCAATGTTTGATATATAACTTGAGTTTGTTTGTATCCATATAACATAAGTAGTTTTCTTCTTTATTTGTTTCATATTTAATTAAATGCTTTTTCTATATATCTCACTGTTTTACTTTTTCTACTAGCATTATGTTTTTGAGATCTGTCTGTGTTGTACTATGTATATGTACTCATTCTTTTAGCTGCTGCATAGTCTCCATTTTATGTATCCATTCTCTTAATGATGGACACCTAGTTTGCCTTTGTTTCCCACTGTCACAAACAATGGTGGATGAATATTGTGTATTCCTACTTCCAAGCCTTCCCCATCTCAGGAAATGGCCCTGCCATCCACTCAGTTGTTCAGATTTCAAACTGGAGTGCTCTTATGTCTCGGTTTTTTAGTCATGACATCAACAGTTTTTCTCATCTCTACTACCAAAATATATTCTAAAGCTCACCATTTCTCCCCATCTTCACCTTTAACTCTAGTCCAAGCCACTGTTGTTCACCTAGCTTATTGTGACAACTTCTTTTGTTACCCACCCCCTTTAAAAAGTTTTACTGAGGTGCAATTGATGTGCAGTGAACTGAACATATTTAAAGAATAAAGTTTGTTAAGTTTTGACATATGTATATATGCCACCTGTGAATCTGTCACCACTGTGAAGATAGTATGTCAATTCTTCTGAAAAGATTTTTTATGTGTTTTGTAGTTCTCTCTCTCTCTCTTCCCTGTCGCCCAATACTCCCCCAACCCTCAGGCACCCTCTGATTTACTTTCTGTCACTATAAAGTAAATTACACCTTCTAGAGCTTTAGAGTACATAGTTTTACAGAGTCATTATGAGCATCATTGTTTTAAGATTCATCCATGTTGCTGTGTGCATCAATAGCTAACTCCTTTTTATTGCAAATATTCCATTATATGGGTATGTCACAATTTGTTTATCCATTCACTTTTTGATGGACATTTAGGTAGTTTCCAGTTTTTGCCTACTAAAAATAAAGTAAAAATAAAGTAAAAATAAAGATGAACATTTGGGTACAAACCTTTTATGGGCATAGGTTTTCTTTTCTCTTGAGTAAATACTTAGGAGGTAGAATGGTGGGATCATATGGTAGTTGTATGTTTAACTTTATAAGAAACTACCATGCTCTTTTCCAAAGTGATTGTACCATTTTATATTCCAACCAGAAGTGTGTGAGAGTTCCATTTCCTTCACATCCTCAACAACACTTGGTATAGTGAGACTTTTTAATTTTAGCCATTCTATTAGGCATGTAGTGATATCTCATTGTGGTTTTAATTACCATTTCCTTAATGGTTAATGATGTTGAGCATCTTTTCATTTGCTTTTATACCATCTATATATTTTTCTTTCATGAAAGATTGTTAAAATATTTTGCCCATTTGTTTGTTTGCTTATTTGTTTGAATTTTCAGTGTTCTTTGTATATTCTGGATAGAAGTTCTTATCAGATATACACATTGGAAGTATTTTTCCCAGTCTGTGGCTTGTCTTCTTGTTCTCTTAACAGTGTGTTTCAAAGAACAGAAATTGTTTATTTTTATGAAGTCTAGTTTATCAATCTTTGTATCATAGTTTGTACTTTTCTGTATATTGCTTAAGAAATCATTGCTTAGTCTGAGGTCACAAATATTGCCTTTGTTTTCTTCTAGACATTTACAGTCTTAGGTCTGTGATCTACTTTGATCTAACTTTTATATATGAGATGAGATATGGTTTGAGGTCATTGTTTTCTTCTTACAGATGTCCAATTGTTCCAGCACCATTTATGGACATAACTACCCTCTCTTTATTGAATTTCCTTATGAGCTTTGTTGAAAATTAATAATAATATAGGTGGTCTATTTATGCATTTTCCTTTTATTTATTTATGTGGCCTATCCTTTCACTTCTACCTCAGTGCTTTATAGTAAGTCTTGAAATCCAGTAGCATAGTCCTCCAAGTGTGTTTTTATTTTTCAAAATTGTTTTAGCTGTTCTAGGTCTACAGGGGACTGGTCCGTATGGCAATGGTGAATGTAGCTCAGCCCTATTTGGAAAACTGACAGGTGAGAGGTGGCACACAGGAGCCAGGCCCACAGATTGGCTTTTCCATGGGTGGTCAGGCCTGCATTGCATCTAGGCTGCTTTGAGGCTTGCTTTTGCTAAAACTTCATCACCCTGCATTAAGGCAGCAAATGTTTAATGCACATCTTTGAAGTATCTTCCTAAAGTCTGTGCTAAACCTCCCAAGGATGGAGTGTAACCAGTTCAACCACTTTTCCCCCTTGCATTTGCAGCATTCTTTTCTTTGTTACCTGTAAGAAGTAATCAGCAACATCCTTTTCTTTGTTATCTGTAAAAGGTAATCACCTAAAGCAAACCTGTGCATAGTGAATGAGGACCTTCCTTGATGTATTACTACCAGAAAAGCAATAAAAGCCTGTCCAGGCAAGGGTTGGGGTACTCTGTCACTCAGAGAGTGGCCACGCTGTCCCTTTTCTCCACAGAACTTCTGAAGTCCGTGTGAATTTGTTCATCACATCCACAACACTGTGGACACTGCTGGCCGGAATCTGTATCATAGGTCCTATGATTTTTTTCTGTAGATTTTAGATAAATATTTATATGTTGTTTTGTACATTTATGAATATATTTGTGGGAACTCCTATGTTAGTGGGTTGTTTCAAGTTGGCCTACTACTTTAAACTCTCTAGCAATATATGATTTAAAGTGCTTATTTCTCTAACTCTCATCAAGTAAAGGTGAAGTGAACCACAGGCTGCTGATGTTCATGAAGACTTACTACACCTGGCTCTGTCCTTGAAGGGTAATGATGAGATTTTACTTAGGAGAAGGTCTTTCAGATTCTTCACATTGAATCAGCTAGATGACAGATTTTTCCCTAGTTAGTAACACTCTTCTCTCACAGCAAACCTTTGACTATGGTAAAGTCTCCATTTCCATATTAATACTGAGATGGCAAAGAAAATAAAGGGGTAAAAAAATGATGTGATGAAAGCTAAGGAGGGAGTGATTTTCAAGGTGAAGGGAGCATTAATAAAAAAAATGCTAAAGAGATGTAAAGTAACATAACGAGAGAAGAGTATTCAGTAAAATTAACCATATAGAGATCACTGTTCATCAGCTTTCATTGGTATACTGGTGACAGATGTGAAATCAATAGGAGGTAAGGAAGTGGAAAAAATAAGCTTAGAAGTCTTTTTTAAGAATTTTGTTATAGCAGAAAGGAAAAAGATAATATCTAAATAGAGGGTTATACTCAGTGTCAATATATTTTCACATATATATGAGAAAATAGCTCATGTTTATAACTTGAGGTAAAAAGTTCACTTGAAAGGGAGAGATTAAAAATGCATACAAGACCAAGATCCTTGAGGCAGTGGATGAATATGAGACCCAAAGCACACATGGAATAAATAACCTGGGGTAGAAAGAGTGTCCCTTTCCCAGGGAAGAGGGGAAGATGGGTAAAGATTCTGATATATTTGAAAGTAATAGGGAAGAATATGTAGACTGTTCTTGCCTGGCAAACTCCATTTTCTTAGTGAAATAAAAGACAAAGCCACATGCAAAGAATGAAGGAGGAAGTGGTAAGTTTGGGATGTATGAAGGTCAGAATTTTGGATTTTTAGAAAGGGAAAAGAGGGACATCTGCTTAGAGACATTGTATTGCTGGTCAGCATGGAGAGCTCATATGCAGTAGGAAGCCTTTATGTTTTTAGTGATTTCAGTCTGTGCAGTTGCATGATTATTGGCAGCAGCCTGTGTCAGATTAGTTGCTGTGACAGTGAAGTCAAATGGTAGGAATGGCGACGGGTGGGTATTTTTTTCTTTAATAAGAAAGGCACTTAAGACTTCTGGCCAAGATGGAGGCATAGGTAGATACAATGTGCCTCCTCACACAATGAAAATAAGGACAACAACAACTTAGAAACAAAATAACAACCATAACTGACAGAAAATTGAACTGTATGGAAGTCAGACAACCAAGGAGTTAAAATACACACATTCATCCAGACCAATAAACCAGGTGAAAACAGGCAGTGCAACCCAGGGTCCCAGTGCCAGGAAATAGAGCCTTGGGGCACTGACTGAAAACACCTGTGGGAATTGAGGTGCTGGGAGAGACTCCCAGCCTCACAGGAGAGTTCGTTGGAGAGACCCATGGGGTCCTAGAATGTGCATAAGGCCACCCACAGGGGAATTAGCACCAGAAAGACCCAGTTTGCTTGGGGGAAGTGGCAGAAGGGACTAAAATCTGACAGAGAGCTGAGCAGGTGCTGTTGTTCCCTCTCAGACCCCGCCCACACATACAACTTCACAACCCAGACACTGGGTTGCCCCGCCCTGGTGAGCACCTGAGGCTCTGTGCCTCATACATAATAGGAAAGATAAGAAAGGCCCAAAGAGTAGATCAAAGCTTCACAGCAAATACAACTAAGCAACCAAGAGACAGCCAACCTAGCAGATGCACAGTTCAAAGCACTGGTGATCAGGATGCTCACCAAATTGGTTGAATTTGGTCACAAATTAGATGAAAAAATGAAGGCTACAATAAGTGAAATGAAGAAAAATGTACAGGGAACCAATAGTGATGGGAAGAAAACTTGGACTCAAATCAATGGAGTGGACCAGAAGGAAGAAAGAAACAACCAAACAGAAAAGAATGAAGAAACAAGAATTCAAAAAAATGAGGAGAGGCTTAGGAGCCTCCAGGACATCTTGAAACGTTCCAACATCTGAATTATAGGGGTACTAGAAGGGGAAGAGGAAAAGCAGCAAGTGTAAAACTTATTTGAACAAATAATAGAGGAGAACTTCCCCAATCTGGCTAAGGAAATAGACTTCCAGGAAGTCCAGGAAGCTCAGAGAGTCCCAAAGAAGGTGGACCCAAGGAGGAACACACCAAGGCACATCATAATTACACTACCCAAAATTAGAATCCTAGAAGCAGCTAGAGACCATTACCTATAAAGGAGTTCCCATCAGACTGTCAGCTGATTTCTCAAAAGAGACCTTACAGGCAAGAAGGGGCTGGAACGACGTATTCCAAGTCATGAAAGGCAAGGACCTATATCCAAGATTGCTCTATCCAGCTAGGCTTTCATTTAGAATGGAAGGGCAGATAAAGTGCTTCTCAGATAAGGTCAAGTGAAAGGAGATCATCATCACCAAGCCCTTATGTTATGAAATGTTAAAGGGACTTATCTAAGAAGAAGAAGATAAAAAAAATCATGTATAGTAAAATGACATCAAACTCACAGTTAATAACAACCACACCTAAAACAAAAATAAACTAAGCAAACAACTAGAACAGGAACAGAACCATATAAATGGGGATCACATGGAGGATTATCAACAGGGGAGTGGGAGGAGGAGAGACAGGAAATGGTACAGAGAATAAGTAGCATAGATGGTAGGTAGAAAATGGACAGGGGGAGGGCAAGAATAGTATGGGAAATGTAGAAGGTAAAGAACTTATGACACATGGACATGAACTAAAGGGGGGAATGTGGGTGGGAGAGGGTGTGCAGGGTAGAGGGCAATGAAGGGGGGAAATGGGACAACTGTAACAGCATAATCAATATATTTTTTTAAAAAGAAAGGCACTTAAAAAGATTTTATTTATTTATTTTTGAAGAGAAGGAGGAAGGAAGGGAGAGAAACATCAATGTGTGGTTGTGTTGGGGACACTCTGTGTGGCTTCAGAAATTGCAGCCCCTCAAGAGCAAGCTCTGAAAGGGGCTGGTAAGTCTCCCTGGAAAACCCGGTAAAAATGGAGGTGGCAGGCATGATCTGACTCTAACACCGAGGGTTCCCATGGGAATCAGGCCTGAGATGTACATTTTGTCCTTTGAAGCCTGCTCTGCCCAGTGATAAGCCCTGTTGGTATAACCCATATGTTTGAGTTCAAGGCATAAGGAGTGAAACTCCCTACTTCATGATATACACCTTTACAACCATCTGGTATCTGCATGTCTCACATGATCCTGACCTGAAAAGACTTCTGTGTTTCTTCAATTGTTATCTATAGATAGTGTCAGTTTTTTTATGAAGGCCAAAAAAATGGCCTTTTGGACATTGATAAGCTATGCACACGTGCTGTATCCCCCTGCAGTTCTCAACCCTAATCAAAGCCATGTCAGAGAAGGGTTGGGGCATTCTCCACTAGGAGGAATTGCCACCCTCTTTCCTGCCAGGACAACAAGACTGTGTCCAGGACGACTCTTTATTTTCATCCATGGCAGCTGGGAGGACTCCACAGGATAGATCTCCCCCACATGGTTGCCTCTCATGCACCCCCACCCCCACTGAAGACCTGACCTGCACCCAGGCATGTGCTCTGACTGGGAATCGGGCTGGTGACCCTTTGGTTTGCAGGCTGGTACTCAATCCACTGAGCCACACCAGCCAGGGCAAGGCAGGGCACTTTACAGGGTGGTTTCAGGGGAGAAAAAAGATGTCAAGAAATAAAATTAGCCAGAAGTAGACAAGAAATCCAAAGAGAAGGGGACCCTTAAGTGAGGAACATGCTGGATAGAAAAAGTTTTGGGAGTAATAGTATAGGAGATGGGCATTTTTATTCATATAGCCTATTTCTCCATAATATATCTCTAAAAGTGAGAGTCATGAGCTAAAATGTATGACAAATTTAAAATACCACCACAAGGGACATAAAGGGAAGAATAAACAAATGGGATATCATCAAAATAAAAAGCTGCAGGGCAAAAGAACACATCAGCAAAATGAAAAGGGAACCAAATGTATGGGAAAATATATTTGCTGATAATACTTTGGAAAAGGGTTTGATCTCCAAAATATAAAAAGAACTCACAAAACTCCACTACAGGAAGACAAACAATCCAGTTAAAAAATGGGCAAAGGACCTGAACAGACACTCCTCCAAGGAGGACATACAGACAGCCCAGGGATATATGAAAGGATGCTCAGCATCACTAGCCATCAGAGAGATGCAAATTAAAACCACAATGAGATACCACTTCACACCTGTCAGAATGGCCATCATACACAAATCAACAAACAACAAGTGCTGGAGAGGATGTGGAGAAAAGGGAACCCTAGTGCATTGTTGGTGGGAAGGCAGACTGGTGCAGCCACTGTGGAGAACAGTATGGAATTTCCTCAGAAAACTAGAGATGCAACTGCACTTTGTCCTGCCAATTCCACTGCTGGAATTATACCCTAAGCATCCTGAAACACCATTCCAAAAGAACCTACATACCCTAATGGTCATAGCAACACAATTTACAATAGCCAACTGCTGGAGGCAACCTAAGTGCCCATTAGTAAATGAGCGGGTCAAAAAACTATGGTACATTTATGCAATGGAATACTACGCAGCAGAGAGAAAGAAGGAACTCCTACCCTTCATGGCAGCATGGATGGAACTGGAGAGCATTATGCTAAGTGAGATAAGCCAGGCGATAAAAGACAAATACCATATGATGTCACCTATAAATGAAACCTGATCAACAAAACAAATAAGTAAGCAACATAGAACCAGAGACATGGAAATAAAGAACAAATTGACAGTGACCAGAGGAGAGTGGGGAGGGGGTAATGGGGGAAAGAAGGGGAAGGGCCAAGTCAAGGAACATGTATAAGGGACCCATGGATAGAGACAATGGGTCAGGAGGTGGAGTTGAATGTGGAAGGTCAGGGTGGGTAGGGCAGGGGACAGTAATGGGGAAATAGGGACAATTATAATTGAAAACTGTAAAAAATAAAATAAAATAAAATAAAATAAAATAAAATAAAATAATAAAACCTGTAAACTCAAAAAAAGGTCCATCTTATAACCAATTCAAAGTTTCTTCCTATAGTTCCCTTAATTCTGATTCTTGCTTCCACAGACCAGCAGGTGGAAAGTAAGGCAGCCCTCCATCCTCAGAAGACAGGGGATTAGAAGAAAAGGGCCACGTCTATCAATTGTTATTTGGCTATTACTTTGTGTGTCAACTTGACTAGGGAACAGTCCTGCTATTCAAACACTAATCTAGATGTTGCTTTAAAGGTATTTTGTAGATGTGAATAAAATCCATAAGCAGTTGATTTTAAGTAAGGGAGATTATCATAGAAAACGTGGGTGGGCTTGATTCAATCAGCTGAAAGGTCAGAAGAGCAAACTTGTTGCTTCTGTGATGAAAAACACTTCCACCTGTGGACAGCAGCTTCCGCCCCTGCTGGAGAGTTCTAACCTGGCCTTCCTGACAGCCCGCCTTCTGGATTTGGGACTTACCTAATGAACTCCACAATTGCATAAGCCAACTCCTTGTGATAAATTTCATGATATATATCACCTACTGATTCTGCTTCTCTTGTTGAACTCTGACTGACACAATATTCAATACTAAGTATCTCTTATGCGGCACTTCTGTGGGTTTCGGGAGATCCCACAGACAGATACAGCACTGAGAAATTTCTGCACAGCATCATTTCCTGATACAGTTGATGTTCTCTCTGAAAGGCCTCTTAACTACCTTAACTCTCAATTTATGGTGGAATATTTCACACCTGACTTCTTTCTTCTGGGATCTCCTCACCTGGCAGGAAGTGATGTTGGATGAAGCCCTTTGTCGATCATTCAAACCCCATTAACTTCTGCTGCTTCAGGGTCAGGCGAGCTCATGTACCTATTCAGCAATAGTGAAAAGGCAGCTAACATTCACTGCTGCTACGCCTTTTTACTCCATCTTTAGGGGCAATTTCTACTAGCTTCCCACGATTAGACCTCCCTAAGCAACATTCGGGGAAAAAAGTTTTATGCCTTCCACAATCGGAGACTTAGGTCAAGTTCTTCTAAGCAGTCTCTTGTTCTCCAATCAGCCTCAAATCTACGAGTTCCCAAAGCAAAGCCACACATACTCAGGGAGTAAGACTCTGGGTCCACCTCCAGCAAGCAGTGTCCCAAGTCTCCCGGGTGCCCTCTGGCTTCACCTCTCACTTGGCTTGGCAGGGGGTGGGTGGGTGTGACACCCCAGCCAGCTCATCTTCCACAGATTCCTTCACAGAGTTTGTCTGTCATCAGTCTTTATTTTGTCCTTCTTTGGGCTGTTGGTAATTGTCCCTAAATCAGCTTGGAAAGGCCTGTGCAGTATGTATAAGGACTTTCTTTAGAATATAAGACCTCACACCTACTATTTTCACCTTTCGGTTTCAGGGGAAAGTCTGAGACCACAGAAGTCAAGTCTGTCTCATCGTCTCTTACTGTCACCCCTGGTTAGGTTTTGTCCTCTCACAAAGCTGGTTATTCATGAGAAAGCTTCCATCCAGAATTTTGTATCTTTAAAGAGCACCCGCGGCTGTTTTAGTCTCCTGACGATGTTTTTCGTGTGTGGTTCTGCTTCTAAGTCCAGGGATACTTGATGAATCACGAGCCTGTCACTGCCGTGCACGGCTCCTGGAGCCTCCTGGATGGGTCTTCGTAGATGTAAGCACTGTGCTCATTTCAGCATTTCGCCAGCAGATGCACCAATTTTCATCCTTCCTCCCACAATAATGCCAACTCCAGGTAGTTCCCGATGCTTCTAAGATTATGCCTGTCACTAGGTCAGTGGTCTTATATGCCCCCCAATCCCGCTAATTTAATTTTAGAATAGAGAATGAAGAATTTCAAGTGACATAAAACCCAGAATTCATAAAAAAATGATAATGAATTTGACATGAAAAATCCAAAATTTCTAACTAGGAAAAAAACCATCATACACAAGTACACTTAAGAGAAAAAATGATAAACTAAGACCATGTATTTTCAGCTTGTATCACACTCAAATGGCTAATTTATTTACTGCCTAAAGAACTTTTTCTTACAAATTATTAAGGAAAAGGTCAATCACCCATTTTTAAAAAAAAGATAAAGGCTATGAATTGTCAGTTTGCAGGAAAGGAAATACAAATTGCTCTTAAGCATGTGAAAAAATGCTTGCTATAATTCTTAATGGGAAAAATACAAATTGAAATCACAATGAGAAAACAATTTTTACCTCTGAAAATAGCAGAGATCAAAACATTTGATGAAGAACTGCATTGGTGAAGATGCAGAGAAAATGAAACTACCAGACAGTGTTGATTGGAGTGACAATGTGTAGATTAATGTAGAGCAAACTGACATGTCTACGAACATTCAGAAAGCACGGAATTATGCCTGTGGAAATATGTAGTGCAGCATTGTTTGTAAACACAAAAGAGAGGAGTGATCTAAACTCACCTTAACAGAAGACAAGCTAAATGAATCCTAAATCCACGAACTAGGATTCTACTCATTCGGTAAAAAGAACGTGGCAGTTCTAATAAACAGAGTATAAACAGAAAGATTCAAGGTGCACTATTATCTGAAAGAAAAAAGTAAAGTTCAGAACAGTGCGAACTTGAGTTAAGTAAGTGTGTGTGTGCTCATGGACCTGTTTGTGTTATGAACAGATTATGTCTGGGAAACAACGAAAAAGGCAACAGTATTTTTTCCTGGAAATGTGATTGGGTGAGCTGGCAATCAGAGGAGAGAGCAGAAACTCTGTTTTCACTGATATATCCCTTTGTAGCTTTTGAATTTTATACTGTGAGCATGTATGTCTTCACAACATAGCAAGTAATTTTAAGGGAGCAATCCATGAAGAAGAGAATCACAGACTATGACAAAGAGTTTCCAAGGAACCAAACTGGTAGATGTCACAGAGAGTAAGGAAACTGGCTAAATTATGTAGAATGGTCATATAGTAGGGCTAAACTTAGGCTCAGAGAAGTTAAGCATTTTGCCTGGAGTCACACGGCAATCATTAGAAAAATGATTTGAATACAGATTTGTCTTATTGACTCCAGCACTGATCCTGCCACTATATCTCCACTGCCCTCAAGTGGGGACAAAACATTTTGTAAGAAAAAATATATATAACATATGACCATCCTAGGAACCAGTGTAACTAATTGGTTTCAGGAAAGTGAGCATTCTATTCCTGTCATGGAAGGAAGCATTTAAATGCAAATAGTTGGTTACAAGGCATGCAGGGTCTTATAGTCAGGGAAAATTACTTAAACAAAAATCAGAAAGAACTAAGAAAAAAAGTGCTTCCCGCTGGCCCTTACTAGAAAGAGATAGACAGAGCACATTTTGGCCAGTCCATGGAGAAATGTCACATATGTAAGTGTAAGGGACCGAATTGGTGAGGGCAGCTCCAGGCCACCACAGCCATCGTGTTAGCTAAAAAAGGCCAAAACCTTAGAGCATTCTTGACATCCAATACAGAACTTGGAATGTATTTGGAATATAGGGTCAGCGAGGTCACTGACCCGATAGCCATGTGACCAAACAGGTGACCTTTTTGAAAACAGAACCTGTTTTTAGGGGCCAAAAATAAAAATGCCACTTTTCCGAGCAGATTTTAACAATTGGGCAGGAGGGGAGAAAGGAAAAGAGGGTGCAATAGATAACCAATGCACAGATGGAACACTACAACTGCAGTCCCGCTCCCATCCCGTGGCAGCCAAACCAGACCAGACCTACACCCGGGAAGGAGCCCTGGAGAAGCCCAAAGCCCACGTGCAGGCTCTCACAGCACTGCCAACCCCGAAGAGCTCCTCACTGACATTCCAGCTTGAGAGTTTGGTTGGAGGGTGCAGATCGGATTCTTTTTTTTTTTTTTTGGTCTTTATTGTTTTCTAGTTACACAGGTAAAGGATAACAACATTCTCATTTTAAAGATTTTATTTATTTACTTATTTATTTATTTAGAGACAGAGAAAGGAGGGAGAGAGGGACGGAAACATCGACGTGCGAGAGATACATCAATCGGTTATCAATTGGATGTCAGTCGGTTGCCTCTCACATGCCCCCACCAGGGACCTGGCCTGCGACCCAGGCATCTGCCGTGACTGGGAATCAAACCAGTGACCTTTTGGTTCACAGGCTGGCTGGCACTCAATCCACTGAGCCACACCAGCCAGGGCAAAAGGTTTTCATTTTGAAAGGTTTGTTCCACAAGGTAGAAAAAAAAGAAGAAGAAAGAAAGCAAACGGTAAACTAATTTACTCAATTATTTCAATATTGATAGATATTTGAATTGTTCCTAGTTTTTCCTATTGTGGAAATATACCAAAGTTCTTTGTATATAAATCTTTGTGCTCTTGTACAAACATTTCTTTTGAGTTGATTGCTGGCAGTAACAAGTATATACACCAACCAGGCCAAAAGCAGTGCCTAATCTGAGTCAGCAAGACATGCCTGTGCCTGGCCTTGCTACCTGTCCACACTCTTGTCCGGAGCCTGATCTGTGCCTCTGCAGTCTGACCAGTCTCTCACTGCCCTGTCAGGAAATCCTATCTGGTATGCTCATGGAACCCTTTTACACTGAAAACAGGTTACCCTATATTATTAACCTTTATGTAGAATATTCTCACACTTCTTTGCATTAACTGAAACCCAACTTTTTCCTCCAAATTGTAGTGGTTATCACGTTTGCCTACCCCAACTATTTTTTTAAAATGATGTCCTCTTGCCCCGGCTGGCGTAGCTCAATGGATTGAGCACGGGCTGCGAACCAAGGCATTGCAGGTTCGATTCCCAGTCAGGGCACATGCCTGGGTTGCAGGCCACAGCCCCCAGCAACTGCACATTGATGTTTCTCTCTCTCTCTCTTTCTCCCTCCCTTCCCTCTCTAAAAAAATAAATAAATAAAATAAAAAAAAATGATGTCCTCTCAAAAGGTGGCTGCTAAATTTCCCACAAAGTGGAAAGGGAAGTGGAAGTGGTGAGAAGAGGAAAGTCTACATCTGTGCTCTTGCATTCTTGTTGTTCCCTTTGCTGATTTCAGACCATTATTTCTTCAGCATATAAAAATGGCTTCTTAATGCCCCAGCTAGTGAGGCTCAGTGGATTGAATGCTGGCCTGTGAACCAAAGGGTGACTGGTTTGATTCCCAGTCAGGGCACATGCCTGGCTTGTAGGTTGGGTCACTAGTAGGGGGCGCACAAGAGACAACCACACATTGCTGATTCTTTCCCTCTCTTTCTCCCTCCCTTCCCCTGTCTAAAAATAAAATAAAATCTTAAAAAAAACTTTCTATAAAATCTCCTTAAATAGATAGTCATGAGGGTTTCAAAATATTATGAGTATAATTAACGCCACTGAATTGTACACCTAAAAATGATTAAAATGATAAATTTTATGTCACGTGTTTTAGGCTCCTCTGAGACCTATGCCATCTGCCCACCCCAGACTCTGCTTCTGCTTGCCACTGTCATCCTCACACCTGCTCCTTCCCTTACAGTGATCCAGGACTCCGGTCCAGAGTTCAATTATCTTCTCAACTCCAAGTTAGACCCACACTCAAAACAGGAACAGTGAATCCATGGTTAAAATGTGAAACAAAATAGGAACAATGTAAACATTAGACAAGGTATAGAAGATGTGCATATGATCCTAGGTAGGAGATTCTATGGGGAACACCAGAATCCACAATTGGGGAGGGGATGAGAGATTTGACTTTATTAAAACTTAAAATGTATGAATAGAAAGAAAAACTCTCTATAACATCTAAAAGCAAATGATAGAGGGGAAAATGCTTGCGAAAACAGGTATTTCAGATGAAAATACAGATATTTGAGAAGATACTCAAACACACTAGAAGTTAAGAAAACACAAACTATAACTGGGATATACCATTTCTCCCCGTCCTCGTGTAATAGTAAGAAGCCAAATTTAAAACCCTGAGAACATGTGGAACTGAGAAGAGGGGCAGAGGATGTCCACTATTCTCTATTCTCATGTCTTTTTTTTTTTTTTTTTTTTTGGTTTCTGCACATGTATAACTTTATGGTTTCTTTTTTAAACATAAAGCATTTCCCCCCTATCACACTAACTTTTCTTCTGGTTCTTCTCTTTCTTTGAATCATCACTTTAAGAACTGATGAGTAATAATCTCATTACTGGATTTAACTGTCATTTTGTGGTCAGTGCCAACAATTGCAGGGATAATGACACATGTTAGACACTCCTCCCAAGGCTGTTTCAGAGGGTACTGAGGTAAAGACATTCTTCAGTCTTTTTCTAAAGATCCACCAAAGGGGTAGAGTACCCTCTATTCAATCACTAGAGGAAAGAACATTTTCTTATTATTTTGACCTTAGAAAAATTCATGCATTATTGTACCTTAGATATGAATAGTTCATTTGTGGCCTGTCATTCCTTTGGTCCCTGCTTTTTCATGATAGAGATGTATGGTCATTTGATCAGCAAGATTGCTGAGGCACCGTATTCAAGGTCACTGCTACTTATGCACCCTAGTTTAAGAATGATAGTGGGTGGGTGAAAAAGAAAAGAACCTGTTAACACTGGGTAACAAGGAAAGTGGAAATATCAGTAGTAGGAGCCTCATTAGTGAAGAAAAGAGCAAAAGAAGATAAAACAGAAACATATCATATTCTTAATAAAAAAGTGACATTTGATTACAAGGAATTAAAGTTTCTGAAAAGTAGGAGGGAAAAAAGAAAAATTAGGGTAGAATCTATGATAGTCTTATCATTTTGGAATGGTTCACGATCACAGATACATACTTTCAGTACACAGCACAGAGTCCCAGACACAGTGCTGGGTCTCCAGGCTACTTGTGTCTTCAAAGAATAACATGTGACTGAACTTCCCCCACACTATTTGACAGACAAATGCCATGCTATCCATTTTTTGGTTGGTTTAAATGCCTCCCATTTTAGGGTACCCATGTCAGGAACTCTTTCCTTGGTGTTCTGTAGGAAGCATTAGATTGGAAATCAGGAGATGTTTCACTGTTTGACCGTTTGGATCTACAAAAATGATACTTTTATATGGTTCAACCTAAATATTATCCTGTCATTAAATAGCCACGATATATTTAGAATGTCAGCTAGCTTTTCTGTTCTGTGCCTGCCTCCCATGCTCACCTCTGGTACTCGGTATTCCTAAAACTTATTTTCATGTAGAGTGAAATTCTTCTGAGTCACTTTCAGACTCTGTCACTTTCAGACTCTTATACACAGTTTTGTGGTCTGTGACATCACGAGGCTGTTGGCAATGAGGCAGGCCCTAGGAGGGCCTCACTATTGTCTCTAGGATTGTTGGCCAAGCTGACAACCACTGTGCGGGGCTTCCTGCTAACACTTTTTTGCTCTTACCAGAAGTTGTCAATTGAGGGTTTCAAATGACAATCAGAATTCCAATTCCAGTTTCATGTGTTATTAAATGATTCAGTGACTGAAACACTAAGAGATTAAAGTTGTTCAGTGGCGTGTATCAGGATACTCAGAATGTTTCCCAAACTGAAAGTCACAGAAGAAAGACTGAAAAAAAAAATAGAACAGGATATCCAAGAACTATGGGGCAATTACAAAAGGTGTAACATGGTGTTATAAGAATACTGGAAGGAGCAGAAAGACAGAAAGGAACAGAAGAAGTACTTGAAGTAATAATGATGAAGAATTTTCCAGGTATTAACAGACACTGAACCACAGATTCAGAAAGTTCAGAGCACACCAAGCAGGATAAATATAAAAAATGCAGAAAAAGCATTTGAATAAAATTCAATATCATGATCAAAACTCTCACCCAACTAGAAATACAAGAGAACTTCCTCCACTTGATAAAGAACACCTACAAAAAAAAGCCTACATCTCACATTATATTACTGGTGAGAGACTAGGTACTTTCTCATAAAATATGGAACAAGACAAAGATATCCTCTCTCTAACCATTGCTATTCAATATCACCTTGAAAGTCCTAGCTAATGCAAATAAAAAGAATACAGACTAGCAAAGAAGAAATAAGACTGCCTTTGTTTACAGATTACATGATTGTCTATGGAGAAAATCCAAAAGAATTGAACCTCAAGGGAAGTTTGGGGCAGGGTTCCTGGTTTTTGATTAAAAAACAACAACTGGGGAATAACAGAATTTGAGAAGAAAAAAAGCCAAGTAAGAGACTAAAGTTTATGACTAAACTGGCTAAAAGATTCAAACGTGTGCTCGGACTAACACGGTTTGTCCAGGCAGGGCAGGAGATCAGTGGATTCCCTGGGGACTTCAGGGAAGGTCTGCATGGAGAACCCAGAAGGCTCAATGCCAGGCCCAGCCACTTGTGTTTGTTCAAAGATTCTGTCACCAAGAATGACAAGGAGGTCTCGGAGTGGAGGATCTGAAAGCATCATGTGGACTACAGACAGGTGATGGCAGTGGGGTGGGGAAAGCACCTTGATCCCATATTAGGTCACCAGGTAGGGAAACCCCAGGATATGTGAGATGAATTTCCTGTAGTCTAATGGTGCTGAGGTTTGGAGTCACAGTTCATTTGTAGAAAATAAAGAATGGATTATTTCTTATAGAATACACTGATTCTAAAACAAAATAACAAAACAAAACAGCTTCATCCCTGCCCCCTCTTCAGCTAACTATTCCCAGGATTGTGAGTACTACTCTGCCCATGGATAAGGATAATTTGTACTAGGTACTGTATTCTGTTATCTTCTTCTTTTAAGTTTCCACAATTATTATTTTTTTAAATTTTATTTTAATCATTGTTCAAGTACAGTTTTCTCCTTTTTACTCCCATTCCAGCCCATCCACCCAACCCTCCTCACTTCCCTCCCATTACCACCCTCCCCCTAGCTTTTGTCCATGTGTCCTTTAAATTTGTTCCTGTAAACCCTTCCCATTCTCCCCTGAAATTCCCTCTTCTCTCCCTTCTGGTCACTGTCAGTCTGTCCTCTATTTCAGTGTCTTTGGTTATATTTTGCTTGTTTCTTTGTTTTGTTGTTTAGGTTCCTGTTAAAGGTGAGATCATATGGTATTTGTCTTTCATTGCCTGGCTTGATTTGCTTAGCATAATGCTTTCCAGCTCCATCCATGCTGTTGCAAAGGGTAGGATCTCCTTCTTTCTTTCTGCCGCATAGAATTCCATTGTGTAAATGTACCATAGTTTTTTGATCCATTCATTTACTGATTATTTACTCCTTTCATTCTCTCTTTCCTTTGCCTAACTTTTAAAATTTTTTACAAGTTAAAAAAGAAAATGAAGTAGCAGTACTCTTCTTTTTAACTTTTGCTGCCATCCTCTGGCTATCTTTCATTATTGCACACAAAAATGGCATGTCAGAACTTCTAAGTCATCAAAACAGGGAGAAGAGTAGGGAAAGCACATTAAAAAGAAATTGCACGACATCCAAAATGGTATTGTGCCATAATGCTTAGGATCTTAAACATGAACCTAGTACATGCTATCTGTGTCTCTTATGGATCAGTATTTATGCTTTAAAATGTTACTAGTCTGTGTCTAAGCTTATTTTAGTAGTTTCTCATTTCTCATCCTAGTTCCAGCCCAGATGCACAGTGACTCTGGGAACACATTCATGTTGGCCCGACTTGCCAGTTAGTGTTCATTAGGGCTTTCAATGGACCCCAGAATCAAAGGTGCTCAGGACACTGAGCTTATCTATCTGCAGCAGGCCCATATGTTAAAACTTCTTTGTAGAATTTCATCTTGGCCTAGAACTTGTCGTATTGGTGCAGAGCATTTTGGCTTTCCCTTAGTGGTGAGAATAAAAGAATACAGTTTTAAGAGGTGTAGTATCCTCACAGCCTATTTACAGGGACATTTTTTTTTTGTGAGAAATATGTGTAATAATCTCCTTGTCACCTGTCTTTACCATTCTAGCCCTTTTCTGTTACTTGTTTCCATCTTGAATCAAATCTGATCATTCTACTATTTTCTTTTTTTAATATAATTTATTGATTATGCTATTACAGTTGTCCCATTTTCCCCCTTCTTCCCCTCCACCCTGCACACCCTCTCCCACCCACATTCCCCCCTTTAGTTCATGTCCATGTGTTATAAATTCTTTAGCTTCTACATTTCCCATACTACTCTTAACCTCCCCCTGTCTATTTTCTACCTACCTTCTATGCTACTTATTCTCTATACCTTTCCCCCTCTCTCCTCCTCCCACTCCCCTGTTGCTAACCCACCATGTGATCTCCATTTCTGTGGTTCTGTTCCTGTTCTATTTGTTCGCTTAGTTTGCTTTTGTTTTAGGTGTGGTTGTTATTAACTGTGAGTTTGATGTTTTTTTTTTTTAATGTTCATATTTTTTATCTTTTTTTTCTTAGATAAGTCCCTTTAACATTTCATAAAATAAGGGCTTGGTGATGATGAACTCCTTTAACTTGACCTTATCTGAGAAGCACTTTATCTGCCCTTCCATGTTAAATGAAAGCTTAGCTGGATAGAGCAATCTTGGATATAGGTCCTTGCCTTTCATGACTTGGAATATGTCTTTCCAGCCCCTTCTTGCCTGTAAGGTCTCTTTTGAGAAATCAGCTGACAGTCTGATGGGAACTCCTTTGTAGGTAACTGTCCTCTTATCTCTTGTTGCTTCTAGAATTCTCTCCTTCATTTTTACCTTGGGTAATATAATTATGATGTGCCTTGGTGTGTTCCTCCTTGGGTCCAACCACTTTGGGACTCTCTGAGCTTCCTGGACTTCCTGGAAGTCTATTTCCCTTGCCAGCTTGGGGGAGTTCTCTATTATTTGTTCAAATAACTTTTCCACTTGTTGTTTTTCCTCTTCCCCTTCTGGTACCCCTATAATTTGGATGTTGGAATGTTTCAAGATGTCCTGGAGGTTCCTAAGCCTCTTCTCATTTTTTTGAATTCTTGTTTCTTCATTCTTTTCTGTTTGCTTGTTTCTTTCTTCCTTCTGGTCCCCTCCATTGATTTGAGTCCCAGCTTTCTTCCCATCACTATTGGTTCCCTGTATATTTTTCTTCATTTCACTTATTGTAGCCTTCATTTGTTCATCTAATTTGTGACCAAAATCAACCAATTCTGTGAGCATCCCGATCACCAGTGCTTTGAACTGTGCATCTAATAGGTTGGCTATCTCTTGTTTGCTTAAAAGTACTGGCCGAAGAGCTTTCAATTCTGTTTGAACCATCTCCCCCTCTCCCCCTTTGGTCTGGTTGCTCCTGTTATGTATGAGGGGGGGAGCCTCAGGTGCTCACCAGGGCGGGGCAACCCAGTGTCTGGGTTGTGAAGTTGTATGTGGGGGCGGAGTCCGAGAGGGAACGATGGCACCTGATCCGCTCTCTCTAGGACTTCAGTTTCCTCTGCTGCTTCCTACAAGCAGTTTGGGCCCTTCTGGTGCTGGTTCCCGGTGAGTGGGCTTGTGTACTTTCTAGGACTCTGTAGGTCTCCCCAAGGAGCCTCCTGTGAGGCTGGGAGATTCTCCCGGCACCTCAATCCCCACAGGTGTTTTCAGTCAGTGCTTTTAGGCTTTGTTTCCTGGCGCTGGGTCCCTGGGTTGCGAGGTCTGTGTTGCTGCCTGTTTTCACCTGGTTTGTCTGCGCTTGAATGTGTGACTGCAGACAGCCAGCTGCCTTGCATGCCTCACTGGGTCTGCTCATTGCCTTCCGCATCCAGGGTCTGCCACCGGGTCTGTCAGCTGCCCCTGTGCTTCTGGGGTCTGCCAACTGCCACCTGCCGCCTGTGCCCTGCACACCCACATCTGCCAGCCACTGCTTTTTCCCAGGGCCCCTTGACCCCTCTCTGTAGGCCTCCGACTCCACCCCTCCTTACCAGTCTGGATGAATGGTTGTCAGACTTCCATTAAGTTCATTTCTCTCTGTTCTGGTTGTTTTTTTTTTTTGTTTCTAAATTTTTGTTGTCCTTAGTTTTGGTTGTACGAGGAGGCACAGTGCATGTACCTATGCCTCCATCTTGGCTGGAAGTCCCCCACTATTTTCTTTTTAAATAGTTCCATCGATCATTTGTTGCTTTCAGTTTTATGTATAGCATATGAGTGAAATTGTATAGTTCTAAACTTTTTCTGTCTGGCTTATTTCACTTAGCATGATAGTCCAAGGTGGCAGTCCAGATGGCGGTGTTTCACCTTCTCTTATGGCTGAGCAGAGTGCCATTGTATGTATGCACTACATCTTCTCTATCCAGGCATCTGTCAGAGGACACTGTGGTTGTTTCCATGTCTTGGCCATAGTGAATAAGTGCTGCAATGAACACAGCAGTGTATATATATTTGTAAATAAATGTTTTCAATTTTGGGGGGTAGATACAGAAGAAAGTCAAACAAACAAAAACAGAAATGGTATGGTGGTTACCAGAGGGAAGGGGGTGGGGAGAGTAAAAAGGAAAGGGGGTGGAATATATGGTGATGGAAGAAGACTTGACTTTGGATGGTGGACATACAATGCAATGTATAGATGATGTGTCCTATGATACATTATACACCTGAGACCTATACAGTTTTATTAATTAATGTCACTCCAATAAATTTAATTTAAAAAAATCAGGTAAAAATATTTAAAAAAATTGGAAATAAAACATTGGATTCCTATGACTTATCAGGTAATAGGCAGACTTCTTTGGAGACCCTTGGTGAACCAGTCCCAGCCAATCTGTCTGTACATTAGAATCAATTTCAAAATAAAGGGTGCTACTTAGACCCTATATCAGGCCAAGTAAGCCAATTAAATAAGAGTATCTGGGCATAGAACCATGGGGTTAGTGAAATAAAACAAACCAAAACCTCCTTAGGTGATTCTGATGCTCAGTCAGTGCTGTGACTGACTCGGGCCTAACTTATCGCTCATTGGTTCTCCTAAGGTGTATGTGGAGCAATTGAAGGGCTAATGAAATTAGATTGCTCAGTTCTACCAATAGAGTTTCTGATTCAGTAGGTTTGGGATGGGCTCCTACGATGAACCTTTCTGTCAGGTCCCAGGTGATGCTGATGCTGCTGGTCTGGAGACCACTCTTTGAGAACCAGATTAAAGAATGGTTGAAACTTGGCTGTGCTTTAAACTTATCTGAGGCCCACATTCCAGAGCACTAGCTTCTACTGATTAAACATACCTAATAATATCACACTGTCTAAGCTAAATTATTTAAAATAAATGACAGACATCATAAGAAGACTATGAGATCTTAAGAAGACTTCTTAACCTATGTCTCAGGATGTTGACTTAATACTGTTATTGTTATTTAATATGTAAAGAAGTGAATTATGAAAGTCTGCCATCACCTCTTAGATGTCATATTTCCTTTGTAGAAATATTTGATGGATCAGAGTAAATGTGTGCTATTTTATTTTAAAGAACTTATTGGACAAAGGCTGAGGAAGAAGAGATATTTGGGAAAAGGAGGAGAATCAAAGAAGACTCAAAAGAGAATGAGAGAAGGAAAAAGAGAAGCAAGAGCAAAAATATACTTTTCACAAAACAAAATATGAAGGGTTTGGGATTGAAGACCAAGTGAAGATTAAGAGGTAAAGATTAAGAAGATAAATTATCTTTAATTGTACTTTATAGAGTAAGTATTCTTTCTCCTTGTACAAATTGGCAGGTACCAAATTCAATATTCAATATTCTTTATAGAGTAAGTATTCTTTCTCCCTGTACAAATTGGCAGGTACTGAATTCAATATTCAATATTCTTAGTCTAAAGCTTTTTATTAATTGGATTTTAGTTTAATTTTCAGAATAATAAATATGTTCACATGTCTCAGTAGTTAAATAATTTAAAATGGTATTTAGGAAATAATATTCTTCTCATTGTCGAAAACTTCTGCTTACTTTTCCCTGTTCCTAAAGGTAAGTAAACACTTTTTAAAAAATATTTTATTTTATTTATTTTTAGAGAGGGAAGGGAGGGAGAAAGAGAGAGAGAGAGAAACATCAATGTGGGGTTGCTGGGGGTCATGGCCTGCAACCCAGGCATGTACCCTGACTAGGAATCGAACCTGTGACACTTTGGTTCGCAGCCTACGCTCAATCCACTGAGCTATGCCAGCCAGGCAAGTAAACACTTTTCAGTAGCTTTTTTTTTTCCTGGTAGGTATTCTTCCAGTCCCACTTTATGTAAATATAAAACACATGGACACCTTATTTCTGCCTTTACCCCTTTATTGCATAAAAGAGTCCATAATTTGTACCCTGTTATGTGCTCTACAGTTTTCTCATAACATAATCTTGGATATATTTCTGTATTGGTATATAGTATGCTTTCTCATTCTGTTTCAATGACATATTTTGCTATTGTTTAGATGTTTCCTAATACTGTATCTTGAATTTTTGCCACCCCTTTGATAGAGTAAATTGTTATACTGTAATCTGAGCAATAAATTTTGATTTATCAGTTGGATCTAAATAAATTTAAGTCATTTATTCTTCCAAGGTAGATTCAAGTATTCTACTTTTTTCTCTTTGAATTTCTATCATAACCACCAAACTTCCCTGAGGCAAATGGGTGCCTCTGACCAGCTGGCCCGAAGTGGGGAAAGTTGAATTTGATGACAAGCCACATATAAGCAAATGCAAAAGATGATTATATTTTAAAATAAAATACAAATAAAATATAAAATTTTTGATAAACTGATCCCCACACATCTCTGTCTTATTCCCTGTCTTGCCTCCATGTACTTTTATAGGAAGAATTCCAATAAATTCAAAAAATTAGATTTTGTCAAAACATATCACTCTTTATAATCCTACCTAATTTTAGTTATAAAATTCCCATGCCACCAGATTGGTGGCACACCCATTTTTAATTATAATTAGGCCCCTTCCCCAGGGTCATATCAGAATTTGAATGTGGTACCTCAAAACTTGAGGTCATTTTATCTCTGGTTCATTGTGGTAATAAATAGTTGTAGTACTTATCACATAATATATTGTAATGATCCATTACTTTTTTTTTTTTTTTACTTTGCAGTGAGTTTCTGTAAGGCAGGATTCCTACATTGTTCAATTTTGTATCATAGCATGAAACATAAATGCTTTGGGAATAAATCTTGGTTCAGGAGATACAACTAATGATTTGCAACAACTACACCCTTTGCAGTCATGATTTCCATATGAACACAGAAAAAAGGAACAGAATTTATTATAATCCTTTGGCTTGTTCCCTTTAGCCTTACCCCTAATTTCTTTCTTATTTTGTGTTCTGGATTGATGCTTAATTGACACCAATTATGTTTATCCAGCTCTGAGACATGTTTTATCAGAAAAAAGATGCTCCAGTGTAATGCTACTCTTTGGGCTTTGAATACCATATATTTCTTCTAAGAAAACTCTCTTCTACATGTATCACCCCTTCAACATTTTCAATCTATCATCCTTTATTGAATCTGAAACCCAAGGTGAACTGACTGATTCTATATATTAGTCAATGGTAGCTTTGGTTCTAACTGAGGACACATAATTCCCAATTCAGATCTTGTCCCAGTTAATTATGCTGTGTCCCAATGTAACCAATTCAATTTTGTATTTCATTACTTCCCTTCAGTGTGGAAAATCTTTTCTAGTTAGGTCAGTCATTAATTTTCTTATAAAATCCACTCTTTGACTTTTTCCTAGGGTATTCCCTTAACCAAACACATTTTACACTCTTTTAGTGCACAATTTCATCTTTTCTTCTTTTCCCTACAGCTCCTACATGAAGCCCAGTCAGAGCAACCTCACTGTAACACTTTCAGTCCTGAAGCCTCTTGGCCTTTGAGTGCTGTGAAACTCTCTTTCAGGATTTTATTTCATGAACTTTATTTCACATGGAAATGTTATAAGTGTTTAATTGAGAGGCTGTGGATACAGTGATAGAGATGGACTAGAAAAGGTTTATTCTTTAAGACTTTGGAGATACAAAAACTATTTTCTTCCATGGAAACCCGAGTTTGTGGATCAGGGGCTCCAGCACATCAGTTTCCATTGATGTAGTCTTCAAGCATTTCCTTTATCTGTGATAGCGGGAAGAATAGAAAATTAAGAGGGACTTGGTTTCCTGAGCAGTGATGACTCCTTCTCTTAGATCTGGGTAGTACAGTGCGCCTACAGAAACCAATCAGTGTAGCGGGAAACAAGATCCATTACTTATGATCATCAAATGAGCAATCTTGTGAACTATCTGAGGGTTGATGGTCAGTCGCCCTCTGCAAACAAATGCATTTTTATATAATAAGTTGCATTATGAGCAATATCGTGCCTATGAAGAATATTGAGCCAGAATTTTATGGAGGAGGTTTGAGGGACAAGACAAAGGTGTTCTGACTGCATTTGGGAGGAGTATGAATTGCTTACCTTTGCTGCAAGGAGCATTGTACTCAGCAATTGCAAATTCACCTGAATAAAAAGAAAATCATTAGGTGAAGTAATAGGGCTAGCAAACATTTGTCGGATACAGGGCAGTGATAGGATATTATGAGAAAAATTGTATTGTGTTAGAAACAGCATCATTCATTCAGTATATTGCTGGCTGCCTTATATTGTTAACTTTTCAAATATAGTTGTGTTATATTTCTCTTTACCCTATACTTCTGAAGAACAGTTCAGTGTTGTACTTATTTAAATCTAATATTGTTGTATAGTTGATTTAGTTTAGAAAAGGGCACTAAATATTCTATAGGTATTTTGTATTAGTTGATATATTTATACTATAGGCAGTTTCTACAATGTATGGAGAGAGGACAAAGAGAGGAGAATCAGACTTGATAGAAACAAAATGAAGCTATGAGACCTGTTAATACAATAACTTGCCCCTACAGATTTACGAAATCTAAATTTTTGTGATCAGGATTTGATTTCCATGTGAAAGTTGCTCACACTCACCTGTCTCATAGTAATCATAGACTTTCACTATGGCTGGTTTCAGATCTCTTACTGGGATATCTTGCAGAACTGTGAAGGACAAACTCAGTGTCCGATTTGTCACCTAGAAAGCAAAAGGGAATTAAATGAGCTTTCTTTTCTCTTCTTTGAATGAGTTTAAGTATTCATTTGCTTTTTGAGGAAAAAAACTTTTTACAAATCAACTAGCAGGGTCTTGAAAATGTTCAGAAAGCTCCCAGAGTAAAAGAACCCCCCTAAAATTGCTTCTTAAATAACTAAAACAATTCATATATTTCCATCAAAGCAAGTATATGACTTTGTTCATAGAGGGTGAATGACATATGATTTTTATTGGTTGAATAGCTATGTTCATTTTTGAATCTCCAGAGATTTGGTATAGTTTCATTTATCTTGTAGAAATTCTTGTGTTGAATCAAAAAGGAATATAAAAGGTCAGTCATTGTAGCCTCGTTTAAGTTTTGTAAAGTTGTAAACTATAATATATTCATCAATCCCTAAATGGATAAACTACACTATAGCACATAACTATAAAATTACATCACTTTAATGGTAGACTGGTCTTATTATTTTATGACCTAAGTCCTTGTTGAGAATGACAATATTTTCCCCTTTTATATTATTGATGTGTTATTGATATAATAATTGACTAATCCCATGTTACTTTCTTACATTACTCATTGTCTTCAAGATAACTTGGGGACATAGTGAGCACATTTTGTGGAGAATTTCTTGCTGGTGGGGTCCTAGAAATATTCATATCCCAATATTATAGTAAGCCATTTCTTTATATAATCCTAAGTGAAACATATATAAAGAAGGATAGGGGAACATTTATGGGAATCAATACTAGAATTCTCAAATATTTAGCATGGAAGTAATGTCTCCAAAATGCCTTTCTTCACTTCTCAGATACCCTCCTTAGAGGGATTATTATCTATGGTGTTTTCAACTAGAGTGACAGGGCTCTCACCTTATCCAGGTAAATCAGAACGTGGTTGCTGCTGACTTCTGTTCGGCTCACATCATTAGAGTTTTGAAGCTGAAGAAAAATAAGACATTACAAATGGTGATAAACAGAAGAAAGCCCTGGGGAAACCCAGAGGAAAGAAGAACTTTCATTACCAAATTAAACCTGAGCATAACGTTTATTCCAGTATTTTTTGTAACTAAAGGCAATAATGTGGTAAAACGAAAAGTAAAAGGTAATTGGGATGCAGGGTTTAATATTACTAAAAATCAGTTTGCCATGGCCTATGTGTAGGGTTGATTTATTTGAAGAAAAGAGAAATATTGTAAACTTGGGGGTTACCTATATTTCAAGGTTTAATTCACATTTTATTCCTTAATAAAGGAGATTTTTTTTCTTTTTGCTTGCTCAAACTTAAAGCAATGTCATTTTGTTTGCACTTTTGTAATACAGTTTATATCAATCTGTCATTTTCATATTTTTTCACTGGTTCATTTGTAGATGCTTTACTTTCAAGATTATGAAAGTAGGAACGTGCTGACATTTTCTTCTAGTAGGTGTGGCTTCTAGGAGTGTGTTATGCACATGGTGGGCACCAATGAAACCATCTGAGTTATATTTCTTCATTTGGAGAAAGTACCAGTCTTTCTCAGAGGCTGACTCAATAGGATTATAATATTTACATTGTCTTAGTCTGGAGATATATAAAACAGTAAATAAAATAGGCAATCCTGGGCTTGTAATAAACGTACCATTTTCACTGTTGGTTTCAGGGGAATGAAGCCAGATACCATCTTCACATCAACAATTGCCATGTTGGAGACAGGACGTGCCCCATTGTAACTGAAGATCCAGGGAAAAAGGGAAGAATTGGAGTTTTGTTATTAAATAGTCTTTAAAATTTTTTTCTACAGTAAGCACTCAGCAGCCCTGAAAGGTACATGGGAATTTTCCTAAGTATCCTACCCAAGTGGTTCAGAAAACTGGCTCTGCCTTAGAATCTCCAGGGACCCTGTTAAAGCCACAGAGAGCAGGCCTACTTTAGACCCAATGAATTAGAATTTCACATGCGTGGATCTGCAGATGTGCATTTCAAGAAAGCTCTACAAATGATGCATAACTTGCATGAGACCTCTACTCTATGTCAGTTTTTTGTTACATATACATTATTTTAACTTGTTTACTGAATACTGTCTCCAATCAGGTTATGATATTCTTGGGAACAGATACGTTTTTTTTGTCCATTGAGGCATTTTATTTCCATGTATGTATTATATCCCTAGAAAAAGAATCCCAGGGTTTTCCTGCCTGGGTGTATTCGTCTTGCTTCTTCATGGTCCATGATGCCCACTGAGGCTGTCAGTATAATGAAACCAAACTGACGGGATGGAAGCAGGTTGTTCTGCTATTTTTCTAGATCTTTGAGTTGCACATCAAATCTGGGGCTGATTACTCCACACTTGTTTAACCTGCCTGTGAGGTTCACAACAATTTTTCCAGCTCTGTGGTCATCAATAATTTTAAATTCGTCAGGGTATCCATGCTTCATCATCACAGTTAGAAACCAGACAATGACCTTGGAGTACAGCCTGGTAAGAACCTGGCGTTTGCCTCTCTTTTCAGCATTGTTGATACTCAGAGAATATCAGCCAGGACATTCATGCACACCACTATGGTGGCATGAAAAGATAGCAGAAAGATAGACATATTTTTTTGTAAGTTCTGTAGCTATTTGAATATTGTTGTATAATATGTATTTTTTCCTAAGCTGATTTTTTGGGTATATAATCTGATATTTAATTATTGCCAGTAGAAATTCTAACTAGAGAGTCATGACTAGCTTTCTATTCATGTGTGTCAAGAATTTCTCATCTTGCTTTTCTTCCCTGGCTGCTTGAAGACTGGCCACCATTGTGAAGAACACAGTATCCAGACCAACACATTACTTCAGCGGAAACAAACAGCCACTGACATCTGCTCCCTGGGAAGGCAACAATACCTAAGACAAAAATTTGGGAAAAACCAGCCAACTTGTGTAAGACCACACCAGATGTCACCTTTAGTGTTTGGACTCAGAACCCATTTGGGTGGCAGCAAGACAACTGGCTTTGGCGTGATTTATGATTCCTTGGATTGCACAAAGGAAAATGAACCCAAACATAGACCTGTAAGACATGACCTGCATGAGAAGAAGACCTCATGAAACAGAGAAAGGAATGCAAGAACAAGATGAAGAAAGTCAGGGGGACTGCCAAGGCCAATGTTGCTGCTGGCAAAAATGGGCTAGAGATTGGACAACAGAAGGAGTAAGAGTCTTCAGTGATTTGATCTATGTTGATTATTGTACAGAGTTTTCGTGAGAGGATTCATAAACTAAGAACTTTAAAAAAATGAAAAAAAAATCCTCATCCCTGTTCTGGATAGGGCAAGAGTAATGTAGTATTTCATTATAGTAGAGTAAAATTAGGATGAATCATTTCATTATACTAAAATAAGAAATTCAGGTCAAAGGCAAGGGGTATGTTATTTTTTCAGTTATTATTGAGGGAAATTGATAACCTTTAAATAGTTAGGTGTGACAATAATAGATTCTGGATGTAGAATATAAACCTCATCACAGAAATCCTGTATCAATGTGAGAACACATCACTTTTTTTTTGATAAATGTAGTGCAAACATTTGCCACCTCACTGCTCTGCTTAGTGAGGAGGTCCAGTAAGAAGACTGGTTGTTATACTCAGAATTAAGTGATTCAGTAAGCCAGTCTTACCTGACATTCAGTGAGATCTGGAAGCTGGTGTGGGCTTGACTTCCATCACAAGTTTGGGGCAGAGTCTGCACCTCCAAAGCAAATGGGAATTCTTGCCTTTCTGGGAGAATATTGTATTTCAAGGATGTCTGTGGAAGATCAAAGACAAAAATCTTGTTTCTCCCTTCCCTAGTATTTTTCACAAATTCCTTAGCTCTTTTTGGTTTGTTCCATCATTTCCTGAATTAGGACTTTTCAGTGAGAATGGTTATTTTTTTAAAGATTTTATTTATTTATTTTTAGAGAGAGGGGAAGGGCAAGAGAGAGAAAAGGGGAGAAACACTGATGATATATGAGAGGAACACCACGTGGTTGCCTCTCACATGCTCCCCACTTGTGACCTGGCCCACAACCCAGGCATGTGCCCCGACCAGGAATCGAACTGGCAACCTTTCATTTGCAAGCTGGTGCTGAATCCACTGAGCCACACCAGCCAGGGTAAGAATGGTTACTGTTGACCATCTGCCCCCATCTGCTCCAAGAGTCTCACCTGCAGGTAGACACACCCTTCTCCTGTCGCTGTCATGCTGTATTCTTCAGGTATCTTTGGCAATGAGATCTGCTGTAGTAGCAAGCGGTTGTTGTTGTTTACTTGGAAATCTGTGGAAAATGTCCCTGAAGATCGGATGGTTACTTTTACAGCCTTCCCAGTACTGGTAAAAGTGGCTGCTCCATATTTAGACAAAGCATGGAGAGCCACCACTGTGTCCTGAGAGAGACAAGTGAGAGGACCACTTAAGTATGATAAAGCTTTGAGGCCTCAGAGTCCCATGTTAGCGGCCACAAAGGGGCCGCCCTTTCTGATTTCCTGTTTTGTATTTTCCTCACTTCTTAAATATTGGAGTCCTAATTTCAATATTGGTTATAATCCTTAAATAGATGACAGCACCATAACATTCACATATCTGCCTTGGACTACAGCTTGTTTTATTTTCCAGAAAGTTGATCCTTTTCTCTGTATAAATATACATGGGATATAAATATAGAAGGTATATGTGAATGGGAATCGTTTATTGGCATTAGCTCTTTGCCTGATATGTATATATATTTTTTGGTGAATAATGATTTTTCTTCATCAAAGAGTTTTTTTGTGTTAGAAATATTATAAAGCTGAGTCATAACTATGTATTTTTCTTTTGGATGATTCCTAAGTATTAATTACCTTGCATATTAAAAATCTAGATTATCTGTATAATATAATTTTCTTTTCACTTTCAATATACATATTGAGAAAAAGAATGAAAACAAGTTCAGTTGTCACTCTGAAAGCGCTTGAACACTGCACAGCTGTGGTCGTAAATGCCACCACCCAACCAAAGGTCAGCCGGGCTCTCACCCTCAAATTAAATTCTGCTCTGCTGTGGAGGTCAGTGCCCTGAAAGAGCCCAGTGTTTTTTGCAGCCATGATCAAGGTCATGTTTTAGTTTCCCCAAAGAAAATAATAATTAACAGTAATTATAATGATCTCCTTGGTATGTTGATATTTTTATTTGGCTTTTCCTTTTTTACTGGAAGTTTGAATTCTCCTATTCATGCTCCTACTTTCAATTCTCATCAACACTGAAGGTGTATGACATCCTTTAAATAACATATTTATAAGAAGTGAATACTAACTGTTCTAACAACATTATTTAGTTTTTTTTTCCATTCATGTGGAGAAATAAAACATCAAATACAATGAGGAAAGGATGGAATGCCATTTTTCCATAGGTATATAGGCTAACATCTAAATTCCCTGAAGATAAATTCCACAAATTGATGAATTTTTTAGGTATAAAATTCATACCTAAAGTTAGGCTCAGGAGGTTGGATGAACAGATACTTCTTTATGCTTTCATGAATAAGTAGACAGAAGAAGCATGAAATGTATCTGTTATAGAAGAAACCAGTTAAAGGAGACCTAAGAATGAAGGAATTTTCAGGGAGAGATTATTTGGTTTTGAGTAGTACTCCTGGGAATATTTTGAAAGAACCTCTTATAACTTCCAAAATATTGATAGATTTTTAAAGTCATTCTGCTATGGCACAAAGAGGTGCCCTGTCATTGCTTTAGGGAGGCAGAGTTGTTACTGGAAAGAAGACACTGTGATAATAACACAGGAACATGAACAGAATTTTTGGCATTTTCTTTGTAGCTCTCTCTGACTTTTATTTTTATTTATTTCTCATTATCCCTGAATTCTAATAATATTTTCCTCATTTCAAGTTATTCTCACCTTTATGTTTTATTCTTGGGTATGTTTTTATCTTGTTCAAACCTTCTTATACCTAAAGGTGAAGTAAGAAGTTCTGGGAAACTGTTGTACAAACCTGGGTAGAGGAGAAGCCCCCTTGAGAATTCTGTTGCTTTGTGATCCATTTCACAATGTGTGATGCAGAAGTCAGCTCCTCTGAGGTTGGAGCAGGGTTGGCCGTGAGGTGAGCGAGGAGCACGTAGGATGTCATCTCTACCTCAGCGGAGGGAGCCTGGAGTTCATTAAAATACTCCAGTGGTGCCTGGGGATTCTGAGGTCGTGTCCAGTAAACAGAATTATCTGGGGGTGAGAAAAATACATTTGTAAGTGACTACATATTCACATTTAATTTAAGGTGAAAGTACCTAAGCCAGAGCTGAAATGAGGGCTGCATTCCTATGATACCCTATTGAACCTTATCTCAATGATTTTCTTCTCTGTAAACCTGAACATGGCTTGTTTTAGCCAGGTTTAGGTAGAAAATGTTGCTGGAATCAGAAGCCCATAGCCATTTAAGTTTTCAAATGTATGCTACTTCTGGTGACAGAGCAAAAGAGCAGAGAGCAAGTTCTCTCACTGGTGGTCATACTTTCTTATTTCTGACATTTCCCAGACTTAATCTGAGGTTTGTTAAGTTTTTTATAAAACCTACCTTTGCAGGGGTGTCCAACCTGGGCTACATGCACCCCAGGATGGTAATGAATGTGACCAGACACAAAATCGTAAGTTTATTTTAAACCTTTTGTTTTTGCTCTCCAGTTTTTGTTAGTGTTTGTGTATTTAATGTATGGCCCAAGACAACTCTTCTTCCAGTGTGGCCCATACATGCCAAAAGGTTGGACACCCCTGTTAGAGGCTTCTTGTGAAGATTATAGATCACTTGAGATAATGGAGTTCATGTTCATTAGGTTGGAAAAAAATGGAGTGATCCTTAAAATACCAAATATTGACAAGGGTGTGAAATAATGGGAACCTATTTAACTGCTGTGGGAAATAAACTGCTCTTTGGAAGGCAATATGGCAATATCCAGCAGAAGGGAAGATGTGCTTAGCCTACTATTCAGCAATTAGGCTTCTCGAAGTATGACTTTGAGAAACTCACACATATGCACAAGGAAACATGTATGTATTCACTGAAGCATGCCTTGTTATAGCAACAAATAAGAAATGATATCCACAAGGAGAGACTCTTCATATAAATTATGACCTTTTATATATGGTAATATATTATGTGGCAGAGAAAATTAATTAACTAGAAGCACAAGCACCCATGTAGGGGACTTCTGGTGGCATAATGCTGAACTTCAGAAAATAAAAGACAAACAAACAGATAAGAAGACAAGATGCAGAAATACTCAAAAGTATGATGCTGCTTTATCTAAAGATTAAAAATGTAAGAAACTGGAATATTATTTAGGGATACTTATGCAGTAAAAATATTAAAGAACTCAACAGAAATTGTGATGACAAATTCAGGATACTGATTCCCTTTGGGAGTGGGAGTGGTACACAGGGAATTTTTCCTACAATGGTAATATTTTATTTCTTAGGAAGAAAGGTATAAAGATGTTTTCTAATTATTATTTATACATTTTTATGTATCTGAAATATTTTCCAGTGAAGTTTTAAGAATAAATTATTAACGACACTGTCAAGGGAGAAAGGCAGAGTGTTTCATTGGATCTCTTTTTATCGTTTGCATTTTATTTCTCTTTTTCTTGGACCCCTGCCTTCCACATAGACTATTGTTTACATAGAAGTATTGTGTAGATATGAAAAGATTTGTCAACATCGCCTGTCTTATAAAATGAGCATAAAATACTAGAGTTTTTTCATGGGGTTACTTTCTTCAACCCTTTCTTATATTTAAGATGATGTGATATATCAGATAAGGGTTCTATATATAGTAAGAACTGATATCTTAATCATAGTAGCTCACACTTTTATAGCACTTACTATGTGCCATATACTCTAGCCACTGCCTTACACGTATTCTCTCATTTAACTCTGACAACAACCCTATGAGGTATTATCCCCATTTTACTGATGAAGGAACTGAAACACAGATAAGTGAAATGACTAGCTCAAGGTCACATAGGCAATATGTTTTGGAGCTGGTTTTCTGAGGCCAACCTTCTCACTACTGCAGCATACTGCCTCTTATCTTTTGATATGTGACTTGACTGAGAAATGCTGGATTTTATAATGATATAGACACAAGAGGGGAAAAGAAAGGGATCACAAGAGGTAGGCGTAGGGGATTTTGCAATGCAGTGGTACAGAGACTACTGTACTACTGTACAGAGAATGTGGGATGGGGGTTTCAGGTGTGCTCTCACCTTCCTTCACTGCTTCCTCATCAAGTGACTTGAGTACTTCGCTCTTTTTTTCCTGGTTACCTGCCAGGGCAAAAGCATAGGCCAACAGTGCCTTGGTATAGACATGGCTTCCATGGGATCCCTGCTTTGCTGAATTCCAGGCTGACTCCAGGCAGAACAGGGCATTGCGGACAACAGGGTGCTGTGAAAGGTGAACAAGAAGAGAACTGAGTTACGTGAACAGGAGGCTAGCATTCCCAGGTGAACACGCAGATTGCAGCATAGGAGATAAAAAAGGATTTCAAATGCATTTGTCCATCTATTCTCATTCTTATAAAGAGAATAGTATTTTTTTAATCTGGTATTCTCAGATTTATGAGGCAGGAATAAAAAGTCATATCTTTAGAATTCATTGTGTGTGGGTGTTTGAGGGGATGCCGTTAGGGGATAGATAAATAGCCTAGAAGTATCACTGGAAAAGTCTAAGGGGTGTCCAAAAAGTGGCCCATGGACCGGCATGCGCCCCAGGATGGCTACAAATGTGGCCCAACACAAAATCATAAATTTACTTAAAACATTATGAGACTTTTCTGTGATTACATGTTGGCTCTTCTATTTAATGTGTGGTTCTTCTTCCAATGCAGCCCAGAGACACCAAAAGGTTGGACACCCCTGGTAATGGATTGATGAAATTACTTATTGATCTGGGAAGCATTACATTGCATACAAGGAAAGCTGACACTTGGCTTCAGTAGAGTGGCATTCCAAACAGCAGGTCAGTAGTATCATTGCAACCGGAATTATGCTTCAGCAGGGAAGGAGGTGGTACCTACAGTGATGGGAAGAGGAATCTCCAGAAGGGCGATGGTGATGTAGGCAGAGAGGGTCTCTTCATCTTCTACTCCTCCCTGTAGATGTGAGTGTGAGAGAGATTTGAGCAATTTAACTTTAGAGAATGTTCTCAATCAGCTCTGTTTTCTGCAGTTTCATGGAATTTATCCTTACCCATATTCATTCCCAGGGGGCAAATTATCACAATCAACCTAAATGCCATCCCCTCTTTCTTGGTGCTATCCAGGTTTTATTTTTTTTCTGATACTTTCCTTAAAGAATTTCTTCATTGTTACCTCCTCTCTTCACCCTCATACACACCATAATTGACAAGTCAAAGCTCTGAGAACACTTCACCTTAATGGCATTGTTAAGCAGTGACCCAGAACTTCTGAAACAGCCATTGTCCTTCTGCTTATGGGACAGCCAGGTGAGGGCTTCGGTAATGTATGCTTCATCAATGAAGATGTAAGTTCGAGCCTGGGCAAAAGTCTTCAGTACAAAGGCGGTGAGCCTGAGGGTGGAAGAAGGGATGATAGTATTTGTCTTATCCCATAAATGGTTTTACAAGCACTTTGCAGCAATAGGCTTCATAGGACACTTCATACATTTATATAAATCATCTAACAGGAATTCTTGTGTACATACAAAGCTCCCATCTCCTTTGGACTATTGGATTAACTTGCTAGATCTAAAATTTCCTTGTGGACTCACTTCCCCTTTGCTATAAAGTCTAAATAGTTCTAATGTTACTTAAAATAATTATTTAAGTTTTAAAATCTTTCTTCTCTTTACAGATTTCCTCCTGCTGATGGAAGAATCTTCTCATACAGCTGTTACATGCAATAATAACCTCTAATATTGGTTTGTCTTGGAGATTTTAAAAATGTTTCATATTACTGGTCCCTCTCACTTCTTTTCTTCCATTGGTGAATTTATTCTCAGTTAACTTGAACATGATCTAAAAAACATAATATAATCTGAAGTGAACATGGTTTATCTAGAAGTTATATGATATGTTCATTGGCCATATCATTAAAATGCTCATGGTAATGGGAGTTATTTTAGGAAAAAAAATAGCCATTTTAGGAAGACCTTGATGTATCATTAACAGGATGAATTTTGGAAACAAGTGTAACATACATGTATTTGAATCTCAGCTTTTCTGATTATTACCTTGATAATCTTGATGTATGTATCTAGTATAACCAACTATAAGTTTAACAATACATATCTATAGGGTTATGATAAATATAATTATGATAATATATGTAAATGTGCTGGTACAAAAAAATAGGAGCTCAAATAACTCTTTCTGTTACCAGGTGTTGCCTGCAGTCCTGCCATGTTTCTCCCCAAAGGTGCTGTAGGAGCCGTCGTTGTGCTTATAGTTCAGCTGTCTCTGGTAACCTGGAATGGAAGGTTAATGATACAGCATGAAAGATCCTATATGCTGCAGCCAGCAAAATACTGAAATGCTTTGGTTTCTCTTGTGATATTTCCTAAATTATGCTGTCATATGTTGGAAGGTTCTGAGTCCTAAATATTTTATTGGAGGTTGGATGCCAGATAGTTACCGTAAAATTAACTGTCATAGTATTCTTATCATAAGAACAATCATAGTATGACAAGCTAATGCATAATAGTATTGATAAGTAGCTCAAGCCTATTGGGAAATCCACTCTATTGTTAAAGTAACACTGAAGTTTTCACTCACTCAGTCAATCACTCACCAGTATTGAGGTAGCCAATGGCCTTGGACTTGAGCTCTGGAGTCAGCTGTTGTGTTTCATTTAGATAATTCAGAACATAGATGTTAGGAGCGAAAAGGACCATATTCTGTTCTCCACATCCATAGGGCATTTGGAGGAGATTTTGTGTGTTTCTCATGGCAGAAGCTAATATGTCTCCTAGGGAATGGAAGAGATAATAACCTATCAGAATCAGTAAGAAGAGATAAATTATTAGAGGAGGTAAAGAAATGAGGATTTTTAGGAAAGGTAAGTCTTCCAGGGACAGGAGTATGTTTGGAATCAATAAATGAGCCTTAAAAGGTAGAGAAGAAAGAAGTTTCAATTACAGTTGTTATTTTGAGAAAGTAGTTATGGAAAAACATAGTAGAAACTATCAATATAGAATAATCTATGGGACTAGAGACTCACCCAAGACTGAGAAGGAGGCTCGGGCAGATTCTTCTACCACATTTGGTGGCAGTTTCAGATGTAACTGATCAGGTACTTCAGTACCTAGAGAAAAAAACAAAGCAGCCATAGTTAAAATTATTTCTGCTATATATCTTCCTGAAGGTCTCTAAGACCAAGAAGTCAGAACTATGCCTTATACCTAAACTTCTGAAAAGTTGTCTCTCAATATTTCAGATTTTTATATCTTAAATGTGTATGAACAGGATACTGAAATTTCCAGAACTTCTCCTTCCCCAACCATTTTGTTCTCCCTATGTACAGAGTTGCATTCCAAAAGAAGTCTACACATTTACAAGTGCCCCTGATGTCATCCAAAGCTAATATGAGATGACTATCACAAGATGGTATATTTAATGCCCATTCCCAACCTCCTTACTCAACAGTTGTGTGAAAAAAACACCTTATATATACAGAAGCAAAATAAAAATATCCCCAATGTTCCTGTATTCTACAATCCATTCTGTTTTAACTTCTATCAAATTTCACCAAATATGAAGATAGCATTTTTATGGAGACTCTAGATATGGGGGTGAAGATGAACAGTATTTGTCTCATTGAAAATTAATAAAATAATTGTTGCTGATAAGTGTACATTTATTGCCATTTTAATGTTCACGAATTATATGAAGATAAAAAAGAGAAATGTTATATTTATCTTCATACTACATCTGTTGCTCATAAAATTAATATGACTTATGTCAAAGGGTACAAAGTTTTGGTTATGCCAGATGAGTAAGTTCTAGAGATGTACTGTACAGCATAGTGCCTACAGTTAACAATATTGCATTTTGTACTTAAACTTTTGTTAAGGATAGATCTTATATTAAATAATAGAGTGGGAGGAAACTTTTGGAGATGATGATTAGGTTTATAGTATAGATTATGGTATATACTTAACTCTCCAAACTCATTAAGTTGTATACATTAATTCTGTATGTTTTAAAATTATATTAATTACATATGGTTATGTAATTAAATTTAAGTTCAATCATGTAATTAAATATATAATATAATTATGCATTAAATACCATATTTTGCTGTGCATAATGTGCACTTTTTTGCCCAAGTTTTTGAGGGAAAAATGATGAGCAATTATACACGGGAAGTACCTGAAATACCTTGTATCTGTTCTTGTGTTTTGTAATTATTTGTTACATGAAATTTCTTGTACCACACTATGTTAAAAAATAAATACTAAAGTTCCTTTACAACACAAAAAACAAGTATCTAAATATAAATAAATAAATAATTGAATTAAAAAATTAACATACAAGATTTTTTTCCTGAAAGTTTGGGCCAAAAACAGGGATGTGCATTATACACAGGAGCCTGTTATACACAGCAAAGTATGGTAAATGCATGGTTATACTAATTATGAATATATCATTCATATGTCAAATATGTCTATTACCTTCCAAAACACATTGTTGTAAGGAAACAGATACCATAAATAAAGTAAAAAGACAAATTACCAACTGAAAGGAAATATTTGGTAAGATATTCAATAGATAAAGACTCAGTGTCATACAGCTGAATCAGAGAAAAGACCAACTCCTCCAATATGAATGGTCAAGGATATAAAAGCAATTCATAAATATGAATAAATAAATTCACCCTCACTCATGACTAGAGAAGTGTAAGTTAAAACAACAACATATTATTTCATCCAAATATTTGGTTAAAATGGAAACTTTTATGGCAATAGATGACAGTGATCATTATGGGGAATGCAAAGTGGTAGAAATATAAATTTAGGTAATAGAATGTTTTAATTCTTTTAAAAGTAAGAATATATACACACTGCCTTTTAACAGGAAAGTCACAGTCTGGTGTCAACTTTAGGTGTACTTGTGTGCACACATGGGACTGGCTGAGGAACCAGGCAGAACTGTGATACTGACAGTGTGGAATTAGAGGGAACTAGGAGGAATTATCTAACCTTATAATTTAACATGGGAAACATGTCAAGACCAGTTGATGAGTAAGAAAAAGGGAGTTAGTTATAGGCAGAAACTTATGAAACTCATACCACATACATAAACCATAATACACAAATTCATCTGCACATTATTATTTTTAATCATACAGGTATGGTCATGGAAGTGTTGAAAAAGACTGTAAGGGGGTGATACTGGCCTGTGATACGAAGTTCTGTTTTGTTTCATTTTTAAAGGAGAATGCGTTTCTGTATTACATAGGTAATTAAAATTAATTCTAATAAAACTGCCTGGTGATTAGCTTTGACATACAAGAGATAAATCAAAATGAAGAACTCAGAATTGGAGGAGAAACCAGGATAAAATGCTTTGGTGATAACATTAAGTTCATTTAAATGTAGAAGGAAAGCTAAACAACCAGACAGTTATGTACTTGGAATACTCTATGTATTTGAAGTTTTGACAATATAAAAATCACATTGGTCAGAAATCGGTATGTAGATAGAGAAAGACCAGGAACGCATATATGATGTTGTTTTGACATTGGTTTGAGGTAAGAACACATTGTGTTGATAAATTTCTTAGCGCACTAAATTTCTATAAAAGTTTTTGTTTAGACTAGAAAATTCTTTGCCAAGATAAAGTTATATCTTCTACTGTAAACTTCAGTCACTGGCAAATGACTGAGAGAGCTTAGGTACAGGATTGGCATCGAACAAATACTGACATGACAGTAATGGTACAGGCTGCAACAGCTTTTATTTTTGGTAAATAGCATGGTCCCATTATCAAATGCTGTTGGTTCTGCATGTATAAGGGACACATGGACAAAGCCAAAGGGGGGTAGGATCAACGGTGGGAGGTGGGGATGGCTGGGGTGGGGGTGGAAATGGAGACAACTGTATTTGAACAACAGTGAGAGAGAGAGAGCAAGAGCACGCTCTCATGTGCAAGAGAGGTTCTTAGTTTTCTTCAAGGAAGAAAATAGATTATAGTGAGAGTGGATCAATTTAAAAAAAACGCTGTAGGTTCTGAAAAACTCAGTGGTGGGATAACCTGAATTTAGCTATCCATATATTGTATTACTAAGTATTCAAAGAAATATCCCATTGGCAATATTCTGATTCCACCCACTTTCTACCTATAACCACATACATACTGGTCAGAAAGACATTTTGGTGGTTGCACAGATGCTGTAAGAGAAAAAAGAGTTATAATGCACGAGCTAGGGATATTCTCCTGATCAAATTACTTGGCCTCTCTAAGACCCGTTTTCTCATTTGTCAAATGAGAACCACCAGGTTCTTTGGGTCTTACTGGCCTTATAGGATTAAGTGTAGATATAACATATAAAATTCTTTGATCTTCATATGTTACACAAGTTTTAGTCAATGTTATTTTAATTATTAAGGCTGATTCTTACCTGATGGGCAAAGCAGGGAGTTGAATGTTATTTCCTTCTCTAGTCCTTCAGGCTTTGTGTGGAAAAAAGAAAAGTCAGAGGTAAGAATGGACTCACTTTCAGAAAAATTGTATTGATAGGGTAACCACAAATTTCTTGATAGTAAACAGGAGAAGTGGAACTGACTTCTCAAATGTACTATATAAATAAATTTTATAAGTAAAACAAATATGAAGGAGACAGGTTGACAGATGAAAAAGTGAGGGAAAATGAAAAAATAAATTAAGAGAAAAGGGATGGAGAGACAGAGATATAGACATGCACAGATATCTATATTTATAAAATAAGATTATGAAAGATGATCATATATTATTTAGCTCCTGTTACCTAACAGTTACAATCTTAACTGGATTCACTGTTGTTTTTATTAACTCATTGCAACCTATCAAATGTGTAGGCTTACTCACTTCAACCAAAAGGGGCTTGATGATTTTGTCTTTCATTCCATATTCAGGGACCACAGCCACCTCAGACCCACACAGTTCTTGAGACTTCACTGCCTCTGCGCTCACGGTGAAATTCACACTCCCTGAAAAAACGGGCCAGTAGAGATGAGCACTGTCTCCCCTTTCCTCCATACCTTTAAACTCCAAGATTTATAAATGTTCTGTAAACTTTTTTTTTGGTTTATAAAAACACAAGACTAGAAATGGAAGTGGCATAAATTAGAAAATAATGATATCGAGTATCCAAGGTGATAAGGAGGAAAGGGAAATAGGAATATCCTTCTAGACACCCTAGAATAAGAAACAAAGAAAAAAAATTCTACCGTGTGGGAGAAAAGACATCTTTGAGAGAAGTAGAACTGAATATAAGAATCCCACTGTTATACAAACTTGAAGCAAGATTGAGTAGTTCCTAGGAATCTGTCTCTTACCTAATGACTTTGGGGTTACTGCCCAGGATACGGTTTGTCGTCCATTCTCACAGATGCAGTAAGAGTCTTCTTCCTTCTCCACTGGGACAGCTTGGAATGCAGGAGAGGCTTCTAGGTGCACACTGACCTGAAACCACACAGGAGACAGAGACAAGAGATCAGAGGAAGAAGGGGAGTGAAGTGAGAATGGCTTGTAATAAAACATTTTGGAGACATGGTTAGATTTCAAGTTGCCTAATTCTGAAGATTTTATAGGTAGATTTGAACCCTAAATATTAGTATTTTGGTATAATCTTCTCTTTCATGTGGTGGGTGAGGTGAGGAAACATCATGATGACAAGATTCCTTTGGCTGGGAATCTTGACCATTCTCCAAGCTTTCCCAGCAGAGTGTATAAGATTTATAAAGTTATTGTTTCAGCAGAAATAAGATGTTCACAAATAATTTTTAATGAATGATACATGAAAAGTTAAATATATGAGAATATAGAGGTTGAAACCTTGAAGAATTTAAGACATATAAATGGAGCCTAATAATTTTGATGTCCATATCAGAACTCTTCATAAGACAAAACCTTCCTAACCTTAGAAGATTGTGATAAGAGTAAGAAACTTGTGACAACATGAATGGATCTGGAGAATTGTATGCTAAGTGAAATAAGTCAGTCAGAAAAAGCCAAGAACCATACGATTTTACTCATTGTGAAAATCATGGACACAGACAACAGCATGGTCGTTTCCAGAGGGAGGGGTGGATGGGGTGGTAGCAAAGGGTAAAGGGGGCTTAATATATGGTGGGGAAAGATGACTTGAGCTTGGTTGGTAGGCATGGATGCGATATATAGATTATGTATCGTAGGAATGAACACTTGAAACCTATATAATTGTATTAACCAATGTCACCTTAATAAATTCAATTAAAAAATCTTAGAAAAAAAAGAGAAACTTATTTTAAGTTGCAATCTGGTATTTAGAGATAACAACAACTATAGTGATGAATATGCACATATTATAAATATCTGATAGTATTCTTCCTCTGGTGGACACATTTTACACATAGGAGTCTGTTACTATTCCTGGGATGAAATTTATAATTTAAGTAACCCTGTGTTTAATTTAGTAGAGAGAGATTCTTACCCGGATGCATTTGGAAAGGTAGTTGATGACAGTAGCCTTGAGTGTGAAGGCCTCTCCACGGATCACAGAGTAGGGCATTGTGAGCTCCACAAAGAAGGGCTGGAAGGCTCGGAGGGAGGCAGGAAGAGAGAGACCAAGTCCAGTGTCATTGGACAGGCAGAGGGCCCCTGCCTTCCACTCAGTGATGGTATCAGGGACTGTTACTCCTACTTCAGCCACACCCGATGAGCTGGGGAGGATGGCAAAGTGAGGAACAGAAAGTAAGCAGTTGAGGAAATCCTTTCAAGGAAGAGAAACTTATAAATGATTCTGTTATAATTTGTATGCACTCAGAAGAAATGCCAATAATGAGTATAAATAAGACTTAATATAGGAATATATAATTGCTTTTCTTCCAACTCTTGTTTTCCATTTCAGTCTATATCTGAGTTTTCTACAGACATATAGCTATAGTATAATCTATGATAGACAATATAATTATAAACTAAATTTATAATTTGAGATTGTTCTTATATTTTCCTCTCTAAAATATTGTTCCACCGAGGGCAGGTTTATAATTTTCAGTTCTATTATTACTGTGTATCATTGGTCTGACTGATTCTGTGCTTAATTCAAGATTGCTGACCCATGAAGGATCTCTTCTAAGTGTTAATCTATGCAGTGCTTGGTTATATTTAGTCCTTATGCTTATTTTTCTGGAAATCTTTGAATTAAATTTATGCAAAATTTCTTAGCACTGATGTAATTATATTAATGAGATGTCATAGCAGAAGCAGTTATATCCAACTTCTCCTGAAAACAGCAATGTGTCTAAAAGAAAATATGTGGATGGTGAAAAATTAGCTAAAAATGGAAAAATTTGAGGAATCTCTATTGTATTTTATATATAATGACAGTTACTTACTCCACTACCACCAAGTCCCAGATCCATGTCTCAGGGAAGTACTTTCGCACAGTCTCTGTGAGAGGCTCTGAAACGTGGGCTACAGAATCCTGAACGACACTTTCCAATGCACTTACATCTATGATGGGTGAGGGATGGAGGCAGAAACAATAAATATAAAGATCAAGCTAATAATAAGTAATAAGTGCTACAAAAGAAAGAAACAGGGTGATGAAATAGGAACCAGGAGAGGACACTTGGGTGTTAGGGAAAAGCTTCTTTGAAGAGGCAATGTTTTAGCTGAGTTCATAAGTATTAGAATAAGCTAAGAGTGAGATGGGGAAAGAGAATCACAGAGAACATAGAGGCCCAGAGGCAGAAAGAGGCTTGGATTGCCCATGGGGCAGAAAGGAGTCCTCTGTGGCTACTGTACATTATCTAAGGGGAGATTTCTATGACATGGGGGTGGGAGGAGGGCAGGAGTTAAAGTTTTCATTTGGTATGTTTTTCTGTGGGAGCAAAAAAAATCATATCATTATGACAGTGGGTTTGAGAAACACTTCATAGAAGTGAAAGCTTTTTATTTCCTTATATGTCAAAAGATCAGAGTTAGAATCTCTCATTTTATTTACCTTCTGTTAATGGTGTGCTGGTAAATATTTAACAATCAGCTCTCTGGAAAAATATTTGTGCATATATATATATATTTGTACATGTATAAGTTAACTATAAATCTGATAAAGAATTATAGTATATAATTTATAAATAAAAACATACAATAATTTTTGTTTAAATTCCACATAGCCCATTGATTCTCATCGAATGTTTTCCTTGATTTTTGACAAACTCTTTAGTTTGTACTATGTATTTAACTATGATTTGACAATCTCAGACAATAAGCAAATGCCTGGTTACTATCTGACTTACTTATCAAAGAGGTAGCCCATATCATTGACAAACAGGTATGATTTCAACATGAATATTGGCTAATGTTTTGGGAACATTAAGGGGCTTCTTCACTTGATTGGTGAGAATGTAGTCTTTCTAAAAAATATATTTTATTGATTATGCTATTACAGTTGTCCCAATTTTTCCTCCTTTGCCCCACTCTATGTGGTAGCCCCCTTCCCTCCAGCAATGCCCTTCCTTAGTTCATGTCCATGGGTCATGCATATAAGTTGTTTAGATTCTTCATTTCCTATACTATTCTTAACATCCTGCTATTTTGTACCTACAAATTATGCTTTTTAATCCCTGTACCTTTTCCCCCATTCTTCCTGTTCTCTCTCCCAGCTGATAATCATCCAAATGATCTCCACACCTACAATTCTATACCTGTTCTGGTTGTTTGCTTAGTTTGTTTTTTTCAGATTCAGTTGTTGATAATTGTGAATTTGTTTCCATTTTAATGTTCATAGTCTTGATTTTCTCCTGTTTCTTAAATAAGTCCCTTTAAAATTTCATATAATAATGGCTTGGTTATGATGAACTTCTTTAGCTTTACCTTATCTGGGAAGTACTTCATCTGTCCTTTCATTCTAAATGATAGCCTTGTTGGGTAGAGTAATCTAGGCTCTATGTCCTTGTTTTCATCACTTTGAATACTTCTTGCCAGTCTGTTCTTGCCTGCAAAATTTCTTTTGAGAAATCAGCTGATAGTCTTATGGGAACTCCTTTGTAGGTAATTCTCTGCCTTTCTCTTGCTCCTTTTAAGATTCTCTCTATCTTTTACCTTTGGCATTTTAATTATGATGCATCTTGGTGTGGTACTCTTTGGGTCAAATTTGTTTGGAATTCTCTGTGCTTCCTGGACTTGTGTGTCTATATCCTTTGCTGAATTAGGGAAGTTCTCCTTCCTTATTTTTTCAAATAAGTTTTCAATTTCTTGCTCTTCCTCTTTTCCTTCTGGCACCTCTATGATTCAGATGTTGGTACTTAAGGAGATGTCCCAGAGCATCCTTATACTATCCTCATTTTTTAAAATTCTTCTTTCTTTTTGCTCTTCTGGGTGAATGCTAATTTTTTTTCCTTGTGTTTCAAATCATTGATTTGATTCTCAGCTTCCTCCCTCCTCTGTTGGTTCCTTGTAGATTTTTCTTTATTTCACTTAGTGTAAACTTTACTTCCTCATTTATGTTGTTGCTGTTGTTGCTGTACAGTGAGTTCTTTGAGCATCCCGATCACCAGTGTTTTGAATTCTGCATCTGATAGGTTGCTTATCTCCATTTTGTTTAGTTCTTTCTCTGGAGTTTTGTTCTGTTCTTTCATTTGTGCCATGTTTCTTTGTATTCTCAATTTGGCAGTTCTCTGTGTTTGTTCCCCAGCTGTTGCTCTGGTGCTGAATTCCAGAGTGAGTGGGTTTGCATTTGTTCTAAGTCCATGTGGGCTCTTTAGAGTTTCTTGAGAATTCTGCAGTTTCTTCCACCATCCCAATCCACTCTGATTTTTATGGCCAGAAGTTATGAGGGTTTATCTTCCTGGCACTGGCTTCCTAGGCTGTGTGGTCTGGCCTGGAGCTGGGACTGTGCACTCCCAAGGCCAGACTGCACAGCCCAGGGATACAGTGCCTCCCAATTTTTATCCACCACATGTGAATGTGGGACCATCTGTTCTGCCACTTCCGCTACTTCTCCACGGCACACAATGCATCTCTGCACCTCTCTGCCTGTCTCCGCGACTCCACCCCTCCTACCCTTCTGAATGAATGTTGCTTCTTTAAATCTTTGGATGTCAGATTTTTACACAGCTCGATTTTCTGATGGTTCTGGGTGTTACTTGTTTTGAGATCTAGTAGTAATTCTTTCTGTGGTTGAGTGAGGAGGTGAAGAGTGTCTACCTACACCTCCCTCTTGCCTGGAAGTAGAATGTAGACTTGACTTCTGAACATTCTGTTTCTGTTTACATAGATCATATGCCTAAAACTTTCTCTTCCTTTTTTGAGTCCACATATCTTTATTTACTAGATACAGATTCTTCATGACTGGCTTTCCTGATTCCTCAATCAGAATTAACTTTCCCTGTGTTCTAACACTGTTCACAATCTGACTTAAGTTTGCTCCCCTGACACAGTCAGAACTTTGGGGTTTATGTTGCTACGTGACTTTGAGCAATACCTTAATATATCTAAACACAAGATGTTTTTGGTCAATTTTATCACTTTTTTATCTTAAAAATTCTTTTATTTGTTTCAATACATTAGACAATATATTATTAACTATTATTTTACCTGAATAAGATAATAATCTTGGAGAACTCATCATTGAATAGACTGGATGGTGTAAGCATACTTTGGGTTTATGAATCTTTGAGTTGGTAAATACCTTTAAGCCCATATCCTGTGAAGAAAATGATCACCTACTCAGTACATAAATATTTAAAAAAATATATAGGCACATACTTTTAAAAATTGAAATTAATAAACAATCCAATTTGTTTCATATTAAGCTCTTGATGTTCAGATCTATAGAAGGGACATTGATGTATTTATAGAGGTAATTTCATTCTTTTTAAAAAACACTTCAGTAATTATTTTCTATATATGATATATATAAGTAAATATAAGGAAACTTGATTAATAGCCCAAAAAGTCACAGTACTGGCTCTTTGCTGTTAGTAGATCTGCTATTCTTAGTGACCTTGGACAAGTCACTTGACCTCTCTATGTCCCATTACTCTCAACTCTGATATGAAGGCATTTGGCTTCCTAGGCTGTGTGGCATTAAAATAAATAATTAAAAATATATAATATTTTGTAAACCCTAAGAAGCCCCCCCGCCATCTGCAATATAAGGAACTCACCTGCAGGAAGCTGTACATATCTTTTTCATTTGTGTTGGACACTGGGGAATAGACAATTCCATTGACATAGACATTATGGCTGACACAGTCTCCACTGTCATCCTCCTGCTGATTCAAACTCCCAGGGAAACCAGTGAGGTCCTTTACTGGTAACAGGTTATAAACCTGTACAAATGCAAAGGACAAAAGGACACATTTGTGGTTTATTTCTTTTAAGTGCAAGGGTAAAAAAAAAGAATAATCACCATCAGTCCTAGAGTGTCTCCATTGCTTACATATTTTATAGAGAAGATGATCTTGAAAATGTTTAACAATTTTAAGGAAAAAACACTAAAATATTTCCATCTAAGCCAGGATCATAATACTTTGCCACATAGTTCAGAGACAAACCTTAGACTACATACTAGAATAAAATAAAACTTCATTAGGAGACATTGTACAAAGCTTTTTTTTTAAGATTTTATTTATTTTTAGAGAGGGAAGGGAGGGAGAAAGAGAGAAAGAGAAACATCAATGTGCAGTTGCTGGGGGCCATGGCTTGCAACCCAGGCATGTACCCTGACTGGGAATCGAACCTGCGACACTTTGGTTCACAGCCCGCGCTCAATCCACTGAGCTACGCCAGCCAGGGCTGTACAAAGCTTTAAGATGATAGAATGATATGATAGTTTTGTCTCTACCTTGAGGTTAGCAACTGACTCAGTGTATATGTGACAAAGTTAATGGACACTTTCTAAACAGGTACATGAATAAACATATACCCATGTTAAACATATAAACAGGACAGTATTTTCTTCGGTATTATTCATAGGAACAAAATACTCCAGATCTTCACAAATACATAAAACTTTAACTGCAAAATATTGGAAATAGTATTTTTAAATTCATTGAGAAAGGAACAGTAAGACAGACATACAAATGCTGACGGGTACTGCAGTATTCATAGAAGTATGAAACTGATTGATAAGAACAGATTAGCAAAGTGAGTAAGGTAATGAAATTAGATATCTTCTCAAAGGCAGCTGTCTCTTACTATTCTAGATCTTCCTTCACTGCTAATTTTTATCCAGAGCATACTATATGATTATTGTCTTTCTAATCTATGAAAATGTTAGTTCCACAGGAGCATGGATTTTTGTCTTTCCAGTAGTTCACTACTAGATACCCAGAACTTCAACGCAAAGTAGGCACACGTAGAACACAGTAGGGACTAAATAAATGTGTTGAATGAATGGCTTATGCTATTTGGAGCAAAGTGTTTCATTAGTAAAACACTATCAAGGGTCGAGAGGAACTATTGTGGTAACCCAGGTCTACTACTAAATACTTGTAGCTTTTGCTTAATTATTAACATGTTAATAGGATTTTCTGCCCTTTTTACCCCCTGAGGTTATTATAATTAAAAAAAATTCTGAGGACTATAAAATGTTATTATACAAACAAAACATCAGTGTTATTTTTCCATATATCCTCTTACTCCCACTATTAAAATGTACTTAATTCTTTCTTTAGAGGTATTCTAGATTGCTGGGGGTGGGGATGGGAGTATGAGGGGAATAAATGGTAATGGAAAAATAAAATAAAAATGACAAAAACATATCCTAATACTTTCAATTAAATTCCACTGGAAGGGCTGAAAAGTAATCAATTCTTATAGGTTTTTCTTTTAGGAAAGTAAAAATATAAATTTCTGTTTGTAAAATTTTGATGGTAAAAAACATCAATAAAAGGCTATTTCAATTGGTGTCAGAGTGAACATTTGAAGATATGAGCAAGTGACTATTAGAACACACATTGTTAACAGTTTCTTATTGTTCCACTCCAGCATACCCTTTTGCTATTTCTTGTTAACCCAATGTTAAAATAATTCATTTATTAATGTCATTTATCATATAGTAATTCATTTTTCTTAATTTTTACTCATCAGAGACAATACAACATCTTCCTTCAGAAATTGTGTCCATCTTGTATTCTCCAGTATTTCAATTTGAATTTGATATAATTCAAAGTGCACATGAGAGAGCTCAAAACTATTCACTTGTAGGTAAATATAATTGTAACAGATCCTGTCCTACTCAGAAAGGCAATTCTTCTTGCTTGGAGACCCTTACCTGCCCTTCCTGACCCGAGGCTGAGGGAACTCACCGAGGACGGGGACAGCTCGGCCTCAGGCTTCAGGAGCAGCACGCTCTGGTCCACTGCGCGGAGGGCACAGAGGGACTGAGGAGAAGCTGTGACGCGCAGGTGGGCGTGTGAGGCAGGAAGACTTTGTGCTGGGCTGAAGCTCAAATCCACCTGTGAGATTAAAGAGATAGACCAGAAAAACAAATTTCCTGACCTAATCCTGTAGGCACCAGCATTTTCTGCGTGCTGCTCACATCCAATGCATAATTACTGACTTCACGGGGGTGAGTACTGTGTGAGACCTGCCGCTTTTTGTCCCTTCTACTTCATTTTGATTTTTTTTCCAAGAATAAGTGGAGCCATTATAATGATATCTAATTATTTTTATAACTTATTAAATTGAGATGTCATGTTTACTTTTGATACATGGTGAAGTGTTCATTAACTACAAGATATAGAAAGCAAATGGTTCTAGTCTAGATGCTCTTGTATTTTTCTTTTGGCTTTTTAGGAGTCTTAAAAACTTACTTACATATTTCCCAACATTTCATCATAGAAAAAGGGAACAAGGTACTCTGAGTCATATCATATGGGAAGAGATAATGCATGAGAATTTTGCACTAGGAGTCAAGTGACATGGTTTCTTCGAGTGACTGCCATTACCTTGCTGAAATCCTCTGCAAAATTCACTTAACTCCTTTGGTCCCCATGCTCAAATGAAGAAAATAATTAATTATGATAGTAACTTCTAGTTTAATGTTAAAAAATTTATGGTATGAAGCACCCACCTTGTTGGCCAGACAATTTTCAACCTCGTATTTCGCAGAATCCCCAACCACTTCCCCATCAGGTAAAATGGCATAGATGAGCAATCGGGCAACTGGAGCAATGTCTGATTCCACGGGGAATGACACAGAAAAGTGGCCTTTCACTGGAGCACAGAGACAATGAGGAAGTGACTATGGGTTAGACGTCTCCCCAGGGAAAACATGAAAGTTTCTATTACACAAAGCCATTTTAGGAACCTGGTGTAGTTAATAGTTGTTTCTAGTAGTACATGTAATAGATATAATAAACGATATGTAACAAATGGATGACTGCCCCTAAGAACTCTAGTTTTAGGGGAAAATGCCTTATTGAAGTCCTTCTTGGCTGCTATTTGATCCAGACCTCACATTAGAAAAGGGAAATAGACCCTGAAGTTGTGAGTTATAATATTAAAAGTTTAACACATTGTATTTATCCTTATATCCTCTCCAGTCCTCTATGAACATAATATTCTTCTTAAGAAGAACACTGCTTCTTTGGAAGTTATTTGCTGAGTCTACATAGATTCTTCAGAGGTTGTATTAAACTTTGTAAGTCTAATCGTGATGCTTTTGTGTTGCTATGAAAAAGCAAGAAAAGAGTAATTCACTGACAGTTTTCTAGTAAGTGGTATTTTAGACTTTCTTAGAATAGAAACCATCAGAGATTTATATTGTTCCATATTTATTCATGAGGGGAGTCCAATTCAATCAAACTCTTCATGAGTCATAACTATCTTTAAAAAGGAAAAATGATATACAAATATAAATCAATCTGCACAACACCTAGTTACAGAAGGCACTACAAAATTTTACCTTCTCTTCAATGATTAAAACAATTTCGAAATGTCATTTTGTGAAGATGGTCCATGAGTATTTGTAGCTTGAAAATTTGGATAAGCATGGATTATAAAAACACTACATATACATTTTAAATAATCTGAACAGAATACACTGAAGGAAAAAATATTGGGTGAAAAAAAGAAATATTGCTTTCTCCTCTCAACTTCTTTACTGGTGTTAGGTGGAAAATTTCTCTCTTTATTTTAAACGATTCCTGGTATTTCTGTAACATAAGGTTGAATGTGTCAGAGTAGGGAGGGCATGTGGAGTTATGGAAATACTCACTGTCTCCTTGCTCCACAGGCAGTACATGAATCCCAGTTCGGACAATGCCTCCCTTTGCCATTATCTGAAAAAAAAAAAAAAGGAAAAAAAGGCAATGAAAAGCTTCTTATCTCAAGTCTTGCCCTACATGTAATATGCTTGTTTTCTTGCACCCCTGCTGGCATTAAGTAGGCCTAAAAGAAGTCAAACTTTCTGAAAAAAAAACAGACATTCTAAAGAACTTCAAAAATCCTTGCTCCACAGAGGGTGTTTGTTTACAGATGAGCCAATGCAATGGCCTTCTTCTCACCAGGTAATAGAATGACAGCTCCTTTAGCTCCTGCAGAGCCTGTCCATTCAGAACATAATGTGCTTGGATAGTCTGAGTTTGGCCACAGGGCAGTTCACGAGACAGGGGATTAAGGTGGACAAAGCTCTTGCTTGGAGAGAATACAAGATCAGCAGTGTGATGAGCTTCTTCGTATTCTCCTGACAGCCATTGGTAACTATAACAGGGGCTCTGATCCTTGTGTTTGACCTAATAAATTAGAAAAACAATATTACTTTATAGGTTACATCTCATAGAGAATCAATGTTCTCACAAAACTGCATTAGTTGACTGTACTGCCTAGACTAGTACCTAGGAATCTCTCGCTCACCGTAAAAAGGGACAGAGAAAGCCCCTTCCCATTTGTTTATCTGTATTTCAGGCAAGGTTTGTGCCTTTACACTGAAGAGGCTCCTTGGGTTGGTACTCATAGTTTTGAAGAGCATAAAAGGAGACAATCTTTGCTCCAATTAGCTTGCTTGACATTTCTCTGGCCACTTTACTATAGACACTGGAGCTATGAAACCTCTTTGAGGAGGCTAAATAATCTCCAAAAACTGAAGAATTGCATTTCAGAAAATCTGTGCCTCATTTGTGATGAGCTTCAAATAGGTATTATGACTAAATGTAATATTGCATCCTGAGAAGTCTGAGAATACTTGCTGTATTCTGGTTCAAGAGTTGAGCTGGTGACTGCAAGAGATTCTAAAAGGACTGCTTTAAGGAGGAGAGGGGGGAGAGAGGGAGAGAGAGAGAGAGGAACACACATACATAAAAGACAATGAATAAGTACCTATCAATAATAACCTTAAACGTAAATGGATTAAATGCTCCAATCAAAAGACATAGAATAGCTGATTGGATAAGAAAAAAATGACCCACATATCTGCTGTCTACAAGAGACCCACCTCAGGATAAAAGACCTACACAGGCTGAAAGTGAAGGGCTGGAAACAAATCTTCAAGCAAATGGTCAGGAAAAAAAAAGCTGGGGTAGCAATACTCATATCAGACAAAATAGACTTCCAAAAAAGGTCCATAAAGAGAGACCCAGAAGGTCACTTCATAATACTCAAGGGAAGAATCCATCAAGAAGACATAAATATTGTAAATATATATGCACCCAACATAGGAGCACTGAAATACATACAGAAAATCTTAGAGGACTTCAAGAAAGATATGGACAGCAACACAATTATAGTGGGAGATTTTAACACCCCACTATCAAAAATGGACAGATCTTCTAAACAAAAATATCAACAAAGATATTGTGGCATTGAACAATACCCTTGATGAAATGGATTTTACTGATATATACCGAGCCCTCCATCCAAAAGAAGCTAAATATACATTCTTTTCAAATGTGCATGGAACATTCTCAAAGATAGACCACATGATAGGACACAAAACAAGCCTCAAGAATTTCAAGAAAATTGAAATCATACCAAGCATTTTCTCAGACCACAAGGGACTGAAGCTAGAAACCAACCTGAAGGAAAAAAAACCAAAAAACACTCAAAATCATGGAGATTAAATAGCATGCTATTAAACAATGAATGGGTCAAGAATGATATTAGGGAAGAAATCAAAAGGTTTCTGGAAACAAATGAAAACGAACTCACTACAACCCAAAACTTATGGGACACAGCCAAGGCAGTCCTGAGAGGGAAGTTCATAGCGATACAGGCCCACCTAAAAAGGTTAGAAACTTTCCAAACAAACAACCTAACCCTACGTCTACAAGAACTCGAGGAACAACAACAAAGACAGCCCAGAGCAAGCAGAAGGAAGGAAATAACCAAGATCAGAGCAGAATTAAATGATATAGAGACTAAAAGCACAATTCTAAGGATCAATGAATCCAAGAGCTGGTTCTTTGAAAAGATAAACAAAATAGACAAGCCTTTAAGCAGACTCATCAAGAAAAAAAAGAGAAGACCCAAATAAACACAATCAGAAATGAAAGAGGAGAGATTACAACAGATACCACAGAAATACAAAGGATTGTAAGAAATTACTACGAAGAACTGTATGCCAAAAAAATTGAAAACCTAGATGAAATGGACAACTTTCTAGAAAAATATAATCTTCCAAAACTCAATGAAAAAGAAGCAGAAAGTCTGAACAGACCAATAACAACAAAAGAAATTGAAGCAGTAATCAAAAAAACTCCCAACACACAAAAGCCCGGGACCAGATGGTTTCACAGGAGAATTTTACAAAAGCATTTAAGGAAGAGCTAACCCCTATCCTTCACAGACTATTCCAAAAAAATCCAAAAAAGATGGGAGTCTCCCAAACTCTTTTTATGAGGCCAACATCATCCTAATTCCAAAACCAAATAAAGACACAACAAAGAAAGAAAACTTCAGGCCAATATCACTGATGAACATGGACGCTAAAATCCTCAACAAAATACTGGCAAACCGCATCCAACAATACATTAAAAAGATTATACACCATGACCAAGTGGGATTCATTCCAGGGATGCAAGGATGGTTCAATATTCGCAAGTCAGTAAATGTAATACATCACATAAACAAAAGCAAAGACAAAAACCACATGATCATATCAATTGATGCAGAAAAAGCATTTGATAAGGTACAGCACCCATTCATGATAAAAACACTCGGCAAAGTGGGAATAGAGGGAGCATTCCTCAACATAATAAAGGCCATATATGAGAGACCTTCAGCCAACATCATTCTCAATGGGCAAAAAATTAAAACCTTTTCCATTAAGATCAGGAACAAGACAAGGCTGTCCACTTTCACCACTTCTATTCAATATAGTACTGGAAGTTTTAGCCACAGCAATCAGACAAGAAAAAGAAATAAAAGGCATCCAAATCGGAAAGGAGGAAACAAAACTATCACTGTTTGCAGACGACATGATAGTATACATAGAAAATCCTATTGACTCTACCAAAAAACTGCTTGACCTAATAAATGAATTTGGCAAAACAGCGGGATACAAAGTCAATATCCAGAAATCAAAGGCATTTCTGTACACCAACAATGAAACAGCAGAAGCAGAGATCAAGGGAAAAAAATCCCATTTGAAATAGCAAAAAGAAAAAATAAAATATCTAGGAATAAACCTAACCAAAGAGGTAAAAGACCTGTATTCAGAAAACTACACAACACTGAAGAAAGAAATCAAGGAAGACACAAACAAATGGAAACATATACCGTGTTCATGGATTGGAAGAATTAATATCATCAAAATGTCCATACTACCCAAAGCAATTTACACATTCAATGCAATTCCTATTAAAGTACCAATGGCATATTTCACAGACATAGAACAAACACTTCAAAAATTTATATGGAATTATAAACGACCCCGAATAGCTGCTGCAATATTGAGAAAGAAGAGTAAAGTAGGAGGGATCACAATACCCGACACTAAACTATATTACAAGGCTACTGTAATCAAAACAGCCTGGTACTGGCATAAAAACAGGCACATAGACCAATGGAACAGAACAGAGAGCCCAGAAATAAGCCCAAGTCTCTATGGTCAATTAATATTTGACAAAGGAGGCAGCAATATAAAATGGAATAAAAATAGCCTCTTCAACAAATGGTGTTGGGAGAACTGGACAGCCACGTGCAAAAAAAATGAAACTTGAGCACCAACTTACACCATATACAAAAAATAAATTCAAGGTGGATAAAAGACTTAAATATAAAACATGACACCATTAAAGTCCTAGAGGAGAACGTAGGTAAGAAAATCTCAGATATTTCACGAAGAGACTTTTTTAATGACGTGTCCCCTAGAGCAAGGGACATAAAGGAAAGAATAAACAAATGGGACCTCATCAAAATTAAAAGCTTCTGCACAGCTAAAGAAAACAGTATGAAAATTAAAAAGAGAACCAACTGTATGGGAAAACATATTTGCCAATGACACCTCAGACAAGGGTCTAATCTCCAAAATATATAGAGAACTTACACGACTGTACTCTAAGAAGACAAGGAATCCAATTAAAAAAGTGGGCAAAGGACTTGAATAGACACTTCTCCAAGGAGAACATACAGAGGATCCAAAGACACATGAAACGATGTTCAATATCGCTAGCTATCAGAGAGATGCAAATTAAAACCACAATGAGATACCACTTCAGACCGGTCAGAATGGCCATCATAAACAAAGCAACAAACAACAAGTGTTGGAGAGGTTGTGGAGAAAAGGGGACCCTAGTGCACTGTTGGTGGGACTGCAGACTGGTACAACCACTATGGAAAGCAATATGGAACTTCCTCAGAAAACTAAAAATGGATCTGCCTTTTGACCCTGCAATTCCACTACTGGGACTCTATCCTAAGAATACTAAAACACCAATTCAAAAGAACCTATGCATCCCAATGTTCATAGCAGCACAATTCACAATAGCTAGATGCTGGAAGCAACCTAGATGCCCATCAGTAAATGAATGGATCAAAAAACTATGGTACATTTACACGATGGAATTCTATGCAGCAGAAAGAAAGAAGGAGCTCCTACCCTATGCAACAGCATGGATGGAGCTGGAAAACATTATGCTAAGCGAAACAAGCCAGGCAGTGAAAGACAAATACCATATGATCTCACCTTTAACAGGAACCTAAATAACAAAACAAAGAAACAAGCAAAATGTAACCAAAGACACTGAAATAGAGGACAGGCTGATGGTGACCGGAGGAGAGAAGAGGGAATTTAAGGGGGACAGTGGGAAGGGTTCACAGGAACAAACTTAAAGGACACATGGTCATAGACTAAGGGGAGGGTGGTAATGGGAGGGAAGGGGGGGGCGGGTGGGAGGGGGAACTGGATTGGGAGTAAAAAGGAGAAAACTGTATATGAACAATGATTAATTAAAAAAAAAGAGTTGAGCTGGTGAGTTGGCGGAAGTCCACTTCTCCTGAGCTGTCTTAGGCTGATTCTTTTAATGCTTCCTGTGATTCTGGGTTCTTAAGCTTTGTAGGCACTATTTGGGTTGTATTTCAATTTTTCTCCACATAAAATTGTTCACTAGTTTTTTTTCAGGCTTCCCCTACCTTCATCTTCACTCCCCAAGTGGCATGAGTGAATTCCTGTGTCAACAAACTACATCGTTTGTACATCAGTGTATGTTCTAGCGATATAAATGCTCATCAAAAAGAGCGATCATTTAGAAATAACATTTTCATTTCTCAGAACTATCCCAGTACCTAGCACATAGAAGGTATTCAAGATACTCCTTGATGGAATTAATGAGTAATTATTTAATTTTCAGCTATTAGAAGTATAGGCTTTTATGCCTACTATTTAAAGATGAATAAAGTATATTATTTATTCTTTTTTTATATTTATATGAAAAATTCTAAGAGGCAGGGGCTTTTCATCACTATTTTGTGTAATATCTATTGTGCAGTCATATATCAATAAATGCATATCTATATCTCCATTGATTAATAGAGAATTATATGGTATACAAAACAGATTGTATGGGTAAGGACAGAGTCTGGAGAAAATTAGAATAGCAGGGCAAAAATAATGTAAGAACAATAATTTATGGAGTATATATAATTAAAACTAAATGCTAATGATGTTAAAAATGTGCTTTTATAGTAATAATACTTAGCAGTTAAAGGGGGCTTACCAGGTGCTTTAACATGTACTGTCTTTAACTGGTACTAATATTGTACTCATTTTACAGATAAGAGACTGAAGTATGGAGGTTTTTAGTTATTTGCTCCTAAAAAGAGTTGAGTCAGGATTTTAACCTAATTTATTTGATTCTGGAACCTATATCTTTAAAAAAGTTGTGGTAAGAAACACACAACATAAAATTATCATTTTAACCATTTTAAGTCTACAGTTTGGCCGTGTTAAGTAGTGTGCAACAGATTTTCAGAATTTTTCATTTTGTAAAACTAAAACTCTATAGCCATTAAACAACAATTCCTCATTTTTCCTTCTTTTGAGCCCCAGGTAGCCACCATTTTACGTTCTATTTCTATGACTTTGACAGCTTTAGATACTTCATGTAAGTGGAATCATACACTATTTGTTTTTTTTGTGACTGAGCATTTCAGTTAACATATTATCAGAATTCATCCATGTTATAGCATGTGACAGCACTTCATTCCTAAGGCTGAATACGCTTCCATTACATGTATATACCACATTTTATTTATCCATTCATCTGTTCAGATATTTGAGTTGCTTTCACTCCATGGCTATTGTGAACATTGCTGCTATGAACATGGGTGTGCAGATATGTCGTTGAGGCCCTACTCTCAATTCTTTTAGCTATCTTCCCAGAAGTGGGGTTGCTGGATCATATGGTTGTTCTATTTTTAATTTTGAAGAACTGGCATACTGTTTTCCATAGCATTTGCATCATTTTATATTCCCAGCAATAGTACACAAGAAGAACTCACAGTTCTAAACACAAAACTATACTGCCTCCTTTTAAATAAACTTTTTCAAAGTTGATCTTGACTTGGTTTCTAGTTTTCAGACTTTTTTTTCTTTTCTCTCCATAGGGTTAGACACAACTTGGGAATTTCATCACTTTTATGTTGCAAACATTCCCCAAGGTTACTTCATGTTTTTGGTAACTTCTTTACAAGCTTACCCTGATAGAGAGGGAGGAATCCTTAATGTTGCTGGTGTTGATGGAGAACTGCACCAGGCCGTGCTCATCAGTGGTGGCATTGGAGTAATAGTTAGCAGCATTTGCTGTGATGAAGATGAGTTCATTTGGTATGGGGACACCTTTCCCATTCACTAGGCGCACCTGAAGATTAAAAGCTATGCATCAGTTATGTGGCTAATCCCCAACAGGCACCAAATCCATTTTATTAGAAATATTTATTGAGTGCATCCTACATGTTGAACATGGTTCCAAGCATTGAGACTATAGCAGTAAACAAAGTTCCTTCCACCATAGAGCTTACGGTTAGTAAGAGACAGATATTAAATAAACACATAACCAGTATACTCTTATTTAGTAGTAATCAGTCTTAAGAAGAAAAATAAAGCAGTGTTGTATGGGGCCAGGTGGATACTTGAAATATCAGGGAGAATGCTCTGTAAAACTATACATCTGAAACTAATACATTACTGAATGTATTAGTAATATATTACTAAAATATTACTAAAGTAATATTGAATGTAGACTATAATTAAAAAATTAAAAAATAAAGCAGTGTAAAAAGGTAGTGAGTGATGAGAATCATAATAGGGTGTACTGAAAAATGTATTCTGTGGATATTTTGGAAATGCTGTGTATCATATATTTTTCTTGAGGAGTCACAGAGCACAGGAGTCATAAAGTAATGAAAAATTTTAATCCATTAGCCAGATTTAATTGAGCTCCTCTTATTGTATGGCAGACAACTAACTTTCTGAGGATTAGTGTCCTAAAGTATAATAAGTGCACAAGTAAGCAACTAGTTTGGTGTGAACTTCTAGTTGTTTTATGTACGATATCTGCTTCTCAACACAGATTTTCAATCTTTTGGAGGTAAGGCAGATTTCATGAGGCATTTCCCATGGGAAAAATGTAAAATTGAGAAGCACACGGTATTAATAAAAACTTAAAGTAAAAAACCAAACCAAACCAGACTTTTGGCCAAGATGGAGGCAGAGGTAGACACACTGTGCCTCCTTGCACAACCAAAATAAGAACAACAAAAATTTAGAAATGAAAAACAACCAGTACTGACAGAAAATTGAACTCTATGAAAGTCCAACAACCAAGGAGTTAAAGAAGAAACATTCATCCAGACTGGTAGGAGAGGTGGAGTCTGGCAGCCAGGTGGAGAGTGCTCACGGCAAAGTGGCAGTGAGGGGACCCATCAAGGCAGTGGTTGTGGAGGGATGCAGCACACAAGGTGGCTGGTGGACTGGGCGCTCCCACATTCTCTCGCAGATAAACTGGGCAAAACTGGGGAGCAAGGCAGACTGCGCAACCCAGGGTCCCAGCGCAAGGAAATAAAGCCTCAAAACACTGATTGAAAACACCTGTGGGATTGAGGCAGCAAGAGAAACTCCCAGCCTCACAGGAGAGTTCATTGGAGAGATCCACAGGGTCCTAGAATGTACACAAACCCACCCACACAGGAATCAGCACCAGAAGGGCCCAGTTTGCTTGTGGGAAGTGGTGGAAGTGACTGAAATCCAGCAGAGAGTGAGCAAGTGCTAGTGTTCCCTCTCAGACCCCACCCCACATGTAGTGTCACAACCCAGACACTGGGTTGCCCCGCCCTGGTGAACACCTAAGGCTCTGCCCCTCACTATGTAACAGGCCTGTCAAAACAAACAAACAAAGGCCCAAATGAAAGAACAGATCAAAGCTCCAGAAAAAATACAACTAAGCGACTAAGAGATAGCCCACCTAGCAGATGCACAGTTCAAAGCACTGGTGATCAGGATGCTCACAAAATTGGTTGAATTTGGTCACAAATTAGATGAAAATATGAAGGCTACACTAAGTGAAATGAAGGAAAATATACAGGGAACCAATAGTGAATGGAAGAAAGCTGGGACTCAAATCAATGGAGTGGACCAGAAGGAAGAAAGAAACAACCAAACAGAAAAGAATGAAGAAATAAGAATTCAAAAAAACAAAACAAAAGGAGGTTGCTTAGGAACCTCCAGGACATCTTTAAATGTTCCGACATCCAAATTATAGGGGTACCAGAAGGAGAAGAGGAAGAGCATCAAGTGGAAAAGTTATTTGAACAAATAATGAAGGAGAACTTCCCCAATCTGGCTAAGGAAATAGACTTTCAGGAAGTCCAGGAAGCTCAGAGAGTCCCAGAGAAGGTGGACCCAAGGAGGAACACACCAAGGCACATCATAATTACATTAGCCAAGATTAAAATGAAGGAGAGAATCCTAGAAGCAACAAGAGATAAGGGGACAGTTACCTACAAAGGAGTTCCCATCAGACTGTCAGCTGATTTCTCAAAAGAGACTTTATAGGCAAGAAGGGGCTGGCAGGAAGTATTCCAAGTCATGAAAGGCAAGAACCTACATCCCAGATTGCTCTATTCAGCAAAGCTTTCATTCAGAATGGAAGGGCAGATAAAGTACTTCTCAGATAAGGCCAAGTTAAAGGAGTTCATCATCACCAAGCCCTTATTTTATGAAATGTTAAAGGGACTTATCTAAGAAAAAGAAGATAAAAAATATGAACATTAAAAAAACCATCAAACTCACAGTAACAACCACACCTAAAACAAAAGCAAACTAAGCAAACAGCTAGAACAGGAACAGAATCACAGAAATGGAGATCACATGGAGGGTTAGCAACGGGGGAGTGGGAGGAGGAGAGAGGGGGAAAGGTACAGAGAATAAGTAGCATAGATGTTAGAAAATAGACAGGGGGAGGTTAAGAGTAGTATGGGAAATGTAGAAGCTAAAGAACTTATAAATATGACACATGGATATGAACTAAAGGGGGGGAATGTGGGTGGGAGAGGGTGTGCAGGGTGGAGGGGAAGAAGGGGGAAATGGGACAATTGTAATAGCATAATCAATAAACTATCTTTAAAAAAAACAAAACTTGGAAGAAAACCAAAAAAACTTAAAGTCACATTACTGCTAGTATTAAACTCAGCAGATGAAGTTTAAATGGTAAAGATTGTGATTCTTTTTCAGGATAAGCTACTTTTCACAGTAGAAAGAAGCAGAGCAGCAGACTGGGATCAGTGTTTGTAACTGATTAACAAAACCTTAGTTTGTCACTGAACTGTTGGCTGCATGCACAAAGATAAGGATAAGCACAAAGTTCTGACTTTTTCCTCTTGATGAGTTTTATGACTAATGGAATAGTTATTTAACAGGAATACATTATCAAAAGTATACAATGTACCTCTGAGAAATTTAAAAACATGGAATATACTCTCATTTTAGGATGTGACCAAAGTTTCTGACTTTGGTTTGCTGTCATAACATAATCAAAACATTCTAAAATGTACTCTACCACTCATTTGTTGAGTCTAGTCCCTCTGTCTTTTACACTTTCCACCACTGAAGTCTTATAGCATTTCCATTAAGAATATGATGCACAGTAATTATACACTGAGATACATGCAACCATTACCTCAGACTTTAGAGTCAGAAAGGTCCATTGCACATCTGTTTATAATAGAAAAATAACAATAGAAGATTTTTTTGTAGATCTGTGAGAAAATTTATATTTTTTAAAGCTGAGTACCTTAAATAACAGCATTTTACCTTTGTGTGTACTGTGTTTTGTAAAAGTACTTGCTATCATAGAAAGTACTATAAATATAATATCTATGAAAGGAATACCAGATGTGGTAGAATACTGTATGCCTTAAAGTAAAAATTAAAACCACCAACCCACTCACTTCCATGTGAAGTTAGTGTTATAAGATTATGTGGCCACCATGAATTTTGAGATTCCTGTGAGAAAATATCATAAAATTATAAGATTGTCTGGTAAATCATGAAAAGGACATTCAGTGATATCATACAATGCTTTTCCAAAAGTGAAAAAAAAAACTTTCTAATTTTGATAGTATTCTAGAATGACTTCATGGGTATCATATACAAATTTACAGAGGAGCAGATTCATTTTTATGTGGTTTTATACCTTTGCTTATATTAATCAACAGGTAACAATAATGAGGTATGGTTTTAGCAAATACGTTGTGCTCATTAAGTGATGGCTACCCAGGTTGATTTGTGAACTGAAAAATATCCCACCTGTCCAAAGAAGGGGATCCCTTGTCTAAAGTGTGGGTCCACTTTCACAAATGAGAGTTTGGATATGATTCTTGTTATTTCACTGGTCCCTTTTCCAGTAAACTCCACATCTGAAAAAAAAAGGAGAAAAAAAGTTTTTTGGAAGGATGATCTCCCTGAACTTCTTATACTCCCTCTCTCCTTTCAGTTTGTACATTGGCGAAGAGAATGAATCAGTGCCCATTGTCTTTTCTCCCTTGGGACACAAACCTGTTCCTTCTTCTCTGATCTTGGCTTCCACTTCAAGTTCCATGTTATACCCTTCCCTCTTCAACTGGAAGGCCTTGGTTTTTACTTGCTGGGAGAAGCAGCCCTCGTTGTTTAGCTAGGAGAGGGTAAAATCAAATACAATACCATAATACTAGACAGATTGGTGGTCAGTTAATCTGATGGGATTTTGGTGGGGATCAACAGAACCTAGGTATTTCCAATGAGATCAGGTATGTTCAGGGTGGTTTGGCAGTAAACAGAACCTAGGTATTTCCTATAAGAACACAGTATTTATTCTCTAGGGACTGGTTATTATCACATTTCACAACAGTATCTAGTTTATAATCGACAGGTATATTCCTTAGTTTTTGAGTGAATGTGGTAGAAATGTCTTAAAAATTTTGGGGTAATCTTACTATAACAGGCAGCTAACCCTTCATCAAAGTCTGGCTCTGCTTCCACTGTGGACAGCGATGGTTGGAAAGTGACAACCCATTTGGGGGCTGTGTTTCCTACCTTCCTGGCACCTATGTGAGGCCACATGACAAGTTCTTGCTCATAGAGTAAAACTGACACTCTTCCCAGCGAAGGTGGTTAAGAGGTACATGTTTTTTTTTCTCCTTTCTTCATACAAGTGGATGCCAAAGATGGCTTGGATGCCAGGTATTGGAGCTGGCTCAGCTTCCACCTTTCTGTGTGGCTGGTGCACCAAGAACACCCACAATGGAAAATTGTAAGAAATAAATAATTCCTATTGTGGTAATTCACCTATTTTTAAAACAATTATAGCTAGCATAAAATTCTTTTATAAATCGCTGTCTTCCTGAATTAGCACCATGTTGTAACTCACTGCTTACTGACAGCACCTTAGGTGTTAGTAGTTTCTAGAAGCGTTTTCCACCTACCTTTTGACTGAATTTCTCACAGACAGCCTGTGACTCTCCACCATAGCAGCTAGAAGAATGACTATACTTTCTGCACATGCTCACAGTCACATGTCCGGGGACTGGTTTCCCATATGTGTATCTGTTATAAGACATTGTCAAATTAATCAAAACAAACATTGAACATACACATTTTCCATGTATTTATGTTTTCTCTTTTAGCTACAGTATATTTACTTCCTGCACTTTCCCTCTTCAGGGCTCAAACAGTGTTGAGCACAGGTAAGGAATGACCTTTTTCTTCTAGAATTCTTCAGTCTTTTTAAAACATATTTTTCTTAATTTTTACTTTTCAGTTTTATCTTTAAACGCTACCTTTTGTACTACCACCCATTCTTACAAGAAAAACCAACACCAATAAGACAAAACAGAGGGAAGGAACAAACACCCTCAATTCTATCTAGGAATACAAACTATTAATATGATGGTGTCTCTCCTTTTATCATCCTTTCCCCACGTGTACCCATTTTGGTTTACACAGGATTTTACTTGCTTACATTTTACAAAAAAATGGGATTGTGCCCTAAATATATCATTGATAATTGCTGTGTTTTCCAAAGTATTTGTTGCTCCTATTTAAAATTTCATCTATATTTCTCTTTGTAAAAGCACTGGCTCACAAGGTATGTAGCACCAGGACCTTGGTGGCCATTACTCTGAGACAGTGCTAGGGCAGGGACCCAGTTGAATAGTCAATTACAATTGGATTACATAAGCAGGACTGGCTATATCACTGTCTGCTTTTTTTGCTTGTGCTACTGCTGGGCTACTGAAGATAGGAGCATAAGCTCCTGGAAACACAAATTTTCAAAGTTGGAAAGGACCATATTGAGAGAGGTATGTAACATGCCTTAGGCAGACTGATGAGTTAGATGAGATTTTGGTATGTCTACCTCAACAAATTCTGAATCTACGTTATTTTTGTACCATGTGTGTAGGGTCAGGTAAATAATGTTAGTGACTGAATTTCCTCTATAATCCAATAGAGCCAAAGGAAAGCCACTACCCTTTGATACCCTCCTATTTGGGTATGTGTGTGCATGTGCATGCACACATACAGCTCTGTTACTTCCAGAACCCTAGCAGGATAGTTTCTCCAGGAACAGTTGCCTGTGCCATGAGTTGTAATAATGCTGGTAGGACTAGGAAAGAAAATCAGAAGGAAAAATAGGAAAACAATAATAGAGGAAAGTTCTAGAGATGGGATTCTCTCATTTATTGAAAGGATTTGTGCTGCCACTTTTCCTAGAGAAACTAGCCAAATGGTGAGTCTTTTAAAGATAATTCCCCTCCAAAGACTAAAAAAGTATAAACTCACATGCCACACACTGACACATCCACCACTTCTTCTAAAATAGTGATTATCCTTGGCATTTTTACTTGCACTTCAAACTTAGGAAGCACTGTTGATTAGAGATAAACGAAGTTTGAAATTAGTTTTCAAATTTGGGGAAATTAGTATTTTCAGTATTTTCATGTTATCTGTAGTAATTCCCTAATAGTATTTTAGGCCACTGAACAGGCAACTCTCTTCTCTAATATTCCTATCTTTTCTTCAAATGGAGACTGCTTGAAGGACTATGATAGATCACTGCAACCTTAATGAACTAGGGAAAATTCTACTAAAACAGGGAGAATATACATTTTTTGAGATTAAAAATTGCTGTACAAATAATTAAGTTATAGGATGTCCTATTCACTAATCATTGTCCTCACTGGAGTTTGGTATGTAATTGGTTCTACTCCAAGCCCAATCTTACTCAGGGGAAATGAAAAGATTCCAAATAAGCTCAAATTCTACACCCTGGAAATTTAAATATGAAGAAAAATGTTCCATGACTTTCCACAATCCATACCAAATTCCTCCACGGTGAAGGGGTGCTCTGTTATTTCTCCTGAGTCCTTCTGTACCACCACCTTGTAGGAGCCCTGAAATGGCTCTGATGAGAGGGGAAAGGTCAGTTGCTTGAGGCCACTCTCTAACTTGAGTTTCTGCCATTGTGCGATGCGATTTCCTTTAGGGTTCTATAGATAATGTAATTGAAACTTACAAAGGGGCTCAGAGCATTAGCGACAATATAAGAAATCTATGAAAACTCCTATGTTACTCAGAGAGGAAAATGGGGTGGTGATAATGAGAGGAAAGGGGAGATGAGTTAGAACCATCTGAGCTCTATGAGTTTGAAGGCTTCTCCCTTAATGACAAGTTTCTGGGGTATGGTAAGAATCTCTCAGATAAGAACATTTTCCCTAAATTGATTACTTTACATGTAATTATGGAATGTTTCATTTTGCTTACCTTAATGTATACTAGTGGAATCTGAAAGACGAAAGAGAAAGAAAGCAGTTTAGAATTGTTCACAAATATTCTCATCTTTGATTTATAAGCATGACAGTTTTATATAAAACACACAAAAATGATAGGTTTTTACAGAACTTTTCATTAATCATCATAAGCATTTAATAAATAATGGTAAGAATTTAATTGGCTACATTCATCAGGAGTGGGGTTTACTGACATTACTTAAATATGTATACCATCCCAGTGAGGAACACTCTTTTGCCCTGAACTTTTATAGGCTGAGAAATAAAATACTAATGGAACTATAAGTAATCATGGTCAGACCTGAGTATTAAGATGGGTAGTTCTAAGAATAATGGGGGATGGAAATAGCTCCTCCACTATCAGTGGTTATTCATTACTAAAAAGTAATATTTATTAAGTGCCTACCATGTGCTGTGTGTCATTCTCAGTTCTGGGAACAATAGCAATGCACAAAAGAACACTGTATCTGCTTCCCTAGAGCTTACCTTCCAATAAGGAATCCATACATAAGAAACACACACATACATGCATATAAGTATACATATAGTTGAGATTTATATTTTATATATATATTTGAGATATATATGTTTGACATGTATTTGATATGTCTATATATTTGAAATCTATATCTACATCTTTATCTATGTCTATATCTATAAATATCAGGTAGTTTAAGGATCGGGATATAAAAATAAAGTAGGGTTAAGCTGATAGAGTAATGGATGAGGTGTTTAATGCTAAATAGAGAAGCAAAAGTAAAAACCTAGACCAGTTTCAAGGCTTATTTAGAGGTGATGTTGGCCAGGAAGAGGTTGTAGCATGAAGACGGAAAGAAGTAGTCTGGACACATTTTAAGCTAACATGATTTTCTGATGAAGTAGAATTATGCCAGAACTTTTTGCCTTAGGGACTGAAGAAAAAAAATTGCCTCTTTTTGTGATAGAAAAATGTGGAAGAATAGATCTGGGGGAAGAAATTAAGACTTTGGTTTGATATTTTCATTAAAATTAAAATAGCTCTTTTTCATCATAAATAGCAAGTGTTAATCTTTTTTTTTAAAGATTTTATTTATTTATTTTTAGAGAGGGAAGGGAGGGAGAAAGAGAGAGAGAGAAACATCAATGTGCGGTTGCTGGGGGTCATGTCCTGCAACCCAGGCATGTACCCTGGCTGGGAATCGAACCTGTGACACTTTGGTTTGCAGCCTGAGCTCAAACCACTGAGCTACGCCAGCCAAGGCTGCAAGTGTTAATCTTAAGGAAAAATATTGATTTCATTCATCTTCCTTTCTAAAAGAGGTTTTGGTAGGTATGTTTGGCAAAATTCTACATCTTTGAGGAGTTATTTGAACTTAATTTATTTGAGGATTTAGGTGTATGTTATCTAATACATCTTTCTAATTTACTTAATTGATAACTTTCTAAAGAATAAGCTTAAGTGGGTGACAATTGCCTGAGTATCAGTACAAAGGCAGAAAGACTTCACTGTTCTCTTGACTGCAGTTACTGTTTAACATAAGGCTCTTACATTCCCAAAACACCAATAAAATAATATATATGTATATATATATATATGAATATATACATAATGAGAGAGTGTGTGTGTGTGTATGTGTGTGTGTGTGTGTGTGTGTGTATATATATATATATATATACACCAGTGCTATTTACTATAGTCAAGATTTGGAAACAGCCTAAGCACCCATCAGTGCATGAGTGGATAAAAAAGCTGTAATACATCTACATAATGGAACATCATGCAGCAGTAAAACAGATATAACTCTCACATTTTGCAACAGCATGGATGGACTTGGAGAAAATTATGCTAAGTGAATTAAGCCAATCAGTGAAAGAAAAATACCACATGATCTCACTTTTATGTGGAATCTGCTGAATACAATAAACTAATAAACAATATAGTAACAGAAGCTTAGATACATAGAATGGACTGACAGCTGAGGGAAAGGGTGGGGGGAAGGGGTGAAAGGTGGTGAAAGGGTTAACCAAAGAACCTTTATGCACAACTCACGGACATGGACAACAATGTGGGGATTGGCTGGGGGTGGAATGAGGGTAGGTTTGGGTGAGGGAGGGAAAGGGGAGGAAAGTGGGAACAACTGCAATAGCTTAAACAACAACAACAACAATAATAATATTAATAATAATAAAGGATAACAAAATTTAAAAAAATAAAATAAGGATCTTACATTATTGTAATGCCAGAAATTACTGTTATTGACACCAGATTCTTTCTTTCCCTGGTCCTCCCCCAACACCAAAAACAGGCTTCCCGCCAGGTGACACAGATCATAATGATTCTGTGTAGATATTAGGAGACTCACCAACTCATTCAGGGGGTGAAAATTTTCATCCAATGAGACGACACGAAACTTTACTGAAACAGAAATATTTTCCATCAGTCCCAAAAATCTTAAACCAGGCTTATTGGTTGGTAAGAAAAGTTATTAAGGAGCCAGAATTACAGGGATTTAGACTGAGGAATATGTAGGGGAGAATCTCTCCTCTTTGAAGTTGCCCTGACTGTAGGCTTCTTTGTACCTGTCTGCCCGGGTTTGTAGATGGGTTTGTCTGTCTGGACAAAGACCAGGCTGTCTTGGTTTTTAACCATCACTGTGGTCCGTCTCCTGAATTCTTGGGTTGCTCCTTTCACTTGGACAGTGAGAAACATAACCTCTTCAGAGGATGAAGACCTTGGGACCTGAAATACAGAAGAGATCCCAAGAGCTCATTCAGTCTTCCATGTTTCCTCCCCCATCCCTGTTCCACTCCTCCCTGGAGATCTTGCCTCTTTTACTCAACTTCACTCCCTAATTCTTATCATGAAAAATTGGTATGGGTAGGAATTACTTCTGTCATTGTACCAGTAGGGAGACAGAACACAAGATGGAGGAAAACACATCAGTAAGAAAGGTCAACGAGAATCACATCATCTTATGGATCAGTTATACACTGAACTTCAATTATACACTGAACTTTGCCAAGCTTTTTTTTTTTTAATGTACCAAAAGGGCATCATAGGAGCATTTTAAGGTTGTGAGAAAGAAAAACACACTATTTTATTGCTATAGGTTATAAGCATTTTACATATGGACAACACTGAAGAGCTATTGGATATTTGCTCATGGTAATTTCTACAACTTTCACTCTTAGAAAGAATATGGGGTAATATCTTCCTGTCAGCCCACTACTGGGAGCTTATGTTGTGTATTGGCCTTGTTTGCGTTATTTTTGCATTTGATTTTAAGAAGAGGTCACATTTTCCCTTTGTCTGGGGCATACTGCTTTTTTTCCCGCAAGCTAATAGGAATTTTTTTGATCATTAAGTTAATTCTTAATATGCTTATAAATATTTGCCTTCCACAGTTCGAAATTGCTGCATTCCCTTTTAATTTCTACTACATTTAGATTTCTTTCCAAAGTCCTTGCCAGCCTTTAAAGCCTTATCTTGACTGAATTCTGGATCCCTGAGGCCCTGAACTGAATTCTGGATCCCTATGGCCCTGACCAATAGAACCAAGTATATTAAGTCAAACAGTCATACTCACAGTGAAGGAGACACAGTGGAATAAGTCCTTCTCTGCCACCAGGTCTGTGAAGAGGCTCCTGTTCCCTCTGAGAGACTCCAAGGAAGCACTTACAGTCACTGTCTCATTCAGGTGGCTCAGAAGGAGACAGCCCTTCTCAGGGGTCTCAGTGTGGAGCAGAGAGGGCACCAGCACCATATACTGCCTGGAAATGGGAAGTCCAGTTAGAGGAGAGTGTACAAAGAGAGGCACTGTTATCAGAAGCACTATTTTCTATAAAAATTATTCATACTATCATTCGTTCCATACCAAGAGAAGATATATTGATAAGCATAAAATTAATCTTTGCTGTTGAATAGTGTGTATGAAAATTATTCCTCTGTCATCACCAGTGCCATAGCAGTGAACACTTTGCTTGAAGTGAGACTTAAACAGATTAAAATCTGCAGGTTTACCTTACTTTAAGAAACCCCAAAATGAACTTCCAGCCAAGATGGAGGCATAGGTAGATATACTGTGCCTCCTTGCACAACCAAAAGCAGGACAACAACAAATTTGAAAACAAAAAACAACCAGAACTGCCAGAAAATTGAACTGTATGGAAGTCTGACAAACAAGGAGGTAAAGAAGAAACATTCATCTAAACTAGTGGCAGGGGTGAAGATGGGCAGCCTGGCAGAGAGGACTCCTGGTAAGGTGGCAGCTGGAAGACTGGGGTGGGTGGTGGCTGGCTGGAGTGGGCAGTCCCACATTTGTGTGTGGATAAATGAGGAGGAACAACTGAGGGGCAAGACAGACTGAGCAACCCAGGATTCCAGTGTGGGGAAATAAAGCCTCAAAACCTCTGAAATAACCTGTGGGTATTGCAGCAGCAGGAGAAACTCCCAGCCTCATAGGAGAGTTTGTTGGAGAGACCCACAGGGTTACAGAACATACACAAACCCACTCACCTGGGAATCAACACCAGAAGGGCCCAATATGCTTGTGGGTAGCAGAGCAGGTGACTGAAAGCCAGCAAAGAGCTGAGCAAGTGTCATTGTTCCCTCTTGGACCCCTCCCCAACACAGAGCCACAACACAGAGATGTGGGTTGCCTTGCCCTGGTGAATACCTAAGGCTCCACCCCTTACTATGTAACAAGCATGTGGAGACAAAAAAAATATGGCCCAAATGAGAGAACAGATCAAAGCCCCAGAAAAAATACAACTAAGCGATGAAGAGATAGCCAACCTATCAGAAGCAGAGTTCAAAACTCTGGTAATCAGAATGCTGACAGAATTGGTTGAGTATGGTCGTAAAATAGAGGAAGTGAAGGCTATGAAAAGTGAAATAAAGGAAAACACACAGGGAACCAACAGTGATGAGAAGGAAACCAGGACTCAAGCCAACAGTTTGGACCAGAAGGAAGAAAGAAACATTCAACCAGAACAGAATGAAGAAACGAGAACTCAAAAAAAGAAGGAGAGGCTTAGGAACCTCCAGGACAACTTTAAGTGTTCCAATAACTGAATCAGAGGTGCCAGAAGGAGAAGAAGAAGAGCAACAAATTGGAAACTTATTTGGAAAAATAATGAAGAAGAACTTCCCCAATCTGGCAAAGGAAATAGACTTCCAGGAAATCCAGAAAGCTCAGACAGTCCCAAAGAAGCTGGACCCAAGAAAGCACACACCAAAGCACATCATAATCACATTATCCAAGATTAAAGAAAAGAAGAGAATCTTAAAAGCAGCAAGAGAAAAGGAGACAGTTACCTACAAAATAGTTCTCATAAGACCATCAGCTGATTTCTCAAAAGAAACCTTACAGTCAAGAAAAGGCTGGAAAGAAGTAGTGTTCCAAGTCATGAAAGGCAAGGACCTACTTACTTCCAAGATTACTCTATCCAAGATGGCTAGCATTTAGAATGAAAGGGTAGATAAAATGCTTCCCAGATAAGGTCAAGTTAAAGGAGGTCATCATCACCAAGCCATTATTATATGAAATGTTAAAGGGACTTATCTAAGAAAAAGAAGAAGATAAAAAAATATGACCAGTACAATGAAAACAAACTCACAACTATCAACAACTGAACCTAAAAAACAAAACAAAACAAACGAACAAGGCAAACAACTAGAACAGGAACAGAATCAGAAATGGAGATCATGTGGAGGGTTATTGTCAGGGAGCTGGAGCAGGGAGGATGGGGGAAAAGGTACAGGGAATAAGAAGCATAAATGGTAGGTATAAAATAGACAGGGGGAGGTTACTTTAAGAAACTCCAAAATAAACTTTCCTAGTATAGGAAATGGAGAAGCTAAAGAACTTATGTGTATGACTCGTGGACATGAACCAAGGGGGCAGGGAATTCGAGTGGGAGGGTGTGTGCAGGGTAGAGGGGAATAAAGGGGGGGATGGGACAACTGTAACAGTATAGTCAATAAAAATATTTAAAAGAAAAAAATAAAAAGAAAAAAAGAAACTCTAAAATGTAAGTACCTGAATTCAAATTAAAAGTATGCTAATTATATGTTGTATGTTATAAATCTATTTTACATTAAGATTGCTGTAGAAAGCATGTAAAGTCTCAGGTGAGATACTGAGAAAATCAATTTATAGAACTTTCATTGAATATCTATATATTTAATCTATATCATACCTGTGTGTGTATATACATACATATACATATATTCAACAAATCTGAGCAAATGGCATGGAAAGCATTTACTTTCCACTTTACAGATGTGGAATCTGAGACTTAAGGCAAGTGAGTCATTGGTTTAAAGTCTCAGTTGTGGTAAACAACTAATGAAGTCTTAGTGTGTTACCTAACCCTGAATGTTTGCATTTTAAATATTTGCTTTTTAATTCCTGGCTAGACAATGACTCCACTCAGAAATAGTCTTCTAGTGATTGAATTTTGGGTCTTGGTAACTAGTCAGCAAAGTAGAAACATTTTCAATACCCTTATATATACCTTTACTGACCCTGTAGTTTTCAAACATTTTTTTATTGAGTTTATTGGGGTGATATTGGTTAACAAAACCATGCAGGTTTCAAGTGTAGAATTCAACAAAACATCTGCCACTGCATCATGCACCCATTGCCCAAAGTGAAGTTGCTTCTCATCCCCATTTATTCCCCCTTTGCCATCTTCTGCATCCCTCCAACTCCCTTCCCTCTGGCTATCACCACACCGTTGTCCATAAGTCCTTCTTCCTTTTTGCTCAATCCCTCTACACCCTAACCTCCCCACTGTCCCCCCCAGCTGTCATCTATTCTCCATCTATGAAGGTATATAAATTTAACTTTAACTCTTCTTTTAAATTTAATGTGATGATAACCATGGTTCATGTGGCTCAGTGGATTGAGTGCTAGGCTGTGAACCAAAGGGTTGAAAGTTCAATTCCTGGTCAGGGCACATGCCTAGGTTAGAGGCCAGGTCCCCAGTTGGGGGCATGTGAGAGGCATCCAACTGATGTTTCCATCCCTCTCTTTCTCCCTCCCTTCCCCTCTCTCTAAAAATAAATAAATAAAATCTTTAAAAAATTTTAATGTGACCATAAAGTTACAAATGTTGAACATTTTCTTCTGGTTTCAGTTATTTTCAAAAGTCTTATTCATATACAACTGACCAAAACAAAATAAATATATTTCAAATTATAATACATATGCATTAGATACAAAATCAAAATTCTTTTGAAGCACATCTTTAAATGAATGATGCACTTTTTTGTATGTCAATGGGTGGCTATTTCCTATTGCAAGAATTAAACAAGGTCTATCATTATATTTTTGATTGTATAGATTTAACTGCCATGAAAATTTATTCACATAAAAGTGACAAATGAAACAATTATATATCATTATTATTAATTTTTGTAATTTGTAATTAATGTGCTAGAAATCACCTAGTGCTCTATTATCAAGAATTACCAGCTATTAGCTGGTATTTTCTTTAGATCTTCCTTCAATTTTCTTGAAACAAAATAATTTGTCACTACATGATTTGCAAAAGGATTTTCTGCCTTGTTCTTAGAATTCATTGTTTTCTCAACATCAATATCAACATCAGTATTTTAAATTATTCCTTTCTTTGGCATCGTAAAGATATTTATACTCCAGGAATTCTGGCCAAGATGTAAGCGTAGGTGGAAACCCTTTGCTTCCTTGCACCACCAAAAGGAGGATAACAACCAATCTAAAATCAATAAGCAACCAGAAGTGCCAGAAAATCAAACTGCATGGAATTCCAACAATGGAATTAAAGAAACAGTCAAAAAGAATATCCAGACTGGTAAATCAGCCAATGGAGAGACCCTTGGTGAGGCGGTGGACCGTGCGAGCAGGGGCTGGCTGCAGCATGGTGGCAGGCTGTGCGGGTGGGGATGACTTAAGGGGAAACTAAGGCTCAGAGGTGGCTGTGGGCTATGGCAGTTGCCTCAGTGGGAGAAACTCCCAGTCTCACATGACAGTCTGGTGGAAAGTGGGGCTAGAGTCCAGCAGGGGAGTCACATTGTTCCCTCTCTGGCCCCTCCCCAACAGGCAACGCCAGAGCACAGCAAGGAGGTTTGCCCTGTCTGCGTGAATACCTAAGGCCCTGCCCTCTTACAATTTACCAGGAGCCCCAAACGAAGAAATAGGGCCAAAATGAAAGAACAGAGCAAAACCTCAGAAAGAGAGCTAAGCAAGGAGGGTATAGCCAACCTATCTGTTGGAGAATTTAAAGCCCTGGTAATCAAAATGCTCACAGAACTGATTGAGCTTGGTCAAAAAAATGAAAGAACAAATAAAAAATACCCAAAATGAAATAAGGCAAGATATTCAGGGAACCAACAGTGACAGGAAGGAAACCAGGACTCAAATCAATGATTAGGAACAAAAGAAAGAAAGAAACATCCAATTGGAATAGAAAGAAGAAACAAGAATGCAAAAAAGTGAAGAGAGTCTTACAGACCTCTGGGACAATCTGAAGCATTCCAATATCCGAATTATAGAGGTGCCAGAAGGAGAAGAACAATAGCAAGAAATTGCAAACTTATTTGAACAAATAATGAAGGAAATCTTTCCCAATCTGGCAAAGGAAATAGACTTTCAGGAAGTCCAGGAAGCCCAGAGAATCCCAAAGAAGTTGGACCCAAAGAGGAACATGCCAAGGCACATCATCATTAAGTTACTAAGATTAAAGACAAAGAGAGAATCTTAAAAGCAGCAAGAAGAAAGGAAAGAGTTACCTACAAAGGTGTTCCCATAAGGTTATCAGCTGATTTCTCAAAAGAAACCTTACAGATCAGGAGGGGCTAGAAAGAAGTATTTGAAGTCATGAAAGGCAAGGACCTACATCCAAGAATACTCTATGCAGCAAAACTATCATTTAGAATGGAAGGGCAGGTAAACTGCAGGATAAGGTCAAGTTAAAGGAGGTCATCATCATCAAGCCATTACTGTATGAAATGTTAAAGGGACTTATCTAAGAAAAGGAAGATAAAAAATATGAACAGTAGAATGACAACAAATTCACAACTATCAACAAATGAACCTAAAAAAATAAAAGAAAGTAAAACAACAAAAACAAAAACTAAGCAAACAAACAACTAGAACAGGAACAGAATCAGAGAAATGGACATCACATGGAGGGATTTCAGTGGGGAGGGGGAAGGGAGGAATAGTGGGGAAAAGGTACAGGGAAGAAGAAGCATAATTGGTAGGCATTAAATAGATGGGGAGAGGTCAAGAATGGTATAGGAAACAGAGAATTCAAAGAACTTATATGTACAACCCATGGACATGAACTAAGGTGGGGGTGCTAGAGGGTTGGGGGTGCAGGGTAGAGGGGGGATAAAGGGGGGAAAGTTGGGAAAACTGTAATAGCATAATCAATAAAATATAATTTAAAAAGATATTTATACTCCAGACAATGCTCCATGGTAACATCTGATTAAGAGAGAGGTTTTTCTTTCTCTTATAAAGTGGAAGATGGGCAATTAAGACAGGGGAAGTAAGAAAGGATAAATACCATGGTCTCAAGCAGATCGGTATGAATGTGAGAATCTGAAAATTGATTCCTTTAAAAGTATCCATTTTTAATGCCCATTAGAAAGTCTTAATATATCCCCCAGATAATTTAGACATCCAGAGATCCAGAGAATTTAAGAAAAATGGTTAAGAATAAGTAAAGAATGAATAAATCAGATTTATGAAATCTCAACTGGAAGAGACCTTAGATATAAGAAGATGGCAGTTTCATAGAGAAGATGAATGATATAATGGGGAATCTGAAATAAAGGAAAAGATTCTTTTTCATAACTCTTAAAAATGTATTTTAATAAAGCAAGCAAAAATTTAAAACAGTTATATAAGTGGTTACTCTGCAGACTATTTCAATTCAAAGCAGAAAAAAAACTAAGGAAAGGAGTCTTTAAGTTTATGTTCTATGGGAAACTTACGGTTGTCCAGAGACTGAGGCATCTGTAGGCAGGAAGACCAGAAGGAGAAGAGTAAGACTTGGATGGAGTTTGTTCTTCCCCATGCTGCAGGGAGAAGGGGCTGGAGGAAACCAGACCGTATCACACCCGAATCCCTGCTGCTGGTCTCGGACCAAGCATTCCTCAGAGCAACTAAGCTTTATGCTGCTTCTCTGAGCAAACAGGAAGTTCCTCCCATGCCAGGTGTCTAAACAAAGTTGAGGTCTTTGAACATTCTCTGGAAAGATCATTGCTCTCAGGGGCCTAATTACGGTCAAGGTTAATTCCTGGTGGGCCAAACTGTCAGGCTAAATAGAATTCCTGGAGGGATAAAATCCACATTCCTGTAAGTACTCACTTTCTCTGGGTTTTACTGTAGAGCAGCTAATCGGCTTTTAAACCCCTTTTCTCTCTTACTTCTGCCTTCCACTTCCCCATGGCACATTTTATGGCTTTCCTTACATCTTTTGCATGAATAGTTGGTAAGGGAAGATACAATTTAAATGATACTAGACAGGTTCAAATAGATATTTTACTGTGAGCCTGCAAGTTTTCCCTTAGATATGCCTGCCTTAAAGGCTGAAGTGGTTTCAGAATTCAGTGGTCTTCTATGGAAATGATACTGGACTAAGCTAATAGGTTTTTGACCTTAAGGATATCACTGGATTGCAGATGAAGAGTCAGTCCCTGGAAGAATGATAATTGAAAACATTTTCCTGTATTAAAAAATCGAACAGACGAAAGGAGAAGCAGCAGACCTCAACAAGCTTTGACCTACTGTGCCTCACAAAGAGCCCAGTTGCCTTTACCATCTACTATACAAATTTTGTTACTGACTTTGAAACATGCTGCTCCTTATCAGTCTTTGATCATATAAACTATTTCCTCGATCTCTCCATCCATTTCTTTATTCAACTATTGGACTTATTTTATTTCATTTTAAAAATATTTGGTTTATTTATTTTTAGAGAGCGGGGGAAGGAGGGAGAGAAACATGGATTGGTTGCCTCTCACACACCTCCAACTGGTGACCTGTTGTGCCACCCAGGCGTGTGCTGTGACTGGGAACAGGCAACCTTTCAGTCCATAGGCCAGCGCTGAATCCATTGAGCCACATCAGCCAGGTTTTTTAAATAAGTATTTTAGAGCCTAGTAGGGCTAGGTATCATGTGAAATCATGGAGATAGAATGTGAATTGGTACAATTATATAGGTGAGAGATGAGAGTATTTTGAACTAGGGTATTCATAATAAGTTTGAAAAGAGGTTGACAACTGTATATTATATATAAAGGTAACATTATATTTACCATGAATATATGGATTTGCTGGATAAAGGAGAATGTGGTTTTCAATTTTCCTGCTTGTTTACTGAGTGAATTGTGTTGTCTTTCACTGAGTGAGCGAAACAGAGGAAATACAGGATGGGAACAAAAGGACAGAAGGGCTGAGGGTTAGAAAGATAAAGGGTCTAGTTTTAGAAACTCTTTGTGGGATATTCAAGAATTAATATTCATACAGAATATATCATTTTCATTTAGAATTTAAAGCAGTGTTGTCTAATATAAATATATGTGAGCCTCCTATGTGACTACTTTTTCTAGTAGCCACATTAAACAAACAAAAGAAACAGAATAATTTTAACATTCTGTTTTACTTAGCATATCCAAAATATTATCATTTCAACCTTTAGTCAATATAAAAGTTATTAATGAGATACTTTACTTTTTTTTTGTACCAAGTCTTTGAAATTTGGTGTGGATTTTATACTTACAACACATCAATTTAGACTAGCCACATTGTAAGCACCTAATTAATTGCCCCTGTGGCTACTGGTCACCATATTTGACATAATCAGCCTAGAGCAATGTTTTTCAAATTATAGGTCACCATTAATCACTCACTATAGTGAGTTATGATATCATGATCAGTGAGTCATGACCAAGATTTTAAAAAATGAAATAGAATATAATAAAATAGAAAATATAGTGTATCAAAAAGAGTAAGTGAAAATATTGAGTTTTGGAAACATCTGTTTCACATAATTTTAGCAGGAACTGCTGGGTGTATCCTCTTACCTCTTTTCCAACTTGATTTTTGATAATAGAACTGAGTTTTAGCAGGGCACAGCATGTCTTTTATTTCCCTCTGGAAGGGGTACGGCTGCGTTCTGGTGTCTGGACTATAAGTACAAGTGATGTATGCAGCTTTCCATTCATGACTTAAAAAGGAAGGGTTAGAATTTGTGCTACCCCTTTCTCCCTTAACCCTGGCTTGAGTGTGGACACAATGGCTGTGTAAGATCTTCTGCCAGGGACCATAAGATGGGAGCCATGTGACAAGGAAGGCAAAATGACAAGCAAGACACAGCCTCGGTCCCTGAATCATCTAGACTGCACTTTCCTTTAAGAGAAAAGGGAATTCTCTTATTTAAGCCACTGCATTTTTGAGATCTCTTTGTTGAAGCAGTAAACTGTATCTTAACTTGTATCTAAGCAGTAACTTGTATCTTAACTAATAAAATTTCTCTTTCTTTATCAATTTTTCTGTCTTGATCATCTATATTCTTAACTATGAATATCCTAAGTTATAATGTACAAAATTTACATTGTGAAAATGTGATTACAGAATGTACAAAATTCTTATTGTAGGTTAGATTTAAAGCAATATGAGCACTACCAGTTTACAGAGTTCTGGCCTACTTATATGGATTAAAGATTTATCGGCTTATTGAGAAAGCTGATGCTATTGAAATAGATGCTAACACCCTGGTGGGATATGTTGATGAAAAAGAAAGAGCCCAAGGCAGAGCCCTGGGGGATACTAGTGTCTAGGTGATGGACAGGGGAACACATATGGAACAAGAAGGGACAGAGATAGAAGGGAGCAATGACCACGAAAGCAGAGATCTGTTAGTACCAAAGAAGGGACAGTTAAGAAAAAATAGTCAAGAGAATATTTTTACTAGTCATAATGATTGGGGCTTTAGCCAAGACATCAATGTTAATAGCATACAATATAAAAAAAATCATTTCAAAAGTTTTCATGATTTTTCAATGTGTTGATTCAAAATATAGCAGAACTTAAATCAACTTTTAAGAAACTAGAAAGCCCTGGCTGGCGTAGTTCAGTGGATTGAGCACGGGCTGCGAACCAAAGTGTCGCAGGTTCTATTCCCAGCCAGGGCATATGCCTGGGTTGCAGGCCATAACCCCCAGCAACCGCACATTGATGTTTTTTTCTCTCTCTCTCTCTATCTCCCTCCCTTCCCTCTCTAAAAATAAATAAATAAAATCTTAAAAAAAAAAGAAACTAGAAATAGTTAAACACTAATTTGTAAGACTAATTACTTAAAGTAGGAGGGGGACAATAACATTAATAGCATTCAGTCAGTGCCTTGTGATGAATTACAAAGATAATCTGTAAATATTATCATGGATAGCAATGCTTGTGGGATGAATTTATACTGTGACTTTGCTGTGTCAGAGTATAAGCATTTAAAACTTTTTATAGGTACGGTCACATTGCCTTTTAAAAATGACCCTGCCAGTTATCTTCTATCAACAAGACTAATCCTCTTAGTGACGTTGAATACCTTTGCATATAGCTATTGGCTATTTGTATGTCATTTTTGTTTTTGAGAAATGTCTGTTCAGATCCTTTTCACATTTTAAAATCAGATTATTTGCTGTTTTTTTCCTTTTGAGTTTTATGAGTTTCATATATATTTTGTATATTTACCTCATGTCATATATATATAATGCACAAATATTTTCTCCCATTCCATAGGTTGCCTTTTCTATTTGTTTTTGTGGTTTGTACTTTTTGTGTCATATCCAGGAAATCATTGCCCAGTCAGGCATCTAGAGCTTTTCTCCTTTGTTTTCTTCTAAGAGTTGTATTATTTCAGGTTTCACATTTAAGTTTTTAAGTTATTTGACCTGATTTTTGCATACAGTGTAAAATAAGATTCCAATTTCATTCTTTTGCATGTGTGAAAAATTGGCATGGGTTGAACCACTTTCAAACAGACTTGGGCAGCCATTCCAGAGGAACTGCATCATACGTCTTACTCCTTGAACTTTTGGAATGTTTGAACTGGCCAAAACAACCTTTGGACACAGCCACAGCTGTATTGTGTTCTCAACAACCGTGAAAGTAACAGAAAAATCAGACCTCCTGATTATGAGGAACAGTAATTAAAGTTATTCTTTAGAATCAGTAAACAGTCTTGTATATCTAAAGAATAAGAGCTTATTAGCATTCATAAAAATTCATTTCTTCTATTTATGTAATTATTTTCCTTCTTCCTTTCTATTATAAACACTCCTTTCCTTTATCCCATAACATAACACTGGATTTCTGCCTGAAACACTTGTTGTCTCTCACACTTTTGATTTTTAAGGTTAACATGTGTATGTTCAATTTCCCCAACATCATTTATTGAACAGACTACTTTTCCCATTGTAAATTCTTGCCACTATTGTTGAAGATTTGTTGACTGTTTATGGAGGGATTATATCTGTTTCATTGATCTCTATCTCCTTTTTTATGCCAGTGCCACACTATTTTGATTACTATAGTTCTGTAATATGTTTTGAAATGAGGCCATGTGACACCTCCAGCTTTGTCTTTCTTGTTCAAAATTCCTCTGACTATATGCAGTCTTCTGTGGTTCAAAATGAATTTTAAGATTTTTTTTTCTATTTTTTCAAGAAATATCATTGAAATTTTGATAGAGATTGTGTAGAGCCTATAGATCACTTTGGGAAGTATGAACATTTTAACAATGTTAATGCTTGCAATACAACACAGTATGTTTTTCTATTTACTTGCATCTTTTAACATTTCTTTCATCAATGTTTTATAGTTCACTGTGTAGATCTTTAACTCCTTGGTTGAGTTTATTCCTAAGTATTTTATTATTTTTGATGCCATCTTAGTATTCTTTCAGATAGGTTGTTAAGAGTTTAGGATCACAACCGACTTTTGTATATTGATTTTGTATCCTGCATTTTCACTGAATTTATTTATTAGTTCTAACAATGTGTGTGCATGTGTGTGTGTGTTGGGAGTCTTTAGGGTTTTCTATATATAAGATCATAACATCTGTAAACTGAGATAGTTTTATTTTTTCCTTTCAAATAGGGATGCCTTTTATTTCTCCTCTGCCTCTTCCTGATCCTCCTCCTCTTTCTTGGGTAATTGTTCTGGCTAAGACATCCACCACTATGTTGAATAGAAGAGGAGACAGCAGGCATCCTTGCATTTTTCTGTGAATTTTAGAGTGGAGTCTTCAACTTGTTACCATTGAGTATTATGCTGGTAGTGAGCTTAAGTATTTTTTTGTATGTGTGTGTTGGGGTAAATTTTTCTACACCTAATTTATTGAAAGTTTTCAACATGAAAGGATTTTGAATTTTGTTAAATACTTTTTCTGCATGTATTGAGATGATCATGTGATTTTTATCTTTTATTCTGTTAATGTAATGTGTAACATTGATTGAGTCATGTAGATACCGGAGGTAAATCCAACTTGATCATGATATTCAATTTACTTTTTAGTTTTTTAAAAATTTTGCCTCTACGTTTATTAGTTTTTGTTTATCTGGAAAAGTCACATTATTCCTTGTTTTTTATGATCCTCTGAGCCTTGCATTGGTGTCCCTGCATGTGAGTGAGCAGTCTCTCTTTCATTCTTTATAGACTGGTTTTGGCAGGTTCTCTGTCCTGCCAGGTTCCTGGACTGATAGAACTGCTACTGGGTGTCACAGATCATGGTCAAGTGGGCTGGAGGCAGGTTCTCATGGATGCTTTGGATCCTCAGTTGGTTCAGTGGGCTGTGGGTGCAGATGAGTGTTGTTTCTCCTGAGTCCCTGGAGGACAGGACTGCCTTTGGGGCTGTGGTTGAGCGGGGTCAGGTCTGTGGTAGACAGGTCTGTTACTGAGGTCACAGATGGACATAGTTCCTGATAGTTCTGTGGACAAGTGGGCCTGATATGGTCATATATGAGCAAAGCTGAAGCTGAGTCCACAGGGAAGTGGGCTACTTCCAGATTTGCAACAAGATTCTTGATTGGTCGGTTTGCTAATGGGAAGTATACCTGACTTCTCAAAGCAGCTAGCTATCTTCCGTCTTGGGCTCCATTAAGGTCACAGATTTCTATCTGGATCTCAGGGCCCCAATAAAGACATTTTGTATCAATTGGAGTTTATGTGAGAGAATAAATTCTAGGTACTTCTTATTCTGCCATCTTGCTGATGTTACATATTTCAATTTTTATTAGAAAGTAAAAAATGTTAATTTTTATTAAATGAAATAAGTTGAAGATTTCTTGTAATTGGAATAACTATTTTATGACACAATTTTATAAATGGAGTTTAAATGACCTGATTAAATCTTGTGCACTCTCTTTCCTTCCTGAAGCACATCTCCACACATAGACACATTTGTAGTTTCAGGTTCTCTCTTGTTTGGGAAGCAATTGGAGTTACTAATCTTATTAGATTCCTTACCCTTTTCTTTAACATTTATAGTTATTTACTGCAAGTCTAATTTAATGGCATTTTTAAATGATTCATTTACTTTGAGTCTTTCCAATGACTTCAACATAGCTTTTATATAAAAACTGAAATTCTTTTTTTTTAAAATTTTATTTATTTATTTTTAGGGAGGGAAGGGGGGGAAAGAGAGAGAGAGAGAGAGAGAGAGAAACATCAATGTGCGGTTGCTGGGGGTTATGACCTGCAACCTAGGAATGTACCCTAGCTGGGAATCGAACCTGGGACACTTTGGTTCCCAGCCCGAGCTCAATCCACTGAGCTACGCCAGCCAGGGCTAAAAACTAAAATTCTTTTCTGTATTTATGTTTTATCATTTGTGTGATTTATTGCTAAAATTTGTAATTATAATAATGCAACTGCACAACTGCATACTTAGCATGATACCAAAATGATTCTGAGTGAGCATATAACTCAACTGTTAGAAACAAAATTGTTTGGAGGTATTAGAGATTATTATTAACCATAAGCATCTAATATTTCACTGGTTTTATTTCCTGAAATAGAGAATATTATTTCATATGGTAAGTGTCTTATGTGAAGCCAAGTTAAGAAAGTTTCTCCTACAATTCACTTAAATGTTAATGTAAACATAGTATTCCATTGAAACTATTTCAAAGGAGTAACAACTGTTACTTTTCCATGTTTAAGACAAATCTACTCTATGAAACAGCTCCTCTTTGTGACATAGAATTCTTTGAGAGGGAAATTCATCTTTGGTCTACTGTTCTTCCTATGACTTATCTTTGTATGAACCAGGCTTAAAAAGGAAAAGAAATGCCATCACACATTGCATTATATGTTTATATCACATTTTGTTTACCCGTTCACCTATCAATGGACATTGAAGTTGTTTCTGACTTTTGGGTATTATGAATAACGTTGCTCAGAACATTGAATGTGCTAGTATTCCTTTGAGACCCTGCTTTCAATTTTGGGGAATTTATATACTGAGAAGTAAGGATCATATGATAGTTTTAGTTTTAATGTTTTAAGGAGCCACCATGCCATTTTCCATAGTGGTTGCACTGTTTTACAATCCTACCAATAGTGCACAGCATTCCAATTTCTTCCTGTTTTTTTTTTTTTTTTTTTTTTTGATAGTAGCCATCCTAATGTGTGTGAGATGATACCTCACTGTGGGTTTTTTTTGTGGCATCTTATGCTATTTATTTCTGGTTTATTTTTAATTTTTTAAATTACGGTTTATATTCAGCATTACTCTGTGTTAGTTTCAGGTGTGCAGCATAGTGGTTAGATAATCATGTACTTTATGGAGTGGTCCTCCTGCTATTTCAAGTACTCACCTGGCTCCATATCTATTTATTACAATATTATTGACTATATTCCCTATGCTATAGTTACATCTCTGTGACTATTCTGTAACTACCAATTGTACTTGTTAATGCCTTCACTTTTTTCACCAAACCCTTTAACTCTGCTCCCCTCTGGCAACTGTCAGTCATTCTCTATGTCTATGGCTCTATGAAACTAGTCTATTTCTATTTTGTCTATTTATTTTGTTGTTTAGATTCCACATATAAGTGAAATCATATGATATATGTCTTTCTCTGTCTGACTTATTTCACTTAACATAATACCCTCTAGGGCCATCCACGCTGTCACAAATGATAAGATTTCCTTCTTTTTTATGGCCAAGTAGTTTTCCATTGTATAAATGTACTACATCTTTTTTAATCCACTAGCCTATTGATAATTTGGTTGCTTCCATATCTTGGCTGTTGTAAATAATGCTGCAGTGAACATGGGGGGCATATATTGTTTCTAATTAGTGTTTTGGATTTCTTTGGATATATACCCAGAAATGGAATTTCTGGGTCCTAAGGCAATTTTATTTTTAATTTTTTGAGAAACCTCCATACCCTTTTCTATAGTGGTTGCACCAATTTGCATTCCCACCAACAGTGCCCTTGGGTTCCCTTTTCTTCACATCTTTGCCAATACTTGTTGTTTTATTGATGATAGCCATGTTGGCAAGTGTGAGGTAGTGTCTTCTTGTGGTTTTGATTTGCATTTCTCTGATGGTTAGTGATGTTGGCTTAAGTAACTACACAGTATTCTTTTCCCTATCCATCTTTAAGGTATGGGTGGCTACTTCACTCCTCTGGCCAGTGACATATAAATGGAAAATTTCTGAGTAGGCTTATGGATAACTTTTGCCTTTTTAATAAAAAGAGAAAATTTCAGTGGCACACTGTTGAATGTCCTTCATTGTTCCGGCATAGAACATTGATGTAATGCTTGAAGTTTCAATGGTCATTTGAGATGATGAAACAACAACCAGGAAGATGAAGATCTGCATGCTAAGCCAGTCCAAAAGATAGAAAAGGCCTTAGTCTCTGCCAGCATTATTGGGCAATTGCATTCATTAACCTTGGAATGTCAACCTATGTACTCCCTCCTTACTTGTTTAAGTAAACATTAGCTGCTTTTCTGTTATTTATTGCCAGAGGGATCCTTAGCTGATACAAAGACATTTGCAAAATATATTCTAAATAGATAGTTCAGTGAGACCAAAGACATGGGACTGTGAAACAACACGGGGTGGTAGGTGATCTGCAAGTGCAGAAGTTAAGCTTGGCTGGGGCTTAGGGATAAGACTAGAGAGGGAGAGAGAGAGTTAGAACCTTGTGTGTTATAAGAAGGAATTTGGATTTTATTCCTTAGGCATTTCCATACACAGTGACGTAAGTTAGGCATGGGAGAAACATGATCACTCCAGTAGGAGCACGGCATAACATTGGGAAAAGGTGATGTAGGAGGCAAGGAGCCATTTCAGGAGCCCATTTCAATGATCAGGTGAGAGAAATAAGGGTTCAAATTAAGGTTGCAATAATGGAGAGAGAGAGAAAAATATGGGTTTGAAGTATACTGGGCATGAGTTTAATATTAATGGGCATATTAGAGAAATTATATTACTTCACTTTATCACATCTAAGACACCATTGATATAAAAGACACCATTATCAAATAATTCATCTAATTAAATTATGATACATGACCGATGGTCAAAGACATTGGCCTTCTAAGTGTATCTTAGAATCAGTGAAAGCTAGTAACAGCTAATTTTATAGGTACTATATGTTTTGATTATTTCACTTAATGTTCTCAAAAATTTATGAAATAGTTATATACTTTTTCATTTTAGAGATGATAAATAGAACATGATTCTAGGTTTCTCATTAGGGCAAATGCATGTATAATAATGCTAATAACAGGTACATAAAAAGTAGGAAATAGTCTTAGATATCTTCAATTTGAGGCTCTCTAGAAATAACCAGTGAAGCTGTTCAATAGGGACTTAGTAGAGAGTTGAGTATAAAGTTCAGAAGTTAAGGGGAAAAAAGGATTGATTGATTGGGTCCTTCAGTTATTTAGTCAATAATTAAGGGAATGCTATAAATTAGGCTCTATATTGGGTACTGGAGATATTATGACAAGCAAAGCAGTCAAGTTGAGGTGATGGGTGTTATTTACTCAGTCTACATGTGATTTAATGCATATTTTGTGACAGACACTGTTTTGTGATTCACAAAATCCATATATCTCTGCCATTGGGAAGTATATATTTACTTGCATCAAAATTAAAGAATATGGCTAGTGAAAGACCTGTAAGCCTGCTGACAGATTTAAATTCATGACTATAAACTTTGGTACAAACACAGTGCTTCCCTGCAATGCTACTACTGGTGACTGGAGTGACTTTGTTCTCCCACTCTCCCTGGTCAGTGTTTTATACCTTTTATTATCTCTTCAATATTCCAAGTGCCCTCCTTCCTGCTTTCTTTCAACTAGTGACACTGTTTATTTCACTGCAAGAATAGAAACAACCAGAAGTCAAAGTTCTGATCTTCCCCCAGTACGGAAACTACCAGCTCCTCTGCATCAGTACCTGTGTATTCTGCCTTCTCTTTTATTATCTTGGATTAGCTGGCTGTGCATCTAAATCTAAACCAGGATTTTTATTTCTGTACTGGACCTTGTCTCTTTTTCACATGCTCAAAAACTTCATAACTGAAATTCCTTACCTCTTTCTACTGCACCATAAAGTTTCTCCTGTTAACCTTATTATTCTCATAAGTGTATAAATATATATTTCATCCAGGAAAAAACCAAAATCTTTGGCTATACATTTTCCTCTATGTACCACCTAGTATTTTTTCTCCCTGTGTCACAATATTTGTCCAAACTTATTGCTTCTGCTTCTTCCCCCCTCCCCATTATTTCCTAAACCGCTCCCATCAGGCTTTATCTCCTCCATTGGACCTAAACAGTTTTTGGTGAAGTCACCAAATGATGTCCATGTTACTAATTTCAGTAGCAAACCCTCAGTTCTCTTTTTATTCTGTCTTTCAGAAGCAATTGACATTTTCTGACTCTCTTCTTGAAATCCTTCTTAAAGAAACTTCTTTACTTGGATTTCAATGCCCCATACTCCTTTGATTTTCTGTCAATTATTTTCAGGATCCTTTGCTGACAATTTATCTTCCTGACATTTAAACATTGCTGTGTCTCAAGGTTCAGTCCTCTGACTTCATTTCTTTTCAAGTAATTTGATTGTAAATTAGGCTATGAACTCACTAACAAATATGTGACTTGTATTTCTCAAATTTTTTACATAAAGATATCATAATTTCTTTAGATTTTTTGCCAATATTGTGTTAGAGAATGGCTGCGTCTTTATCTATACTACTAGGAATTGATTCCTTTCCTTTCCTTTCATTTACCCAAGTACAACATTGGTTGATCATTCATTGAGTTCAAGGTGAATAATTCTTCCCCAAAATATGGCGAGTTTTGTTTTTTGTAAACTCATATGGATATAAATAATTGGTATATGCAGAGCATTGTACTTGAATAAACATTACAGTAAAGGTGGTGTGGTGGAGCAATTTCTCACAGCAGAGCACCAACACAGATTCCAGTGATATCAATGATGTGTCTGAGTACAGAAAAGAAAGGAACTCAAAATTCCTTTTATGAATCAAATGTAGCATTGATATCCACACCTGGCAAAGGCAACATGAAGAGACTAATCTCACTTATAAATATTAATAAAATCTTAAATGAAACATTAGTAAACATAATCCAGTGGCACATTAAAGAATCACCAATTTTGCACTGTGACCAAATTGATTTCATTTTAATAGATGTAGGATGGCATTTAACAAAATTAAACATCTGTTTTTCATAAAAATACCCAGCAAAAGAGTAAACAATGGGTAGTTTTATAATTATGTAGTATTTTATATTTATATATTTTCTGCCCTTGAAAGCCAGTAATGTGCTTAATAAGGAAACATTATTTACAGTAAATCAGGACAAAAATGTTATCTTTACTTCTTTTTTTAAGTTTGTCCAACAGATTTCTACTAATAAAAATAAAATAAAATAGAGATATTAAGTATAAAGGGAAAAGGTAAAATGATTTTGAAAGTGAAGTAATTTTATACATGGAAAGTACAAGAGAATCAACCAAGAAACCACTTTGTAAAATAAGAGAACTCAGTAAGTCAGCTGAACAAAAAATACTATTTGGCAATATGTCAATATATACAAAATATGTAACCTATGAAAACTCAATAACAAAAACAGAAAAAGAAAAATCCCACAATTACACAAATCATTTGACTCTAAGCTTTCTAATTACATTTCCAGGAATTCAGTCTACTGGCATACTAGCACCTTGTGAAAAGATTATGTTCAAGGTTATTCACTTCAGTTGTTTGTAGTACAATAGTCTGGAAACACTCAAATTTACATCAATAGGGAGCTAGTTAGTACATTATAGGACACCCATACAATGTAATGCTGAGAAACTCCGGGGAAAAAAAAAAGAAAATCTCTATGCACTGATGTGAAAGCATGTCTAAGGATACTACATTAAAATAAAAAAGTATGTTTATGTTACCTTTTATGTTATGATAGAAATAAGAATTGATAATAATATTTGTTGGGGTGTCAACAAAGAAAGCTTAAAAAATTACATAAAATGCTAAGAAAAAGTTGCCTGGTTGGGTGGGGGGTTGGTCAGTGAGAATGAGAAGTGGGTAAATTAGGATCAAGGGTGAGAAGATGATTTTTCACTGTGTATCTTTGTATATGTCCTAGTATTTGAGCCATGTGACTGCTAACCATAAAAAAACACCCCATAAATCAAAACATTTTAAGGAAAACAAAGTGATTGGAAAAGTTGGATGAGTCCTAAATTTTTTTCAAATGGTCACAATTTTAGACTCCAGAGAATTCTTAGATTCTCAGCTCTTTTTCTGGAGCTTTGATCTGTTCTTTCATTTGGGCCATATTTCTTTGTCTTGGTGCCTAGATCTTAGGTTTTGTTACAGCTTTCCTCACACTGGGTTTGTAAAGCAAAATATTTTGTAAGATTGTTTTAGTCTTTGCTTGAAACGGGTTACTCCTAATATCACCATGCCATTGTCCAACCTGTCAACTACTTTGAAATCTGGTTGCTTGGTTTCTTTTACACTATATTTGGACACAGGAATGTTTGCCCTCTTCGGGAGTTCTTGACCCAGAGTCTGCCTCACACAATGTTTTAACTCAGAGGTCCTGTCTTTTCCTCTGGGTGCAATGATGAAGGGGACCCCAGGTGCCACTATCCCAGGCCCTACAAACCTCCATTCACCTCCTGGTGGATTCTTCCTGCCACCTAGGCTTCTGTTCTTAGTTCCCTATAAAAGATTTCTTTCCATTCTTCAGGAGAGCCTAGAATAATTTGCTCAAGGAACCGGGGCTTTCACAAAGTTATTTTAAAGCTATCTCTGCTTCTAACCTTGAAAATTCTTAAGACAAAAGAACACAAGGGTTTGGCTACACTTTTGAAAGAGGAAAGGGAAAAATACCAGAGGATCAGAATCAGCAGAGATCACATTCTTTCCAAATCCTTTTCATCAGTAAAAACAAAACACCAGTTAATGTTTCAATACTTTATCCTTCCATGTTAGTCAGGGAGAAAAGCTTAGAAAACAGAAATATTTCACTTATTTTGGGAAAAGAAAAAGGAGCATGTATAGTTTTAGTTAAATTATAGCTTGTAACTTTTTTCTTTGTTCCTTTTTTTTTGAAAAAATAGAAGAAAGAAAAAGATAAAGGGAGGGGAAGAGCAGGCTAGTCTTATTAGAATTTCGGGAATTCTCATTCTCAGCTATCTCTGTAACCTCACATTATTGAATAAAAACATGCAGATCTTTCTAATGGTAGGATCCCAGGTTATGATGTTCTTATAAACAGTGATAAAATTATCTTCCTCCTCAATTTCTTCTTTGGTCTGTAATGATAATGTCATCACCACCCCATGCAGTTATTTTTTCTGTTTGTGCAAGTGAAAATATGGTCCTGGAAATATGGAATTTTAATCCCAGGATTCTACCAAGAACATTAGCATTAACAGACAACTGTTTTCCTGGAACCAGTGAGATATTGGGAAAATATGTTAATCTCTGTTCCTATTTTTTTCAATTTCTCATGTAAAAATGGGTCAGCAATACTTAACCTTATGAAAAAGGGATCAAAATGCATAATGATAAGTAGTACTACGTACATCATTTGAGGAAAGGGGACTAGTACACAGCTCTCTTCTGTGTGGAAAACATGAAGATGAAATAAAAACATTGCCTGGATTAGGGAGAGCATTTCTTAGGTTCTGGCTGACCTGGCCTCCTGCCCCTCCTCTTATTGTCCCATCTAATCCCTGTGATTGAGCAACCTCTTGTTCCTTACCAAATTCTTTCTCATATTCTAATTTAGATTTTTGGGGGGATTATCTTTAAAGATTTTTCTGAAGTTTTTCATGGTGGAGCACTGTGTCATTTGACTGTGGTCTACAAGAAGGCCAAGCAGAGTGGTTTCTCACACTGCTGGCCTCAGGGGTGGGGAGGCGCGTCCTCCATGTGTGTGCTTGCTCACCCACACTCCTCACTCTGTCTGTGTTTGTGTCATGATTAGATTGGATTTCATTAATTAAACACAAAGTTATATGTCTCCAACATATAATTCGAGTGATGAACTCATTCAGATGTTATAAAACAATTGAAACTGTTTTGCATTTATTTATCAAAATATCCTCCCCTCTTTTAAAGAGTCCTTGTGTCCAATTACCCTCAGCCATCAAGACTCACAAATTGGCTTTCTAGCTCCAGTAATGGCTATTCTCAAAGCTTCTTCTACTGAATCAGGCCATTTCCCCGCCATAAAGTGTATGGTAGGCATACCCTCTATTGCTTCAGCCTCTCTATCCTGGAAAATTCATTTCATAACTAAAAACTGTTTTGCTTCAACTGACAGTATAATAACTCATAGTTGGATAAAATAATGGGTTATACAATATGTCTTTTCTGTCTTCTTCTAGCTCCTTTATAGTTTTTAAAGTTAAATTTTGGCCCAGGCCAAAATCCATGCTTTTGTGGGAATCATACATTCTGCATGATTCTATTTGTATGAAATTTACAAATGGGCATAACTAATCTGTGACTGTTCAGGTCAGAATACATTCATTACCCTGGGTGTGGAGAGGAGTATTGACTGAGAGTGGGCATGTGAGGTCCTGTCTAAGATTCTGAAAATGGTTTCTGAGGTTTAATCTTAAGTAAAAATTCATCAAGCTGTGCCATCAATATTTGTGCACTTTTTGGTGCAGGAGTTATATCTTAATAAAATAAAAGTCCATAATAAATATTTTCATAAGTAGTTTTTATAAAGAGACCACATATACATTTTCAGTAAGAATACAATGAACTACCTAAAAAAGAGTACAAGAAATGTGTATATTCTATCTGAAAAAAAAAACACTTTAAAATAGCACTGAAACACACACAGGAAGACTTGAAAAAATGAAAATTAAAAATAAAACACAAAACACCTTGTTCTTGGATAGGGAGGTCAATCTTAAAAAAGTCAACAATTTTTCCCTATGTTACTGTATATATTTGAGAAGATTACAGTAAAATATCCAACTTGTTTTATTTTCATTTTTATATATTTTTAAATTTTCTTTTTTATTGAATTAGTAGGGGTGACACTTGTTAACAAAATTATACAGGTTTCAGGTGCACAATTCTACAACATATCTGTGCACTGTATGGTGTGTTCACCACCCCAAGTCTCCATCCATTACCATTTATACAACTTTTGTTTTAAACAGAAATGCTGATTCTAAAGTTTACATAGAAAAATAAATAAAGACATAGCTGAGAAAACTCAGAAAAGTATATGCAGGAAGTGCGAACTAGTCCTTTGGGCTGTTAAGATACATTGTAAACCCTTGATAGTTGCAAGTGTGGTCCTAGCACATGAATACACAGAGAGACCAAAGAAACAGACTAGAAGTTCCCAGAAGTGCCCATCAAAAACATGTGGGAATATGGCTTAGGCTGTAGGGTGTGATAAAAGTGGTTTTTCAAATTAGTATGCTGGAGATGAACTGCTTAATAAAAGCTGCTGGGACAATTGGATAGATTTTTATCTGTACTTTACCTCTGTGTGTTATTGTATTATTTTTCTTAATTATTTACTATTGTTCCTGTAAGAGAACTGTATGTTGCTTTACATTGCTATGAGGCTTGTGTGTTTCCTTGTGGGGAGAGTTACACTGCCCCAAACCTGCAACTGAAGCTAGGGTTGGTCACGTGAGTTGCTTTAGCCAATAGAAATGTAAATGGATATGACATACATCTCATCTGAGCTGAAGCTTTAAGAGCCATTGCCTGATCCAGCTATTCTCTTTCCCCGCTTCCAACAGAATAGTTTGTCCTCAAAATAGTTTGAGGTAGGGTCTGTTATTATCCCCATTTCTTTGTCAGAAAGCTGAAGCTGAAAGTCTAAGTCACTGCCCTAGTCACTCAAATGGTGAGGCAGGGATGGAGTTGGCATTTGAATCTAGACAGTCTGGCTCCAGTATCTAGACTTAAACCACTGCATAATGCTGTCTGTCTCCAAGACACTGTTTAACTTTAATCAGCTTGGTCTCTTGTGAAGTCCATTTTGTTCTATTAGCTTAGGGACAAAGACAAATATTTTCTGTTTTCTCTGAAGAAATATTTATGCCTTCCTAGTTTCTAATCAGCACATTTCTCCCCAGCTTCCTAGAGGAAGGTCTTTCAGAGGGTAAGTTATTTTCAGTTATTGTCTATTTGACTTTATATATTATATTCACAGCTGGAATACAAGCAGATATGTTACAAATTTATACTCTTTACATACATTATTTAAAACAATGTAACTCTTATGTAAGCATGCAATTAATGTTTAATGAATGAATGATGGAACAAATAATGGCTTGACCAGAAATATATATTTATTCAATAAGCCATTTTGATGTCTGCTTTACAGAAATGAACAACTTGACTTCTTCTAAATAGAAGTACAGGACAGTGAATCCACCAAACTATGTAGCCTAAATACGGTCCTCAAACATTTTCTTGTTCTGCACCTATGGTGGGAAAAGAAACATAAGAGGGTTGTGGGGTTTCTCAGGAATACTCCCTTAGTTGAGTTGGGGTAGTGACTGTGGGCTAAAGGAGGGGTCAGCAAACTTTTTCTGTGAAAGGCCAGATGCTAAATGTTTTGGGCTTTGCAGACCATATGGTTTATATCATAGCTACTCAGCTCATGATAGCAGCCATAGCAACTAGTGATATAATGAGTGGGGCCCTGTTCCAATAGAACTTCACTTATAAAAATAGATGTGGGGTTAGATTAGGCAAGAGAATAATAATAGTTGGCCCTTGGGATGAAAGAAACCAATTAGCTGTGATGTGAAATGTTGCTCATTAGTGATGGCTATCCTACAAACAAATAAAACTTACTGATTTTTGTGATAACAGAATGGTTATCTTAAGTTAGAGAGTCTGCCTACAGAATAAATACTCTTCTTCAGGGCTCTCTTTGTGTGAGAATATGCCACATGAATTGTTTCAGATCTAGGTAGAGACTTGTAAGGAATTTTAAATTTAGAAGAATGTTTAGGGAGCAAAGTTAATGGGGTATGATGTTGGTCATGGCATGTGACCCCTTACCTGTGGTGCAAGGAGCGATGTACTCAGCAGTAGCAGACTCATCTGAAAGAGTTAGGTGGAGAGGGAAACAAAAATAATCAATGAACCAGAGGCCATATTGGGTTTATTCACTTTTCTTTTGGCAAAAAGTGCATCAGGATTTTTTTAAAATTGTAGTTCAAGTACAGTTGTCTCCATTTTCCTCCCACCCCAATCCTCCCTGCCCCACTCATCCCTGCCTCCCACCCTCAAACCTACTCCCTTTGGCTTTGTCCATGTGTCCTTTATACATGTTCCTTGATGGCCCTTCCCTATTTTCCCCCATTATCCCCTCCCACCTCCCCTCTGATTGCTGTCAGTTTGTTCTTTATTTCAGTGTCTCTGGTTATATTTTGCTTGCTTGTTCATTTTGTTGATTAGTTTAATGTTAAAGGTGAGATCATATGGTACTTGTCTTTCACTACCTGATTTATTTCACATAGCATAATGCTTTCCATTTCCATCCATGCTTTTGCAAAGGATAGGAGCTCCTTCTTTCTTTCTGCTGCATAGAATTCCATTGTGTAAATGTACCTAGTTTCTTGATTCACTCATTTACTGATGGGCACTTAGGTTGCTTCCAGCACTTGGCTATTGTAAATTGTGCTGCTATGAACATTGGGGTGCATAGGTTCTTTTGAACTGGTGTTTCAGGATTTTTAGGTCTATTCAAATGGAGTTTTAACAGTCCATATCCATAGCAGGATTGTTAAAACACCATTTAAATAGACCAGAGTTGAACAGAATAGTTTACATATCTATATTTTCCCTCCTCTGGGGTAGAGGAGAAGGATTGAAGCCTGTTCCGATAGCAGCTATTCAAATTTTAAATTCTTAGGAAGATGATCTAAGCATTAGCTTGTAGCTCTTTCTCTCTTCCACAAACTGCTTCTACTCTGTCCAGCTTGTTTTCTGAATCCCTTTTCTAAGATTATTGCTCTAGCCTAAAACACCTCCTATTTACTTTAGAAGATGTTCTCATCTGTTAGGATCCAATTCACATCTTTCTTCCTTAGTTTGACTTTCTGTTTTCTCTTTTGTTTGTCCATCTTAAGTACTAGCCTTCTGTGCTGTTTTCACTCCCCCAACTTCTTATCCATTAGCTCCCTAACACTCATTCATCGTTAACTGTCTTTCCATGTGTATTATATTCTCTATGTCTCCAAACTATTTGAGAGCACTCACTAGATATTTTCCTTTAAATAAAATTCTTAAGTTTCTGATTCAATAACTATTAACTGATAAATTTGTTTATAGGTAGTTTCTATTGTATATATCTTGGAGGAAAGAAACAGATATAATATTGACTGCATGGTCTAAAAACAGGATTTACTGTCATAATAGAATCTGTTTCTTGGTCTGGGTTGGGACTATTTGTCTCCATTTTCTCTCACTTACCTGTTTCATAGTAATCATAGACTTTAACAATTGCTGGCTTTAGATCTCTTACTGGGATGTCTTGAAGAACCGTGAAGGAAAAATTTAGTGTCTTATCTGTTACCTAAAAGGAAAAATGGAGTCATAAAGAGGCTAGAAACCCTCCTCTTTCTTCCTTGAGTAAAACATATTCTTTATTATTCTCTGACTCTTATTTACCTGTGTCTTTCAGGTAAGCAAACATTTGTGGTTCTCAAGGTGGGTTTAAAAGGCAACCTTTAAACTCTTTAGTGAACAAAATCTCCCAGATATTCTCTTAAACAACTGAGACAATTCATATGCTACTGTAGTCCTCCGTAAGAAACTGACTCTCTGAGTCTATGTGAATGTTTTCTAACATGCAGAGACATGGCTTTTTACTGTCTGTAATTATAATACCAACAAGACTTTTTGAGTGTGTGTTTTGTTTGTGTAAACCATTCCCTTGGCTTTACAGTTGAATTTGAGGATATTCATGAGGTCTACATTTAATTTCATTTTATATTGTAATATATCAGGGTATTAACACTATCAATTAACCACAGTGGTATATTTATTCTTTTTAAGTGGGTTTTTTATATATACACATATTTTACTTATTTATATTTAGAGAGAGGGGAAGGTAGGGAGAAAGAGAGGGAGAGAAACATTGATTGTTGCCTCTCACACACCTGAAGTGGTGACCTGGCCTGCCATCCAGGCATGTGCCCTGACTGGGAATGGAACCAGCAACCTTTCAGTTCGCAGGCTGGTGCCCAATCTACTGAGCTACCAGCTACGGCTAGGTAGCCTATCAGCTAGGGCTCTTAGTGGGTCTTTAAAATAACACACATGATAGTATTTTATTCTACTGATTTTATACTGGAAATCATTGAAATACTCATATTCCAATTGTAACATAATTAAAAAGAGAGCAGAACATTCTGTGGATTTAAAAGGAAATTTACCTTTTGTTCTCTTTAGAATAGAATAACTTCCTGGAATGGAGCTTCTAAGTATTGTTTTGCTCACATTAATTATGTTTTAGTGAAGAGACCCACTTAGAAAGACCACCGATGTGTATAGTCTCGGCCGAAATGTCAGAGCTCTCACCTCTTCCACATAAATGATGACGTGGTTATTGCTCACTTCTGTCCTGCTCACGTGGCTAGATCTTTCAAGCTGAAGAAAATTAGAGAACTCAGGGAGTTAGACAATAGATATGAGAACATAGATCTAGGATTGAGTGGTAAGGGACAAATGTTTACTCTTTAAATACTGTGAGGGCTAGGATGTCTATTCATCATCTTCATGGTTAAAGAGTCAAGGTGCAGTAACCACGCAAAAGATGGGTGAGGAGAGGGAATAACATTTTTCAAATAAGCTTCATCACTGTCATGTCTTGACTGTGAAAAACATCTCGTGGCTTTCTATCAAGAGGAGGAAGCCAGATATTTTCAGGTCGAGATTTTCACTATGTTTCAGTATCCAAGTAACCTATTAGACCTTCTGGCATCTTTGATGGTTCTAGCTCACATTAGTTTTATTGTTGCCAATTTTTTTGTGAATATCAATTTGGTACTGAATCATAGTCTCTTTTTTTGCTTGTTATTTTACTGTCTCATACCCATGTGCTTTAATTTTTTAACTACACCATGAATGGCCAAAAGATAGGGATTCCCCTGTATTTCTCTAGCATCACAAAGGTCCCTTAGCTTAGAGCCAAATAAGTAGTTAATGAATTTAATTTCCTGGGTTTGGGAAAAGTATTTGTTGAGGCAGGATGATATTGATAGGCGTTTGATATTGGTATGGTCTCAGTTTAAAGATACAGACTGTCTTTTTATATGAGATCCAGTAGGCTTAAAATCCACCTACCATTTTTACTGTTGGTTTCAAGGGAATAAAACCAGATACCATCTTTACATCCACAATCACCATATTGGAGACAGAGCGGCTCCCTCTGTAACTGTAGTGTCAAAGAGAAAAGGTGGTAGGGTTTATCATGTGAAAGAAAGCCAGATATCCTCCTTCAAGATCTACCATCAACCTGTCCATCTTCATGAAGTTTTCCCTGAGATTATACCTACAGAGGTCTGTGTTTCCGGGACATGTATGATAGTGACATTTAGAACCCTGTATGTACATTAGGTCTACAGCCTACTAAAATCACAGATGTTCAAGCCCCAGTCTCAAACTATCAAAACAGAATCTTTGGGTGTGTAGCCTGCTAATCTGCTTTTGAATACATTTATATTCTTATTTGTTATTTGATATGTCTTAATTTATATTTTTAGTTAACTTGAATGTATCATGTCTTTCCAAAGTGGCTCAAAAATGTGAGGTTAGATAGATTTTTATGCTTTATACTTTGATTAAATTGATGTTTAATTGGTTTGGTTGTCTGAAATATCTTTTGTTTTATAATATTGATGTCATTAGTATTAGAGACAAAGCAATATCATTTGGGCTATGTTTTCTTAGGACTCATGCAAAGTTTTTTGATGGTTTATGATAGGGAAATGTCTATATGTTATACAAAATTTATACTTTGTATTTAATATTAGCATTTATTATTTATTCATTTGACTAAAAATAAGATAGAATATAATCATTCAGAAGAGGTTAGAAAGGTTTATTTCAACTTAAAGTAAAAATATTTGAGGAAAGTAATTTATTCTTTAGCAATAAGTTCAATAAAAATTAGTGTAAAAGATAAGTCAGAATTGATTAGAACATTTGAAAATTTTTTTATTGACAGATTTAAGACTATACATTGCTTTTAAGTGCTTTGAAGAATTATTGAAACTTTAACATAAACATTTTACTAGAGAAAAAGATCATTTAATAATGATAAAAAACTAACTTCCTAATAGATATATTAATTTTAATTTATATTTATCTAATAACTTCCAAATACATTATTAATTACTGATGGTTCCAAGTAGCTTTTAGATCCCAGGATTAGAAGATTCAGTCGGAAGGTTTTTTGTTTTTTAATTAAAAATTTAATTGAGAAATAATTGACATTTAACATTATATTAGTTTCCAGTATACAACACAAGGATTCACAATTTGTATATATTGCAAAATGATCACTATAGTAAATCAAATTAAAATTTATCATCATAATTACAGAATTAATTTTTTTTTTTAATATAGAGAAGGCCTTACCTGACATTCACTGAGATCTGGAAGCTGGTGTGGGCTTGGACTCCATCACAAGTTTGGGGCAGAGTCTGCACCTCCAAAGCAAATGGGGAGTCTACTTTCTCAGGAAGAATATTATATTTGATGGAGGTCTGTGGAGCACCAAGGACACCATTAGTTTCTCCATTTTTTGGGGGTACTCCCTTTTCAACAGAAGAGGTTAAATTTAGTTGACTTTTTCCCATATAACTCCAGAGTCTCACCTGAAGATACACACATCTTTCTCCAGTCACTGTTATGACATATTCTCCAGGTACCTCTGGCAAGGAGACCTGCTGTAGTAACAGGAGGTTGTTGCTGTCCACTTGGAGTTTTGTGGAAAATGTCTGTGAATCGCGAATGGTCACCTGAGCAGTTTTCTGACTCCTGGTGAAAGTGGCAGCTCCATATCTAGACAGGGCGTGGAGAGCCACCACTGTGTCCTGCAAGAGATGAATGGAGAACCCGCACCCAGTTAGCTTTTGGTGGCTGGGGTTTTCCTCAAAAGTCTGCATTAGCTATCACAAGGGGACACTGGTTTTCCCCCCTTAAGGCTAATTGCTTTTCTTTTTTCTCTGCCTTTAAGATATAATCAAAGTCATGCTACAGTTTCTCCAAATGAAGTAAGGGATTACTGATGCAAATTAACCTCACAATTTAATTTCACTTGTGTTTGTATTGTCCTTGGGACTTTTTCTGTACCCAGTTGTGCCCTACTCTTTCTCATCAACAGATCTTTTTTCTATATCTTTCAAAGTATAGGTTTACAAAGGAAAAGCTAAGACAAAAAAAGTGACTGTCATTTACTAGATGGTTGTTTAGATGGGAGAATGAGAAAAATAGTCTGTGAATAAAAAGTGTAGTAAAAGACAAGTTGCACTTTCCTAAGTTTCCTTTTCTCTTTATATAGATTTTTATTTGTCCCATATAATATCCCTAAAAAACAAGTTTCATTATCTATATCCTAAATATTGAAGGAGGATGTAAAAGAGGAACAACTCATACTCTATGGATGTTTAACACATTTTTACACTCAACAAAATATTTTCAGAATTGTGGTAGGGAAAATAATTTAAGAGCTTCAGCTTAAAAACAATTAATTTAAAGGGGCAGTAAAAAGGGAGGTCTCAGGGTAGTTAGAAAAGAGTAGAAAGTCTGAATTTCTTGGAGTGGTTAAATAGAACTTGTCAATCATTCTATGAAGATCAAAATAGGGTCGATGTGGCCACTTTCCTTTTAATCACACAATATTCTGGTCCACCTTAGAGAATCTTTTGCAGGATTCTAAAAATGTAGTCTATAGTCTAGAATACTTGTTCAAAACCAGAGTTGATTTTTGTCTTGTCTCAAGACAAATGGAAGTAGTGTGCTACTGGCATCTAGTGGGGAGAGACCAAGGGGCTGTTAAACATCTTCCGATGGACAGGACAGCCCCTCACAACTGTAATTATCTGGATCAAAATGTCAACAGTATTGATATTCAGAAACTCTGGTCTATAGTGTGGCTATCGACCAATGTGTGCTAACGATATGCTACGGCTTTAGAGATGGTTAGGTAGTCAAAGTGATAGGATAACATAGGGCTTAGTGAAAATTGTTTTAGGGGAATGTCTCAGGTCTTTTTCCTTTATTTTCCTACTGTTCTCAAATATCTCTAAATTTCTTCCAAGATTTAATGATTTATTTAGTATCTTCTCTTTTCTGTGTAACTGGTCTGTTTTCAAACTTCCTAAGTGCCAAGTGAACCTGGAGGAGAAGATTACTTGGGAAGCACAAACCTGGGTAGAGGAGAAGCCCCCATAAGAATTCTGTTGCTTTGTGATCCACTTAACAATGTGTGATGCAGAAGTCAGGTCCTCTGAACTTGGGACAGGCTGAGCAGTGAGATAAGCAAGAAGCACGTAGGACGTCATCTCCACCTCAGCAGAGGGTGCACGGGGCTGGTAAAAATAACTTTCTGTTGCACTGGGTTTTTGAGATCGCTCCCAGTGGACTGAGTTATCTTGAGGGTGAGAAAAGAGAGAATTATAACTACTGGTAGATATATGCATTCATATCATATAGAAAGCAATATTGAGCTGAAGTAAGGCCCTCTCTGTCGTAATTCCTCAAAACCCACTAGCTTACATTACATTGCTGAACTTGGTTTAGTCCTGTGGGCCTAAAGTGGAGAATGCTGTTGGAGGAATAAGCATAGTGTACACTTAGCAATCTCTCAAATGTTTTTTTTTTATTGGACTGGTTGAAAAGAAAAGTGACAGACAGCATTCTTTAATTGTTTGTTATATTTCCTGGGAACTGGAGTATAAATTGATATAAAGCTTACTTATCACATTTCCCCAAAGAGAGCATATAGCTGGTCAATAGACATGAAATGATGCTCAACATCACTATGCATCAGAGAAATGCAAACTAAAACCACAGTGAGATATGACCTTGTACCTGTCAGAAGGCTATCACTAAAAAATCAACAAAGGAATGTTGGCAAGGATGTAGAGAAAAAGGAACCCTTATGCATTGTTGGTGGGAATGAAGACTGGTGCAGCCATGGTGGAAAACAGTATGGGGGGTTCTCAAAAAATTAAAAATAGAACTGTCTTATGACCCAGGGATTCCACTTCTGGGAATATAGCTGAAGAAACCCAAATCAATAATTCAAAAGAATATATACATCCCTATTTTCATTGCAGCATGACTTACAATAGCCAAAATATGGAAGGAACCCAAGTGTCCATCAATAGACAAGTGGATAAAAAAAGCTGTGGTACATAGATACAATGGAATATTACTCGGCCATAAAAAGAAATGAAATTTTACCATTTGCAACAGCATGGATGGACCTAGAGAACATTATGCTAAGTGAAATAAGTCAGTCGGAGAAAGATAAATACTGTATGATTTCCCTGATATGTGGAATCTACAGAACAAAGTAAACAAATAAACAAAATTAAAACAGATTCATAGTTACTGAGAACAGACTGACTGTTGCCAGAGGAGAAGGGTGTTGAGAGGCTCATGAGAAAAGTGAAGCTATTAATAACTACAAATTTTTAGTCATAAAATAGTTCCAGGGTAGTGAAGTACAGCATAAGGAATACAGTCAATATTTTAAGGACTATGTACAGTGCCAGAAGGACACTTGAAATATCAGTGGGACTGCTTTGTAAAGTATATGACTGTCTAATTACTATGCTATACACCTAAAACTAATATAAAATGATATTAAATATAAACTGTAATTGAAAAATAAAATAAAAATAAAACCTACCTATTAATCTCAGAGGACTTTTGTAATAATTTATCTCACAAAAATGAGATAAAATCACTTTGAAAATGTTATTGTACTTTCTTCAGTATGGCTTTTTGTTCAACCATTTTTCATCTAAGTATGTAGGCACTTATGTAAAATATATTTATACATGTTCTATTTTTAAATTTTTGTTAAAAAAACTTAAAGTATATTTTATTGATTATGCTACCACAGTTGTCCATTTTTTTCTTCCCTTTTCTCCCCCTCCACTCTGCATACCTCCTTCCACACGCATTCCCCCTTTAGTTCACATCCTTGGGTGTACAAATAAGTTCTTTGGCTTCTCCTCTTCCCATACTATTCTTAACCTCTCCCTGTCTATTTTGTACCTACCATTTAAGCTTCTTATTCCCTCTACCTTTTCCCTTGTTTTTCCCCCTCCTTCTGCCCACTGATAACCCCTCCATGTGATCTCCACTTCTGTGATTCTGTTTCTGTTCTAGTTGTTTACTTATCTTTTTTTTTTTTTTAGGTTCAGTTGATGATAGTTGTAAGTTTGTTGTCATTTTACTATTCATAGTTTTGATCTTTTTCTTAGATAAGTCCCTTTAACATTTCATATAATAAAGGCTTGGTGATTATGAACTCCTTTAACTTGACCTTATCTGGGAAGCACTTTATCTGCCCTTATCAGCTGGGAAAGCACCAGCTTGCTGACCAGAAACTTCTGAGACAGGAGGCTGCATTTGGATGATGAGGATGACTCCTGTTCATCCAGGAACTCACTGTCCAGCTCACCAGTCTTGTTGTTGAGGAACAAGGTGTCCCCAAAGGCATCCTCTGCCTGGCCCACGTGCATGGTGTGGTAGAATTCACCCAATGGGGCACTGATCATCTTGGATCCAGGCACTAGCAGCTGTTGGAGTGCACTGTGCTGGGCTCCAGCTGCTTGAGGATGGGCATCTTGCCCTAGGGGAAGGGAAGCAGGACCTCCCAAGGCAGCAGGCACATCTGGAGTAAGATGTGAAGTCTGGTGGGTGGAGGGGGCACTAAGGAGGAGCTCAGAGAACTGGGTCCCCAGAGACCCAGTCCCTGGGGCACACAGCTGCTCTGTCAGCCTGGTGAGCTCCATATGTTGCCAGATAGGCAGCCCATGTCAGTGCCAGTGTTGGTTTCCCTCTCTCTTTCTACACATATCTAATAAATACTTGTTTAATATTTTGGTCTCAGCAGGTAGGAACAAAATTCCATAATTTGCCTGCAGCATTATGTCTGTATGGTATAACATATGCAATCACAGACAAGATATTTTTATAAAAGGTGCTCTGATCTCAAAACACATGACTTGGCTAAAGAATTCAAGACTAACCTTGTTGCTTTTGGCAGGAATATACTTCTCTTCTTAAAGAACCCGTGTAAGTGGAAGGAAAAAATTTTTTTTTACTGTTTGCTCTCACCTTCTTTTACAGCTTCCTTATCCAGAGAGTTCAGTATTTCTCTTCTCCTATCTTGGTTTCCCATGAGGGCAAAAGCATAGGCCAACAATGCCTTGGTGTAGGTGTGGCTTCCTCCGGTCCCCTCCTTCACTGTGTTCCAGGCAGACTCCAGGCACAACAGGGCCTTTTGCACAACAGGATGCTGTGAAGACAAAGAGGTGATGGTATCAAACTAGGATAAGCAGAGGATGGAGCAAGCAAATGCCCACTGTACTTATGTTGAGAAACATTTTAAATCTCTTAACTTTATAGGTAGTTCTCAAAAAATAAGGCTAGAGAACCCATGTTTTAGGATTAGTTTTAGTACATAGTCCAAGGGCATTACTGTACAAGTATAAATTCCCCTTGATGGACTGACTGAAGAGCTCATCTAGCTGAGAAATGCCTCATCACTGCACAAAGAGACTTGGCTTTTATTAGGGTGGTGTTCCAAACATCAGGTCTGGAGTTTTCAGGGTAAGAAATGGGAATAAGGTGGGTCTTACAGTGACTGGAAGAGCACTTTGCAGAAGAGCAATAGTGATGTAGACAGATAGGGTCACTTCATCTTCCACTCCTCCCTGTAAACAGAGAGAGAGAGAGAGAGAGAGAGAGAGAGAGAGAGAGAGAGAGAGAGAGAGAGAGAGAGAGAGGGATAATTTGATTAATTGTACTTGATTAATTTGACTTCTAATTTTAGTATATTCTCTCCTGTTTTTTTTTATTCAAATTGTCCTCAGTATCTTTTCTATCAAACAAAGTAACACCCTCATGCAAAGCACCATTTCTTTATCTTTATAATTCTTTTTTCAGGTTTAATACTCCTTCCTGGATGTCCTCTCATGTTACCTTGGACTTCATCTTTGCAATTTCTCTGCGTCTTCTTTCTGCCTCGCTCTTGGAAAAATGTTAATATTGATGTATCATGAAGTTTAGGATAAGCACTCACAACTCTTTACCTTCATGGCATTGTTGAGCAGTGACCCAGAACTTCTGAAACAGCCATTGTCCTTCTGCTTTTGGGACAGCGAGGTGAGCGCTCCAGTAATGTGTGCTTCATCAATGAAGATGTAAGGTCGAGCCTGGGCGAAAGTCTGCAGTACAAAAGCTGTGAGCCTGAAAAGTGAAGAAGAGTGGCATGCTGGGGCCATTTTTTTTTCATACAGCACCTTAATGTTCTGTTTTGAACACATAAGACCCCCTCTCCTACCAATTCACCCTCATGAGAATCAAAAAGCTATTATTGAGTTTGGAAACTTTTTCTGTTAACCTGGCTCTCTCTATCTCTATCATCTCTATCTCTATCTGTATCTCTATCTGTATCTCTATCTCTATCTCTATCATCTCTATCATCTATCTATTTATGTCTATCTCTATCTGTATCATCTATATCTATCTATATCATCTATGTCCATATATAGTTTTGCTGTGGCATGTTGTTAAATGCACTGCCAAGAATTCTTGCTTCTGAAAGCATTTCTGCATCACTTTAGAGATTTAGGTTTCTCCTAGTTCTCTTGCGTGTTTAAGATATTTGCTCTCACATTCTGTACTTTCTATATTTCTTTCCACTGATGTCTTATTTTGTATTCTGTAGCTACCCTTCTATTGGACTGGCTTCTTCTAATGTTCTGCTTCAGTAAATATTTTCCTCTATGTCATCCTGCCTCTTCACTACTTTTAGGGTCCTTGATTTCCTCTTTTTTTTTTTTGGAGGAGTGGTCTAACTTAGTGAATATAGATAGATGATAGATAGATAGATAGATAGATAGTGAGATAAATAGTGAGATAGATAGTGAGACAGATGGATAGATAGAGCCAGAGGATCATCCAGTAGAAGGTGGTAAAGCACACACTATGAGTAATGGCTGACATTTTTCTAGTCAATTTTAGCATCCTTCAGCACTGATCAACAACTTATGAGGGCAGATCACAAACTTATTATGTTCCTTTAGCAACATGAGAAAGAAGGGAGGCTTGGTGTGTTGGATATAAAAAGAATCTTCAAAGTCTCCTCAGTTTTGCCACTTACTCATTGTTTGTACTAGAGACATTTATTTATCCACAATGGATGTCACTTCCCCCTCTGTAAAATGAAGCTAAGAGCTCTCACTTCACAGGATTGTCATAAAAATTAAATAGGCTAATATACATAGTTACAAAAGTAGATTTATAGTAATGAGTACACAAAAATTTATTCTTATATTATTATTAATTATCGTATTATTTTCCATATGAGCAAATATAAATCTAGTTTTTTGCCCCATCCTCTATGTACATACTTTGAACTCATAGTTGGAACTCAGAATGATTTTCTTTTCTTACCATGTGTTGCCCTGTTGGTTGCCATATTTCTCCCCAAATGTGCTATAGGAACCATCTTGATGTTTGTAGTTCAGCTGTCTCTGGTATCCTGGAAAAAAAGGTTAAAAAAATTTAAGAAGTATTATAGAAAGGCAGGGTATCTGTAGGTGCAAGCTGATGTATACAGATGCCACTGACATTTGGCAGTTTCATGTGTAGGATCTGTCCTAGTTTCATGGCTATTGTGGATATGTCAGAATGCAACATCGTATTAGATGGTGGGAAACTTTTAATTTCTACAAAAATCACCATATTAGCTTAAAGTCTGGTGATAGATTGCACACTTAGTGAGAAAAACTCATTAGAGTAACACAGTAAACTTTGTTGTCTCACTTACCACTGATGAGATAGCCAATGGCTTTAGACTTGATCTCTGAGGTCAACTGTTGGGTTTCATTCAGATAGTTCAACACATAGATGTTAGGAGCGAAAAGGACCATGTTTTGTTCTCCACAGCCATAGGGCATCTGGAGCAGATTCTGTATATTTTGCAGAGCAGAACCTAATATGTCACCTGGGGAACATGAGATTAAATGTCAGAGTAATTTAAATTCATATGTAGCCAATATTATTAAAGACAAATAATTTTTGTGTTGAAAAGTCATATACTCTATCATTTAGGCAAGGAAAAATTTGTATTTAGAGAGAGTGAGCCTTCCAGGACCCTATGTAAATAGATACTATCAATAAGTTGATATTTACAACATAAATATATAGGTAAGATGCATGGTGGCAGTTCTTTTGTCCCAGGTTTCCTAGATGCAAGATGACTTACCCAAAACTGAGAAAGAGGCTCTGGCAGATTGTTTGACAACATTTTCTGGGAGCTTCAGGGATAATTGCTCAGATATTTCAGTACCTTTGGAAACAGACAATTTATATCTGTTATAGCAATATAATGTAGTGGTTAGGAACAGGGTTTTAGAACCACATGGCCTCAGTATGATTCTGGCCCTGCTATTTACTAGCTATGGAACTTGGAAAAATTGCTTAACTTCTTCCTAGTCTAACTTGCTCATGTGATGATTCAGTGAAATAATAGATATAAAACACGTATGAATTAGAAAAGCCTCTGCAACATCTTCAATCTCAATACATGTGAGCAATTATTATTATTGTTACCATTACATTTAGCAGTAGCATTATTACATCTTTTGGAGGAAACCTGAGTTCAAGGAATAAGAATTTTGACTTACAATGAGATTACCTTTAACAGCCCAGCTTTTCTTGGCACTATGTGACTTCCTGAGTCTTTTTGCTCACACTTTGCCATGTTTGGTTGCTGTGCACAGTAGCCCCCTAAAAGAATGCTAGGAGCTGGTGGGAATCTATAGTTCTCTGAGTTGATTGTATAATTCTCTGATTTTATTAGTCTCTGATTTTATGCCTTAAATTGGTCTTTCTTAAATGACAAGAACATTGTTGTATATACTATGGACATAGAACCAATACTGATGTACCAATGTAACTTAAAAGCTACAACTGTTTCTTAATGATATGGTGAAGTCCCAATTTAAAGTGGAGGGTTTTTTGTTTATTGTTTTTTGCCATGAGAATCACATTTTTAGTAAAATGAATAGAAAGCACCTTATGTTTTGTTGTCAACTATTTTAAACAATATTAACTGTGATTCAGACTTATCATGATCCTGCTTTCTTTCTACCAAGTCCCATTATTCTCTAAGTTTCTACATCCTGGCTTGTTAATGAGCAGCCACTGGGTTGTGGCAGTAAGCCTAAAACTGAACCAAGCAAGTCCCAGTATTAGTCTTCTGTACCTGCAAGCCATGTTAACCCACTGTCTTGGGCTCAGTGTTCCTATTTGTAAAAAGCATATAAAGATATACTCAGTATTATGCCAAATTGAATGAAACATTCTGAAAATCATGGGAGACAATATATATGAACATGCATGGTAACTTGGAATATATACCATGGTGAGGTGTTGTTCTCACAATGATTATGAAGATGGACTTTTACCTGAAGCACAAGTCATAGAGTTGAAAGTCTTTTCTTGCTCAATACCTTCAGGCTTGGGTGAAAAGAAAAAAATGGAGAAGAGGGATAAACAACCAGGTGACTGAAGGACAACCATAGGCTCATTGCTTTGAAGGGTGGTGTTTACACTAAATGATGTTTAACATCCTTATTATCAAATTACTATAAACCTATAAAGCATTGAACAACCTAGGATATTGGCCGAGGGGAAAATGACATATAATAAGAGCGTAAAATCAAATGTAATTCAGGTACGAGATATATATGAACCTTACAAGACAGGTAGAGATCAAGATAAGGGAAAGTATCCACATAATGTATTAAACAACTATTTTCAATATGCTAACAAGTTTATCTACCAAGGTTTCTTACATACTTTTATGATAGGAAACTCTATTGGTCTTATCAGATGAATTGTGTGAGCATGATAGTAATTATCCTTTGCTATCTCAAGGATGTCCATACTATTTTTTATTGTTACTACTGTTAGGGGCTCAGAAAACTATGTCAAAGTGACAGAGACTTACTTCCACCAATAGGGTTTTGATGACTGTGTCCTTCCTCCCTGTCTCAGGGACCTCAGCAAGCTCATTTCCACACATCTCTAGGGACTGCACTGACTCTGCACTCACTGAGAAGTTCACATTCCCTAAAAACAAAGAACACAGAAAATATGAGTATTCATCTTGACAGCAGTCCAAACCATTGCTAATAGCTGAAAAGGACTATGCTCTTTAATGATCTTAAAGGGCTGCACTTTAACCTTACAGTTGGCTGCAATAGGAAAGAAAGCTGAAAACAAAACAAAACAAAAAACTCAAGGCTGATGCATGCAGAATGGCCAATGCCCAAGGAGAGTGATTGTGGGGCTCAGATGTCATCGGAGTAGTGGGAGGGGGCCAATGTGGGTAGCAAAAGAGAGAATATGATGTAAGCAGTGTTCAGAGATCTACCACCTTTGTTGATGGGCAAACATTTTGGAGGAAACACACTCACCCAGAGTTTTAGGAGTTATAGCCCAAGAGACGGTTTGTCGCTCATTTACACAGATGCAGTAGGATTCTTTTCCCTTTGTGTTTTGGACTGCTAGGAAGGCTGTAGAAGCTTCCAGTTGAACTCTGACCTATTGTTCACAAGGGAGGCATAGAGATAGATGTTATCAGAATATGGAGAGACACTGAATGCACAGAAATGAGGCCACATCTGAGATACTGCACGAAACTGGGATTTGGAAGAAAAAAATATGACTTCATGTATGCTTTGAGAAGCATGAACATAGGAATGACACAAATCAAGACTGATTACTTAGTAGGAGGAGCTGGCACTTAGATTAGGGGAGATCAGGGACATCTGTAGATACTGTCCCTGGGAATACTGTGTCCTGGTTTCTAGCTGCTGGCTCTTACCTCCTTGTAGATTTTCTTCCTACCTCTCCTACTTCCTCCAATACATGTCATGTCTATTCTATATAAGACATAGCAAATTTTGAAGGGAAAGCTCCTACCTAGAAGGTATTGTATTACAAAAGGGATAATGTCTCCACAAAATATGACATAATTTACAAGTGTTAGAAGAGAAGTTAAAAGTACATATTGTGGGAGTGTAGAGATGAGGGCTTAAAGAATGACACCAATAAAATTAAGAAAACTGAGCTTTGTGTCAACATCAAAAATTTTCCACCAAAAAGTTTATCTTGTGTCAGGATTCTGCAAGATTCAGGACACCTAAATATATATATGTGGGTTGGAGATCTTTAGTTTTAGTACCTATAGCTCACATGTCATTGTGTTATCTTTCAGATCTTGTCTCAAGTTGTTTAGCACTGTTTATTTGCAGTGCTAGCTCATAATTCCTAGAATTATCCATAGTCTTGGGAGCAAATCAGGAGCTGACTGACCAATGAAGTTCCATCTACCTTTTCAATTCACCCTCATTTATTTCTTACCCGGATGCATTTGGGGAGGTAGTTGATGACAGTAGCCTTGAGTGTGAAGGCCTCTCCACGGATCACAGAGTAGGGCATTGTGAGCTCCACAAAGAAGGGCTGGAAGGCTCGGAGAGAGGCAGGAAGAGAGAAACCAAGTCCAGTGTCATTGGACAGGCAGAAAGCCCCTGCCTTCCACTCAGTGATGGTATCAGGTACTGTTACTCCTACTTCAGCCACACCCGATGAGCTGGGGAGGATGGCAAAGCGAGGAACAGAGAGTAAGCAGGTAAAATGTCTTTTTTTCAAGTGAGAATTAATGTGTGTGAAGGAACTGTTAAGAATGAAATCCACTCAGGGATTCCTGTGCAAGGGCGCATGTGTATACTGATTATGTACTGGGGACTGAGGTGGGAAACAGTAAGGGATTAAATGGGCAAATATCTATATCTTTCCCTTACCAGTCTATGGCCACATTACATGTGTGTATTTTAAAAAGGATTATTTGAGTGTGATTCAGTTTGGTCCTTAAGATACCCTCATTATTGGACATGCTTTACCCATAAAGCATGTTTAAGATTCATGATCCAACAAATAAACCATCATACTTATATAACCTGATTTGTTTATATGCTTATTCCAATCTTGTTTATGAGGGGCTTTCTGGATGGCATTAGACAGTATAGAATTTGAATATTTTAGCCCCCCATGTCTGTTTTCTGGTAGGAATAATTACTTTAGACTTGTTTAGCTCTGAGAGATAATTATACTATAGCAAACTTACACAATAAATGTGTTTTTCTTAGGTCTCTCATGAAAGGGTAAAAGGTTAAGACAATTATATGAAACTTTTCAGAAAGATTATCTCAGAGTTGAAAATGCTGGAGGGGCCATATAGCCTCACCCATAGCAAACGGAGGAGAGAATGTTACTTACTCCACCACCGCCAACTCCCAGATCCAGGTCTCAGGAAAATAACTCCGCACCGTTTCAGAGACTGGCTCTGGACGTTGAATATTACTTTCATACATTACATTATATGCCATAGATTGAGGAATATATGGACTTGCTGCACCTGGTAAACCAGGTAAACCTTATCAAAATAAGAAAAAAATAATAAGAATCTAGTTAGGGAAAAAGCATCCATTTATTTTATGGTGCATGTTTTTGTGAGGCAGAGCAAATTTTCAGTTTTCCTAAAAATTGTAGAACTTTAGAAATAAGTTCTTGTGTCCATGTTATTTCAGCAGAGAGGACTCTTTTTTTTTAAAGGTAGAAATTCTACCTTTGAAAAGGTAAAACTCTCTTTAGGCAACATGAGTGTTAGTTATATTGGACATTGAATTACCACTGAAGTGAATAGAATTTAATAATATCAATTCTGTATATCGTAGCTTGTAAATTCATTGCTCTCTTGATAACAAGGCTAGATCATTAGATTTTATTCTGTTTATTTGATGGAAAGGAAAAATAAAGAACTCAAGATGTCAAAAGAAGTATTTCCATTTGGAATAGCTCTATGGCTGAGGCAAGGAAAATATTTACAAAAGGGAGGGTAGAGAACTAAGTGTAAAGGTTACTGGTCCATATTGTGCCCAAAACCATGCTTATAAATTGAGTATCAATTAGGCTCTCCACTCAAGTATCCCCTCTTATATTTCAGAATAACCTTGTGAGAAATATTAATAAGAGAAGGCATATTTCCAGGAATTTCCCCTGGATATTTCTCTTAACTGTTAAAAGCATCAATGGTAATTTTTAAAATAGATATCATAGTTTCTTTCCATCAGGTCCTTGTCCCTCATCTTTTTCATGTCAAATGGTATCCATCTCTGTCTCTGACTTTGATTTCTCACTGATGGTCTATTATCTCTGTCTTTACTCTTATTTTTAATCATAAGTATATAAGAGGATGATGCATCTAAATGAACTATTTCCCATTTCAAGCCCCCCCCCCCCCATATCAAAGACTCTCCAACTTCTACAGCTATTACAGTTAACAAACCATGGCAGGATGTGTTACTTTTACTTCAGTTATTAGATGATAGCTATTTCCTCCTTATTGTCTCTTATTCTCAATGTCAATTTGATTCTCTACCTATTCTTTTACCATCTCTATGTTAAATTTGAGTCTTCCTTATGCTACAATAATAAATTATACTTTAAATGTTTTAAAATTCATTTGCCAAGACAAAATCTTCCCCCCCTCCTTTTCCCATCTGACTTCATTAAAATGTATTGATCCCTGGACTAACCCACGTACCGTCTGTTCCATTGCTGATGACAAAATACATTCAACTGGATGTTCTGTTCACAGCTTAAAAAGAAACACTTAATCTAGCTTTGTAATAGTTGCATTCATTTTTGACCTTCCTTATTCTGAAGCAAAAAGTGTAAAAGTTATTTTCTTCTAAATTTAGTGTCTAGTGTGATCCTTCTGAGCAACATTAGATCATGTCGTTCCTCTTCTGAAAGTCTCCCCACCTCACTCACAGCAAAAAGTCAAATCCTTTCAATGATTTACAAGGCCCTATGTGATCTGATCTCAATTATTCCTCTGGTTTCTCTCTCCAAGTGTCCTCACTTTATTTACTCTGTTTCTCCTACACTGGCTTCCTCACTCCTTTTACATTCCAGACAATCTCTTGCCTTATAGATTAGAGCCTTTGAGAGGCAGAATAGTGTGGTAGTTAAAAAACATGGATCTGAAGTCAGACCATTTGATTGGAATGCCCCTTCCATGTATTTACTGGCTGAGTTACTTAATCTTTTTGGGTTCAGTTTTTCTGTTTCAAAAATGCTGATAACCACACAAAAAGTCATGGTGATAAGTGAGGTGATGGAGGCATTTGCTAGTTCTACTCTGGTAGGTGTTTCACAACACGTATCAAATGGATACATTGTATATCTTGAACTTAAACAATAGTGTCAATATATGTCAATGAGATCTCAATAAAGCTGGAAAAAAACAAAAAAGAAGAAAATGGTGATAAAAAATATACACTTACCTTAAAGGATTGTTGTAAGAATTAAGAAAATTCTATTATCAATCTTATCTATCTATCTATCTATCTATCTACCATCTATCATCTATCTATCTAATCTAATCTCTTGAAATATAACAAGCAATCTGCAGGTATTTTCTATTACTGGAGTTGCCTTTTATGACTGCAGTATTCTCCTTCCAGATAGTCATTTAGTTGGCTCTGTTTCTTCAAATCTTTGCTAAAATTTTACTCTCTTGGTAAGACATTCACTTATCACCCTATTCTCTGTTGAAATGTTCTCTATAGAATCTATCACCTTCTAATAAACTGCATAATTTACTTGCTTATTTTATTTACATTCTCTTTATGCCTTTTAACATATAACTTTCATACAACTGAAGATTTTTCTTCTCAATATTTGTTATATGTTCACAAACTAGGCCAGTAAGTATTCAATTAATATTTACTGAACCCATGAAAAATAATAATTTTCATATTCATACCTTAGTTTTTATCATTCCAAGCACTAATGGTTTCTATCATTGTCCAGCATAATTTTACTTTTTTTTAGATTAACCTTTCTTTTCCTTATTCTCTCTCTCTCTGTCTCTCTCTCTGTCACTCACTCTCAGTTCTTAGGGATACTATTAAAGTTATATTCTCCATATTTACTGTTCTTAGCCATCAATCACTTTGAAGGTGCAAGATGACTTCCCAAACAGTCATGGGAATGGACTTATGTTCTTCAAATTATTTTCAAGAACTTTCACAAAATACCTATTTTTCTTGTCTTTTTCATTGCTCATAGTCCTGAGCCATTTATATATTTTCTCATTTCAATCTCCTTTGTGTATTCATTATACATTTTAGAAGTTATTTTTTTCTGAATTATATTATATGCCTGAAATTCTTTTCTTATCAACTTCCAGAAATTTTTCTTTTCCCTTAAATTTCATGGTATAAGCTCAAATTTTTTTAAGTGTAAACTTCATGATTATTTTTCTTTTCCTTAATCTCTCTTATTTATAAAACTTCTTAGTTACCTGACAAAAATAATATTTACCATTACTAAGAAACTATTTGCAATTGGTGTTATTGTTAAAGGTTATACTTGGAGACAACTGTCCATGGTCTTTTAAAAGTGAGCTGACAGCATTGTTTTCCTCATGATAAGATTGGTTTGGCAGATGGGTATTGACATCACATGGTGACTACAATAAACTTGATGTCAAGGAACACGGAAAACAGATTTTAAAGAGTTAAAATTCTTTATTTGTTTTTGTACTTGGTATTTATTTTATCGCATAGTTTGAAATGTCTTGCAGTGCTTTTAAATTGCTTCAATTTATTAATGAAGGATTTGAGGCTTAGAAAAAAGGCATTACACACCCACTTCATATATAGTACCTCTGAGTCATAATCCCAAACTCAAAAGATATTAATATTTGTTAACAGATAGACATCAAGAATATTTTGGAGCAAAGGATAACCAGAATTCCCTGAGAGAGGGATGGAAATGGGTTGGATGATGCACTGCAAATTTACCTGGAGGCTGGACAGATGTTTCTAAGCAGAAATTGAAGGGCCTAGAAAAGGGCTTCTTTACTGATATTTTATTTTGGTGTTGTTTGGCCCTGGGTTATGAGATATCTCTGCCATGTTTACATTGTTTCTTTTGACCAGTGATGCTTTTTCTCCTTCTTTCTATTCTGCAAGGTAAAGCATTTCTATGAATGTCTTTTCTGATTTCATAATCAGAATTATTGTCTTTTTCCATTATAAACTTGCTTTCCCTCCCTGTATTTCAGCTGATTCTGTGCCCTGAAGTATCTGACTCATCTAAAACAAACAAACAAACAAACAAACAAACAAACAAACAAACAGAAAAACTCTGATCAGTTCTGGCCATGTCATTTCCCAGCTACCTGATCTCAGCAAGAAGCATTGCAAGTTTCCATTACGTATCTCATTGTAGTTTTTTTGTTTTTATGAAGTATTATTGTTGTATGTAGCACCTAATTAAAAACAACTTTTTCTTTTTACCTCTATGTGGTATAGGATCTGCTAGAACTCTTGCTGCTATGGGTTGGTTAGGCATCGAACATGACTCTGGTTTTCGGACTCTAGAGTTGGTGAGCACCTTTAATCCCATGCCCTGTAAAAATGACATTCAATAAATTTGTAAACTTGACTAGATGGCATAAAATATATTTTCCTTAGAATTTCCCTATGTAATTCCAATAGCCTTCTTGTTATATTAGTTTCGTGGACAATAAATATAGAATGGTAAAATTATAGCACTTTATGGCTCATTAAACTTGTGTAATTTATCACCTTTTAAAAATACAGTAACTAAATATAACTAAAAATATCTCAATTTTGAGATATCTCAATGAAATGTCAGAGATTACATCTAGCCTTGGCTCTGACTTACTGCCAGGCTAAACAATTTGAAAAATTATATATGTGTATAAAGCTTTACTAACATTCAGACTCTCATATTAACTAGTAAGGATTTTACCTTTAGAAAGCTATAGATATCTCCTTCAATGTCCATTCTTTGACCAAAGATATAATTATAACCACAGCGTGCTTGTCTTTCTTCCTGGTCTTCCAAATTTTCAGGGAAATAAGTGAGGTCCTTCGTAGTGAGCAGGTTATATACCTGTAGCAGTGCAGAGATTAAAGACAGAATTTTAACCTGCTTTTGTTTTGAAATATCCAGTGAACTGAGAAAAATATGATAATTGTCATCTCTTTTCTGAGTACCTTCATGTAGTTAGTACCTTAGAGAGGATAAAACATTTGTTTAGTAGTGTTTTTTGTTCTAAAGATGTAAAACAAACTTGGGAAAATACTTCCACTGAACAAAATCTTAAATTACTAAGGATTAATAAACACTTCATTGTAATGTTTAGAGATAAAACTAGATCAAATATAGCAAGGAGACTTAACTTGCTTCTGTGTTGGATGAATTGTTAATGCCCTGAGAAATTTAGGTAGGAATTGTTGGCATCTGTTAAGCTTCTAATTTTATCTTAATTCTTGGATAGAAGAATCACATAGGTACATAAATGACTACATATCATCTCTATTCAATAGAACAGTGTCTATGTATTTGTAAACACAGATTACTTTTTGAAACAAAAAGGATGACCAATGAAAGAGGCCTGGTTATTTATCCCTTGTAGAGTAAGACTGAATTCTATCAAAGAACTTCCAACATTTGCTTGACTGGATCTCAGAATTGTTATGGACCAGTAACTCCTGTGTGCCTCCTGTTTCCCCCACTTTTAAAAACAGGAGTGTTCTTTAACAGATGATTGGATAAAAAAGATGTGGGGCATATATACTATGGAACATTACTCAGTCATAAAAATCCATAAAATGTTGCCATATTTGACAACATGGATGGACCTTGAAAGTATTATACTAGGTGAAGTAAGTCAGGTAGAGAAAGACAAGGACTGTAAGATTTCACCCATATGTTGATATAAAACAAATAGCAACACATGAAGAAACAAAAAACATATAAACAAATAAGCAAACAAACAAAAAACTAGATACATAGATACAGAAAACAGAATGGTGGTTACCAGAGGAGAGGAGAGGTGGGGGGACAATGAAGAAGATAAAGGGGGTCAATTACAAGGTGACAAAGGGAGAATAAACTTTGGATGGGGTGTACCAAACAGAGTTTACAGATTTCATATTATAAAGTTGTACTTCTGAAATGTATATAATGTTATTAGCTAATGTTATACCAATAAATTTAATTAAAAAACAGGAAAAAAGAAAACACCACTCTAGGAGTGTCAGTATGCCACTTTTACCATTGCATGTTGGGGGGGGGGCGTAAATAACTTTTGTAAACTTTTGTTAAAGGTCTTTATAGCTAGAGAAACTATACTTGAGGATCTACAGGCAAGGGGCATCATATGCACCTAGACTCAAGTTAAAGAATGAGGTTCTGTCTTTGAGCTGTTGCTATTTTGGAATGAGCCTTTTAGAAATTTGGGGGTGAAAAGTGAGCACAGGGTTTACATGTGGCAGAGTCATGAATCACTGGAAGTCAGAGGGTAGACTGTGCAGACAGCCTTCCAAATAGCCCCCAGTAATTTCTGCCTTCTGGTAGCTCCTCCCATAATGAGTGGAGCTGACATCTGTAACTAGTAAGATTTTTGTAGAAATGATGTTATATGAATTCCAAGGCTAGGTCACAAAAGATGCTTTAGCTTCTCTCTCCAAGTCACTTGTTTTGAAGAAAATCACCTGTTATGTTATAAGGACATTCAGGCAGCCCTATGGAGAAGTCTGTTTAGTGAGGAACTGAGGCTTCCTGACAGCTGTAGGAGAAACACATTTTAGTAGCAGATTTTCCAACCTCAATCCAGTCTTCAGATAACTAAAGCCCTGGCCAACATGCTGACTGCAGTCTCATGAGAGATCAACAGCCAGGACCACCGAGGTATGTCACTTCTGGATTCCTAATCCACAGAAACTGCTTGTGGTAATAAATGTTTATTGTTTTAAACCAATAATTTTTGGGAAAATTGTTATGCATCAGTAGATAACTAACACAACTCCCCTTTAAACTTCTTTATTAATCTTTGTTCCTGAGTAGAAGAGTCAAACCAGTACATAAATGAGCATGCCTATTATCTCTATTAGCTGAACCAGTGTTTTCCAGGTCATCTTCAAAGCAAGCAAGCTTGAAGATTTTTACAACTCCAAGAGCCCAAATATTCCATTTGTTCATAATTCCTTCCCACTTCTATAACACTCAAAGCTTCATGATGCAACTGGAATAACTATTAAATTTATGTTTACCCTACTAAACAGAATAGGTTAGACATAAAATATTAAGCACCAGACCAAATTCCTTCAATAGAAGCTGAAAAAACTAGCTTAGAATAGACTACCATAAATAGGGAATGTAAAAAACAAGGCACGTCTCCAAAGAAATCACCCAGAAAGAAAATTCCCTTGTTTCAGGTTAACTTCCTGATGCCATCTTCTAATTAAAATAGAGAAATATGGTCATTGTCTTCTGTGTAGTAATTATTATGCTATGAGTAGATATTTTGACCTATTAATAAAATACTAATAAAGGTTGCATAGAATTTTGGTATAAACCTTCCATTCTGAAGAATATTAAGTCTGATTATTAGAAACAGGATTGTGATCCTGGATATAGAAATCTCACAGTTAATTTTTTTTAAGTGAACATAAGTGTTCTTTTTTTAAAAAAAGATTTTATTTATTTATTTTTAGAGAGAGGGGAAGGGGAAAAGAGACTGAGAGAAACATCGATGTGAGAGAGAAACATTGACCAAACAGTTGCCTCTCACATGCTCCCAACTGAGGACATGGCTTGCAAACCAGGCATGTGCCCTGACTGGAAATTGAACAATCAGCCTTTTGGTTAGCAGGCTCATGCTCAGTCTACTGAGCTACACCAACCAGGGCTAAAATTTAACACATACAACTGAAGTTTGAGAAGTAGAAACTAACAAACTTAAAAGAAACGGCAATATTACTGATTTATCTTCCATCATTGATAAGTAACAATACCTCCCAAACAAGAAAGTTAATTGTTGCTTTTAAATATTGATGCGTGAGGCAATTAAAGCTATAAAATTTTCCAGTGACAACCTTTTGACAATGATATATTCCTAATACCATATCATTTTACTCGAATTATATTAAAAAATTTCAAAATGAGTAACCTAGTTCTAAATGGGTTAGAAAAGGAGTCTCTGATTTTTCCTGTTTCGCTGATAGGTTTCTCTTCAAAAACCCCATGTTTGAGAAGGGATCGGCCAATGAACGTATATGCATGATACACAGACACAAAGAACAGTGTGGTGCGGGCCAGAAGGAAAGGGGAATGGGGGTTGGGTGGAGATGACAGAATTGGGAATGGGGACATTTGTAAGTGTCAACAATAAAAATAGTTAAAAATATTTTCTCCTGATGCTAATTATTAACCAATATTTCACCTTTTATTTTTCTGAGCCATATATAACCTTATATTATGTATCACTTTTATTATAGTCTCTCTAAGGTCACTGCTCTACAAGGACAAGGATGTGATATGTTTACTGCTATTTTCTTAGCTCCTACAATGGACTGAGTACATAGTGTGCTTACAATGGTGGTGATGATGGTGGTAACAACAGTGAATTATCATGACACTCGAATATCACCACTATGAATTATATAATTCTAGAAAGAAACAGAGACTTAAAATTTTAGTCCTTGAATCATCATTTCTGACAAAGTTGTGATAAGTTGTTTTTTTAAAATAACTTGTGAATCACTTATTACCACTTTTACAGATCCCAAGTACTCTAGAAACATACATTGTTAGATCTATTGAAAGTTTCATGACTTATGCTCATATTATTAATTTTATAAAAGTCTTAATTGCTCCATTGATCAAAAATGATTTTATTTTAGCAACCTATTCAGTTTATGACCTACATAAGTGGTGGATCTTAACAAAATTTAGCTTTCATTGAGATTATTATACAGTGTGAGTAATTGGGGTTTAGATTTGATTCCTTATAGAAAGAGAAATTATGTCATGGAAGAGACTAAAGTTTGTGGGCAATTTCAGAATGACATCTCAGCTATGTCACGTACTACTGGGTAAGCTTGCACAAGTCTCTCAACTGTTACAAATCTTAGTTTTTACATCATAAAATGAGGATGTTACTTTGGGATGTTGGAAAGATTAAATGAGAAAATGTGTGAGAGAGCTTGAGAAATCATAAAAAATAGATAAAGGGTAAATATTTTAGTATACTCTTGTATTTTACTCTCAGCAGGGCCTTCTCCTTGCTCTGAGCCCTTCATGTGTCCCTTTCTAACCCCCAAGGCTGAGGGAACTCACCGAGGACGGGGACAGCTCGGCCTCAGGCTTCATGAGCAGCACGCTCTGGTCCACTGCGCGGAGGGCACAGAGGGACTGAGGAGAAGCTGTGACGCGCAGGTGGGCACGTGAGGCAGGAAGACTTTGTGCTGGGCTGAAGCTCAAATCCACCTGTGAGACATGAAGTAAAAGTCATCCAGTACTTTTATTTGTGTGATCCCTGCAGAAACCCACAGTTTTTGAGTCATCCTGACATTCAGCTGTAAATGGCTATGTTTGGGAGTCAGTCATGAAGTCAGTCACTCATCTTTCCTTTGCTGTTGAAAAGCTGTGTTGTCCTAAGGAGACAATGGATGATTGTTAGGTATAGATAACTTGTTTGAATTTTAGAAATCCATTTTTACCTCTAATTCATGATAAAGTATTTGTATTCTTCAGGTTTTTGAGACTTTTGAGTCATAGCATCTTACATATCTCACACAATTGAATCAATGGAGCAGAGGACCATGGACACAAAATTAAACTATGTTTTATGTGGAAGGAATTTTGTGTAATTGAAAAATTATTGTGTTAGCTGACTAGAGATTTGGTTGTGCCATTAATTTGCTGAGAACCTTTGGACAACTGATTTTACTTTTCTGCACTCATTTTTTTCCCTCTGGGGTAAAATAGGTGGTTCCTATAGTCCTACTTATTTATTTTATGTTAAAAACACTCACCTTGTTGGTTAGACAGTTTTCAATCTCAAAACGCTCTGAATCTCCAATAACTTCTCCATTTGGTAAAACAGTAAAGATGAACAATCGTGCAATGGGAGCAATGTCTGACGTCACAGGGATGGATAAGGAAAAACTGCCTTTTATGGGGCATGGAGAGAATGAGACAATATGGTCATAGGTCAGGATGCTGTTAGTAGGTCTTGTCCAATTTAGAACTATGCATATACATTCAAAGGCTTAATCTCTTTAGTGTGATTCTAGTTAATTGGTAAAATTAATAGGCTAATGTCTCACTTCACAAGTTCAATTGTAGAATAAGTTAAAGTGGCCTACACTCATTATTTTCTTTATCTGATTTTACACCCAGTTGATACCTAAACCAACTTAAATCTGAATAACTCAAAATTATTCTCCTGACACACACACACTTATTTACAATTTCTTTTGTGTCCTAGTATAAAGAGACAATGGAAATGATTTCCTCATTTGTGAACTTTCACTGAGATGTAAGGGTGGGTGTGCTGGGAAAGAAATGGGGAGACTGACTGGGAGGTACTCACCATCTTCTGGCTCTACAGGCAGCACGTGTGTTCCTGATCTGATGATGCCTCCCTTAGCCATGATCTGAAATGAAAAATTGTAAAAAAAAACAACCCAACAAAACGTTTTCTTGAGCCTGACAGTTTTCAACTTTATTCCCCATGTAACCTACTTTTGATTGTTGAGTCTCTGCTGGAGAGAATCAACCCCGTGAAAATCAAAGAATCAAGGGAAACATGGATGAGAAAGCAAGATGGTAGTGCAGAAGTAATTTTTACACTACTGGCCCCATTCACCACTTTTGTTTACTGATAAACTCCAAATATATTCTGTGGCTTTAATCTTACCAGGTAATAGAAAGTGAGCTCCTTTAGTTCCCCAGTGGCTGACCCCCTGAGTATGTAGTGTGCCTTGATAGTCTGTGTTTGGCCACAGGGCAGGGTACTATCCACAGGCTCCACCTGAACATAGCTTCCACTTAAGGAATAAACTTGACTCGCAGTGTGAAAAGCTGTCTGGTGCTCTTCTTCTAGCCATGCATAGTTAGTACACATGTTAGGTTTCTCATGGTGGGCCTGATTAAAAACAGAAGAGTGAAGAATTAATGCTGTCTTGAAGTTCTTCATGTTAGCCTCCCACCGAAAGGAATAGTTAAAATTTTGTATCTTCTCTAAAATATACTGTGCATCTTCCTTCATCCTGTTGACCACCAGCTAAACATGTTGTCAACATCTAAATTTACACAGATAAAAAATTATCTACAAATGTATTTCCTTTGCCCTGATTCTTCCAGCTCATCACTCATTTGACTCTCCAGCTCAGAGCCGGCAGAAAAATAATGCCCCAATTAGAAGGATAAAATCTTCAGATAATGGGAGTTCTTTTTAAATTGGTTTAATTAAAATCTCATTATATACAAACCAAATATATTATTGCATTATGGGTCTCAAAATTGTTTATAAATAATTCTTAGCAAATTAGCATCTATGACTCATCATTGTTGTGACTTCTTATTTTTAAGGCCTATGTAGTTTATGGACCTATAAATCTTGAAGATATTGCTTAGCAGAGATTTCTATTTTTTTCCTTTGCAAGAGTTGCTACTCAGATCTTTTCTGGGTGCACTTATACTTTTCCTGAATTTATTAGGTGTATTGTGTGTACCCTATTTGCTCTCATAATAAAGTTCTTATTTTTAAAATTACTGCACTTAAATAAATTAGGCTATTAATTTATAGTTCTGTTAACTTCACAGAAATTTTTCAAGTAAAGCGGCACTATTTATTCACCTTTTCAATCATAGGGAAGAATAGGTATCTATTACACAGAAAACAAACATCATTACATATTTTTAAAATGAATTAACATATGAACCTTGGAAAATGTAAACAATATATATGCCATTTATCTAAGCTAGAATCAATAAGTCATAGTATTTTTACCATTTTTGGCTTGAAATTGAAAGCATGAAAGCTTTTTAGCTATAGAACTCTTTTTCTCCTATTCATTAGGCAATATATAAGTGTGCATGTATAGGGGGATTCTAATAATTTTAAAAATAAGTAGATGTGGAAAAGCAACATAGAACAAATTACATGAATTACCCATTGAAGAACTGATATTGTTTAGGAAAAAAAATCCAAAAAAATTTTTGGATAATACATAACATTAAAAAAAAATTATAATCAAATTATCAGGCACTTCTACAATATCTTTTCTGACATCTTTTTTATTTTCAATTACATTTTCCTCAAGTTTATCCCAAGTTGGATAGCTTCTTAATCTGTGTACTTATTCACTTTTGAATGCATGACTGTTACTAAGGTTTTTCTTTGTCCTCAAGTTTTTTTTTCCTTTCATACTTACTGTAATAAAAAATTGGCTACTCAATATGTTGGTAGTATTGATTGAAAACTGTGCAAGACCCTGTTCATTGGTGGTTGCGTTGAAAAAGTAATTGACTTCATTTGCAAAGATGGAGACGAGTTTATTGGAGATGGGCACATTATTTTCATCCACCAGAAGCACCTAAAGAAGAAAAGTACTTGCTAAGTTATGTGGATAATACTGAGAGAGGGTAGAACTCCTGGGAACACACTTATTTGCTCCCCTAACTGAGCACAAAAACCAAAGACCAAGAATCAGCTTTTCCATATTGACTGCAAAGCTATTTCCTACCATTTGAATCCTCATGTCTTTCCATCTCCTTTTTATAATTTGAATTCTTACTCTATTTTTATTTTCTGAAACAAATCCACACAAAATGTTTGAGAAAAATTAAATAACCATAAAACTGGTAAAGTTAACAGTTAATATGAATAAAATCATTATTATTTATTTATTTTATTATTTTTTATTGTTGTTCAATTACAGTTGCCCCAACTTTCTCCCATTACTGTTTATTTTGTTATTCTTAAAGTATACCCTGAAAGTGAAAATAATACAAGAATAATAACCATAAACTGCACTATTATAATTCCAATGTTTAAAATGAAAACCACTTATTCATTTATTTTAAGCAGAATAAGAGATCTAAAGAAAGATACTGACAGCCATAACTTGAGAGTCATTTGTGAGAAAGTCTATTAAAATTCTGATACGGGCTGGATAATGGCAGATATATACTTATTTATTATGAAATGGGTGGGAGAAAGGGCTTGAAATGACTAACTTACATGACATTAATCATCTTGATTAGTTACATGTTCAACAAAGAAACAGTGCCTCTGATTCTCATAATAATGTATTGTGTGTTTGTGCATTTTATCAGTGATATTATGAAGGAAAGTATCTACTTTTGTTTGGTTCAATGATTTTGGTCATATTAATTAATTGATAACACTAACCAGGTATGGACTACATCAGTGTGTCCTCGAACTAGGTACAACTAGACACTTCATTTACCTGTAAAATTGCAACACACTCTACCTGTCCAAAGAAGGGTATTCCTCGTCTAAAGTGTGAATCCACTTTCACAAACTTGAGTCTGGTTACAATGTTTGTGATTTTACTGGTCCCATGTCCAGTGAACTCTAGTTCTGAAAAATATGTAGAAAAGAGTAAGTACTCTTGAAGTTACTTTAGTCCTAAAATTCATTTTCTACCACCTCTGTTATGACCCCTGTTTTATTATGGGAAACAAGTCAATGTCTACTGCTTTATCTCCCATGTTAATTTGGTACTCAAACCTGTTCCCTCTTCTCTGATCTTGGCTTCCACATTAAGTTGCATTTCCAAACCCGCAGATCTAATATGGAACAAGCCTGTATTTACTTCTTGAGTGGTGCAGCCATTGCTATTGAGCTGAAAAGAATATAAGAATTGATAAATGTCATACCGATTCAGGCCAATAGTCACTAATCCACTATTTTCTTTCTGATGCCATGACAGCTTTGGGTTAAACAGGCGAATCGACCTTTAGGAATTTAATGTTCACATTTGATTTGTAATCTCTATGATCAGTCATCAAAATGAGAATTTTGTTGACTAAAGGTAAATATTTTATTTTTGGTGAGGAACATTTGGGGATCAGCTTACTCTGATGCCTTTCAGTAAAATGGGGTAGCTCACTGGTTGTCAACAATGACAGTCTCTAGAGAGAACACTGTGTACTAACCTGTTGACTGAATTCTTCACAGACATTTTTTTTACAGTAAAAAGATCGAAATGAATTTCGGCACACGCGCACAGTTGCAAGTCCTGGGACAGGTTTCCCATAGGTGTATCTGTCATGTAAGAAATAAATCAGGAACTGAGGAAAGTTATATAAATTTTCACTACCAGCCCAGTACAGCACAATTATTCTCTACAGCTCCCTGTATAACTTTATTTATTTTAGACTCATATCAAGTAGAAACATGTCTAGAAAATGCCTCTATCAATATATTACCCATTAAGACATTTGATACTTCAATGTACAGCCAAGTTGTTTGGAATATTTTTATTTCTTCTGTTTAGCCTATTTATTTTTCTTATTCTTTTTATTTTGTCATTATAAATCAAAACTTGCTCTTTCTACCAAATAAAAATTATGTGATAAATAAAAAATAAGTAATAAAGAAAACACACAAAGAGAGAGAGAGAGAGAGAGAGAGAGAGAGAGAGAGAGAGAGAGAGAGAGAGAGAAAGAGAGAGAGAGAAAGTCCTGAAAAACCAATCATGGGGCATATAAATTTTTGTTTGTGTGCACTCTATACTTACATCAGTTATTTATTCTTACATCTCTCTATTTTTAATACAACTGGAATAATTGATAATTCTTTGGGGGATCATTAGTTTTCTTTCCTAATTGCAAATGCTTCCAATATCATTTCAAGTAAACAATATGATCAGAACAACCAGTTCTGATTTCATACTGGTATGAAACCAGTATGGAAATTGCTCAAAAAATTAAAAATAGTGATTATTTTAGTGCTTAAAAATTTGTTCTTTTACCGCACCCAGAGGATTGATGCAAAACAGCCAGACTTTTCTTTTAAAACTGGCTAGAAGAAAGAGCAAAATTAATTAAATCAATGTACCATGAGAGAGCAATCGGGCAAGTGGAACAAGTGGCACATTTACAGGCCAATGGGCCCATTGTTTTCCATAAGCTAATACTATGGGGAAAAAGGAGGGCCTAGATTTTTAAAACTTCGAGGTATTTATAGATTTCCTAAGGCATGTTTAAAAATATTAGGGCAAAACTTTAGGGGAAGAATCAATGGAACAAAATTGGCAAATTTTGTAATTTTTATAAAAAATTATAGTTATAATTTTTTAATTATAAAAAATGCAGGGCACATGCAGTTATGTTTTGCTGTTCTGTCAACTTTTGTATGCAATTGAAAATTTCCACTAAGTTCAGGGGTAGGTTAAGGGTCAAGGCGTTGAGCAAAAAGGAGAAAAAACTCATGGATATGGACAATGGTGTAGTGATTGCAGAACCAAATGGTAATGGGAAGAATACAATAAAAATTTTTTACTATATTCAGTTGCAGTTGTCCAGCATTTTCCCCCGTTTCTCTCCCCTACCCTAGATCCCCCACTCCCATATCAATCCCTCTCCATTGTCTTTGTCCATGAGTCCTCTATTCATGTTCCTTGACTTGACTCTTCCCTTTTTTCCCTTGTTATCCTCTTCCCTCCTCCCCTCTGGTGACTGTCAGTTTGTTATTTCCATGCCTCTGGTTCTATTTTGCTCATTTGTTTCCATTGTAGAGACTTGGAAAGAAAAGGTGTATATGAGTCATAACCAAAAGCGATGTGTAAAGACATTTTTATGAAAATCAAAGGTACTTGAGTATAAATTCAAAATTAGTGTTGAACAATTACCTTTAAGTTTATTAAGTGTGATAATGGCATCATGATTACATAATGTCACTATTGCGACAGCCTGGATGGAACTGGAGAGTGTTATGCTGAGTGAAATAAGCCAGGCAGTGAAGGACAAATACCATATAATCTCACCTGTAAGTGGAACCTAATCAACAAAGCAAACAAGCAAGCAAAACAGAACCAGAGATATGGAAATAAAGAACAAACTGACCGTGACCAGAGGGGAGGGTTGTAACAGAGAAAAGAAGAGGAATGGTCAAGTTAAGGAACATGTATAAAGGACCCATAGACAAAGACAATGGTGGGGAGGGGGTGGGAAGTGGGGGTGGGTAGGGCAGGGGAGTATAATGGGGGGAAAATGGGAACAACTGTAACTGTACAACAATAAAAAAGAGAAAAAATATTTTAAAAATATAAATAAATAAACAAATAAATACATAAATAAAATGTCACTGATCTTTAGAAGTCCATATGTTGCAGCTGTGTCAAAATGTCATGATTTTTGTAATTTATCCTGAATTGTTAAAGAAAAAAAAGATACAGCAAATAAGGAAAGATGTTATTTGTTAAGTTATGATTATGAGTGTTTCCACTCTTGTGCATTTGAAAAATTTAATGCTAAAAATAAAGAGGAGTCATTGAAATAAGTTTTAAAAAGTACTGAGGAAAAAAGTAATTTATAATTGTGTATGTAGGTAAATAATCACTCAAAACTGAGGCAAAAATGAATTTCAGACAAAAACAATTTAACTCACATTCCACATACTGATATTTTCACTTTTTTATCCATGACAGTGATTATCTTTGGGACTTGAACTTTGACCTCAAACTTGGGAACCACTGTTGACAGAGATAACAAAAATAAAGAGGCTGGTAAACATTTAATGGAAATACAAATATTTTTATGCCTATAATTTTTCCACAAAAATACCATAGAAAGTTACATTTATTTTTCAATGTAGAGTATCAACTTGAAGATGATTAAGTTTAACAATTTATGCAAAGGTTGACTTTGTGGCCACCACAGATCTTAATAATGTTAACAAATGATGATGGTTCCATTGAAATAAGAATTTTAATATTTGGCAAAGTGTAACTTGCTACTAAAAATCTTCAAGCTCTTGCAAACTTCTGCGTTCACAGAATGATGATGGCCTTAGAATAAGATATAGTTGACTCTACTCCAAGTTAAACATACTTGTGGAAAAGTCAAAGGATCTAAGTGAGTTCATACTATGAACCAAAAAGTTATGACCCTTTTATCTTTCATAATCCATACCAAATTCCTCCACAGTAAAGAAGTGCTCTATATGTCCGCCTGATTCCCTCTTCACCACCACCTTGTAGGAGCCCTGAATTGGCTCTGATGAGAGGGGAAAGGCTAATTGTTTGAGGCCACTCTCTAACTTGAGATTCTGCCATTGTCCAATTCGACTCCTTTTTGGGTTCTAGAGATAAGAAAAGAGCATGGGAATAATATTTAGTCATGACAGCCCTTGACAAAATACATGACTTTTGGATTGATAACTGACATTGCCTTCAGGGAAGAAACCCAGAAGGAAGGTGAACCACAATAAACCTGACATCTGAGAGTAGGAAAATACAGATCTGAAAGTTGTTTTAACAGAAGTTTGTCTGTCTAAAATATTATCAGAACTTCCTCTTTCTTAAATGCACTGACTTATAAGATACCCTTTCTGTTGCTTACCTCAAGGTATACCAGTGGAATCTATGTGAAAAAATGAAAGAAGAGATGTAATTAGAATTTCACCAAAGACTACAATTTCGGACTTATGACCAAACAGCTTACTAAGGACAAATAATATTTGTAATAAGATATATCAGAATTTAACCTGAAACATAAAGTAAGTGGAATTGTTCAGGGAAATCAATAAATAGTTCTGAGAAAGCATGGATATATTTCTTCAAAAGTCATTGTGTTATCATTTCCCTGAAAAATGTTATTGTTGAATAATACTTGTTAATATCTATCAATTTATTGATATTATTCACCAATAATATTATTTAGGTACTAAAAACCCTTCTTGTGAAGAATATAACCACACTGTTTACTTACATAGATTAGAAATGGATATTCATAGAGTTATATGTTATTATTTAGCCTTAATAGGAAAGAATTCCCAGAATTATTTGGTTAAAAGTAAACCAAGAATATTTCTTCTAATTTTAAAATTGTTTATGCCAGGCTGATGTAGCTCAGTAGATTGAGCACGGGCTGAGAACCAAAGGGTTGAGGGTTCGATTCTCAGTCAGGGCACACGCCTGTGTTGCAGGCTGAGTCCTTAATGGTGGCCATGTGAGACGCAACCACACATTGATGTTTCTCTCCCTTTTTTTCTCCCTTCCTTTACCTCTCTCTAAAATAAAGAAATAGTCTTTTAAAAAATTGTTTAATATCTAACTTTTAAAAGTAGCCTTGCTTCTTTGCCTTCATATTGAAAGCTAGCTGAAGGAACATACAATTTATATAAATGAAGACTTCATATATAATGTACATTACACATGTATAAATATATATAATACAGTGGAACCTCAGTTCTTGACCTTAATTTGTTCTGGAAAACTGTTTAAGAAGTGATCTGTTTAAAAACTGAATCTTCTTGGTTACCCAAGAGACACATGAAAGATCCTATAGGTATCAGCATGAAAGTGTTGTCAGGTGGAGAATTAAGGCCAATAATTCTGTTAGACAACGGAGACATTTTTTCCATGAACAACATGGCCAAGAACTGAATTGTTTGAGAACCAAGACATTTGAGAACTTAGGTTTGACTGTATAATAAAATATATTTTATAATGTATATATATTTAGAAGAAGTGAAACTCCTTGGTGTTTTAATTAGTCATAAACTCCTTCAGAGTATGGATCTGGATAGCACATAACTTTTAATGTGCATCTTCATTTTGCTTAATGTAGTGTTTTGAGAGCAAAAATTATAGCTATTTCCAGACTGAGTAAATACTGTTATAAGAGAAAAGAGCTTCCTCACCTCTTACCCCTCAATTATGCCTTATAGAAGACTCTAGATTTGTAGTAAAGTTGGAATCTAGGTTCCCAAAAGAATGTCTTTCATCTCACTTTTCCTCAATACTCCCATCCTTCCTTGGATGAGTGCTCTCATCCCACCACCCACCACCCATCACCCACCCAAACTATAAAATATTGAGATATTTACCAGTTCATTCAGGGGGTGAAAATTTTCATCCACAGAGACAATACGAAATTTTACTGGAAAAGAAATTCTCTGATGAGTCTCAAGACATGATAAAGGAGGTATTTTGGGTAGTAACCCAGAGGGCCAAGAGATCAGGGTAATGGTGACTTTGGCTGGAAAACCTGTTGAGGGGGTGGCTCTGCTTAGTGTTGCCCCAAATGGTGGAATTTCCTTACATACCTGTCTGTCCTGGTTTATAGATGGGTTTATCTGTCTGGACAAAGACCAGACTTTGATCATTCTTTACCAATACTGTCTTTCTCTTCCTGAAGTCTTGTGTTGGTCCCTTTATCTGGACAGTGAAGAAAACCACCTCTGAAGAGGATGAGATCCTTGGGAGCTAAAGAACAAAGGATGCTACTGAGGACCAGCTCAGTCTTCTCCCTCTGACTCCTTCAATCATGACTACTTTCTCTCTCTTCTTCAGCTTCACCAAGGGCTAGGTAAGTGTGAATATTTCTCCATGTATAAGAGTATAGATATTAATATGAGAACAATATCAGTAAGATCAGCCATCAATGGAACCTCATATAGCTCATTTGGAACTCTACTTTTTAAGTCTTACTCCTGTTAAATGCAATGTGTATTCTGAACAAATGGAGAGAAACATCTCTGAAAAAGTATGGGACAATATAGGAGCTAAGTGTCCTAAGTTGGGCAACCTCACAGAGGTACTGTATATTTGCTTGGAGAATCTTGAATCATTTATACATTCCAAGGACAAAGACACTTAATGTCCCTCTGCAAGAGAGGAATTCTGCTCCATGCTGTTCTGTAATGAGGTATTTGTTCAGGCTGTTTCTAGGCATTGCCCAACTCTGGCCCGACAGAGATGGTTATATAACAAAGCAAGAAAGCTCCTCTAAATTATACAATTTCTGTGGCTAATACAACTGTTAATATTTTTTTTTAGGAATTAAATTGAAATTTGGCATGTACAAAAATATTTCTCCCCTACTCTGGTGAAAAAATTCATGGTTTATTCCTCAGTAGCTAAAAACTCATTTACTTTGGCTTTCTGAAATTCTCACTAACCTTCTAACATCATTCTTTGGGACTGAACATGAGCTGTCCATCACCATGACTCAATATAATGTACTGAACAGGGACAGGCAGCTAGTACTCACAGTGAAGGAGACACAGCGGAATAAGTCCTTCTCTGTCACCAAGTCAGCAAAGAGGCTCCTGTTCTCCCTGAGAGACTCCAAGGAAGCACTTAGAGTCACTGTCTCATTCAAGTGACTCAGAAGGAGGCAGACTTTCTCAGGGGTTCCAGTGTGGAGCAAGAAGGGGACCAGCACCATATACTGCCTGGGAAGGGAAAAAGGCCAAATTAGAGAAAAATACAAGATAGCAAGCATTTTCAACCATAATTGTCTTTTCCATAACAATATATATTTACTGCTTCAGTCAGTTCTATACTGTGACCTCCATCTTATTAGCATAAGAGTACCTTTTACTCATCAATAGTTCCTCAGGCACACAGTCTACTGGAAGTTGACATCAAAGATGTTTCAATTTTATAGGCATTCTTTGTTTTAAAGAATCTTAATAGCTAAATTCTTTTCTTTCATGTTCTTGTAAAAGGACACACACATAATAAATGATGGGTGATTGCTTACTTTATGAAACAATTTACATTAAAATCTATCTAAGTAAGCATCACCTGTGCATGAACACCATGACTGGATTTATATAAATTCAATGGAAAAACTTCAGTGACCATATATTCATTATTAAAGTAATATATATGTATATTGCAAAATAATTTTCTTAATGCAGAAAAAGAACATATATGCGGTTTCTTTAGGTTCCTCGGATATAGCCTATTCAAAAAATCAATAGTTTTTCAATCAACAAGTTTTAATTTTTATCAATTTTTTTATAATTCTCTTTTTTTAAAAAGATTTATTTATTTATTTTTTGAGAGGGAAGGGAGGGAGAAAGAGAGAGAGAAACATCAATGTGCAGTTGCTGGGGGCTGTGGCCTGCAACCCTGGCATGTTCCCTGGCTGGGAATCAAACCTGCGATACTTTGGTTCTCAGCCTGTGCTCTTTATCAATAATTTTTACGTACACATACATGTCACACAAGTCCACAGAGCACTTGTTTCCCATTCTCTTTCATTCTGATTCTCTTGAGGTAATCAATCTGAATGTCTCAGTATGAATATTTCTATGTTTATAAAATATATGCTTATGTCAAGAATTTGTCAATGGATAAATTATCTTTTTATTACAAAATGAGTTCTTGTAATATATATTACTTTGAAAAATCTGACTTAAATTCTTGAATGTATTTAATTATTCAGAGGTGTGAGAAATTTTTTATGTGAGCTTTGCCTTTTCATCTTGACTTCATTGATGAGTTTCCTTTGTCTATGACATACTCATATTCCCTGTCACAGTTCGATCCATTCTTCAGGAACCATTTTCAGTGACACCTTTCCTGCAGCATTCAGCTCCACATAATCTCTCCATACTCTGAATCTCCATGGGCTGAAAGAGAATCTGTGTTTCTTAAGTATCTGCTGCTTGCCAAGAATCGTATTAACTAGTTTCTGTTAAGCCATTTAATTCTCTCAACAATCCTATAAGGTACATGCAATATATCCTCATGTTCATGAGAGCTAAAACACATGATCCTCATTAATTCCCACATTTGAATATATATAACAGTGAGATAATATCTCTGCCCCTTCACTAAATCAGTATATTATACATAAAATGTGAATCCTCAAAGCTTTACTAATTTAGTGCCTGTAGGTTTAAGCCATTTACTTATAGAATATCTTTGCAATTAAATGAACTATTTTATATTATTTTATTGTCCTTTCCTTTCTATCACCAACATGAAACACAATTTTAGTACTTTACAAAATTAATAAGTGTGAGACTAGGAGTAGAGAATAACAAAGACAGTTTAGTTGTTGAACCTGGAAGTCAAGTGCAGTCTCCACATAGTCTGGTCCAGCAGTCTTCCTGTATATGTTTTAAATTGTTCCTTGGCAAAATAATATGCCATGAATCTTTAGAGTCACTCTTAAATCATTAAAACCTCAGACTGCTTATTGCACAAATACTAATGTTTTGTTCTGAAGCAGAGAGACTCAGAGTAGTTAAATAAACTACCCAAGGTCATTCAGATAGTACCTCTCACTGAATCCCTTTCTTGCACTTGAGTATTTCTGATCAACTGCACATCTGCTCTTTCTAAGATGTGATAAATAATATATTTTTTAAAATTTTCCCAACAACAACAGCCTTCTACAAGCCTTACTGCATTGACAGTGGTAAAAACAACCATATGGGAGCAGGCAGTTCCAGTGTCCATTTCTATACATCTTTTTCCTATTCTGAATTCTTTCCATCCAACTCAGGAAGAACAAAGTAGGGTCAAACTTCTAGGATGATTACTTTAAGATATTTCTTTGCAAAGTTTTCTATTTCCTTCAAACTCCTAGTTAAACTCCTCATTTGTGGACTTCCAGCAAGATGGAGGAATAGGTGGACGCACTGTACCTCCACGCACAACCAAGATTAGAACAACAACAATTTAGAGCTAGAATAACACCCAGAACTGATAGAAAATTTATCTGAATGGAAGTCGGCCAGCCAAGAAGTTGAAGTAGACCCGTGTATCCAGACTGGCAGGAGGGGCCATGAGGATGAACCGGGTGGGCCCCCGGAGGTCGGGGAAAACTTGGCGTGAACTCAGCCACCTGGGGTGCGCAAGAACGCATTGGTGGTCCCTGAGTACGCAAGCTGTGGCTGGCGGACCCAGTGAGGCGGCGATTGTGGACCAGGGCAGAGCTTGCAGCCCAGGATCCCAGAGAAGGGACTGGGATCCCAGGAGAAGGGAACTACCGCCATTGTTCCCTCCCATCCCTGCTCCCGCCCTCGCCCCCACATATAACGTCACAATCTAGTGACTGGGGTGCCCAGCCCTGGTGAACACCTAAGGCTCCGCCTCCCACCGTAACAAGAGCTACCAGACTGGAAAAAAAAAAAGAAAAAAAAAGGAGAGACAGGGAGAGACATGTTTCCAATAGAAGAACAGATCAGTCCCCCAGAACTCATCCTGTTGACCGACCAAGAAATAGCCAATCTATCAGATGCACAGTTCAAAACACTGGTGATCAGAAAACTCACGGAATTGGTTGATTTTGGGCGCAAATTAGATGAAAAGATGCAGGTTACCATAAAAGAGATGAAGGAAGATGTACGGAGGAGAACCAATAGTGAAGGGAAGGAAACTGGGTCTCAAAACAGTACAGTGGACCAGAAGGAAGATAGAATCAACCAAGCAGGAAAGCATGAAGAAATAATAATTCAAAAAAATGAGGAGAAGCTTAAGAGCATCCAGGACACCTTTAAACATTCTAACATTCGAATTATAAAGGTACCAGAAAGGGAAGGGGAAAAGCAACAGATTGAGCATGTATTTGAACAAATAATAAAGGAGAACTTCCCCAATCTGGCAAAGGAAATAGTCTTCCAAGAAATCCAGGAAGCTCAGAGAGCCCCAGAGAAGTTGGACCCAAGAAGAAACACACCAAGGCACATCATAATTACATTAGCCAAGGTAAAAAATGAAGGAGAGAATCCTAGAAGCAGCAAGAGATAAGGGGACAGTCACCTACAAAGGAGTTCCCATCAGACTGTCAGCTGATTTCTCAAAAGAGACCTTACAGGCAAGAAGGGGCTGGAAAGAAATATTCCAAGTCATGAAAGACAAGGACCTACATTCCAGATTGCTCTATCCAGCAAAGCTCTCATTTAGAATGGAAGGGCAGATAAAGTGCTTCTCAGATAAGGTCAAGTTAAAGGAGTTCATCATCACCAAGCCCTTATTTTATGAAATGCTAAAGGGACTTCTATGAAAGGAAGATAAAGAAAAAACATGTATAGTAAAAGGACAGCAAACTCACAATTATTAACAACCACACCTAAAGCAAAACCAAAAGAAACTAAGCAAACAACTAGAACAGGAACAGAACCACAGAAATGGAGATCACATGGAGGGTTAGCAACAGGGGAGTGAGAGGAGGAGAGAGGGGGAATAGGTACAGAGAATAAGTAGCATAGATGGTAGGTAGAAAATAGACAGGGGAAGGGCAAGAATAGTATGGGAAATGTAGAAGCTAAAGAACTCATAAGTATGACACATGGACATGAACTAAAGTGGGGGAACGTGGGTGGGAGAGGGGGTATGGGGTGGAGGGGAGTAAAGGGGGGAAATGGTACAACTGTAATAGTATAATCAATAAAATATATTAAAAACAAAATAAAACAAAAAACCTCCTCATTTGTTAGTAACTCCTGACCATATTTAGGAAGTAGAAGATTACCAGTTTTTACTTGAGTGACTCATACATTGGTCTATTGCCGTATCTCTTTCACCTCTCCAAATTGAATTGTAATATTATTCTCTGGACGCTGCTTACATAATAAACTTATAGACCAAAGTTATGGCTACTTTAACGCTTCATTTCCAAAGACTTTATTTTCTCTACATGTTGTAAAATCACTTTATTAAGGTATGACTGACACACAAAAAGCTGAACATATTTAGTGTGTACTACTTGACTAGTATGTAGTTAAGTATATAGCTGTGAAATCAGTACAACCTTTGCTATAAACATATCCATCATTTCCAAAAGTTCCCTCTCTTCAACTATTATTATTATTGTAATGAGAACACAACATAAGGTCTATCCTCTTAGCAATTTTTAAGTATGCAGTATAGTATTAATTATAGACTCTATAAAATAATAATTACTTTTTAACCTCCCCATCTCCTTTCCCCTTTTATTTTTTTGATATCAATAGGAAATAAATCATTAGTGTATTATAATTTTATTCCACATACTCCTTTTATTTTTATTAGCCTAATTGAGATCACAATTAAAAAATTTATTTCACCTACGTTTGGTATTTCAAACAACTATTTTGCAAAGGTTTCGTTAGTATTCATTCTACAAATATTGAAATTGGGACTTATCAAGGTTGAGTAATTTGCCTAAGATTTCACTTGAAACTGAGTAAATCGTTTAAAGTATTACTTAATCATGAATGTTTGAATTTTAACTATTTGCCTTTGTAGGAGTGATTAAATTTTGCAGATGATTAAACTGATCACTTTTCATTTTCTTTTTTCATCATGTTTTTCCGTAACCTCTATCTCTCTGAAGTTACTGACAGAAGGCAGGGGAGAACTCATTCTCTAGGCAATAACTCTCATTTATCACATCAAAAGCTAATGCTGGAGGGTTAAGGTGAGGTTTTCCACGTATTGGCAACTAGGTCACGAGGCTCATTCTTTGTTAAATGGTGAGAAAGATGTAAAGTAATGGTTTTCAATGGGCAGAATAGTTCTCTGTTGTGTTGGATTGAAAACACAGACTGCTTAACTTTCAGATTCCCCAAAATGCCACTTGCTTCTTCTATTCAGCCTGTACTTAGAAAACTGAACAGCCCCTACATATTTCCAAAGTGCTCTGTGAGTGGAATCAATGGAAGATGGAACCCCCATCCACAGTTGTAGATGAGGTAGAAGAATAATGAAAGAGAAATGTGCTCCTTCTGGTTACTAAGTAATTGTGCTTTGACAAAGCCTGAGGAATGAAAGAACTTCAGTTGGTTAGAGTTCTGATTTCTGCTTCCTTTGATTTGATCTGGAGAGGACTAACTGTGATGAGTGGATAAAGGTAACATACTGAGCAGGTCTATTTACCCCTCTCCTCATTTTGTACTCTGGAGGCTACTCTGTATCAATCAGGGATGTAGCTATATCAGAGTCATCTAGGAGTACAGTGTGGGTAGGTAAGGGAGGCATAGAAGTTTAACCTTTCCAGGATACTTTAGTGTTTACATGTTGCTGTTGGATCTAAGAATTGTGCAGCCCTCCAGAAGAAATGTAAAGGCAGCTGGGTTGAGGTCAGAGGCCTCAAATGGGTGACTAGCAAAGGTGATCCTGCAGCATAGGCTGTGTTGGAATGACTGCCATGGAATTGGAGGCAGAATGGTGTAGAGAGTTGGTAGTTCTATGTGACAAGAAAGGGCTAATGTGAGTTAAAGTCAGCTAAAGAGAACTTCTGGGACTCCTTGGCAAAGGGACCAAACTGAGACAAACTAGATGGTTAAAGATTCAAATGATAAATGTTAGCAGACAAGGAGAAGACAGATCGACAGTGGCCAAGAAGACAGAGAACTCTGTGACAAAGGACCCTGACCCCTCTTCTCCACCAGTAATTAGTGAAGTTCACATTCCTCAGAGAGGAATTGGAGAGAAACGGAAGAGAAGTCTTAGTTTTTGGATTTCACCAACTTTATAACTAAGTAAGGTTAAACTATTTCCCCCCTGCATTGACTATTTACTGAAGCCTCTTGATGAAGATGCAATAAATTATTGAAAAATGAAGGAGCTGTATTTTCTCTTTGCATGTGGTCTACAATGTGAGTTAAATTGCACCCCACTATACACTTTAAATATTTTTATAGTCAATAATGTCTATCCAAAAAGAATGGATCTGTGAATGTGGAGTCTGAGGTTTCAGTTTGTAATGAAAACATGCTTCTTAGTGTGGACGACTATTATTTTAAGAGTACGGAATAAATAAAAGGAAAAATGTATTAACTATTTATAATTAATTTCTTATGATTAGAAAGAATCTTAAGGAATAAAAAATAGCATTTAATAGGAAAAAGAAAGCAAAGATATAAATGATAGATTAAAATAAAGAACAGACCATTGAGAAAAGGACTTTGAGTGAGACTTACGGTTCTGCAGAGTTTGAGGCATTGGTAGAAAACAGGACAAGGAGAAGTAGCACGAAACTTGAGTGAGGAAGTCTGCCTTTCCCCATAGTGAGGGGCATTCCTCAAAGATGATTACGCCTGCCTTCAGCCAGATCTTTGATATCTCCCAATTTACCAGGCTTTATATAGCTGCTGTTTGCAAACAAGCCCCACCCTTAGGATTCAAAATAGAGTTCAGAGTTGGGCACGGATTCGCTAAATGGGTAGTTGCTTTCAGTGATTGCTTCATTACCCTCAGGGCTGCATACTTGCTTTCAAAGGGAAGAAAAGAGAGTAGTTTTGTTTTAAAGTTCCTGGTTCTTTCAAAGTGTGAAATAGAACAGTGAAAGAAAAACCTGATGGTAATAGAATAAGGTCTGCAGGAAGTGAATTTTTCCTTTATTTAAAGCATTGAATCTGGAAAAAAAAATACAACTTTTTGCATAGCTGGCACATTTTTAGCAATTTTTAATTTAAATATAATTTACATAACATAAAAGTCACCATGTTAAAGTGTACAATTAGGTTATTTTTAGTATATTCATGGTGTGATACAACCATCATCACTATCTAATTATTGAACATTTCATTGCCTCCAAAACAAATGTGCTTGCTCCCAGTTCCTTCCTCTGTCAGCCCCTGACAACCAGTAATCTATTTTCTGGCTGTACGGATTTCTCTCTCTGGATATTTCATATAAATAAATGGCATAATACCACATGTAGCCTTTTGTGTCTGATTTCTTTCACTTAGCATTATATTTTCAAGGTTGATCTATGTTGTGGCATGTGTCAGTGCTTTATATGAGTGACAATTATTTCATTGTATGACTGTACCATATTTTGTTTATTCATCAATTGATAAAACATTTGGTTTGTTTTCACTCTTTGACTATAATAAATAACTCTGCTATGAAGAGTTGAGTAAAATTTTTTGTGTGAATATAGGTTCTTGATTCTCTTGGGTATATAAATAGAAGTGGAATTGCTAGTTCACATGGAAACACTCTTGTTTAAAATTTTGAGGAACTGCTCAACTGTTTTCCACAGCAGCTGCAGATTTTTACATTGCCACCTGCAATGTTATGAGGTTTCTATTTTTTCCACATTTTTGCCAACACTTGCCATTCTCTGTTATTTTGTTTGTTTAATTACACCAAATCTAGTAGAAATGAAGTGGTTTTGATTTTGCCTCTCTTTTATTAATTATGTTTAGGATATTTTATGAGCTTATTGGCCATTTGTATATATTTTTAAGAGAGATTTCTGTTCAGTTCATTCACCATATTTTAATTCAGTTGTCTTCTTATTGTTGAGTTGTAAGAGCTTTTTATATGTTCTGGGTACTAGATACATATTAGATAAATGGTTTGTAAATATTCTCTTATTATATGGTTTGTTTTTCTCTATTGATATCATTCTTTGGTGCACAACATTTTTAATTTTGATACAGTAACACTTATCAATTTTTCCTTTGGCTGTTTGTGTTTTGTGTCGTATTTAAAAAATTATTGCGTTAAGTCACAAAGATTTACGCTTATGTTTTTTCCTAAGAGTTTTATCATGTTAATTCTTACATTTAACTCTAGAATCTATTGGAAGTTAATTTTTGTATATTGCTTAAGTTAGGGGCCCAACTTCCTTCTTTTGTATGTGGATATTCAGCTGTCCTAGAACCATTTGTTGAAAAGACTATTCTTTTCTTATTGGACTTCTTGGCTCCTTGTTGAAAATTAGTTGGCTATAGATACATGATTTTACTTATGAACCCTCAATTCTATTCCATTGATCTATACATCCACCCTTGCCAGTGCCATACTATCTTGACTACCTATAGTTTTATAGGAAGTTTTAAAATAAGAAGTGTGAATTTTCTTTCTTTGTCCTTTTTTTTTCAGTATTGTATTGCTTCAATCTCACTAGGTGCAATCTGTCTATTCAGATTCTCTGATTTGTCCTGATTCAGTTTTGGAAGATTATATGTTTTTTTGTAATGTATCCATTTTGTCCAGATTGCCCATTTATTGGCATATAGTTGTTCATAATATTTTCTCAAAATCTTTTGTATTTCTTTGGTGTCAGTTGTTATTTTGCCTTTTTCATTTCTGATTTTATTTATTTGGGTCCTCTCTCTTTTTTTCTTGATGAGTCTGGTTAAAGGTTTGTCAATCTTGTTTATCTTTACAAAGAAGCAGCTTTTGATTCATGAATCTTTTGTATCATTTTTTAAGACTCTATTTCATTTATTTCTGCTCTGATCTTTATTATTTTCTTTCTTCTACTCACTTTGGGTTTTGTTGTTCAAGTTCCATTAAGTGTAAAGTTAGATTATTTATTTTAGTTATTTTTTTTTAGATAAACCTGTAATGCTATGAATTTCCCTTTTAGGATTGCTTTACCAATGTGCCAGAAATTTTGGATTGTTGTGTCCTCCTTTTCATTTGTTTCAAGGTATCTTTTGATTTCTTCCTTGGTCTTGTTTTTCACCCATTCATTGTTAAATAACATATTATTTAGCTTCCATGTCTTTGTGTGTTTTTCAGTGTTCTTCTTGTGATTGATTTCTAGTTTTATCACATTGTGTTCAGAGAAGATGCTTGATATGATTTCAATCACCTTAAATTTACTGAGACTTGTTTTGTGTCCTAACATGTGGTCTATCTTAGAAAACCTTTTATGCCCTGGCTGGCGTAGCTCAATGGATTGAGCACGGGCTGGGAACAAAAGTGTCCCAGGTTCGATTCCCATCCAGGGTACATTCCTGGGTTGCAGGCCATAACCCCCAGCAACCGCACATTGTTTCTCTCTATCTCTCCCTCCTTTCCCTCTCTAAAAATAAATAAATAAAATATTTAAAAAAAAAAAAAAAAAGAAAACCTTTTATGTGCACTTGAAAAGTATGTATATTCTGCTGTTTTGGGATGAAATGCTCTGAAGATATCAATAAATGCATTTGATCTGATGTTTCATTTGATCTGATTGTTTCCCTGTTAATTTTCTGCATGAAATATCTACCCATTGAAGTCAATGGAATTTTAAAATCCCCAACTATACTGTATTTCTGTTGATCTTTCCCTTTATGTCCATCAAGATTTGCTTCACATATTTAGGTGTTCCAATATTAGGTGTGTAAATGTTTACTAGGGTTATATTCTCTTGTTCGATTGTTCCATTTATCATTATGTGGTGTACTTCTTTGTCTCTTACTATATACAACCTTAGTTTGAAAGTCTATTTTGTTGGATGTAAGACAGCTACCCCAGCTTTTTTTTCTTTCCATTTGTATGAAATATCTTTTTCAGTCCCTTTACTTTTAGTCTGTATGTATCTTTTGATCTGCAATGTATGTCTTAGAGGCCATATATATATATATATATATATATATATATATATATAAAATATATGGTTTTTTTCCAATCCATTTTGCTATTCTATCTTTTGGTTGGAGCATTTAAGCCATTTACATGTAAGGTGATTATTGATACACATGTGTTTAGTGCCATTTTATTGTTAGACTGTTTTTCTCTCTCTTTTTTATTTTTTTCTTCTTCTTCTTCACGTTAAAGCAAGACCTTTAACATTTGCTGAAGTACTGATTTGTTGTTAACAAACTCCTTTACATTTTTCTTGTCTGGGAAGCTCCTTATTTCTCCTTCAATTTTAAATGATGTCTTTGCTGAGTAGAGTTGCCTTGGTTGTAGGTCCTTGCTTTCATCACCTTGAAGATTTCATGCCATTCCCTTCTGGCCTGAGGTGTTTCTAATGAGTAATCAGGTGACAGACTAATTGGTGTTCCTTTGTATGTAACTACCTGCTTCTGTCTTGTGGCTTTTAGGATTCTCTCCATGTCTTCAAGTCTTGCCATTTTAATTATGATGTGCCTTAGTGTAGGCCTTTTTGGGTCCAAATGTTTGGGACTCTCTGAGCTTCCTGGGCTTGTCTTCTTCCTTCACCAGATTAGGGAAGTTTTTGGTTAGTATTTCTTCAAATAGTTTCTTGATCACTTGTTTGCTCTCCTCTCCTTCTGGTATTCTCATGATGTGGATGTTTTTATGCTTCACATCGTCCAAAGTGTTTCTTGAGCTTTCCTCATTTTTAAAAAATTCTTTTTTCTTTGTGCTTCTTTGCCTCAATTTTTTTTCTGCCTTGTCTTTCAAATCATTGATTTGATCCTCTGCTTCATCTAACTTTCTTTTTATTCCTTCCAATGTATTAACAATTTCAGATATTGCATTCTTTACTTCTGACTGGTTCCTTTTTTATGGTTTCTATGTCATTTTTCTATTCTGCTGAGTAGCCGTATAATCATTACTCTAAACTCTATGTGATAAATTGCTTGCCTCCATTTTATCTAGCTCTTCTTCTGGAGAACTTCTTGTTCTTTCATTTGGGTCTGTTTATCTGTTTTCTAATTTTGGCTGCTTCTTTTATTTGTTTCCATGTATTTGGTAGATCTGCAAAGACTCTGGTGGAGGCCTTTGTCAGGTGCTGCTTATGACCGGCCCTGGTCAACCTGTTTGAAGCTATCAGTGATCTGTAGTGTGTGGCTCCCTTGCTAGGCCTGTTTGTGTGCAGAAGGAACCAGGCTGTGCACCAAGACCAACTAGCACCCATCCAGGTGAGGGTCAGCTGAAGTCTTATACAGCTCCCAGAGATCTGCTGAAGTCGTTAAGATAATCAATGATATAGCCTCAAGCTGTAATCAGCAGCCTGGCTTAAGCTCCACAGGATGGGGCAAAGTACTTTCTGTTGGCAGGCTATTGCTTCCCCTCAGGCTGATGCCATTCGGAGAGGAGTGCTCTGCCTGAGAAAGGTGGCTTCTGCAGTATGGGATGCTTCAGCACAGGGATCCTGGCAGCTGTTCTTTCAGTTCCCTCTCCAGATCCACCAACCCAGCCTCTTCTCAAGTGTCTCTAGCCTACTCTTTCCTCTCTCTACCAGAGCCCAGGGAAGTGGCTGCAAATGAAATTTTGTGTGTTGGCCCTTTAAGAGGCTCTCTGAGTGTGCAGCTTTCTCTCCCTGGCAGATAGAAACCATGCTTCTTTGACAGCTGGATGTTATCTGGGTTCCTTTCCAGCTCTGGCGCTGTAGTCTGGAGAGCCTAGCTTGGGATTTAGACCCCACACTTCTCAGGTGAAACACCCTGGCCACTGAAATATCCCTCCAAAACTTCAGCCTCCACCTACAGGAGCCCAGCCAATCTTCTTGCACCTCCTCCACACTCCCTACCAGTCTTGTTGTGGTGAAGTGGGTTTTTCTGTGCTCTCATGGTCATAAGACTTTTCTCCAGCTAGTGTTCAGTTGGTCATTAAGAAAGATTTTTCTACAATTAATTATAATTCCAGATTGGTCCTGGGAGGAGGTTAGTGTAGCTTCCACTTTCCTGCCACCTTGGATGTTCTACTCTAAACAATTTGATAAAGACATTTCCCTTTTTGTTTTCAAATTTTTTATGCCTGATACCAAGAAGAAATTTACTTTTATATTTGGCTTCTCAGTGCCAATGAAGAGAGAATTTTGGGGCCATGTGTTATCCAAGTGTACTGATGATGAAAGTCTTTTGCATGGCTTGTATATTAACAGACTTTGAGTAATCAGGTCATTTACTGGACATGACAAGTTTTATTTTTGTTAGATTAAATATACCTTGGCAAGATTTTCTCATGCAGCACTTTGCTCAACAATAACTTGAGTCCTTGCAAAACTTTTGCCTTTGGTGTCTTGAATTTTAATGTCTTGAATTTGGTGCTTTATTAATTCTGATTTTTAAATTTTAAAAGAAAAATACTTGAGAATATTAAGTGAAAAGCATAAAGATATTTCTCACACTCTTTTATATTTTTAAAATGACTAAGAAGAAAGGTATTTAACAATACTTCTGCTTTGTATCAAATAGTAATCACTCTGGCTGGCATGGCTCAGTGGTTGAGTGTTGGCCTAAGAACCAAAGGGTCATGGGTTCAATTCCCAGTCAGGGTACTTGCCTGGATTGCAGGCCAGGTCCTCAGTAAGTGGTATGTGAGAGACAACCACACATTAATGTTTCTTTCCCTCTTTTTCTCCCTCCCTTCCCCTCTCTGAAAAATAAATAAATAAAATCTTTAAAAAAATAAATACTAATCAAACATTCCTGAAAGCATGTACCAGGACAGATCAAAATCTACAAATCAACATTTTCACCCAAATGTGCATTGAAGTCTAGACTCATAGATTTATTTATTTTTATTATGAATTACTGCATTGTTGTTATGACCACAGGAGAAATGAACAAGAAAATTCTTCCTGGAGGACTTTAACAACAAGAAGAGATTCATTTCTTTTTTTGAGATAAGCTATAAGTGTGGCAGAGTGCTAGAAGTGAAAAACTATACCCTATATCTCAGATTTTATATATTTGTTTGTTTTTAGTTATAGGACAAGGTATTTTTATTGCTAAATAAAACTATGTAGAAATACATAAAACACAATGAAATTTCTTGCTTTCTCCTTCATCCACCCAGTCATTGGGACTTTCTCATTTATTTGTTCTGATTTAAAAGACAAAGAAGAATGAACTAAGTAAACTGGGCAAGTGAGTGAAAAGATATTATTTTTAAATTCTTTTAAGATTTTCTTTCTTTCTAGCCCTGGCTGGTGTAGCTCAGTGGATTGAGCACGGGCTGCGAACCAAAGTGTCACAGGTTCGATTCCCAGCCAGGGTACATTCCTGGGTTGCAGGCCATGACCCCCAGCAACCACACATTGATGTTTCTCTCTCTTTCTCTCTCTCTCTCTCTCTCTCTCTCTCTCTCTCTATCTCTATCTCCCTCCCTTCTCTCTCTAGAGATAAATAAATAAAATCTTAAAAAAAAGATTTTCTTTCTTTCTTTTTTTATATATTTTATTGATTATGCTATTACAGTTGTCCTATTTCCCCCCTCATTCCTCTCTACTCTGCACACCCTCTCTCACCCACATTTCCCCCCTTTAGTTCATGTCCATGTGTCATAAGTTCTTTAGCTTCTACATTTCCCATACTATTCTTGCCCTACCCCTGTCTATTTTCTACCTACCATCTATGCTACTTATTCTCTGTACCTTTTCCCCCTCTCTCCTCCTCCCACTCCCCTGTTGCTAACCCTCCATGTGATCTCCACTTCTGTGGTTCTGTTCCTGTTCTAGTTGTTTGCTTAGTTTCTTTTGGTTTTGCTTTAGGTATGGTTGTTAATAATTGTGAGTTTGCTGTCCTTTTACTATACATATTTTTTATCTTCTTTTTCTTAGATAAGTCCCTTTAGCATTTCATAAAATAAGGGCTTGGTGATGATGAACTCCTTTAACTTGACCTTATCTGAGAAGCACTTTATCTGCCCTTCCATTCTAAATGAAAGCTTTGGTGTTTAGAGCAATCTGGGATGTAGGTCCTTGTCTTTCATGACTTGGAATACTTCTTTCCAGCCCCTTCTTGCCTGTAAGGTCTCTTTTGAGAAATCAACTGACAGTATGATGGGAACTCCTTTGTAGGTTACTGTCTCCTTGTTGTCTCCTGCTGCTTCTAGGATTCCCTCCTTCATTTTTACCTTGGCTAATGTAATTATGATGTGCCTTGGTGTGTTCCCTCTTGGGTCCAACTTCTTTGGGACTCTCTGAGCTTCCTGGACTTCCTGGAAGTCTATTTCCTTTGCCAGATTGAGGAAGTTCTCCTTTATTATTTGTTCACATAAGTTTTCCACTTGTTGCTCTACCCCTTCCCCTTTTGGTACCCCTATAATTTGGATGTTGGAATGTTTAAAGATATCCTGGAGGTTCCTAAGCCTCTCCTCATTTTTTTGAATTCTTATTTCTTCATTCTTTTCTGTTTGGTTGTTTCTTTCTTCCTTCTGGTCCACTTCATTGATGTGAGACCCAGCTTTCATTCGATCACTATTGGTTCCCTGTATATTTTTCTTCATTCCACTTATTGTAGCCTTCATTTGTTCATCTAATTTGCAACCAAAATCAACCAATTCTGTGAGCATCCTGATCACCAGTGCTTTGAACTGTGCATCTGTTAGGTTGGCTATCTCTAGGTTGCTTAAAAAAACTGATTGAGGGGCTTTCTATTCTGTTTGAGCCATCTTTTTTTTTCTTTTTCTTTTGGTCTGGTTGTGCCTGTTACGTAAGAGGGGTGTAACCTTAGGTAATCACCAGGGCGGGGCACCCCAGTCACTGGGTTGTGACGTTGTATGTGGGGGCAGGGTCCAAGAGGGAACAATGGCACTTGCTCTGCTCTCCGTGGGACCTCAGTCTTTCCTTCTGCTTCCCCCTAGCCAACTGGGCCTGTTTGGTGCCAATTCCCATGTGGGTGGGCTTGTGCATGCTGTGGGACCTTCCAAGGACCTCTCCTATGAGGCTGGGAGTCCCTCCCTGCTCCTCAATCCCCACAGGTGTCCTCAATCAGTGCCCCAAGGCTCTATTTCCCAGCGCTATGATCCTGGGTTGTGTGCAGTGCCTTGCTTCACAATTGTTGCCTCACTGGGTCTGCCGGTTGCCACCCCTCAGCTGGGGTCTGCCAACTGCCGCTTGTGCATTCAGGGTCCACCCGCTGTGGACTTGCACGCCCTGGATGCCTCACTTGCCCGGTCTCAATATTCTCTGCTCTCTGCTCTCCGCGCAGCGACCCACACCTGACTGCCCGACTCTTCCCCTCCTACCCGTCTGGATGAACGAGTCTGTTTACTTGGTTGTCCGACTTCCATTCAGATCAATTTTCTATCAGTTTTGGTTGTTATTCTGTTTCTAAATTGTTGTTGTCTCTATCTTGGTTGTGTGAGGAGGCACAGTGTGTCTCCTATGCCTCTATCTTGGCCGGAAGAAAAATGTATTATTTTAATTGGATATTACAGTAGCTGTCATAACAAACTGGGTGGCTTAAAACAAGAGAAGTTTATTTTTTCATAGTTCTGGAGTCTAGAAGTCAGAAATCAAGGTATTGGCAGGGCCTTGCTCCAGGGAGAATCTGTTACATGCCTTTTTCTTAGGTTTTTGGGTTATCAGCAATCCTTGGTGTTCCTGTCTCTTTCTCAGTCATTACATGGCATTCTCCTTGTGTGTCTAATATTATCCTCCTTCTGCATGTGCTTGTCTCTGTGTGCCTTTTCCTCTTGTTATAGGACAAGAGTAATATTAAGTAAAGGGCCCAACCTACTGAGGTCAGTATGACCTCATTTAACTTACATCTTAATTATACCTGTAAAGATCTTATTTCCAAATAAGGTCATGTTTACAGGTAGCAGGGTTAGAACTCCAATGTATGTTCCAGGAGGATACAATTTAACCCACAACAGAGATAATTTGTATTTATCCTTTTGATGATTGGTGACAGCTAGTTTTACAAGATATAGGCAATGATTTTCCTCTTAGAGTTCAGTGAATGCAAAATGTACTGTTAGACATATTCTGCTTAAAATTCTAATAAATAACCAAAAGTTTTTCCCTCATTAATTTGACTTTGAAAAAGTATGTGAATGTTTTCCATGGAGCATTTGTGAAACATTAAGCAACAAGTTAAATTTCTGTGAAAATGATCTTTCCAGCAGTTCATTTTCTGTATTAGTATATGCCAATACCTATGTATTACTGTATTTGTCTTCTCTTTACCTACAGGAATATGCTCATTGAGCACTGACCCATTTAATGACACCTTTGTTTTACTGACCACATTCCCAGCACTGTGCTGAGTGAGTGGGCTATAGACATGATTAAGACACAGGTTTGGCTTTTAAAGAGATTTGAGTCTATGGATGAGAAGAAAATAAAATTTAAAAGTGTTTAATGATATAAGCATGGAAGAAAATATGTGCGCTAAAACATTTGATGTAGCCTCAAGAAGACACCCCAGTCCTGCACAAATGTTCTGTGTATCTGGAGATCAGCAAAAAACTTGCTTTCTTCTTCATATCATTCCCTAGAAGATAAACTCTCACAATGAAAAATCTGAAATATTTTCTTGCTAAATTTTTTTCCAGAAGTTTCTACCAACAAATAAGAAATAGTGTTTTAGTCCTTCATTATCTTTTAATTTTGTTTTTGTCCATATCTTTAAAATTTTCTCCATATATATGTTACTTTAAGCTTTCAGTTTATCTTACTATATATGTCCATAAAGTTAATTTTTAAAGTACATTTTATTGATTATACTATTACAGTTGCCCCATTCTTTCCCTCCTTTATCCCCCTCCTCCCTGCACCACCCTTCCACCCTCCACCATCCTCTGCCCAATTCATGCCCATGGGTTGTACATGTAAGTTCCTTGGCTTCTCCATTTCCTATACTATTCTTAACCTCCCCCTGTTTATTTTGTGCCTATCTATTATGCTTCTTAGTACATGTACATTTCCCCCCCATTCCCCCCTTCCCCACTGATAACCCTCCATGTGATCTCCATTTCTATGATTCCATTCCTGTTCTAGTTGATTGCTTAGTTTTTGTTTTTGGTTTTTAGGTTCAGTTGTTGATAGTTGTGAGTTTGTTGTCATTTTACTGTTCAGTTTTTGGTCTTCTTTCTTAAGTTAATTTTTAATTTTAACTTCATGTGACTTAAATAAAGATAAAATGTGTCTAAATATGGGTGGCTAAAATACTGTAAAATGTTTACATTCACAATCATTATAAATTCATTCATATTCAATGTTGTACTAAACAATACCCAGTGTGACTATGGGGATAATTAACTTGATAAATGGATTTCAATGTTTTACCTGGAATAAATATTGAGCTTAGTAGTGTAAAGACAACATGAACAGAGAGACACAAGGTGTCTGTGAAAGAATAGACTAGCTAATCAATGGAATCAGATAAATCACTCAGAAACAAGCTTTTGAATGTATGATAATTTAATGTGTGATAAAGGAGTCATTTTTTATTAGCCAGGTAATATATAATTGGTCAATAAATGATAATGGGATTATTAGAAAGCTACAAGAGAAAAAGTCCATTTAGATACTTATCACACAATAACCAAAATAATTTGAGAAGGAATTAAATGTGAAAGCTTGAACTGGGACTTCTGTTCTCACATATACAGGATTTCATCACCACAAAGATCTCTCTCATGCTATCCTTTTATAGGCACACCTTTCACACTCTATCATTCATAACCCCTGGAAATCACTAATTTGTTTTCCATTTCTGTAATATTGTCATGTCAAGAATGTTATATAAAAGGAAATACAGTTAACCTTTTGAAATTGGCTTTGAGTTTACTTAGCATATTGTCTTTGAAATCCACACAAGTGTGTATATCAAGTTTGCTCCTTTTTATTGATGAGAAGTATTTTGTGGTATAAAGATACCACAGGTAGTTTAACCATACACCTATTGATGGGCATTTTAGTTGTTTCAATACTTGGAAACATTGTTTTCTACCTTCCTGTGGGTTACTTGAACATTTCTTTCAACCCCAATTTATCACTAGTGTTTTGGAATACAATACTTTGTATAGTAGTTTAGTGTTTTTAAAAACATTATGAGGAATAGAAACATATTTCAGAAGAGAAATATAACATTGATAAAGAACAAAAGAAACAACAGAGTTGTAAATGTTATAAATTTATTCAACACACAAATATTATTTATTTCCAATTTCTGCCCTCTCTCCCACTGTCTTCTCTCCTATAAGTCTTTGTTCTTCATTTTTGGAGAATTTCATTTGATGAGGTCCGATAAGTTTCCATTTTCAAGCATTTCCAAGTTTAGATTCTAAACAGTAAAAGGAAAGGTACAAATACTTGGGAAATTCTGTGATCTTCTAAAGTAATAGTTTCTCATATCTTAATTGTAAATATTTGAACTTATATATTTCAATTATTTTTAATGATAGAGCTGTTCTCAGTTTTTTAAAAAAACTATTTTAAAGTGGAGAACTGAAGGACTCATAGAAGTGTTATATTATCAAAGATAAACCCTGTCAACCAGTCCAGAGGAAGGTCTTGTACATAACATCTTTCATGCTATCCTGTATGCAGAATTACAGTGAAAAGTTTCCTGATCTTAACTAGTATAGGTTTAGAAACATTCTAGGAATGTCATAGGTGATAAACATATTACCACTAGGTATGGAATACAACAAAATGTTAGATGATTTGTTTTTCATATGTGGCAAATTACTGAACTCATCTTCAAACAAGTTATCCCAGACACCAAAAATTATATTTAACTTGCATTTTTTCTACTTAGGAATTCTACAATACATTTGAAATTGTTTAATTCATAAATAATAACCCAAGGAGTTTTATCATATGATAAGGATATATTCAAGAAGCTGCCTCATGCAGACAACAGATATTTATTTATTTGCTTTCTTTTGGCATTAGATTTTTTCATTTATACTTTACCTGCACTGCAGGGAGCACTGTACTCTTCAATGGTGAATTCATCTGAAATACAAAAATGATGAAACAGAAAGAGTGAAGACATTCAGTAACAGGCACATGAGCAGTGAATTGTAAGCAAAATGTACAATGGAAGCTAAAAAAGAAAGTATAAAAACAGTCATGGAGCCAATAAAAGCGATGGCCTTCTGTACAAAAGCATTTGGAGGGGTGAATAAGAGAAAATTGGGTTGGATCAGAATGGAGGGGCAGGTTTCACAGATGGAAAACTGTCTCTATGTATAGAACACTGTACCGCCCTTTATCACAGCTGTGTTTTTGTCATTTGAGTTCTAATACCTTTCTCTCTGAACCTTCCCTTAATCTAAGAAGGAGGAAAGTTTTAACACTACTAGCATGCTGAAATGTTGGTAAGTTTCTAGTTCAAAGGTATGAGTAAATGAAAGAACTTCCAGATATGTTTCAAAATTTACCAGATTTTGTGAGACTATCCAAGGCCCAAGTCAAAAATAGATCCAATTTTAGATCTTATATCACATAATCAGTACTGAGATGTGGTCTTTCAGTTATTGTTATTCTTGTCTTCCTAGAGCAAATTCAGTCCAGAGCAAACAACTTTGTAAAGGGATTTAGAAAGAGCTTACCCCCTTATTGCTTCAAGATCAGTTCATATAGCTCTAAGACTTGTTTAGGGAGCAAATGAAAGGTTAATACATAAGAACATGATTGTCTGATGCCCATAAACTCAGTTTTTCTCCCTGTGACAAACTACAGAGTTTTGTTTTCGTTAAGACAACCCTTTGTTAGTTTAGTCCATTTTTTAAAAATCAAAGTACAGTATGTGTGAATCCCACTCACCTGTCTCATAATAATCGTAGGCTTTTACTATGGCTGGTTTTAAATTCTCTACTTGAATGTCTTGTTCCACTGAGAAGGAGAAACTCAGGACTTGTTTGGTTAGCTGGAGAAACAGAAAAACTGAATTACAGTTGAAGATTAACTTAGTTACCAATTATTATCCTCTCTTCTTCTTTTTTAAAAAGATTTTATTTATTTTTAGAGAGGGGAAGGGAGGGAGAAAGAGAGGGAGAGAAACATCAGTGTATGGTTGTCTCTCGCACACCCTCTACTGGAGACATGACCTGCAACCCAGGCATGTGCCCTGATTGGGAATCAAACCGGTGACCCATTGGTTTGCAGGCCAGCATTCAATCCACTGAACTACACCAGCTAGAGTATCATCCTCTCTTCTTAAGATATTGTCAAACCCTATGGTTATGCTGTCTATTTGTAACAAAAACTGTGGAAAGAATGGGACATTTGAGGACTTGCAAAACACAGTGACAGATAAAAGAAGGGCAAAAGAGTCAATTCTATGGACAGCCAAATGTAGTAAATTGAACCTTGTTGACTAGTCCTGTCTTCATTTCCCTAAGTAATTATGTTCTCCTTCACCTGTGTATTTGAAAAACACTATTTGGAATCTGTACCAGTTTTTCTGGAATCTCTAGTAGTTCTCCCAGATCTAGCAATATTACAGAGAAATCTTACCTCTTCAAAGTAAATCAGGACATGGTTGGTGCTCACTTCAGTCCTTTGAATCTGAGACTTTTCTTGGAGCTGTTGACCAGGAGGATAAGACAGAGATACAGGATGAAAAAATTTTAGGCTGACAGCAGTTTTCAGGTATTTAAAATCCAAATGGTTGCTCAGAAACATTCAAACTGCTCATTTTGATTTCTTTAGAATATATTATAATATTTCACATATATCACATACATAGGGTGGGGTAAAAGTAGGTTTACCATTGTTTGTATGGAAAATAATATAATAATTAATAAATAATAATACAAGAGTAAACTCTGTTGCATGTACTTACAACTGCAAACCTACTTTTGCCCCACTGTGTATGTATATACATATATAATATATAGAAGATAATTTGATACCTCTCCACATACCCCTAGTATCTCAGGGCCTGCTAGAATACTATAAACTATATTTATGAAATATGTCTTATACTTGAGACCATATAACAATGATTCCCACTATTAAAATGATGGAAACATCTTCTAAAGAAGCAAGTTAAAGGGAGTAAGCTCTTGAAAACTGAATCAATAAAAGAAAATTTTGATAAGCATAAATGGCAACACTTATCATGACTCTTCTATCCATAAGGGATGTAGGGTTTACCTTTTTCACTGATGGTTTCACAGGTATGAAACCAGATACCATCTTGACATCAACGATGACCATGTTGGAGCTGGGTCGTTCCCCAGTATAACTGTGAAGCCAAGGCACAGGGACAAGGCATTCAAACAAAATTCTTCAGAACTCATCAAGATAGAAACTTTCCTTCTCCTTATTTGTAGTGTTCACTATACCTACCAACCACTCAGCTTCTCCATTTACTTTATTTGCCTCTGCTATGGTTGCTTGGGAAACCCATCTTTATAAAATTGTACTCTGCGGCTATGGCAACATTTTGTTCTCAATGTTAAGTCTTTTCAGTAAGAGTGAAGAATATTTTCTCACTGATATATAGCATAAGAATTCCATCTACATTATGTATGTCATTGGATAGTAGCATTCTCCCACACAAGAAAATCAATTTACCATATTTTATGATAGTTCTGGTAGTGATTTAGAATTTACCTAATGTTGATGTGAATCTGGAATTTCCTGTGAGCATCTACCCCATCACAATCCTTGGGGAGAGTATCAACATTCAGGGTGAAGGGAACTTTCTCTTCTTTCTTGGGCAGGACATTGTATCTCAGGGATGTCTGCAACAAATTGAAAAGAATTATTTATTTTTGCACTTAAATAGTCTATCTCTTCTAGGTGATTCATATTTCCCCTTAGCACACATTTCCTTTTCTATTTTGAAATTCAAATCTAATTCTTGAGACTTTTCCCCCATTTGTAACATCCTTTAAACCCTGGCAGTCTCACCTGGAGGTACACACATCCTGACCCTGACACTGTTGTGCTGTACTCCCCTGGGATCTCTGGCAATGCCACCTCCTGCAGCAATAGGCCATTGGTTTCATCTACTTGAAGTTCTTCTGAGAAGGTCTCTGAAGACTTGACAGTAACTGTAGCTGCTTTCTCCCTTTTAGTGAAAGTTGCTGCTCCATATTTGGAGAGGGCTTGAAGAGCTACCACTGTATCCTGCAAAAGATGGGAGTAGAAATCACTGGAGAGGAAGGTTACAACATTACACTAGAAGTAAATCATACCAATATTACTCTTTCTCATAGTTATTCATTTATAAACACAGTTCATTAACTGAATTTCAATTAAGCACAGTCATGGTATTAATTAGGAGTTATTCTAGGTAATTTGGGGAAAAATGAAGAAGAGTCCTCATTCAATAACTTAAAATATACATATAGAAATAAGACTCAAATACTTGACACAAAGCAGAGGTTATTTCAAAAATTTATATAATAATATTTGTTGTAAAAATTCAGAGAAGGCTGAAGAAACTGGGGCTACAATAGTAACAAAACTATCAAGGAGGTAAGAAATATGATTATATAAAATAAGAAGAAAAGTTTATATAGACAGAAGAGAGGCATCAGGTGTGGGAAGTGTTCTAAGTGAAGACACAGAAAAGAGAGTGAGCCAATTCCAGAAAAAGTGAAGGGAAAGAAATACTCATGTTCACTGAGGAAAAGAAATATTTTGAGTAAAGCATTACATAATTTTAGTCTTTGGATAAAAATATTTATATTATCAACTGAAGAAAGAAATCAAGGAAGACAGAAACAAATGGAAACATATACCGTGTTCATGGATTGGAAGAATGAACATCATCAAAATGTCCATATAACCCAAAGCAATTTACAGATTCAATGCAATGCCTATTAAAATACCAATGGCATATTTCACAGATATAGAACAAACACTTCAAAAATTTATGTGGAGCCATAAACAACCCTGAATAGCTGCTGCAATTTTAAGAAAGAAGAGCAAAGTAGTAGGGATCACAATACCTGATACTAAACTATACTACAAGGCCACTGTAATCAAAAGAGCCTGGTACTGACATAAAAACAAACACACCAATGGAATAGAACAGAGCCCAGAAATAAACCCAAATCTCTACAGTCAATTAATTTTTGACAAAGGGGGCAGCAACATAAAATGGAGTAAAAATAGCCTCTTCAACAAATGGCATTGGGAGATCTGGACAGCTACATGCAAAAAAAATGAAACTCGACCACCAACTTACACCATATGCAAAAATAAATTCAAGGTGGATAAAAGACTTAAATATAAGTCATGACACCATAAAAATCCTAGAGGAAAACATCGGCAGGAAAATCTCAGACATTCCATGCAGCAACATCTTCACTGATATGTCCCCTAAAGCAAGGGACATAAAGGAAAGAATGAACAAATGGGACCTCATCAAATTAAGAAGCTTCTGCATGGCTAAAGAAAATAGTATTAAAATAAAAAGAGAACCAACCGTATGGGAAAACATATTTGCCAATGATACCTCAGACAAGGGTTTAATCTCAAAAATATATAAAGAACTCATGTGACTCCATTCTAAGAAGACAAGCAATCCAATTAAAAAATGGGCAAAGGACTTGAACAGACACTTCTCCAAGGAGGAAATACAGAGTATCCAGAGACACATGAGAAGATGCTCAGTATGGCTAGCTATCAGAGAGATGCAAATTAAAACCACAATGAGATACCACTTCGCACCAGTCAGAATGGCTATCATAAACAAAGTTTATGATGGAGAGGTTGTAGAGAAAAGGGAACCCTAATGCACTGTTCGTGGGATTGCAGACTGGTGCAACCACTATGGAAGACAGTATGGAATTTCCTCAGAAAACTGAAAATGGGCCTGCCTTTTGACCCAGCAATTCCACTGCTAAGATTATATCATAAGAACTCTGAAACACCAATCCAAAAGAACCTATGCACCCCAATGTTCATAGCACCACAATTTACAATAGCCAAGTGCTGGAAGCAACCTAGGTACCCATTGGTAAATGGGTCAAAAAGCTATGGTACACTTACACAGTGGATTCTATGCAGCAGAAAGAAAGGAGCTCCTACCCTTTGTGACAGTATGGATGGAACTGGAAAGCATTATGCTAAGTGAAATAAGCAGGCAGTGAAAGACAAATACCATATGATCTCATGTTTAACAGGAACCTAATCAACAAAAACAAACAAACAAGCAAAATATAACCAAAGACACTGAAACAGAAAACAGTCTGACAGTGACCAGAGCGAAGAGGGGAGGGAATTTCAGGGGAAAAAGGGAAGGGTTTGCAGGAACAAGTATAAAGGACACATGGACAATAACAGTGGGTGCGGTGGAAATAGGAGGGAGGTCGAGAGGGCTGGAAGGGTGGGCTGGGATGGGGGAAAAGGCAGGAAACTGTACTTGAATAACATTTGTGTTATCAGGAAAGTAATCTTATAAAAACATTGCTTTTGGAAGATTGGTCTATTTTACAATTGAGGGTCCAACTAAAGAGAAAAGATAGGGGACTGTATAGAGGACAGAGCAGTAACCCATATACACAATAATGAGGCCTTAACCTTTGTGGTGATGGAGAAATGAAGAAAGTATGAATCAGAAACACTATACAATTTTTCAACTCAGAATATGGTTGTATCTACATAGGTATCTTTTCTTCCTAGAGAGATCTGGACAGCTACATGCAGGTCTCTCTCCACAGACCTGAGTGGAAGAGAAACCTCCATTGGGGTTTTGTTGCTTGGTTATCCATTTCACAATACGTGAGGCTACAGACAGGTCTTCTGAAGATGGGGCAGGCTGGGAGGTAAGATAGGCAAGGAGCAAGTAAGATGTCATCTCCACTTCAGCAGAAGGAGCCCGAGGTTGATAATGGAATGTCTTAGCTTCTCGAAGTTTCCCAGGACGTTGCAAGTGGATTGAGTCCTCTTTGAAATGGAAAAACAAAATGAAACAAAACAAAAACCCAATCTTAAACTTAGAGAATGGTTTCAAAATCTAATTAGTGAGGCCATTATAGAGCTCACCTAGTGAATTGAAATAAATAAAGTAAAAATTTAAAGTAATCACTGATCTATCAAATCTTTGCCAAGAAAATAAATTAAGTTCCCTGCAAATCCTATTGTGCCTTTCTGTTCATTACATACTTGTGTGATATTAGAATTTGGGCTGTATAGAGTCAATAAGGTAAAATGATTCATGTTACCTAGAGAATTTATTTTTGATCAATGATAATTATTCTTATTATATCATAATGTAATATAATATAATATGAGTATAACATCACATATATGATAAATCATATACTATACTATACTAAATACACTAAAATATAATATGATATGATATGATATGATATGATATAAATAGTATAATATGGAATAATAAGTGTGAGTTCAATAGGTCCTCTCCCTTCTGATCACTGGTGATTTTTGGAAGTAAGTTTTTCAGGAGTGGCTCTTACCTTCTTTTATAGCCTCTTTGTCCAGTGATTGAAGCAGCTCACTTCTCTTGGCCTGGTTTCCTGCTAGGGCAAAGGCATAGGCCAATAATGCCTTGGTATAGACAAGACTTTCTTGGGCTTCTGAAGTGGATGCCCATGCACTTTCCAGGCAGAATAGAGCATTGCGGACAATTGGGTGCTGTGAAGAAGATGAAAGGACATCTTAAGATAGTGGAAGTAGGATAATGAACTGTTCCCAGGCTAACCCCTGATTAAAAGCCCGAACGTGCTTGTGCAACCTCATAGTTTGGACCAGAGAATAATTTCCTCTGCAGCATCCAAATGGATGTAGTCCTTTATGTTCCAGTGCACTATACCAAAATTAAATAACACAAAACCAAAACTCATTTTCCTCAGAGATTCAGAGATTTATGATTTTTCCCCCTTAACATTTGTGAGAAGCAGGTATAGGGTATGTGCTAGTACATACAGTGACAGGCAGTGGCATCTCCAGCAGAGCAATGGTGATGTAGGCAGAGAGTGTCACCTCGTCATCTACTCCACCCTGTAAGGGTCAGAGGCAGAGACACTAAAGCACTCCAATATTCATTAGCCAGAGTCAACTAACTCTATATTTCACTAGAAAGTCTTTACTAGAAAGTATCTTTATTTGAGTAATATTATTGATTTTTCACCTCCTTCTCCCTCCCTAAAATTCTCAAATCTGCCCTGAATCCCTTTTCCTAACTTTTAGTAATATACTGGGTTTTTTGCACATTATCCTTATTCAATAAAAAAAAAACCCTGCTAATTAATTGCTAGATTTCAGAAGCTTTAGAGCCTACCATACTCCCTCAAAGCTATGTCTCCAAGACTTGAGGAATGAATAGGAGCTTCATTGCTCTGACATGTCACTATTATTAGAACTGAAACAATGTTAAAGGCATCACCTTAATAGCATTGTTTAGCAGTGATCCAGAGTGTTGGAAACAGCCATTTTCCTTTTGCTTCTTTGAGAGCCAGCTGAGGGAATTCATGATGTGTGATTCCTCCACAAAGATGTATGACCGAGCTTGAGAAAAGGACTTAAGCACAAATGCAGTGAGCCTGTCCAGCAAAGAAGATGAGACATCAGGACAAGCTCACTCTATGCACTGCCTCCAGACACTGATTTTCATAATTCAGTGAAGAAAATCAGTGGGGTGATTTGGGGGTGAAATGATACTAGAACACTGAATTTCTCTGTTTGTCCCCAAAACTCTGAGTCTCTTTTTGTAAATCTCTCAATTTTATTGGTTTCTCCAGAGTTGATGCTTTTCACTTATTTTCTTTTCATGAAGTATTTGTTGGAGCCTCCAAGCCTTCTCACCACCAAAACTCCCATTTTCTGAATGATTTTTCTACATTACAATCTTCTTTTGTCTTCTCCAGGCTCCCCTTTCTTACTATAGAATGTAGAAGTTTCTTCCTTGATCATTTCTCATTATGACACTTTCTGCCTTACATTGCCATTGTGGGGGATCCTTATTTCACTGCTATGCACTGTGCTATCAGGTCAGGTAAGCTTTCACAGATGAATGGTGAGATCACCCAGTGTGATGACACACATACAGGTTTTTAAAGGATACAGATTTCCATAAAAGAACTCCAAGTATCAGAAAATAGCCATTTCCATAATTCTGAAATATGGATCTACAAAGAGTACATGGAAATAATTATCTTACCAAGTATTTCCCTGACTTGTACCTCCTTGATCCCCAAAGGTGCTGTATGAACCATCGTTGTGTTTATAATTCAACTGTCTTTGATATCCTGAAGAAGAAGTTTTCATAGATTTGTGAAACAGCAGAGACATTGGGGAATTACTGTTTTTTTCCTCAATACTTGTTGAGGAGACATAGGAACACTGTTGTTTTTATCAAGATATCTCCAAGAATTGATGATTCTATTGAATTTTCTGATTGTATGGTGGGACATTTCATTGGACATTACAGCAATGATAATGATCAAATCTTAACCAAAGGGATACAGATTCGAGTTCCCTAAAGGAGATATTTTGGGACTCAATTAACATTTCTGGTGTTGGGGTAATCTCTTACCACTAATGAGGTGGCTAATGGCTTTGGACTTGATCCTCTCTGTCAGCTGTCGTGTCTCATTCAGATAGTTCAAAGCATAGATGTTAGGGACAAAAAGGACCATATTCTGCTCCCCACAACCATAAGGCATCTGGAGAAGATTCTGAAGATTTTGCATTGCAGAGCCTAGTATATCACCTGGGGAATGAAAGGTGTAGAAAAATCAGAAGAACTGTTTGTTTTTGTTGGTATGGAAGATAGATACTAGCTAAGTGAGAGGTCACTCACCTAATGGAGGGGAGGACACAAAAACATAGGACGTAAAGAAACACAAGAAATAGAAAGAAAAGAGACGAGTAGGAAAAGTAAAGTAGGTGGTTGAAGGATTGAATAAAACAAGGAAAACTGAATGACAGGATACATCTTTCCTGATGACAAACATGTCTGGTATAAACCAACTATGTTCAAGTATATTAAGAAGCAGCACCACATACTCAATCCTTTGAATATAAGGACACAGAGAGGTGACCCTTCATACTTTTTACAATATATCAAGATATATATCACAACATCTATTTGACCTCCTTTTTGATGAATACACAATGCAATACTTAGTTTAGCGCTCTTTTTCTCACTCCAGTGACTAGAGCCAGTGATCTCATTAACCAACAGATGGTGAGGCCCTGTGCAGTAGAATTATGGAGATAGGCAGCTGCTTCCTTTGGGCTGGGAGACTCACCCAAAACTGAATATGTGGCCCTGGCAGATCCTTCAACCACATTTGAAGGAACTTTTAGTGACAACTTTTCAGGTACTCCAGTTTCTGATGAAAAAAAAAACATATATAAGGGAGTTAAACATGAGAGATATGTTCTATTTTTTTTTGCATATCTTCCCTCTATATGATCAAGATCCACACTCTCATTTCTTGTTTTTTTATAAAATTTCTTTGATGCAATCCAAGTTTCTCCTAAAGCCATGATTCTTCTCACAGCGTAGTTCATATTAAGTATATATATTTGTGCTAAATTTCTATAGATTTCTGATGTGTACATCATATGGTATATTTATTCCCTTTTCTTCATTGCATATGTTAGTTTCTAATATTGTTAGTTTTTAGAAAAATTACATTTATTCCATTAATATGTATGAAGTGTGTGCCAAGTTAGGTTCTGTTTTAAGTGTAATGATATAGAAATTTTCAAAACAAATCTCCTGTCTTCCTGGAATTTTTATTTTAATGGGAGTAATAAGATAACAAATCAATATTTAATATGATAGATGTTAAGTTTTATAGAGAAAATTAAAGTAGAGTGTTTATATGGGTAAGCTAATAAGAAAAATCAAATCAGAAAATGCATGGTATAGGGAGAGGATTACCTACTAAAAAGCTCATTGATTAAAAAAATTATAGGTGACTGGAGACTTAAAGTAAGTCATGGAGTAAGATTTATAGATATCTGGGGAAAAAACTTCCGGGAAAAAACTTCCAGGAAAAAGAAACAAAAAGTGAAAAGACTCCGGAGAATAGAGTATGCTGGATGTACTCCAAAAGCAGATTAGACCTAAAGTTTTTCTTATAATTTGTGTTTAAATTTTTAAAAATCTGAGCACATTTAAACAACTAATTGAATAATAGTCTTAATGTCACATAGTTATTGCAGTATTTTGAAAATTGTTTAGAGAGAAGTATGGGAGACACACTTTTGTATTGGCAGAAATCCTGTCCCACACACGCCAGCTTTTGTCTTTAATATTAGCCAAGGTCTTTTGGACCTTTTAACTTCTCTATGCCTTCATCAGGAAAAAGTTGTTTTTCACCAAATGTCCTTAGATTTGTACATGGGAAAGTATACAATTTCCCTCCCCAAAGGACAACATTCCCCCAAGGGCATTCTATAACCATATATTTTGGCAAGGGGTGAAACATGAGAATTTTGTCTATTTTTGACACTTACCTGTTGCACAGACGAGTGAGTTGAAAGTTTCCTCCTTTTCTATTCCCTCAGGCTTTATATGAAAAGAAAAAATAAAAAAGATGAAGTGACACTGGATGTATAAGAGAAAAATCAGTCACTCTTTAGAAGAGGAGAAAATGTTAGTATAAAATTGAGTTGTGGTATATCCATATGGGAATTAAATGTCACTGTCACACACATATTAGATGGTCTGCTATTATATAATAAACATCTGAGAAAGTATACCTGCATACCTCAACTAATAAGGGCTTCACTACAGTGTCCTTGTGTCCAAGTGCTGAGTCTTGAGGGAACTCACTGCTGCACAATTCTGCAGACTGCATGGCTTCCGCAGTTGCTGTGAAATTCACCTTTCCTGAGAAGTTACACAGCGATTCTATGGTGAATGTTTTTTTCTTTTCCAATTTCCTCAATATACATAATGTTTTTGTGTCAATTGATCATTGTTAAAGAAAAAAAGACATATATTTGGGTCAGAGAAGAAAGCGGAATTATTACCACTCACCTAGTGACTTGAGGGTCACAGCCCAGGACACAGTTTTCTGCCCATCTCCACAGACACAGTGAGATTCTTCATTCTTCTTCACTGGGACAGCCAAGAAGGCAGGGGAGTCCTCCAGCTCTATGCTGACCTGTCCCCCATACCCACCCACAAGTTTGAGCACAAGCAGAGGGTCGGTAATAGGGGACTGAAGCCTAAAGGGACAACACATACTACTTGAGAGGCTTTGAGGAATTGCTCAAACAGGGGAAATCCTGTCAAATACTTTGTCATTTAGATGTTTACAATAAAGGAGTTAAAAACTGACAGGAATTAGGATAAATGTCCAGGATTTAAACTTGTACCAACACAAGGAAAGTATTTTTTTTTATTAGAGTGAAAAATGAAGTAATCAAGTATAAATAATATCTGAAATTAGGAATACACAGATAATATAGAGCCCCAAATGAATGTAACCTTACCACCCTGGACCTGTCAGGTAGTTTGCTCTTAGTTCCATTCCAAAATTAAGTGCCATCACATTCAATTATGATTTATAGACATTACCTAGGTCTAGGTAATGAATGGTGATTGTGTTCCTTCCTTCTACTTTTGTTCATCTCTAGAGAAGTGTTACTTACCCGGATGCAGTAGGGCAAGTAGTTGAACACAGTGGCTTTAAGTGTAAAGGCTTCTCCTCGCACCACAGAGTAAGGAAGAGTGAGTTCTAGGAAGAAGGGCTGGAAGACTTGAAGAGAGATGATGGGGGAGAGGCCAAGCCCTGTTTTTCCAGACAAGCATAGTGCACTGGCCTTCCACTTTGTGATGGTGTCAGGGACCTTTACTTCCAGCTCACTGTTACCTGATGAACTAAATGAAAATAAAAAAAGGAGGACAGTGAATGAATCCCCATCCCCCTCCTTTTTATTAAACTTGATATAAATTGTGTCACTATTATTGAAGTCTCTGAAAGTTTTTCTTTTCTTTTTAGGGGCGAGACTAGCTTCCTGCTTTCTATTATTTTAGGTACCTCAAGACCAAATTAGAAAAAAAGTTTCATTGTTTAACTACAAGATCAATGAACTATTAACCTAAATATTTACCAGAAAGGAACAAAGTAGAACTAAAAGGATCAGGAACAAACGATAACACTGGAATCACAAAGGAGAATGCAGATCTTCTCTTAAACTAAAATCCAGGCAATGCATAACTTACTCAAGTGGCACCAAATCCCAGATCCAGGTCTCTGGGAAATACTTCCGGACTGTCTTTTGCACTCCCTCCGCTAGAAGGGCTTCTCTCAGCATCATAGGATAAACTGAATCATCATTTTCTACAGCTACGTCTGGTGAAACGTCTATGAAAAGACAACATCCAGGGCCCAGTGTAAAGCTTATTCTATCATTAGTTTTTTATACTTGCCTGATAATCAAACAGAATAAGGGCAGCTTCTCAGTGAATATTTATTACTGGAACAATTTAACCTACAAACTTGTCACTTATAGAGGAAGGCCTATCCTATTACTTCCTCAGTCTAGAGGTGAATGTATTTTTCTCTAGATATAAAAACAAATATGTATTTCCTTGAGCTGATTACTCAACTGGTGGAGGGAAGAATAACGAGTAATTTAATACGCCAAATATTGCTTTTACACTGAACTGATGATCACATATTTTCCGTTTGTGGTAAGACTCAAACTAGAAGGACTGATAGTAGCTACTGCAAGAGTATTTTAGGGATTATTTTTAAAAAAGTAACAGTGAATGAGATATGAAGACATGAAAAGTAGGGTATACTTCAATATGTTATAGACAACAAAGACTTAATAAAGGACAGAAAATGAACTTTAGACTGGCCAGAAGAAGACTTTTTCAAAGCAGACATTAAAATGATCATTGAAGGAGGAGAAACATGAGGATGGAGAAGATATTTCAAGGCAATGGCTATGCTAATATGCACACAGAAATTGAAAGGGATAGTCCAAAAAATTTACCCCTTGGAATAGAAATGTCTGTTTTGGGGTTATGTTTAACATAATTGAGTAAATAGGAGGTGTAATTATATGATAAAATACCATGAAGATTAGGACAAATAGATTTGTTAAAGCAGATGTTAGCTTGATTAAAAAGTGTTATTCCATACATCAGAAGATGTATAAAGATAATATGTATAATATATATAATGTAAAATATATGTTATATATGAAATAGAGTTAGACATGGTCTTCTAAAGCCTTAAGTGTAATAATTCTACAAATCCTGGAAGTAGGAACTATGTATGAGAAATAAATGACATGATAAAACAGTGTTCAAGGATTATATGCCTTTCACAGGAGATGGAACAGACTGAGGTGGAGAAAGACCAGAGGCAAAGAAAATAAATTAATGTGGTTTATAAGTAATAATTTGGTTACAAAATAATAAGGTACAGGAGTAAGGTGGTATAACTGAGAATTAAAGAATGAATAACTAGTAAATACCAAATGCAAAATTTGTATAGAGTATTGCTGAATATTTGGGGTAAGAATGTAACAATGGTACTCAAATATAGGTTTGCTGGATCATTTCATCAACGTGTTTTCTCTTGGGATTGAAACAAATATATGCACTTGCTTTTAAAAGGAATAAGAAAATAAAGTAATAGTTCTTTTAACTTTCTTAACAAAGAACATGCTATTACATGGAATCATAATTGTATTTTTTAATTTTATGCTCACATACATTATGCCAGATAGGGATATGATACAAACATGTCCCTTAGCTCTTAGCATGGTGTTGTTTCTCACTACACAAAAATTTCTTTCTGTTGAGAAAATGTTCTTATTCCATTTTCAACTTTATTAGTAGAACTTTATTCATTGTCTTCCCAGGTAAATAATTTTTACCTTATTAAAATAGAGGTTTATTTTTATTAAAAATGCTTTATACCTACTAATGCTACTTTATAATACTATTATGAGGTAGCATTAGTAGACATCCAAGCATGCAGAGAGAAACTTCTCTGGACTTGACAGTAGAAAAGAATTCTCAGATTAGAATCTCTTCCACTTTTCTATATTTCTAGGTATACTCGAAACACACCAAGAGACTAGTAGTATGTCTGCCAAAAAATGAGTTATTCTATTTTGTTCAGTATATCAAAATCACTTTATTTTTTTCATAAAAGAACACGACAGGAACAATTAACATCAATATGGTCCTTCGCTTTTATCAGCCTCCCTTGCCATTAGGGTGGGTGTGATATATATCACTTGCACAGCTGGTCATAAAAGTCATGTGCAAACCTGCTCCTTTTCCCCATGGTAGTAACCTCTAAAGACACATTGGAGATGATGGAGTCACAAGATGAAATCAGAATGGGAATCTTTGACTCATCATTGCTAAGGAGCTACTCTGGAGAGCTACTAGACTCACAAGCAGTTTTTGTGTGAAAAATAACTTACATGCTTAGTCACTTAGATGTGGGGGTTTGTTTGTTACTGCAGTATAACCTAGCTTATCCTGACTAATTTAGACATTGAATACATTGTGGATAAGAAGAATTTGAAGTAGCAAAGCTATTAAAGGCCAGGCCAAAAATCAATCAATTTTGAGGAGAGAGAGGCAATAGTTGCTTTAAAAATCCTATTCATTAGTGGAAAAATGTCATTGGAAGAAAAGTTACCAAGGAGTTGCTGCAGTCATAACATTCTATACTTAGAAAATAGGGTTGGGGAATGGGAACAGAAGATGGTGGCAGAGTAGCGGGCTGCTCTGTTAATCTGCTCACAGACACAGACCAGATTTGAAGTCAGAACACAGAGTGCAGAATGAGTGGAAGCATCTGTAAGTGAGTGCTTACATGGGCAAGAGTATAGGGAGTGTGCAAGACTATGCAGGAAATGGCCTGCCTGCGAGGCACCCGGGGGCCAATGGCCTGGGCTTTGTGGGGGTACCACCACTGCTGCTCAGCCCAGCACTGCTGGCTGGACAGAGTTGGGGCAGCTGTAGATTGGCTCAGGACTCATGAGTTACTGGGGTGGTGAGACAAGGCACTGCAGTGGGGGGCCATACAGAAATTATTTTAAAAAGGGAGCTGAGGGAAGTCCTGAGGATCAGGAGGGACCCAAGTTCATGTGCATGGGTGGGGTACAGTGGTTTTGCTAACCAAAACTAAGAAGCAGAGAATACACTGAAACAATGAAGGAATGGGAGGACTTAACCCAGTACAGTTCAAAGTGGAGAATTCAGGGTGAACCTCCTTTGAAAGAGCAGCAAGCTTGGGTCTTCCCAGATAAAGTACTTCCCAGATAAGGTCAAGTTAAAGGAGTTCATCATCACCAAGCCTTTATTATATGAATTATCTAAGAAAAAGAGACTTAGAGACTTATCTAAGAAAAAGAAAAAGAAGAAGATGAAAACTATGAATAGTAAAATGAGAACAAACAGACAACTATCAACAACTGAACCTAGAAAAACAAAAACAAAAACAAAATAAGAAAACAACTAGAACAGGAACAGAATCACAGAAATGGAGATCTGTGGGGTCTGTTGAGATCATGGAGGGTTATCAGCAGGGAGGGAGTGAGGGGAGAATAGGAAAAAAGGTACATGGAATAAGAAGCATAAATGGTAGGTAAAAAATAGACAGGAGGAGGTTAAGAATAGAATAGGAAATGGAGAAGCCAGACAACTTATATGTATGACCCATGGACATGAATTAAGGGAGGGGAATGCTGGTAGGAGTGGGGATGCAGGGTGAAAGGTGACAAAGGGGAGAAAAAAATGAGACCACTGTAATAGCATAATTGATAAAGTTATTAAAAGAGACATATCATGATTAAAATGGCAAAATTCAAAGACAAAGAGAGAATCTTAATGCAAAGAGGGAGAAATAAGAAGCAACATACAAGGGAGCTCTGATTAGGTTAACAGCTGATTTCTCAACAGAAATCCTGTAAACCAGAAGGTAATGGCAAGAAATATACCAAGTAATGAAAAGAAAAAGGCTTGCAACCAAGGCTACTCTACCCAGTTAGGCTTTCAATTAAAATGGAAGGTGAAATGAGGAGTTTCCAAGACAAAAGAAGGCTAAAAATTTACACCTTCACCAAAATAGCACTGCAAGAGATGCTAAAGGGACTGCTTTAAATAGATGAAGCAAAAGAGTGAGAGAGAGAGTGGAACATGGGTACAAAGGGGAAATATGGCAATAAATGAGTACCTATCAATAATACCCTTAAATGTAAATGGATTAAATGCTCTAATCAAAAGACATAGGGTAGCTGAATGGATAAGGAAATATGACCTGAACATATGCTGTCTACAAAAACCCACTTCAAAGCAAAAAACCTACACAGATGGAAAATGAAGGGCTGAAAAAAAATATTCCAAAAAAAAGGTAAGGAAAAAAAAAGCTGGGGGAAAAAAAAAGCTGGGGTGGCAATACTCATATCAGACAAAATAGATGTCAAAAGAAAGGCTATGAAAAGAGATAGAGAAGGACACATCATAAAGATAGAATCCATCAAAAAGATATAAACATTGTAAACATATATGTACCTAACATAAGGGTACCAAAATATATAAGGAAAAATTTGGACAACTTCAAGAAAAATATAGACAAAAACACACTTATACTAGGGGTTTTAACACCTCCATTGTCAACAATGGATAGATCTCCCAAACAATATTGTGGAACTGAATGACACATTAGATCAAATGAACTTAACTGATATACACAAAGCCTTTCATTCCAAAGAAGCAAAACATACATTCTTTTCAAATGTACATGGAACATTGTCGAAGATAGACCACATGATAGGACACAAAAGAAGCCTCAACAAATTCAAGGAATTTGGGATCACATCTAGTATTTTCTCAGATCACAATGGCTTGAAACTAGAAAATAACCACAAGTTAAAAACTCAAAAACAGTTCAATTCATGGAGACTGAATAACATATTATTAAACAATGAATGGACAAATAATGAGATTAAAGAATACATAAAAAAGTTTCTGAACAAATGAAAATGAACATAGAAAAGCCCAAAACCTATGGGCACAGTAAAGGAAGTCCTGAGAAGGAAGTTCATAACAATACAAGCCTACTTAAAAAAAGTAGGAACATTTCAAATAAACAACCAAACTTTATATCTACAAGAACTGGAGTAGGAACAACAAACAAAGCCCAGAGCCAGTAGAACGAAGGAAATAATCAAGATCAGAGCAGAATTAAATGACATAGAGACTAAAAGAACAATTCACAGTATCAACAAATCCAGGAGCTGGGGAAAATATAAATGAAATTGACAAGCTTTTAACCAGGCTCTTCAAGAAAAAAAGAGAGAGGACCAAAATAAATAAAATCAGAAAAGGAAGTGGAGAAATTACAACTGATGCCACAGAAATACAAAGAATTATAAGAAATTACCACAAATAACTATATGCCAAGAAATTCAACAACCTGGACAAAATGAACAAAAATCTGGAAATACATAATCCTCCAAAACAGAATCAAGAAGAAGCAGAAAGCTTGAATAGACTGATACAGCTGGTGAAATTGAAGCAGTAATCAAAACACTCCTGGCATTCAAGAGCCCTAGACCAGATGGTTTCACAGGAGAATTTTATAAAACCTTTAGGGAAGAGCTAATACCTATCTTTCTCAAACTATTCCAATAATATCTAAGAAGAGGAAAGACTCCCAAACTCTTTTGATGAGGCTAGCATCAGTTCAATTCCAAAAACAGGTAAAGACACAACAAAGAAAGAAAACTACAGGCCAATATCGCTGACAAACATAGATGCTAAAACCCTCAACAAAATATTGGCAAACTTCATCCAGCAATACATTAAAAAGATATACACCATGATCAAGTGAGATTCATCCCAGGGATGCGAGGATGATATAATATTTGCAAATCAATAAATGTAATAAATCACATAAACAAAATGAAAGACAAAAATTACATAATCATGAATAAATGCTTAAAAAGCATTTGATAAAGTACAGCACCCATTTATGATAAATACACTCAGTAAAGTGGGAGTAGAGGGAGCATACCTCGACATAATAAAGGCCATATATAAGAAAGCTACATTCAACATCATACTAAATGGGCAAAATTATAAGATTTCCCCTTAAGATCAGACACAAGACAAGGGTGTCCGTTTTTACGCCTCTTTTTTAACACAGTATTGGAAGTTCTAGCCACAGTGATTAGACAAGAAAAAGAAGTAAAAAGCATCCAAATCATCCAAATGGGAAAGAAAGTAATAAATCTGTCATTGTTTGCAGGTAACACGATAGTTTCATAGAAAACCCTATAGACTCCATCAAAAAGTACTCAACTTAATAAGTGAATTTGGCAAAACAGAGGGATACAAAGTCAACATTCAGAAATTGAAGGCATCTTTGTACACACAAAAATGAAATATCAGAAACAAAAATTAGGGAAAAAACCCCATTTACTATGGCAACAAGAAAAATAAAGTACCTAGGAAAAATCTTAACCAAGGATGTAAAAGACCTGTATTAAGAAAACTACAGAACACTGAAGAAAAAAATTAAAGAAGACACAAGTAAATGGAAGCATATACCATGTTCATGAATTGGAAGAATTAATATCATCAAAATGTCCATAATACCCAAAGCAATCTATAGATTCAACATAATCCTTATTTAAAGTACCAGTGACATATTTCATGGATATAGAACAAATATTTCAAAAATTTATGTGGAACCATAAATGACCCTTAATAGCCACAGCAATTTTGAGAAAGAAGAACAAAGTAGTAGGGATCACAATACCTGATATCAAACTATATTAACAGTCCACTGTAATCAAAACAGTGTAGTACTGGCATAAGGACAGACACATAGGTCAATGGAACAAAATGGAGAGCCCAGAAATAAATCCATGCCAATATGGTCAATTAATATTTGACAAAGGGGGAGGAAACGTAAAATGGAATAAAAATAGTCTCTTCAATACATGGTGTTGGGAGACTGGGCCAGGTACATGTAAAAAAAAATGAAACTAGACCACCAACTCACACTATGCACTAAAACAAACTCAAGATGGATAAAAGTCTTAAATGAATCATGACACAATAAAAGTTCTAGAGGAAAACATAGGCAGCAAAATCCCAGATATCCCATGCAATAATGTTTTCATGGGTATGTTCCCTAGAACAAGGGATATAAGGAAAGAATAAACAAATGGGACTACACCAAATTAAAAAACTTCTGCAGGGCTACAGAAAACATCAGCAAAATGAAAGGGGAACCAACCATATGGGAAAATAGATTGGCCAGTGATACCTCAGACAAGGGTTTGATGTCCAAAATATTCAAAGGACTAAGGACTCCACCCCAAGAGGACAAACAATTCAATTAAAAACTGGGCAAAGGACCTGAATAGGCACTTCTTCAAGGAGGACATACAGAGGGCCCAGAGACATGTGAAAGGATGCTCAGCAGCACTAGCCATCAGAGAGATGCAAATTAAAACCATGGTGAGATACTACTTCACACCAGTCAGAATGGTCATTATTCATAAATCAACAAGCAACAGTTGCTGATGAGGTCGTGGAGAAAAGCAAACCTTAGTACACTGTTGGTGAGAATGCAGATTGGTGCATCCACTGTGGAAAACAGTATGGAATTTCCTAAAAAAACTAAAAGTGCAATTGCCTTCAGATCCAGTGATCCCACTGGTGGGATCATATCTTAAGAATCCTGAAATACCAATTCAAAAGAACCTATGCACCCTGATGTTCATAGCAGCGTTATTTACAATAGCCCAGTGCTAGAAGCAGCCTAGGTGCCCATCAGTGAATGAGTGGATCAAAAAACAGTAGTACATTTACACAATGATGTACTACACAGTAGAATGAAAGAAGGAATTTCTACCTTTCGTGACAGCATGGATGGGACTGGAGAGCATTATGCTAAGTGATGTAAGCCACATGGTGAAAGACAATGATCTCATCTATAAGTGGAACCTAATCAACAAAACAAACAACAGCAAAACAGAACCAGAGGCATGGAAATAAATAACAAACTGACAGTGACCAGAGGGGAAGGGGAAGGGCATAATGGGGGAAAGATGGGGAAGGGCCAAGTCAAGGAACATGTATAAGGGACCCATGGACAGAGACAACATAGTGGGTTTTGACTCTAGGAGGGAGCGCGTGGTCAGGGCAAAGGAGAGCAATAAGGGAAGAATTGGGACAACTGTAATTGAACAACAATAAAAAATAATGTGGTTGGGGAGAATGAAATAGAATATTTAAAGATAGTTTATGTCCTATATAACTGATCATCTACTTTAAGGATTATTTTTACATGATTTATGGGATTTTACATGTTTAAAGGAAAAGTGAATAATAAAAATTTTCTAATAATGAAAAAAAGAAAAATAGTTACAGTTTTTATGCCAACTCAACCTAGCAAAGAATTATTTTTCTTTTTTGTTATTTTGTTTTCTATTATTTTATAAGAGCAATGTAATATAATAAAATGTTCTATTATTCTAGCAGACAAGTAAATCTCACCGTAATAATATCCTGTGGTCCTCAACGAGTCTAAAAGTCCTTCAGACTGATGACACAAATATGGCTTGTGGATTTTTGAGTTGGTAAAAATATTTAATCCTGCAGACTAGAAGAAAATTATTAGAGCATATTGCTAATCCAATCCTAAGACTGGAATGTTTTCTTAAGTTTGCATTATACTTTTACTAATATTATACATATAGCTCATAGTATCATGAAAATTCTACATAATGGAGAAGAGAGATATTTTATAAGTGAAAATGAAGATACAAAAAGTCCAGGGTATCCAGTTCATGAATAGAAATTAGGATTAGAAACCACTTCTTCTGATTCTTATTTCTAAATTTTTGTGTGCTCTCTGCTGATGCCTCTTTCATTATCTTTTGTATACAGGAAACTGAGTATTTTAGCCTTGGATGTTTTCTTCCCTCTCTCCCCAAATATAACATATATATGTATAAACACACACACATGAACACACATGTATGTGTAGATAGACAACACACACATGTATGTATGCACACATGTGTGTATATACATGTGTGTGTTATTTATGTGTGTGTGTGTGCACAAACATACATAGCTCATAGCTTTATTGCAGAGAGTAATTTTTAATTTTTTTAATTTGTAGGATTGGAGATTTTTTTCACAGTTTTAGTAAACTTTGCTTTGTTTATGTTTTATTGGAAAATATAGCTTCCCCTGAATGGTTCTGCTCAACTCATCCCTTCTTTAATTCATTCTTTCCTTTTTTCTTTGTCAGTTTTTTTAAACTATCTTGAATCTCTGTATCCAAAACACACATGTCTGAAGTAGCTTTATTTGTGGAGTCCACCTGTCCCCAACTTCCTCTTTCTTCAACAGTAGCCACAGTTGAATATTACTAGCTGTCTTGTCTTAGAATATATCAGAAACTGTGGGACTCTGAGGCACAGTGGCTAGTGGTGGTAGCAATATGAACAAGGAGAAAGAAGAAATAAATGTTAAAGATGAAACAATGAGCTTTTCAATATAGAGTCCTCTTTGTATTCTTCCACCACCTTATGATTCTGGAGATTACAGAAGGAGGAGGCTTAAATTGTTCACAGCTAGGTTGTACCTCTATTGGATGAATGACATGTTTTCCTTAGGCATAATGAGACTTTTTGTTCCTTTTTGGAAGTGATCATATTTAGTCTCACAACCTGGATAAACTCCCTTTTATAACTCTACCTACTTATAGTTAATCCCAAAGACATTCATTTTATCTAATATCCCTAAAGCATGCTAACATCTCGACCCCAAGTATTATAGATCTTTTCTTCATGAAAGATTACTTTTAGTTTCCTGAAATTTTACTGCACCAAGGGGGATGGCTCATGTATTGTATTCAGTCATTTGTGTATTCAGTCATTTGACATGCCTTTATTGAGCCAATGACTACTATAATGTCTTCCACTGAGTACTCACCTTTCCAGAGGTGTCAGAGGCACCATGGGAAATGTCTTCCTCACATATTGTGAGGAATTAGCTTTGGGATCAACTTAATTAAAGCTGTGGGCCCTAAAAGTATACCAGACAATATTGAAAGTGCCTCAAAATTCATGATTAAGTATCTGTATGCATACAAAGTTGGCTATGTATTTGAGGTTTTAATGTTTTTCAGTTAATCATTGTTTTGTTTGGGAACAGGGCAGGTTCAGGATCAGATTCTAGAGCTCAGAAGTCTATTTGTTCTCCAGCTTACAAGGACTTAGAAAGCAATTTTGGTTGTTTTTAGGATAAAGGATTACCTGAAAGATACTGTAAACATCATTGTCATCCAAGACCTGCTTTGGAGTGTAAAGGATTCCATTGTGAGTTATGTCTTCTGCACTTATGCATCCTTCAGCATCTTCATTCGTGTTATGTCCATAGTGAGCATTAAAGTGGTTCTTTACTGGTAATAACTTATAGACCTGAAAAATTGAGAAAAGGAAAGAAAAGTTTTGTGGTGTTTTTTTTTTAAATTTTAAGTGTGATAATATTCAGTCCGGGATTTAAAAGATCATAGTGTTTAACACTCCCATGAAAACATTATGAAAAACAACATAAGGAATCATGGAGAGATATTAAAGGTTATGGATCCTAAGCCTTTCGTTAAAGACAAAATAGCATATGATCTTACATGTGGAATCTAATGAGCAAAATAGAACCAGAATAAAATAAACAAATGAGCAAAATAGAACCAGAGCCATAGAAATATGGAACAGACTGACAACTGTCAGAAGGGACAGGGGAAGGGAGGACTGGATGAAAGAAGGTGAAGGATTAGACAAAGAAGGTACGTGGATGACCATGGACATGGACAATGGTGTGGGGATTCACTATGGGAGTGTGGGGCTGGGGCAGGGGCAGGTGGAGGGAGGCAAAGAGAGAAAAATTGGGACAACTGTAATAGCATAAACAACAAAATATAATGGAAAAACAAACGTATGAGTATAAAAAAGAAAAAAATTAATATAGAAAGAAATCAAATTAATTGAAATTAATTGATCAAAGTCTCAGAGCCCATTTTGGCTGTGTCACAATACAACCAAGTCACCTGTCTCACACTCCAGATGCTTCCTTTTAAAAGGAAGCAGAAAATATGGTGAGTACAAAGAAGTGTGACAAGAGAACAAAAGTCACTTATTCCATCATCCAGGAATAACCTCTGTAAATATTTGATTTATTTCTCTTTCCCATTTTATATGATTAAGTTCTTACCAAGTTTTTCAAAAAAATTTTTTTAAAGCCTACTATTTTAGGAGCACATCTAAATCGAGAAAAAAATGAATGCATCTTATTTTCTCTGAAATAAATCATTTCCAGTTCAGCTTTTGCCCAAAATAAGGCCACCTGCACAGGTATATAGTGTTGAGGCCATTAAACACATGCTGGACCCCAAGCAGACCTTCTACTCTGGTTGCTGTCATTTCTTATCTGAGCCACAACCTCTTCACTTTTTTTATTCTTTCATTCTCGTTCGCATACTTTCAGCAGCAAACAGGATCTTCTTAACAGATAAATCTAAATTGTCATTCTCCTGCTTAAAACTTTTCAGTGAATTACTACTGTATTTATCGTTGACGCCAATCTCCACTCCAAGGGCAGAGCTCGTGATGTTCTTCCTTACTTTCCATTCCACCTATGGCCTCTACCATCCCCCTCTGTCACAACCACATAACAGGTGATTGCTGTATCCCTTTTTGGAACACTCTAGACTTATTCTGACTGCACACCTTCAGGCATCTTACTTTCGTTCATTGTAATGCTTGCCCCAGTCCTTTCATTATCTGACCATCTAAGAAGACACCCTTAGTTACTACGTCAAAAATTGTTCAACTCTTTTTTCCTTTATCTCAACATCCTGTTTATTCCTTTTATTATTCTTATCAAAACTGGGAACCTCTATATGTTTATGTTTTTGCTGTTTGTTTGTTTAATACCTCACAAGACTGTAAGTCTGAAATGGTAAAAGACAGCATCTGATTGTTTACCATCAGAACTATTTCTAGCACATTATCCATCCTATAGTCAAGATGTCATGAATATTTGTTAAATAAATGAATTGGACTGTGAGGCCTGTAAACTCTAGGGTCCTTTTGAAAATGTTTTATTATGAGAGACATCTTTAAAAGACAAATTTGAGTGAAAACTCTCTTTTGTCCATAATTAAAACCAGTGAGTAAGTGCCTGGATTTTAGAGGAAGCTTAAAAAGCTGGTATTTCACACACGAACTTGAAATGTGGTGCAGTGAAAGTGGCATTGAGTGAAATTTGGTCGGAATTCCACTTTTAAAATATATTTGAGGCATACTCTTTCTACAGTTGCTTAGTCTATCCTAGCTTTGTTTTTCATCTATAAAATTGAGGTAATAAAATCCATCTTAAAGAATTATTATATATTTATTCATTCATTAAAATATGTTGAGCACCTTTCATATATAAGGTTCTGTGATGGGCACGGGGAATGTAGTGGTGAGTAAGATTGTTCCTTCACTGAGAATGTATTATAATAGAGAATGAAATGAGATGATATGTGAGCACCTTGTGCAATGTCTTTGGTGGAACTGCATGAATTTCAACTCATTCAAAACAATACATTATGCCTGATGTGCTGAAGGACTTGTCCTTTGCAATTATAACTTCCAGCTTCCAAAAATGGTCTTATCATATGTGCATTTTCTAACAATCAAGATAGAAATAGGACTCACTGATTGAGGTGAGAGCTCAGCTTCAGACTTCATGAGCAGCATACTCTGGTCTATTGCACGAAGAGCACAGAGGGACTGAGGAGTGGCTGTGACCTTCAGAGTGGTGTCTGAGGCTGGCAGGCTCTGGGCTGAGGAGAAGCCCAAATTTACCTGTCAAGAAAATATGATTATAGCAGCAAATTTTCTATTACAATCTCAGACTCTCTTCTACCTCAGGCTAGGCCTAGTCCTTTCTATACTTCCTTTCTGTTCATCCTTTTTAGAGCAGGATTAAGAGGTGAATCCACCTAGGGATGACCAGTTAACCGTCTTTGGAATAAACTGAAAATGTGGCTCTAGTTAACTCAGGTTTCCCACTCCTTATATAACTGGTGAAATATAAATTGGTTTTGATCACAATGAACTAGAATCCTGAATGGGAACAAGAATACACATGCTAAAGAAGATATCTTACAACTGACTTTTCTCTATGCAGCGTTTTTGTGATGAATGTGTGTATTTTGCAGGATGCTGGGAAAAAATGCACTTTACCTCTGAGATCAGCCAACCCAAGTCTTCCCTCATTGACAGTCTTAGTCATCTGACATTCTAAAGAAGTGTAATAATGTTTATCAGGATCAGAGGTTTATTGAGTCTTAAAAATGAAATATCTAATATTCATCCTTAGAATTAATTGGTTGAGAAATCCAAAGAACAGTGAATAAAGAATAAGAACTATAAAATAATGGGAAGTCATGCACGATTTTTTTTCAGATATTTGATTCTGCTTTGGCTGGTAGGGATTCACTGGTAAGTAAATCTATTGGTTCCTTAATGTTTGTGTACAACATGATTTTTATAGTCAAAACATAAAATAAAATAATTAAAAATTTAGTTACTATAGTGGCATCAGGTAGTCTAGGTTCTTGAACTGAAAGCTGATTTGGATCGGAATAAAAAGTCAGTGTGTTTTGTGAAAAAATATTTGACTTGTGTTGCTGAATGTAACTATGATTATCCTTATGTTATGCCATATGGCATATGTTGTGCCATCTACTGAATTAATGTAATAGTTTGGATTTATGTATTATGAGACATATATGAAAAAATAAACAATTGATTTTTCCTCAAGATGCCATAATAGTCATCTCTATAGTTCATTATACTATGAAAATGCTACTTATAGGGAATTCTGTTTTAAACACATGTGTTTTATTTTTATAAAATTTAAGTTCATTAAAATATGGTTTTATGTCCATATCAAGTCAGTTATTTGGAATTATAATCAACTGAAAAAACTTTTAGCTAAGAAATGGATATGATAGAAACATAAAATGTCTTATGGACATGAGAACCAAAAAAGACTATATTTTGAGAGTCTGTACCAATCCATATTAAGTAATGTAATCTTCATTGAATAATTACATCTGGCTAAAAATGACAGGCAAATTAAACTGTTACATATTATGTAATATTTATACTAAATCTGTTATTTTTAAAGTAAAAAAGGGGCATATGAATAGAAGTAAAAGGAGTAAATATTTTGAATAGGAAACAGTTTTCCTTTACCCCACCAAAATTGAAAAAATATTTAAAGTATATTGGTTTGGTGGAACACATGTCTCAAACTGACCTGAATCTTTCTTCATGTTCTCAGCCCACTCTTTACTGTTTGTTCTTTGTCCTGTCAGAATGTCTGACTTTGTAGGGGCCTCAACTGTTAACTCTGATAGCCCTCTTTTTAGATTTTTTTTGTGGTAAATAAAAATAGTGTACTTTCTTCTAAAAATTGGATAAATCATCATCTATAATTGCTTATTTTTCATAACTGATCTCCATGTCTGATCAATGGTAAGTTAAAAGACATTTGACATAAGTGATTGAACACAATGTGTATGGAGTTTTGCTTGTATGTGCAAGTTTGTGGTTTTACACAAGAGTTTTCATGTACTTGCACCACAGAGAGACCATTGCTAGAATGAGTGTTGGAAGTTGTAGCATAACACAGACACTCTAAGGTTTAACAAACAATGAACTGTCTATGATTAGCAATGTGGGCATTGAAATTCAAAGCAGAAATTTCTTCTGGTTCATACGAAACACACAGAACATTTAAACAGGACAGAAAGTATGCTCTTGGACACCTGTTCTGGTTTAATAGCATTTCTGTAAGGTGGAATTAAACATTTATATGAGAATCCCTTCTGTATTTTTTAGATCATAGTATATTAAGATATAGATAAACTAAATACAGAATTGTTCAATTGCTATAAATGCATATTGTTTTAATATCCAAAAAAACCCATGTTAAAAAGCCCTTCTAGATTTAAAAAGATAACCTGTAGTTGGTGGATCCTATGTGATTATTCATGTTAAGATTACAGCACCACAATCTGTTGGGATAATGCTTATTTATATCTCAGTAGGCCTCTCTTTACAGCTATGTGTTTTTTTAAATATATGAAGATCTCACCTGTTATATTTTTATGCTGTAGCCATTATTGGAGTGCTCAGGCTATGTTTCTCAAAATGCGGTACATACATGTGCCCTTGTTCTGTATTATCAAACTAAATTTAAATTCACAAGTCACTGGTTTCTGTAGTAGTACATGGAAGTGTGTCAAGCTGGCATGATGGGATAAAATTGACACATCCTTGTGAAACATCAATTTTAATTGAAAAAAATGTGAACAAAACATTTCAAAATTAAAGGTATTAAAAGTTTATAAAAATAGATTCTTAATTTCATGTAAGTTTTAAGATAAAACAAGAGACTTGAATAATTGTGCTAATGGCAATCTGATTTGGACTACCCCACTAGACTTCTCAAGGTATGGCATCATTCTCTGCCTTTAGAGGACCTTTGGAGGCAAGTTTTAGGAGCATTATATGATGGTCTTTTAATATACGTTTGTTCTTATTTTATACACTTCAAAAAGAGAGTTGGATAAAAGGACTGGGCTTAAGCAAAACACCCACCTTATTGGCAAAACAGTTTTCAATCTCAAGTTCCTGTGTATCTGCAACAATTTCTCCAGTGGGTAAAATAGTATAAACAAGCAACTGGGCAGTAGGAGCAATGTCTGACTCCACTTGAAAGGAGAAGGAAAATACCCCATTCACTGGAGAATAAAGGAAGTTTAAGAAAATAGATTAGGAAGAGGGAAGAGTTCTCAATTTTATAAAGAAGAGTTTCTCAAATAATTTTGCTTATTTATATTTGGAGTATACTAAAGTAAGAAAAAACTTGCATTTATACTGTTGTGCATATAGTAGTGTTCAACAAATATACATTGAACTAATGACATTTTTCCTGAAAGATTTAGGTTAATTTGTTCATTTCTTCCGCTTAGGTAGAAAAAAACATTTAGAGCATGTCTCAGTTTTTAAATTAGAAAATATTTATTAAGAAAGAAGCTAAGAGAGAACTTCTAGATATCTTTAATTATCTCTATCTATGGTCCAAATCAACACAATTCTTGCCATATGCATGAGGACAATTCAAAGAATGAAACACAGTTGCTACCCTCAGATCATTTACAAAGAAGCAGAGATATAGGTACAAATAATCACATATAAAACAAGCTGTGCCTCTCATCTTTATAAAAGAATTATCTGAATTTATCTTAGTGGTTGTTTCTGTGTGAATTGCATAGTACTTATATAATGTACCTGCTTAATTTTCTCATAAATGTTTTAAGTTTGATCTTTGTAGCATAACATTCTTTAAAAAATATAGCCTTCCAAAAGATTTGAAGGCAGCTGGCAGTGAAAATATAAAAAACAGCAGGATCAATATAAATCTGAAATAATAATACTGAAACTGTATGAAGGTGGATTTCTGAAGCCAGATTAAACATAGGCAGAAATTAATTTTATTAATAATTTTATGAATTTTGTTAACAAATGGTTATACATTAAAGTACTTAAATTTAGCATTGTGGTTTTTTACAAGTAAAAGACAAATGAAAAAACAACCATTTATACAATCAAATAAAATGAAGTACTTTTTTCTTAAAAAAATACTTTTTTCTAATCATTCCACCCCTCTAGTACTTACTCCATTTAAACTTTATTACAAGAACTAATTTGGAAGAAATTGCTTTATGAGGCACTTTGGGTTTTGATATGCTCTTAGCAACAATCTTAAATTCCCATGTAAGCATTTGTAGAACGTATTTAAAGTTGTATTTTGGGGAAAATGCATAGCACCAATAATTTCACTAGAAAGGAAGAAAGGCCTGGCTGGCGTAGCTCAGTGGATTGAACACAGGCTGCGAACCAAAGTGTTGCAGGTTCGATTCCCAGTTAGGGCACATGCCTGGGTTGCAGGCCACGGCCCCCAGCAACCGCACATTGATGTTTCTTTTTCTCTCTCTTTCTCCCTCCCTTCCCTCTCTAAAAAAATAAAATAAATAAAATATTTTAAAAAATGAAAGGAAGAAGGGTCTCAATCATTTACCTCAGCTTACACATGAAGAAACTGAGAAGAGTATATTATATGCTAAGTAGGCAAAAGGAATAAATAACAAAAATCAATGGATATCATGACATAAATGTAGAAAAACAGAGAGAAATCAATTCAACCAAAGCCATTTGTTTAGGAAAATCAACATAATTGATACACCTGTAACATGACTGATCAAGAAATAGAGAAGATAGAAATTATCAATATCTTGACTTAAAGAGGTATTATTACTATAAATATTACAGTCATTAAAAGTATAAGAAGTATTGTGGACTGTTTTATGTCAATAAAGTAGACAATTTAGACAACTAGACAAAGTAATTGAATTATATACACCATCAAATCTCACTCAAGAAGTAATAGCTAACCTGATGGAGAAAGAAAATAAATTTCCCTCCTAACAGCATGGATGGAACTGGAGAGCATTATGTTAAGTGAAATAAGCCAGGCAGTGAAAGATAAATACCATGTGATCTCACCTATAAGTGGAACCTAATCAACAAAACAAGCAAGTGAGCAAAATATAACCAGAGACATATAAATAAAGAACAAACAGACAGTAATCAGAGGGGAGGAGGGAGACAGATAACAGGGGAAGGAAGGAGAAGGGTCATCAAGGAACATGTATAAAAGACCCATAGACAAAGCCAAAGGGGTGTAGGACTGAGGGTGGGAGGTGAGGGTAAAAAGAGATGACTGTACTTGAACAATAATAAAATTTTATATATATATATATAATGTACACTCCCAAGTGCTTACTCCTAGCTTCAAGTGAATGAGTCTTCCTTTATTTGGCTCTATATTAGTATTTGGGCACTTACCAATTCAGATTGCTTTTAGTCAAGAGATACCATGCATGGAGACTTTAAAAAAAATCAATCATATGCATTTTTCCAGTATTAAGAATAGCAAAATACAACATTTTAAAAATGTTAAAGGACAAAGTCAAGATGAAAATCTCCAATTTCACACTAGGGCTAAAAACAGCTCTGACAAAGAGAACATAGCATCATTTTAATTTAGCCACGTTTATCACTGTTGCATCTTGTGGGGGAAAATCTGAAATGACAACAGATTTTAGCTTCCACTTAATTAGCTATTATTTTAAATAAAGAAGTACCAACTCACTAAAAACTGAATTTTTAGCTAAAACCTTCTCACAGAAAAAAATTTGATGTCCAGAGGGATGTACTAATAAATTCCATAAAATATTTAAAGGAAACAAAAAACAAGTCTGAATAAATTCTTCCAGAAAATTGAAGAGAAAGATCACAGATCCCTTAAGCTATCTCAGTAAGAGCTGAAAAGAGAGATAAAATTGTTCAAGAAAAATCTGTGGAGAATATTCTTGTTTAATGGAGTGAGTCCATGTGACATATGGGAGATCTTTAGAATTTTTGAGAAATTTTTATCAGCAGAAACACCACCAGCTTGGGCCAAAAAAGACAGAGACAGCGTAAAATGAAAGGAGGATATTAGACTCATCAAATTCTACAGACAAGAAACAAGCTGATTAAACTATTAAGTTGCAAACATATGCTATACTTTATGAAAAAGAAAATGATTCTGCAAGTGAAGCCTTGAGCTCAGAGAGCAGAAACGAGGGTGATACCACATTTTGTCCTGGAATTGATTATACTTAGGGCCCCACTGACATCTAATTTAGATGATGCAGATGATGAAATTTGGGACTTTTGAGTTCATGAGATTTATGTGAGATTTTGGACTTGAGTTAATGATATAATGCATTGAGACATTTAGGTATGTTGGAATGGGGTGAATGCAATTTACCTGTGAGATGGATGTGAACATTTTGGACCAGAGGGTGGACCAGAGGTAGAATAATGTATCTCCCAAGATATTCATGTCATAATCTTGAAAACATGTGTATATGTTACTTTATATAGAAAAAGGGGCTTTGCAAATGTGATTAAGTCAAGGACCTTGAGATGGGAAGATTATATTGGGTTATCTAAGTGGGCCCAATGTAATCACAATAATGTTTAAAAAAGAAAGGCAGGGATGAGAAACTAGAAATGTTTCCCTTTTTTCTATACAATATTTTTATATAATTTTTAAACTTTGAAATTATAATTAATATACAATATTAGTTTCAGGTGTACAACCTAGTGATCAGACATTGTATAACGTACTAAGTGATCATCCCAATAAAGTTAGTATACATAATTTTATGGCACTGGCAATTTATCTTGATCTGATTTTCCATTTTAATAAATATTTACCTTTAAACAGAGAGAGAGAGAGAGAGAGAGAGAGGGAGAGAGAGAAAGTTCTTTAGAAGCTAGATAAAGCAAGGAAACAGGTAATCATCTAAAGCTCTAAAATGAAAGTTGTCTTGCTGACACCTTGATATTAGCACAGTGAGGTTTGTGACCTACAGAACTATAAAATAATAATTGCATGGTTTTCAGTCAGAAAGTGTATGGCAGCCTATTACAGAAGCAATAGGAAACTAATACAAAAACATACAGAGTAAAACTTTTCTTTGGTGATTTTCTGCATTTTCAATTATCTTCTACATTTTAAAAATCATTATAAAGTGAGTATATTTTAGGACTAAAATTTAAAATATAGATATGCTGTAAAAAAGAAGAAAAATACTAAGTAAACTAAAATAAAACTTTTGTGTGAGTTTTCTCACGTTTGGTTTATGGAAGAGAATCGTTGAGAGTTTTCTCTAATGTAAAAATAACTTATTCTTGATAAAATCTTCTTGCTTTGACAATATGAGAGAAAAACTAGGAAATCCTGAAAGTACTCACTGTCCCCCTGTTCAATGGACAACACATGGATTCCGGACTGGGAAATGCTTCCTCTTGCTTTAATCTAAGACAGAGAGAAATGCATTTAATATTATTTTGAAGGGCACATATTAAACATAATCAAAATTTTAACATATAAATAAACAAAAATTTCACTACTTTAATCCAGAAATTATTTTTGATCTCCAAATTTCTCTTCTAATACATTCCTATACACATAATTAATGTGCTTTAAGTGACATATACTTTTACAAAGTTTATCTTGATATTTACTTTGCATTGTAAATATCATTTCAAATTTACATATTCTTTTAAAAGTATTTTAACATCTATTATATGCAAAACAACCTATAATGAAAACAGATATAAAATATATGTAAACATTTTCTATAGTCTTCATTTAGAAAACCACAAAAGTAAATGTATTGACACTCTCTGTGTTCTAAGCACTGAACTAAATAGTTTTAGGATTGTATTTAATTTACACAGTAATGTTATAAAGTCTTACAAATGCCAACTCCAGTATTAGGGTGAGATGACTGACTTTTCTCTTCACAGATAATAGTAGGTACATTGTCCAAGGTACAGAAGCAGGAAGCAATAAAGAAAGCTAAGATTCTAACTTACTGTCAAATTTAATTTTTTACTAAAATTTTAGAGAATGTTATAGTTAATGTTCCTATACAGAATTTTCTATACATAACATTTTTCTTGTAATAATGACTTACTTGGGTAACTACTAGCTTTGAGTATATTTAATTTGGGGACATAAATAGGTATATTTTTCTCAAAAATATCACACTAATTTATAATATGTCTGTGAAGGTACTTTTACCTGGACTTACCAGTCATAAACTTCATAAATTATTCAAACCTTTATAAGTATACAATGCTACTGCTTTATTGTTTTAATTTTTACTTCTCCCATTAATGTCAAAATTAAATATTTTCCAGATTGTCTAATATTTTTATTTCTTGTTCAATGCATTCTTGATTCTTATCTTTTGTTTACTTATATACTAAAAGCATCTCTTCAAGCATAAAAACAAAAAATATGCACATTTATATTGATATCATATAAAGGGCATTACTTAGATAGGAACTCAGTCTTTTGGGATCTACACAACTGAGAAGAGCTACAGTGGCTTTCATTCTCACCAAATAATAGAAGGTTAACTCTTTTTCATCTTTGACAGTCTGTCCATTGAGAATGTAGTGCACCCGGATCTCTTGGGTTTTCCCACAGGCTATGGTACCAACAACAAGTTCAAGGTGAACATAACTCTTGCTCGGAGAAAAAACATGCCTTACAGTTTGCTCTGCTTGTGAATGAGTTTCTTCAAGCCAACGGTTATCAAAACAGCCAGAATTCTGTTTGTAAGTGACCTAATGGAAGGAATAAAAGTCTTACATAGTCTATTTTAATATGTATTATATACTGTCTTTGTTAGTCACTTTCTATAATTTACTGAAGATTTTATATAAACCATGCTTTCTTGGTTCTATTATAGGCTGCTTTCCCAAATAAAACACATAATCTATGAATGACTTTCCATTAAGTTTATTTTAGGTTATACTGTACTGATTTAGTAGATATTCACTCACATTCAAGACCAATTTGTTTTTCTTAATAACCCATATGGCTGTAAATCACACAAGAGAATTTGAATATTTAGCACAAGACAAAAAATAGTATACTGAAGAAATCAAGAAAAATGTAATTTTATTATAAAATTGTAAAAATATTAAAATTTTCAAGGGAATATCAAAGTGACCTAATAAATATCCCCTGAAACTAGATGATGTTGTAAACAGAGTTAATTTAACATAGTCAGCCAATCTATAAAATTATAACAAAAATCTTTTTGTTTCTGTGGGAGTGGGAGGTGGGGGGGGAGAGAATGGGGGGAAATTGGGACAACTTTAATTGGACAACAATAAAACAAATTTTTTTGTTTCTTACAATTTAACTCTCTACATTGCTTAATTTCCATTTTACTCTATATCACCTTTTGTTTTATCGCTCGAATCATGTGCCTCCCATATGTCCTTAAATTATGTGGCCCTAGTGATCTCTGTCTTTTTGGTTCCTGATGCTCTTTCCACTTACTGTAACCATAATGGAAGAAGACGTGAGGTTGGTGGTATCAATGGCAATGGTGGCCAAACCATGCTCATTCGTAGTAAAGTGGGAATGGTATGTAGTCACACCCAAAGTGACAGCTAGAGTTTTATTGGTGAGTGGCTGATCCTTCTCATCAACTAGAAGAACCTGGAAATATGAAAGCGATAGTTGGTTTCTAGTATAATACAGCCATAACATCATCATCCATTCTTTGTCATGTTCACCATTGACATCTTGGTCATTGTCATTTACCGAAGATCTTAGAATCTAAAAATAAGATTTGCTTTCTGGGCTCTGAATTACTTTTACTTTTGAAATTTCAATTTAGATAATTCCTGGGCATTCAACTGAAAATATCGCAAAGTGGACTCATGGTATTACCTTTCTAAATTTTCTTCGTGTCTGGTATTCTCTATGTTAGTACATGGTACTTCTATCCATCCCATAGTTTATGCAGAAATATTGAGGTCTTTTTCCTGTCATTTTCTCTTTTACTGCCTATGTCTAACCCATTGCCAAATGCTATCTCTTCTCTTGTAAAACATATTTTATTGCTATTTACTTCTCTCCAAATCTATTGCTACCTTTCTAATTAAAACCACAACATTTTTCCCCACGTGGTTTCCATTAGCTTTCTATTAAATCTTATGCAGTCCATCTTCTTGCTGCTTCATCCTTGCTTTAAACCATTCTCTGTACTGCTTCATCTAAACTAATCATGTTATTCTTACAATCTTCAGTAAGTTATCAATTCAAAATTCTAAACATACACTAAAAAGCCCCTTAAGATCTGTTTTAGTTTACCTATAGCTAGTCAGTCAATACAGTTATACCTTCTAACTCAGCCAGTCACACTGGCTACTTCTTAGTTTTTTGCTTTTGAAAAGCTGTTTCATAGTTAGAGCCTTGGACATTCTCCCATCTTTCTTAAATTTCTGGCCAAGTTACACTAATCTTTCAGGTCTTCAGTTTCCTCATGCTTTGCTACCAACCTGAAATGATCTTGTCTAATCATATTATATATTGATTATTTTGTCAATTTAATATGAAATACTAGAATAAATGAAGATAATATAAAATTCATACTATGCCACTAAAATGAGGAAATTGGCTATATACTGTCAATTCAAAGATTAGTTACTATAAAACAAATATGCCCAGAAATCTTGCATTTCTTATATAAAAGAAAATTGATTACTAAATTGAATCTTGGTCCTAAAATTTACCAACAGTATTAGCAATACTGAGCCTTGAAACTGAATAAAAACCATTTTTTGAGAAAAATTAAAAATTGTCAATAATTTAAAAAATTAATTATCTAGTTGAAAGACTTTTTACTTTTTCTTTAGAAAATTATTTTATAAAATCATTGTTTAAAAGAATATGCAGCCTAAACTACTCAGAAAAAATGAATATAGAGCTGTATTAGAAAGTAAGTTGATAAAATTACGCTTCAATTTTCTGGATTTTGTGATGACATTGCCTTTTAAGTTTGTAACTTGCTATAATTTATTTTCTTACTGTAAATGAATATTAATTTTCATAATACATTTTGATTTTGTGATATGAAAACTCACTTTATTAAAAGCTACATCCACAAATTATGATTATATTGAAAAGATATTTTACCTGCCCAAAGAAAGGGAGCCCACGTCTATAATATGAATCCACTTTTTTAAATACCAGTTTGCTTAAGGTATTTGTGATTTTACATGATCCATGACCAGTTAATTTCAACCCTGAAAAAAATAAGTGGAGTTGAACAGTTCTGTGTATTCAATTCACCTCCTACCTTCATCCCAGCTTCACTCCATCACAACAAAGTACCATCCATATCCTTTTTTCTTAATCCTTCCAGGGGATTTTGCACTTACAAAATACATGCAATTGGATATTAACTCAAAGAGTCACTGGCTTGATTACCAGTCAGGGCACATGCCTGGGTTGCAGGCCAGGTCTCCAGTATGGGGCATGTGAGAGGCAACCACACACGGATGTTTCTCTCCCTCTTTTTTTCCCTCCCTTCCCCTCTCTAAAAATAAATAAAATCTTTAAAAAAGAAGAAAAAATATTTTAAAATAAAAAATTATTGACATCTATAATTCTTCAGTTCCTGTGGTTTCACAAGTATTGTACTTATTCAAATTATGTGCTTAAGTTTTTCCTGTCTCCTTTGTGATTTTTTGCTCCATCTTTGTTTTTGTCTCTCTTGCATCTCTGCCCCCTTCCCAGAGTTTTTACATATGACATAATTACTAACATTGGCCTAAAAATATGCTTAAATTTCTTACACAAACAACTTCTCAAGCAAGACCCTTCCTTTCACCGAAAGGCTTGTCCAAGGTATAACCAACACCTGATGCTTTTCCATTCAATGAAGTGTAATCTGCATTTTGTCTTCATCATCTAAATTACCACTCTATCAAGTCTAAAAGATCCTCTATGTGCTTCCAATAGAGGAGTCTCATTTCATACTTAACAAAATGAACACTCAGAAGTAATTCATACATAATATGTATAACTGAAACTCTTTTCGTGGCTTCTAAAAAATAGCATTTATAATTTGCCCTCTATTCTCCTGACCTTTAATTTTATTATGCTGACTTACTTAATACTACCTTTTAATTACACAGTAGTAGCCCTTATTCGGGGGGATATGTTCCAAGACCCCCACTGGATGCCTGCAGCCACCAGTAGTATCCAATCTTATATATACTATTTTCCCCTATGCAAATATACCTAAGATAAAGTTTAATTTACAAATTATACGTGCAGTTTAAAGCTTATGACTTGTTTATTTCTAGAAGTTTTCATTTAATATTTTTGGACCACAGTTGACCACGGATAACTTAAACTGTGGAAAGGGAGGTCACAGATAAGAGGACTACTGTAGTTTGTCTTTGGGCTGCTTCTTGTCAATATCTAGCCTCAATTTAGCAATTCTAAGTGACCTCACTTTCAGAACAATTGCATTTACTCTTAGGAGGATATGGACACAATGGGAATGGTTCCAGATTTACATTTCTGTTTTTGATTTTGCTCTGGCTTTGTTTTTAAATATCTGCTGAATGACTCAACTTCCATTTTGATATTCCAAATTATAATTAATTATCTTGGACACATTCTCATCAGCATAGTTGTTTTTCATCTACTCTTTACTTTAGTTAATGGCATTTCCATTTTCCAGTACCCAGATCTGTCATCATTGGAGTCATCTTTGAATAATGTTCCTATGTATCACATTGTAACATTATTTTCATCTAGCCTGTCCTCTTCATGTCAGTTAGAATTATCTTTTAAAAATGTCAACTTGTTTATGTCATTCTTCTTGATGTCCAATACTTTTCATAACAAGGTCCAACTTCTTTAGCATATGATTTATTTTTTCTACATACCTCAGCACCAACCTACTTTTTTAGATTCTTCTGAGACCAAATACATTTGTGTTACACTTATCATGCTTTCCCAGCCCAGAACTATCTTTCAAAATTTTATTCATTCTATACAAATCAGCTTATATAAACTTTCTTTTGCTTTATGTTAGAATTAATTATTTCTCTTCATATTCATTTATCTCATATGTTTTGTATTTCTTGTGGTAATTTTATTATGGTTATACATCTACATACATATATACACACATATATGTGTGTATATGTATATGTACACACACACAAATTCTTTATAGATTTCTGATTTCTTGAGGACAGGGATCTTGCTATTTTCACAGTCCCTAGAAACAATAAAGTAATTTACATGGAATGAAATTTTGATAAAAATTAAAAAATTAATAAATGAAGAATTAATACTTAAAAATAATACAAACCTGTTCCTTCCTCTATGATCTTGGCTTCCACTTTTAACTCCATGCCATACCCTTTCAGTTTCAGCTGAAATAATTTAGTCTTTACAAGTTGTGTAAAACAGCCTTTACTGTCCGCCTGAAGAGAGAGAAAGAGAAGCCTTAAGTCTTCTGATTTGCTAGCAAAAGAGTTAGCTATTAACCTATGGAAATTTTTTGTTGGCTATAGAAGAAAACTTCACAAATATTCTGATCATCTTTTAGCCACTTACCCTTTCTTAAGCCCCAAAATGTCATAAAATGTCTTCATTAATCATTGAGTTACTCTTGTCAATCTTTGTCTCCTTTGTTCTCTTGAGAGCCCATCTCATTTTTTCCATATTAAACTTACTGGATTGTCCAAATTTGCCATAGTATTTTACAATTATATTTTTGTATATGTTATTCCTCAAATGATAACATTCTTTTTCCCATTCATTTCTTGGCCAACAGTTATTGCTCTTGCAAACACAATCTAGATACAACAACTAAAAAGCCTCTGTAACCACCTCCACCTAAATATTGTCTAAGGATATATTTTCTGAATTGTATTTTCTCAGTCTCAAAAATTAATAAAAACAAATGTATTTTACTCAGTATTCACTGAGTAGATGAATTATTATAACATAGTCATGCATCACCTAACGATGGGAATACATTCGGAAAAATGCATCTTGAGATAGTTGTACAAAGATCACAGAGCGGAGTGTATTTGAACACACCTAGATGGCATAACCTAGTACACACCCAGGCTGGATGGGATAGACCGTTGTTCTGAGGCTATAAGCCTGTATAGCATGTTACTGTGCAAAACAACATGAGGGTAAACCAACATAAGAGAAGATGCTGCAATCAAGAGAGACACAGTAAACATGAGCTATATGAGGCGGCTGCTGGCATGATGTGGCATATAGTTTTAAAAGAACAATTTTTTTATAAGTAGAAAGAGTACATTCTAATGATAAAAAGTATAGTATAGTAAATACCTATACCAACAACATAGTCATTTATTATCAAATATTATGTACTGTACCTAACTGTATGTGCTATACTTTTATAGGACTGGTAGAGCGTTAGGATGGTTTACATCAGAATCACCACAAACAGATGAGTGATGCATTGCACTGGGATATTACAGAGAGTAGTGGACCAGGCCTATTATTGAGTAAAGCATCATTATGCAGCACATGACTATAATCAGATTTCTAAATTAAACATTGAGAGCCATGTTTTAATAAAGATTTATTTTTATTTTTGTAGTTACATGAAAATAATTACTGCATAAAAATTTAATTGTATTTAATTATATATTGAGGTCATGCCTCACTTGGAAATAAAAGTTAATCTTAGTTTCTCTGATATATTAAATATTTTGGCTACTAGATTTTTTTCATATTTATCTAGTAAATTTTAGATACTTCTACATCCTTTTCTGCCCTTTTACCTGGCATGTTGATTGCAGTTGGAAGAAAATTATAAAACTAGTCAAATAAATATCACTCTAAATTCATGAGCCTAACCCTCAAGTGGGCTCTGAATGTTACCACACAATTTTATGATGTTTCCCTTACTTCACAATTTTTCAAAGTGACTATTTCAAACCTGTTCTCTATTGTATCATGTTCAGAGCACAGTGTTCTATTGTATTCTTCATAGTATTATAATCCAGGAGAAAGCAAAGATCTGGTTTTAATATCCTGGGGAGAATGGTTTCCATATACCTGTTGACTGAATTCTTCACAGATACTTTGTGAATGCCTTCCTGTACAGGAGGAATGGGATCGTGGATATTTTCTGCATACATTAATTGTCACCAGACCAGGGACAGGCTTTCCATATGTATATCTACAACAATAAAGCAGTCATACAAAAATATATTTAATATAAATAACTTGTTTTTCTCATGACTTGATCCATTCATATACCCATCTTGTTCATTTAGAACAATTGTATTTCCTTCTACAGCATTTGTACTTTAAAAGCATTTATTCTGAAACTGTCATAATTATCTGAGTAAGCATACATCTATAAGTTATGTGGAGAAAATATTGAATCTTTTGAAACACCTCCACATGGAAAATTGACAATGTGGTTTTGCTCAGATCTTTCCTCTTCCGCGGTGAGGTTTTATTATGAGCTGATTTTATTTCTGTTTTTCTCTGATGTCAGACTATCTAGGTTATGATTCCAGTTTTGAAAATACCTCTTAACTTTCATGTATTTTAAAAGGATAAAAGAGAAGTTACATGGGAAAGCACTAGCCATGAAACAAAAATGTTATAAATAAATATTATCATAATGACTAATTCTGGTTCTGCCAAATCAGAAAGAAGGATATAATGTGGTATGGTCTGCAGGTTTGTGTGTGTCCAAATTCGTATCTTGAAATTCTAATCTCCAAAGAGGATATTAGGGTGTAAGGCCTTTGGGAAGTGCTTAAATCATGAGGGTGGAACCTTCATGGATGGGAGGATTAGTGCTTTAATACAAGAGGTGCCAGAGAAATCCCTTGCCTCTTCCACTATGGGAAGACAAAGTGGGAAAGCATCAGCTTTGAATCAAAAAGAGGACCTTCACCAGAACTTGACTATGCTCTCAACTCAATCCTGGATTTCCCAGCTTCTAGAACCGTGAGCAATAAATTCCTCTTGTTTATAAGCTACCAAATCTGTGATATTTTAGTATAGCAGCCTGAATGGACTAAGACATGATGAGAAGTCAAATTTAGTTTATTGTTTCTCAAAGTATGCTGTACACACCACCTATGTTGAAACTACTTGAATATACATATTGAGATTCAGAGTCCTGAATCTCTTCTGAGATTCATGATTAGAATCTCTCTATAGGTGAGGCTCAGGAATCTACATTTTAACTAAGCACCTCCACAAACTCTAATGCACATTTAAGTTTGAAATCTATTGCCCAAACTGTGAGGAAAAGGTGGAGATTGGGCTCAGTGTCCCCAAACTTCTCCCCTTTTTTAATGTTTTCCCCAAATTTCTACAAGTACAATAAAATAATAAGTTATTTAGTACATTTTGATCACTTTGTTGAATCTTATGTTTAAGTCTGAATCAAAAGGTATTTCCTATGCTGGAAAAACTTAAAGCATCAAAACTGGTAAGAAGATTGAAAACATGTTTCTCATTCTGTTTTTGAAAGCAAGGCATAATGTCTCTCCTTGGTGCATGTGGAGAATGCTCTACTGCATGAAGAGGCAGTCTGGGAAGAAATAACTATGACACATATTTTGAATTCTACACTATGTATCCAGCATTTAAAATAAAGGGCCAGCTTAGCTTCTTCTAAATTTCCATAGTTTAAGAAATTCGGAGCAATAAAAACAATGGGGCTGATAGGACACAGAATAACACAGAAGCATGAGCTCCAGGGTTGGACAGTCTAGGCTCAAGTTAGCACAGTGCCTGGGAAATAAAAATGCTTATGAAGCTAGATTTTTAAAAAAAATTGCAGAGGAGAGAATATTGGTGATGAGTTCAGTGTCTGTAACCAGACTATTGGATTTAAATTCCAGGCTGCCATTTACTACTTGGAGCTTGAGCAAGTTTTTTTTAAATCCTCTATGTGTTAGAGTTTCCTCATCTGTAAATTGAGGATAACTATCCCCATCTTACAGGGTTAATGTAAGACTAAAACATGTTAATAAGTGCAAGGCACTTCAATCATTGTTTAGTACATTTTAAGTGTTCAGTAAATGTCTTTAATGTTACTAGTAAAAATGTCATATGCTACTATTCCTGCTCCCTAATCAGGGCTCATCCAAGTGGGAGAGTCATTCCTTCTGTAGTTAAAATATTTCCAAGTCCATTAACAGTTATTTGCAATACAAATTAAGTAGGAAAATAGAAAGGAGACAAGAAATGTAACTTACAGGCCACATGCAGTTACCTCAAATGTTTCATCTAGAAAACCAATAGTCTTGGGCATTTTCAATTGGACTTCAAATTTGGGCAAAACTGTTGTCAGTAGAAGAAAAAAAAAGAGGTGAGAATGGGCAGGAGATCTTGCAAGTGTTAGTAATAATTCTATTACAGAACCTTTATCATAAGATTAGGTGAAATGATTTCATTTATAATTTGGAACAGTAGGGACACTACTGAGAAAGGAGATGTCATTCACAATCATGGGCAGTTGGTGTCACATTAATTTGGTTAAGCTGGTACTACATTTCTTAGAATCTTCTTGTCTTGAATTTGTTCAGTATTTCAAGGGTGGAAGGAAAGCAGCACCTTAAGTTTCTGAAGATCGTCGTGGTTAGATGTGGTAACAGGTACAGTGGGGTCAGTAGGTTCCATTTGTTCTTATTCTTTCCCTCTGTGTCCAATTCTTCTTCTGAACTGATAGCCCTGCTGACTAACACAGGCCCTAGACCCACTCCAGACATTTGGCTGCAGAAACACTGAAGTGGTAGCTATGAAGACGTAACAGCCTTCCATAGATTGCTCTATCAGTGTTTCTTCATGGTTCACTCTGGCAGCTGAAGGTACCCTTGCCAGGTCTGATTTATTTGTCCTCATCATCGTTTTGGGAGAACTATTAGAAATTTCATCTGATCCATCAATTCCTGCTGGACACTTTTCTGGCCCTTTCCACAGTTGTATAAAGTTAGTTATTCAAATAATAAATCCCTGCTAGCTGATCTTAAATATTGTAATGTTATAAATGTCTTGGGCATGTGCAGAGAATTCTTACCATATTCGCCCACTTCAAAGGAATGCTCAATTTTTCTCCCTGATTCCTTCTGCACAATGACCTTATAGTGACCCAGTGCGGGCTCCACTGAGAGTGGGAAAGAGAGCTGGTTGAATCCCCCTTGCAATCCGAGGCTTTGCCATTGGAAAATTCGATTCCTCTTAGGATTCTATAGGTAAAAATATTATGAGTTCATAGAAACAGTTAATATGCAGACTTTTGATAAATACACTTTGGGGAGTGTGATGTTGAGGGCTGGATAATAGATGGTGGGTAAATTGGCACCAAAGGTATTAGCAAAGTTTTAGAAGAATTCTAGAGCGAGAAAAGGGCAATAAATTTACCAGCTATGAGATATTACAGATTATAGTACCTCTTTTTGAGATTAGCCATATTTATTGTGGTCAGAAATATTGGAAGAGTCACTAAATTGCATCATCCAAGGGAATTTTGTTCCTTCATTTACATCTTATTCACTCTTCAAAGATTTAAGAAAAACCAGAAAAAACAGTGCTTATTTAGTTTTGGTGAAATGCTTGTGGGTACAGAAGAGGTGGACAGTCAATTGAACATAACTTGTAGTAAGTCCTCATCCCAAGTAAGATACAATGATATATTACCTACCTCAATATAAACCACTGGGAACTGAAAAGAAAGAAATAACAGGGTGTGAGATAGAGTTTACAAAGAGAAAATTGTGATGTCAGCATTAATAGAGTGTCTGGGTCAGAGGAAGTGAATCTGTATATTTCTTGTCCAGGCAAGGAATTGTGCCCCAATTTGTCTCACAGGACTCTCTGCACATTTAGTTTGGGACACACATGTCTTAGGAAGTCATGTCTTTCCCTTTATGAAATAATGTAAAGTTGAGGAAACATATAATTAGGTAAAAAAAAAGGTTTGAATAGTTAAGCTTATTTTGCAGATGATATTTATCTCTAAGAAATTCTCCATTTCTCTAAGACAGAATTCAAATACAGTTATTTTTCCTTTGTTCAATAAAAATAATTGGTATCTTTAAGAATATCATTTAAACAGTATTTAATTTATTTTAAGAATGTAATTGATGAACTGATTTCTCTTATTCTCCAGAAGTTGTACTTTCGTGAACTCTTTCTGTGATAGGTTTAAGTATGTCATATTGGTCTTAGGTTCTCCAAAAGAGTAGGCTTTTAACTTTTTAAATGTTTCTCTAAACCTCACCAATCATGATGATACTCACCGTTTCATTCAAAGGGAGAAAATTGACATCCACAGAGACAATGCGGAATCTCACTGAAACAGAGATTTTTCCCATGAAACCCTCCAGAGGAATCCGAAGTAATAACACAGATAACAACATGCCAGGACTTCCATGACTGCAGAATAAAGTAACAAAGAATCTCGCCTCCCAACCGCCTGCCGCTGAAGATGCCCTTGTTCATTTGGTTTCTTATACCTGTTTGTCCTGGTTTGTAGACAGGTTTGTCTGTCTGGACAAAGACTAGACTCTTTACTTTCATTATCTCCATTGCCTTCCTCTTTTTGAACTCCTGGGTCAGTCCTTTCACCTGCACAGTAATGAATGCTGAGGATGATGGCAACTCTGGAATCTGTAAAACAGAAATATGAGCTGAAGAATCTTCCCAGACCAACCTGCTTCTGAATGTTTCGGCCTTTATGGTATTCTCATTTTTCTGGTTAGTTCCAAGAGAATTAGTAGGAGATATGGTCAAGGATTATTTCCCCTGTTTTATAGATTATTATGATTGTGTAACAGTACAGTAACAATTCATTGATTCAATTAAAGGGAAATGGCATTGCAACAAAACAATCTTCAATCAGTAATGACATTCAACCAGTAATGACAGTGAAGAAAATGACATGCTTGTATTTTCACAGCAATTATATGTTATATTGGTAGCAAGCCAGTATGATTAAATATTTAATTCCTTAAGTAATAGAAGGTTACTAGGGCAATACATTAACCATCAGCCACCTGTGAGATCTTAGATAAGTCACTTAAGTTGACCAATCTTAGTGTTTATATCTCTGATGGCATAAGCATTGTCTTGGAAGTTTAAGAGCCAACAAAATCTTTCCTATGTCTACAGTTAGCTTTTATATAATCCACTATATCTGTTTGTAAATATTATATAAGCACATTCAATAGAATTTCATTACACTTTTTTATTGCTGGGGGTCAGAACACAAGGCTTCAACTAATCTGTGCTTTCATTAACAATCTCCCTTATCCCAAGGAGTGATACTGACAGTGAAGGGGCTGCAGTAGAAGGAGTCCTTCTCTGTCACCAGGTCTGACAGGAGAGTCTGGTTGTGTATTCCATACTCCAGAATCATGTTCAGTGTCACGGTCTCATTCAGGTGATTAAGCATGATGCAGGCCTTCTCAGGAACTCCACTGTACAGCCGTGATGGGACCACCACCAGATACTGCCTGTGGAGAAGGAGAGTCTGGCTCAATCACTGGGAAGTTACAAAGACATCATTATTGTGGCTGTTTCCAAGATAATCTTTGTTATGGTCACCAATCAGAACAAAGCCAGATTTCATCAGGAGTACAGAGAAACATATTCTTCAAAAGCCTATCCAAAAGATTTTAGAAACTCAGAAACCCAACAAGCTAAACATGTATATGCCTCTCTTGTAGAAATATCTGCCCTGGTAATATTTGTAAACTTATTTATAAGTTATGGATAAGCAATCCATGAATTGTTATGTATTTTGGATAGAAATAATTTACAACTTTAGCAGTAGATCAAGAAAATGTGACTATATATAGTGGAATATTATTTAGCCTTAAAAATGAAGGAAATCCTGCCATTTGTGACAACAATGGCCATCCAGGTTGAGGACGTTATGCTTAATAAAATAAGCCAGGGAAGGATAACACTGTATGGTAACACTCACATGTGGAATCTATAAATAAATAAATAAATACAGATTCATAAATAGAGAGCTGACTGAAAGCTCTGGGCAGGGGACTTGGGTGGTGGAAGGATTGAGCAAAAAAGAAAAAGAACTCATGGGTGCCATGGACACTGACAACTGTGTGGTAATGGTGGGGGTGGATGGAGGGAGGAGAGGGTATAGGCATAAAAATGGTAATGAAAAAATACAACAAAAACACTATTATAATTAATTAAGTAGAATATAAAAAAATAATGAAAGAAAAAAGAAAATCAAATGCATAGAAACAGAGTAGACAAATGGTTGCCAGGGTAGGGTGCAGTAGGAATAGAGATATGTTGGTAAAAGGGTACAGACTTTCAGTTATAAGATGAACAAGGCCTGAGGATCTAATATAAAACATGGTGACTATAGTTGATAATACTCTTTTGTATAACCTAAGTTTTCTAAGAAAGTAGTTCTTAGTGGTGTCACCAAAAAAAAAAAAGAGTAAATATGTGAAAAAAGCATGTGTTCATTAACTCAACAAGGGGATTACTTTCATAATATACATGTATATCAAATCATCACACTAGCCACTTAAATATCTTATAATTTTTTCATCAATTGTCAATAAAGAAGAAAAAACACTTTATTTTCTTTAACAAAAACAAAATGTGATTAATCAATTAATCATCACTGAAAGCATAAAAACTTGTCTTCAGGTAGTCTTGGGTTTGTTTCGTATGGAAGATATCAAGAAATTTCATTGTTCCAGGGAACAATAAAAAGATACCATTTAATGCATAAGAAAGACTTGAATTGCTTTTCACTACCTTTATTTATTTATTTATTTTACTTTATTTTTATTGTTTACACTATTACAGATGTCCACATTTCCCAAGCCCCTTGTTTTTTATTACTGTTTTAGAAGCAACTTTAGCTCTTTTCTATCTTTCACTCTCTGGTGATTAAGGAAAAGCCATGCCAAGCTATCCTAATCACCAAACCAAGAATAAAATATCACTCTCTTGCGGCTCTTTGCTCATTATTTATAACCATCCAAATATGCTGCATTTTGAGAAGCTCTGCTTGCCCATGTCTTTTGTCCTTCTGAAAGGGTCCTTGTATGAAGAGACCCTGTATGAGCAGACCAATAAAATGGCATTGGTCTGGTGAAAATAGCATAAAATATATAAAACAAAATGGAGTTACTTATGTCAACCAAGATGGCCGCCAGTCAGCCATGACACTTAGGTTCAAGAAGGAAACTACTTAAGTCATGCTAGACACATCTGGCAAGGAGACACACCTAAGATATCTGCACACGTGGTGAGAACAGCTGTGTCTGCAGAGTAGGACTACTTATAGATAGGTTCTTGGGGAAATTCCCCACTTAGCTCAATTGTGCCAAGACACTTACCAAGAGACCCAGAAGGGTGGTACACCACCCTCAAGGGAATAACTGAGGCAAGTTCCAGACTACTGCTGAGACAGCTGAGCTCCATACACCAGAGTGTTGTTCCACACCATGCTGATCTCTCTTAGCATCAGCTGCTGGAGGTTCTGCCCTGATGTACTGAAGACTTTATCTGCCCTGCTGCTCACCTGGCTCCAGAGATCCTTCCTTGCAAGACACTGGTGGATCCCTTGTTCACCATACTGTCTCCTGGACCTGCTGATTTGAGACTCTTGAATTCTATGTGTGTATGCTATACATTGATTGCTGTGTGTGTATGTTATGTTTCTTTTAGATTGTTAGGGTGTGAGTAGGATATTAATGTATGTTGATGTTCTACTTTGAGTGAACCTGCATTTAAAAAAGCTGAGTGAATAGCATAGTTAACTTGTGTGACTCTTGTCTCTTCCTTGATGTTGGGTGGCTTAGCAGGCAGCTAGCCCAGTGGTTGCCTGGCTGACTTAAGGAAAGATTATATTGTGAACATACACTGGGGTCCCCTTGTCTGTCTGTAAAACTTCTATTTGTTTCATAAAACTTATCTTGAAAACAATTGTCTCTATGCAGGCTTCAGTGATGCCCCTTCCCTTATACCAGGTCCCATAAGGAGTTAAATGTCTTTTGTAAATATTCTCACAGAATCCCACAATACCTGTTTCTGGTTTTGCATTGCATTTCATTCTGTGCACCAACTCTCTTATCTCTACTGTGAGGTATAAAGGACAGGGTCCACATCTTGTCAACCTTTGTTAGTACCAAGATCTAATGCTAGCCAGTAAAGTTTTGTGAAGGATTTAATGAACTGATGCACAAATCCTGGCTTGTCTGTAGATTTGCGTCCATTTTCTCAAGCCCTGACCTGAGGAAAGGCAAATGATAGAGTCACTTCACAATGACCATGGCACTGCAGACCTTTTCATGAGCCAATATTAAATTTACTTCTTTTTTTGGGGGGATGAATAGTTCAGAATTCTATGTTTTCTATGTTTTTATGAGTGCTGTATAATTCTATAATTTTTAATTTTTACTTTAAAAATATATTTTTATTTGGTGAATATTTCATAAATGTTACTGCCCTATGCCTGAGTTTTCTAGAATTAGAGTATACTTTTTTCACATGTGCAATAAGAACTTGAAAAATTACCTTTATTGAATTTATTGGGGTGACATTGGTTAATAATATTCTATAGGCTTCAAGTATACAATTCTATAATATACCATCTGCACATTGTATTGTGTATTCACTACCCTAGGTCAAGTCTCCTTCCATCACCATTTATTCCTCCATAACTTCTATCTCCTCCCTTTTTTCCCTCTGGTAATCACCATACTTCTTGTCTGTGAGATTTAAAAAAATTTTTTCACCTTTTTCACCTAGCCCCACAATCTTCCTCTCTTCTGACAACTGTCAGTCAGTTGTCTGTATCTATAAATCTGTTTCTAGCTTGTTTGTCTGTCTTGTTCATTAGATTCTACATATAAGTGGAATGTGATAACAGCTTAATGACCCTTCCAAGCCCTTCTGACAACAGATCATTTCATAGGGAATCAGAAAATAAATAAAAAGACAGACATTAAGAAGCAGATAACAAAATGGGAAAAAGGGGGACAATAGAATGTTCTGGAAATGTTGCTTACGGTTTTGCAGTAGCTGAGGCATCACTGGGAAGGAGCAGGAGAAGCAGAATTAAGACCGGGTTGGGCAAATCACTTCCCCTCATGGTGTGGAGAGGAAAAGGAAATAAAGGGAGTCTGAGCCCTTGATTCCGTGAGCTCTCCTGCTGTTCCAGAGTCATTGGTTTTTATTTTACTTGATGGTCAAGGAAAGTAAACTGCTAACTGTTTATTTTTTGCAACATATTAACTACTTCCAGTATAAAAAAATAAGTTTCCATAACTATCAACATTCTTTCACCTACTTCCTGAAAATTTTCTAGAAATTTGAAAAATAGTCCTTTGAGGCTACACTGGCTCTGGTTATTAATCTTTACTTTAAATATATATTTTTAAAGATTTTATTTATTTATTTATTTACTTTTTAGAGAGGGAAGGGAGGGAGATAGAGAGAGAGAAACATTAATGTGTGGTTGCTGGGGGTTAAGGCCTGCAACCCAGGCATGTACCCTGGCTGGGAATTGAACCTGCGACACTTTGGTTCACAGCCTGCACTCAATCCACTGAGCTACGCCAGCCAGGGCTTACTTTAAATATTTTTAAGGCAAAATAAAATACGTTACATAATTTGATGAAATCAATAATTTTGATTTAAGTTACTTGAAACTGTCAGGCAGGAGGAAACTGACTTCTCAGAATTTGGGCTAAGTAAGAGATGAGGAATGAAAGCATCAGTGATATGCAATTTTATTTATGAATGAGGAAATCATTGTAATAAGATTAACATTTTTGAGCTTTCACAATATCTCAAAGTTCTAAGTCCTTTAGCATGTGGTCATTCATTTAACCCTCACAGCAGTGCGATGAGGCACGTGCTATTTTATCACCATTTAACAGAGACATGGATACAGAAGTGAAGAGAAAGAGGAAATCTCATGAGGCTACAAGGAGGGCAAACATGAGCGGCAGGGAAGGAGTTCACTTGGAGACAGTGACGGTAGAATTGAGAAATGTAGGGAACTAGGTTCGGTGGGTATGTGGATGCTTCTTGTGGGTTGGGATAGCACTGGGACATGGTGTGATAACCAAGAAGGCCTGTGATGCTGCAGACATTACTAGAGCACATTTCTGAAAATAGATGAGTTCAGGATAAATATCTGCTGGTTGTGTCAGTATTTGCTTTGAGTCATCAAGAGATGCTGGGTAGCAGCAGCATGTGCATTGATTGAGCATTTGAGCAAAGTGGCTCACAGGGATCAAATCCTACCTCTCTTCATCAGCCTATGCTTTTCTCTTCCATCTATTATTCTGTTCTCCTTCAAGACCCCTCAGAGACCATTTTCTTGTGGCCTCAACCTGGGCTGTGCGAGGTTATGATGTGGCTCCTCCTCCTGCCTGCATCATACCCTTGGGGCACAAATACCACTGCCAGCCTCCCAGTCTCAGCACCATATCTTTCCTAGCTGATGGCTGTAATACCATTTTCTTTTCCCATAACTGGAGATGCCACCCTCATAACCCCATTATTACTTTCTTATGTCCCTGACGAATCCCGACCTGACTTTCATCCCTCCCAAACCTTCAGAAATCCTTTCCTTTCCCACTCCCACCTTCACTCACCCCCAGCCCCATCCCAGCCTCCCCCTTTGTTTGGGTGACAGAGAAAAGTGCATATATGAACCTGTAGGCTTACTGGATTTCTGTGTGAATCTGAATGTGATTGTGAATGGAAGTGACGGTGTAAGGGACATACAGAAGTAAGGGTGTATTTGAGTCCATTTATATATGCGTATATGTATATGGTCCCTGGGTGGGAATAGGCAGTTGGTAGTAAATTGATTAAAAGTAAAAATGATGGTCTGGTCAACCTTAGTTAAAATAAAGGAAAGATTAACTGCACAAAGATATGCATGGGAGGGCGATTATTCAGTTTTTGTGAATTGAAAACATCCTAAATCTCCACTATGAAGAAATTGATTTTTGATTAATCATTCAGTGAAATAGTATGAATTACAAAAATATATTACATATTTCTCATGTGTGTATAGATAAAGAGGTGAAAATATTAAGTGAAAATAAGTTAGAGTAGCTATATATGATGTGATATATTTTTTATTGCATTTACATATTTTTGCTTGTGAAAAATCTGAGAAAATTTGCTTAAATAATAATGTGGTTACCTCTGGAGAGTGAAATTATTTTTTTAACTGCATTTTCTGATTTTCTGGAGTTTGCATGTAGTATGTGAATAATAAAAAATATAAAATTATGAGACAAAAACACTATTTTATGAGTAGCACAAATACAAAGAGTAGGTACACAGGAAGAGATCCACTATTGTGTATCATTTAATTATTTAGGCATCTAAGTTATAAGGCAAAGGTCATATTATAATCATCATTCAAAAATGATTTTAATTATCAGCTGATAAATCAAATACATCTTTGTGAATTTTGTTGAAAGTAAAGCATTGAAGCTCCCCTATGTTCACTGCAGCATCATTTTCAGTAGCCAAGTTGTGGGAGAAAATTAAGTGCTCACCAATAGATAAGTGGATAAAAAACTGTGGTACAACAATAAAAAAAACTGTGTTACATATACTCAGTGGAATATTACTTGGCCATAAAAAATAATGCAATCTTACCATTTGCAACAGCATGGATGGACCTAGAGGGTATTATGTTAAGTGAAATAAGTCAATGACAAAATCATATAATTTCACTTATATGTAGAATATAAAGAGCAAAATAAACAAACAAACAAAATAGAAACTAACTCACTCATAGATCAGAGAACAAACTGGTAGTTGCCAAAGAGGAGGGAGATTGGGTGGAAAAAATGAAGGGATTAAGAAGTACAAATTGGAAGTTACAAAATAGTCACAGGTGTGTAAAGTACAGCATAGGAAATACAGAAAATAATATTCTAGTAACTATGTATGTTTCCAGGTGGGTACTGGCAATACCGGGCGGGGGGGACAACTTTATGCTGTACACCTGAAAATAATACAAAGTCATATTGCAAATAAACTCTAATTGAAAAATAAAAGAAGTAAGAAGCCATTTAATATCCTTAAGAAACTTGGGAAAATGAGAATATTATTAATTTAATTGTACTTTTATCAATATGAAATATCAAAATTCTTTCATATTATCTAAGCTATGATTTATGTACATAGCTGAATTAACTTCTAGAAAATATCCACCAGTAAGTTAATTTGCAAAGCCTGCTCTAATTGTCAAAATAATCAAGTCATTTAAACTTATTTTTGATAGGAAAAATATCATTTCATTTTTAATTTTAATAAACTCACAAATACATATCACCTATGACAATTATCACACTTTTGAGTTTTAAGATAAGGTAGAGGGTCTTGCTGAGTATTTATTTCCTAGATGAAATGAGACTTCTACTTCAATATTTCCATGTTCTGCTTTAATCTTTTTTTTTAATTACTAGGTGTAATTCAATGATTATACATAATTCTGCCTCATGACAATAAGAATGTTCCTATCAAATGACATTGTGATGTGATACAGGTTTGTTGTTTTTGTACAGCTCTAGAAACATGCACCAAATGCACATAAAAAGTTTTAAGGCTTAATAAAAATATAGAAATGTCTCAACACAGCTTAAGGTTTGAGAGTAGGATGCTAAGATTAATGAATCTTCTGAATACCAGCATTCCCCAATGTATAGAGTACACTTTAAAGCCACTCCTACAGCCTGAGTGAGGGGGAAAAGAGTTGGGGGAAAGATGAGTGGAAAGCTAAGGCAGGGAGTTTTGCCATTGCTGCCCAGGGCTCATGGTTCCTCCTTCCTCCTGGCCTCTCTTCCCACCTTCGGTTTCCCTGTCTATACTCCAGAAATCCTGCCAATGGACAGAACCAGAGAGCTCTTCTTCTAATTGGCTAACAGTGACGGGGGGGGCAGGGGTGATAAAGCCATAAGGACTAGCACTGTAATGTCAGAGTTCTTGACAATCCAATTTGGAATTTATAAATTATTTATCTTGTATATTTAAAGACAAAAAAACCCCAACACAGTTATAAGTAGTAGTTCACTTTTATCATTAGAAAATTTCACTTAAGCCAGTCAGTGTGTTTGGGCTTAAAAGCTCATCCCCATTTATGACATTTTTTTAAAAGAGGAAATGTGCTTTGAATTCCATACAACTTTCTTATAAACAACCACTTGAAGAACAGAGACAGAAATTACTTGATAGAGTCGCAAGGAATGAGTGTTTCTTGGCTCCAAAGTCGGCAGGGCGATTGAAAGGGGAAAACTGTCGGGTTGACAAAACTGGGGGCAGATGCCCTCAATGTGCCACCGAAGAAATTTTGCCTGGCAGATTAAAGCAACATGACTCTTGTCAGCCCATTATCTTTGCTGGCAAATATGAAATTGGCCTCAGTTGAGACTTTGCTGCCAAACCACTTAATTTCCTGGCCTAAAGTTTCAAACTCTGGAAATTGTGAATCTGGTCCAGAAGTTCTGTGAAGCTTTATAAAAGGTGGCCTAAGCAAACTTTTCTTTCTCTTAGGTGTATTTGAGCAACTGACTTTTTTCTGCAAAGGTGTCAGTAGCAGACCAGAGTCAATAGTCACTTATAAAAAGCTGGTATTTTAGAATGGCTCTTTAGATATTAAATAATTCAAACCTAAGCACCCAAGATTCTCAAACATCTTTTCTGCTCACTGACACAAATAAAGTAAGACATCTGAAGGATTTAAATAACCCCAACAAGTGGGCCTGGCAGAAATTTTGTTGATAGAAAGATTGTAGCTTGTGAAGGGAACTGTCTACAACTTTGTTGAAGAACAAAGGCCTAGACTTACGGCTAATGTGAAAAAAAGGAAACAATTCACAAGAAACACCATCTTGTGAAGACCTAACCCAGTCCCTTGTGAATGAAAGGCAGAGATCTCTGTGTAAGATCTGGTCAAGATTTTGAATGGCAGAAATGAGGCAGCTCAGAGGATCAGGGTACAAAATCCTACCATAAAGCATAGGATTTTTTGGTTTTTGTTCACAGCTCTCAAGGGAAAGCAATTAAGAGATTTCAAGAAAAGACTGCAGAACAATACACTGAGGCTGAAGTGAAGAGGAGGCATTGGGCATTAGCAGCAGTAGTCCCAGGAAGGGAAACCATATCCATGGAAGGCTAATGGCATTAGGATCTGAGGGGGTGGTTTATCCAGAGATCCCCCCATACCACTTAGTGTTTGGGCTTATACCTTGCTCCACTATCTCAAAGCAATAGGTAGGTTGTTTTGAGTTTTCTTTCAAAGGCTTCAAACTCTTCTACTATTGTGTTTATGATTCCTAGATACCTAGTTGGAGGGGAGATGGCTGAACCAGCAAGAACATGGACCATCCCATGTCATCAAACCTCCCTGTGGCCTTGCACCAGCTCCCTGTGCACCATTGTCTTAGAGTTTCTCTCACATCTGGAACTACAAATGAGGGCACTCCAAGGATCACACATATAACCCCAACAGAGATGTGTCTCTAGCAGTCTGGAAGACAATTTAAATAATTGTCATTTCTGCTATCCACCCCTACAACATATATAAATGCATAATATTCCAAAATGGGTCAAAAGTACCCATTTCTAATGCCATACTTTAAAAATATACATATATATATAATCTTTATTACATTTTGTCTACTACCATTTAGTCCCCTTATTCTTCTCTCCCCCCAGCCATCAATATCCTCTTGTCCATGTCCGTGAGTACTTTTTTTTTTTTTGCTCAATTCCTCCACCCTCTAATCTCCCTCTGCCACTAGTTAGAACTAGTCATCTGTTCTCTATCTGTGACTTTGTCTCTGTTTTTTGCTCATTAGTTCAGTTTGTTCTTCAGATTCCACATATGAGTGAAGTCATATGGTATTTGTCTTTCTCTGACTGGCTTATTTCACTTAGCATAATGTTCTCCAGGTCCATCCATACTGTCACAAACGGTAAAATTTCCTTCTTTTTCATGGCTGAGTAGAATGCCAATGGATAAATGTTCCATAATTGTTTTATCCACTCATCTATTGATGGACACCTGGGCTGCTTCTATATCTTGATGATTGTAAATAATGCTGCAGTGAACATACAGGTGATTATGTTTTTTTCAATTAGTGTTTTGAGTTCCTTTGGGTATATTCCCAGAAGAGGGGTCACTGGGTCAAAAGGAAGATCCATTTTTAATTTTTTGAGATATTCCCATATTGCTTTTCAAGTGTCATATCAGCCTACATTCCCACCAACAGTGCAAAAGGGTTCCCTTTTCTTCACATCCTCACCAACATTTGTTGTTTGTTGATTTATTGATGACAGCCATTCTGACAGGTATGAGGTGATAGCCTGTGGTTTTAAGTTGCATTCCTCTGAAGATTAGTGATGTTGAGCATCTTTTTATATGTCTATTGGCCATCAGTATGTCCTCTTTGGAACAGTGTGTATTTAGGTCCTTTGCCAATTTTTTAATTGGGTTGTTTGTTTTTTTTGGTGTTGAGTTTTGTAAGTTCTTTATAAATTTTGGATAGTAACCCCTTATCAGATACATTAGCAAATATGTTCTTCCATTCTGTGGGTTGTCTTTTATTTTGTTGATGGTTTCCTTTGCTGTGCAAAAACCTTTTAGTTTGATGTAGGTCATTTGTTTATTGTTTTTCTTTTGTTTCCCTTGCCTGGGCAGATATATGTGATAAAAAATTTCTACAAGTAATACCCAAGATTTTGCTGCCTGTGTTTTCTTCTAGGATTTTTATGGTTTTGGGTCTAACATTTAAGTGTTTGATCCATTTTGAATTTATTCTTGTTGTGGTGTAAAAAAATGGTCTATTTTCATTTTTCTGCTAGTATCTGTCCAATTTTCCCAACACCATTTATTGAATAAACTATCTTGAGCCCATCTAATGTCATAGTGTTTTAAATACCAGAAATATATTTAGGACAGATGGATATATGAGGCCTACAATGAACTTACAATGTTGTAAGGGAACTTGTGCAAATTTCTGTAACAATAAGTGAATATTCACACATTAAAATTAATCTACATCATGCCTTGATTATATTATCAACATTATTATAGTGATTTCAGATAATCATTACCTACAAAGATCGTAGAATTATTGATCATGCACAATTTCAGAGATACTAAAAATTATGTCGAAATAGGTTGTGACCAAAGATGAACTCGAACAGCAGATTTTAGCCAAATGTCAAAGGCAAAGATCAATGTCACAGTCTTCCAACTTTAATAGTAGATAACAACTTAACTCGCATGAATGAAAATGTAGTAACAAAAAGTCAGTTGTCTGTTTAATAAGCACTCAATAAATATTTGTTGAATGAAAGAATAAATAAAATAATTACCATCTTATCTGTGCTACAGAAACGTTTATAGGACAAAGAAAAGCACCTGGAAAAAGAAACAATCTGTAATACATAGGGGAATGTTTCAACTGCTCAAAGCAGCACAACATGGTGGTTAAGAGAATACTTAACTGTCAAACTGCTTGGGGTGGAATTCCAGGTCGTCACTTACTGTGTCACTTGGGCAAATTACGTAAACTCTTTGTGCTTTAACTTCCTCATCTGTTAAATTGGCTTAATAATAATTCTGTGATTGGATTACATTCATTAACATATGTAGAACACTTAGAAAGTACCTGGCTTTGAGTGAGTGTTATACAAGTGTCAGTTATTACTGATTTTTAACTTAGAAGCTCTTCTTTGTGTGGGAGATATTTGCTATACATAATTGATGTGTGAGATCCATGGTTTTGAGAACCAAGTATAACGGACTCAGTAAAGAAATTCCTACACAATGAATAAAAATGAACATACCAAATCATTACTAAAGCAAAATTTAATACTAGTAAAATTTTAGATGAGTGGAAATGTTTGATTACAATTAAGTTACATGTTGTATATTACCTTGGTAAAATATTACAAATCTACCAAAAGTGACAAACATGAAGATTTTTCCCAACATCAAGAGCTTTACTTACTGCTATGTGAGAAAAAACAGACCAAAATCTAAATTCTGACTTTAATAATAGTGTTTACAAAGATTAGGGAATAATGAAATGTAGAAAGACTTGACTTTGTAATTGCTGATAATTCTTATACAATGTTAATTGTATGAAAAATTTAAAAAATTTTCAAAATAAAGGTATTTAAAAAAACTATGAAAGACATCACTACCTTTGAACATATTTCTAAACCAATGGTATTTCCAAAGAAAAATATGTTTACAGAAGATTGAGCAACTGTGAGTGGGAAGAATGAGCATGCCCTTGACACCTCTGTGTACACTGGGGGAGGTAGAGTTAGAATCATTAACACATGTAGAATGAAATTAAAGTTCATATTATCATGAGAGATTTATAGTAATGTTTTTAATAAATAAAAGAAGAAGGAATTCTGGTTTTGCTAATTTGTCTTTCATGATAACTTGCTGATCTTTTGTATATATTTTCTCCTTTTCAATACTTGGCCTGGTAGAGAGCAGGCTGGAAAAATCTGGGACTTGAGGAACACATTTTCATTTTTTAAAAATTTCCTGCAACAAATACTGAGAGTCAGGACAATGATGGAAAAGAATGCAAGGAATGTTCAATTTTGTGTTTTATTAGAAAGGCTCATCTTTGATATTACCATGCTGATTCAGAGATCAGGCCAGTGGGCTTTTCAGCTGAGTTGTTCAGACTGCAGTAATATTTTTTTTCAGATACATCATTAAAAACTGCCTTCATGGCAAAATAATGTTCTGTCCAGCTTAATGTTCTTCCTCTGAGTCATCAATGGAAAGTTTGTCTGCCCTCCCCACAATGATCTTCACTCCTAATACCACCAATCTGCTTTCCCCTTTACTTTGTCTGTTTTAGCCATACTGAACTCATTGCTTTACTGCAGTGCTTGAGAACCTTCCTGCCTTAAAGACGTAGTGCTTTCTATTCCTCTTTTCAACATTTCTCTTCCCTTAAATGTTCACATATATAGCTAACATCCTCACTTTAAACCTTTGTCCTCTATTAACTTCTCAGTGAGAAGTGGTGTCATGTCTCAAGAGCACATGATTTTCAACAAATAATTACTGAGTGCTTGCTACTATTGGATATAATTATTAACAACCACTATACCAAATAGTGCCTTCTGAAAATTTTAAAAAGTTCCTATCAAGATCACATTGTGATGTGAGTACAGGTTTGTTGTTTTTTGCATAGCTCTGGAAAAATGCACCAAATGCACATAAAAAAGTTTTAAGGCTTAATAAAAATACATACTAGTAATTTCTCATTGTAGCTTAAAGGTTGAGAATAGAATGCTAAGATTAATGAATCTTCCAAATACCAGCAGTTCCTAATGTATAGAGTGAGGGAAAGGAAGGAGGTAAAGTTTATATTCTATTTTTCAAATTCAAATTCTAGAAGCGAAAAACAGAGTTTGAATGGAAGACCTCTTTGTTTGGCTAACCCCTGACTCTTTTTCTGCACCACTACAGATCTTCCTAAATTTTTGGTGCAGGATAAACATGACTGGGTATAGACACTAGGTTCTCTAGGGGAAATTCAATTATCCAGGGATTTTAAACATTTGTTTTATAAATTAGCTTCAGGAATTATATAAGCCTCTAGAAAATTTATGCATTCACATGAAATTTTTAAGAGTCTGAAACTTTCATTGGATTATCAGGGCTCTGTAAGCTAAGCATGCCTGATTTTAATTACTTGATTACATCTGATTTAATCTCTCCATTTGCATTGATTTAATTTGCTGCCCTTAAAAAGCTCATCCTCCTGGTGGAGCTTGTATAATTTACAAGGTTGTATTATCGAGGTTGTATAATTCTTTTAGGGGAAAACAAGCATCCATGAGATGCCAAGAGAAAATTCACATTGGATGATGAAAGTGCTAGTAACTATGTTCAGGGCATGCTTTAGACAGAAGAAATATTGCAGGAAGAAACTATTAGTGGTGTGAATTTCTTCACCAGTGAATATCTGTATGAGCGTAACTGTAAATGGACTCATGAGGACTATAGTAGTATAAGGACAAAGCACGAGTTTACTGCAGCCATTTTGGATTTATCATGAGCCCAATATTGGGCACCGAGGCATTGAAGGACTGAGGGAAAGCAGCACTGAGGGAAAGACACAGACTATAGAACTCTCTCCAGCTGAACTGCTGTGACCTAGCTGTTTGTCTATATTCCAACTAAAAACTACTGGATAATATTCATTTATTTATTTTTATTTTCAATTTTAAGTAATTTATTTTTTATTGTATTGTCCATTACCACTTATACCCCCATACCCGCTTCCACCTCCATCCCCTTCCCCATGCCTTGTGGCATCACCACACTGTTAAATCTGTCCGGATAACTATAGCCTTAGTTTCACTTTATCTTCTGAGCAACAATATTTAGCAAAGAAGAGTCATGCAAATACCAGATTTAGTTATCTACCATGCCAATAAATCTGAATGGCAGCCTTATGCTAAAAAGCTCATCAAAGTAAAAGTCTCCTGAATTTCATTTTCCAGAATCATTCCTTGGGCATTTATTTAAACCCACATGAAGGAGAAGATATCTTCTGTGAAAGTATGCTTTTCACAACATCGTCCCTCTCTTCAGAATTTGTGGTTATTATTGTTTTAGCTCTTGTCATTAGAATATTTAACTTTTGACTTTTTCAACACTTTTCTATTCTGGTTAAGGAAAAGGGAAAAATCAAAGTGAAGATATACAAGCATATATCTTTTAATTTTAAGAGTTTTCAGGCAACTGTAATTGAACAACAATAAATAAATAAATAAATAAATAAATAAATTTTAAAAAAGTTTTTAGTCTTGTGTGAATTTAAACCCTTGTTACATTTGTTTCATTCTAAGATCTGAATCCCTGTGCCACTTTCATCTCTCTCAAGTTGTGTCTGGCAATCTTTCTCTCTCTCTTTTAAAAATTTAATTGTTTGTTGGTTCTTCTTCCTCTTTTTGTTTTACTCCTTGTTCCTGATTTCACCCCACTGGTGCCACAACTCTCATTCATGAAGGGGAGAGGGAGTTATTGCATGTTGAATAAGAGATATATTCTTTGGTGGAATATACTTACTTAGAAGTCTCCAGTTTTCAGCAATTTTCTGCCCTCTATTATCAGGGAAACTTATTCTTGCCTGTTAATTTTTGGAAAAGTTTTTACCAAACCATGAAATTCAAGAAGATAGTCAAATGTTATTGGGGATGCTAGCAAATGGAGGCAAAGAAATGGCAGGAGAGATTGATGTCCTTGAAGCTATTTCACGCAGTTTATCTCTCTCTGCAAGAGCTTTTGAAGGACATTTGGGTTGGGGTAAAAGGGTCTAGATGGAATGCGAGAGACAATACATTTTGTTCTGGGTTTCTGGTATTTATTTGAACCTATTCCAGATTTCTAGCCTTTATCAATTAAGTTGGTCATGCATACATATATTCCTGTATGCATGGGCCTTGATCTCTAATATCACTGAGTAAGGAAAAAAATTACATTTGAGATTTTCCCATCAGGGCTCACTCACTGTTCATGAAGAGTCACACTTGATGCTGGATGACCAAGAGGTGAAAAAGAAATTTTTGCATTCTGAGAGTGAGCAGGATGGAGTGAATGAGCCAAGAACAGAGAAGATAGTAAGGAAAACCCACCACTGTTCTAGGAAATAGTCAAGGCCAACAGCAATTTGTGAGCCAGAATCATCTCTTAAAATGTACGTTTATCTTTATGTCAGAAGAGGTGCGCTTGAAAACATTTTTCTCAACTTGGTAACATTAAGAAGTAAAAAAGATACTTGTAATACTTGAAATTTCCCAAAGTTCTGCTAACTAGAGAGTACAAAAACATGACAATTTTTCAGTGATTTAGAAATGGACATTAAAATAATACAATTTTCTAACTTTTAAAATACAGGATTAATAATAAACAAAATTAAATGTATTTTAATGAAGATATTCCTGTTCCATAAAAAGGGGAAAAGATTTCTGAAAATGCTACATGAAGTAATGAAAGAAAGGAAGAGCTACGTGAATACTGCTTCTCTATCTGCCCTGTAGTCATGGAATCATTCTCACTTCCCAATACCCTTCTGTGCTTCTTTGCAATGTTTATTTGGCTTGATGAGCAACTATGACCTTAGGTTCAAACAAACATTGAAAACCATGAGCCACAAAGGACTCACCTTGCCCAAATTCACTTTTTTTCTTCTTTATTCAGGTTTAAGTTTATTATTTTTTATGTCACAATTTTTATTGTTTATTCTATTACAGTTGTCCTGATTTTTTCCCTTTTGTTGTACGCCACCCAACTCAGCCTTCTCTCCCACAGTCAGTCCCATTCATGGGCCATTCTGTGGGCCATTCAACATGATCTTTGACTAATCCCTTCTCTTTTCTTCCACCATTCCTCCCCCTTCACCTCCCCTTCTATAGCTGTTAGTCTGTTCTATGTTTCCACATCTCTGGTTCTATTTTTCTCATTAGTTTATTCTGTTCATTAGATTCTAGTTATAAGTGATACCATATGGTATTTGTTGCTTGTCCACTGGCTTCTTTCATTTAGCATAATAGTCTGCAGTTTCATCTATGCTGTCACGAAGGTTAGGAGCTCCTTCTTTCTTTCTGCTGTGTAGTATTCCATTGTGTAAATGTATCACAGTTTTTTTTTAAATCCACTCATCTGATAGACACTTGGGCTGTTTCTAACATTTGGTTAATATAAATAGCACTGCTATATTTTCTTTATGAAAATATGCAAGATAAGCAAAACAACATTTTCAGGAACAATGTAGCAGAGGTCTCCCAGAATGTATGGGAAACAATTGAAACCAAGGATATTAACAAGTTTACAGAAAGTAAGAAGAAAAATGTGTATATTATGGGAAAGAAAGAAAAGCCTTTAAGTGACGATGGAAGAAAAAAGTAAAGGAAAAGAAACTGAGACTAAAGAAAAGAGAAAGAAGACAAAATTGATGAAATGAAATGAGGAGGTCAGAGAATAGGATTTGTAGAAGACAGTAAAAGGAATGCTAAGTATTTCAGACATTAGTTAAACATATGTATAATTTATTTCAAAATGCAAAACAGTGTGATAACCATGTAAGAACATGACAGATGGAATGAATTTCCATTGTCCAAAGTATTTTTGTGTGGAGAAGAAGAGGAGCAAGAACCAGATGATGATTTGATAACACAAGCCTCTTCTGAATCAGAACTATAAAGACTCCATGAAATATTACATGGTGGTCTAATTTGCTAAAAGCTTCTTAAGTGAGCACACACACAATCACATCAAAGCTTGGCATTTCCTATGTAACATTTCTAAACTGGAATGTACCTTATGCCTAATTTTTTTGTTAAAATTTGAACCAAGGCAATGACTGTTTTTTGTTTGTTTGTTTGTTTTTTGTCCAAAATACAGTGGAGAGGGATTTCAATGAAAAATGTAAGTAACAGAGCTGTATTGTTCATCCACAGTCTAATTCTTTCAAAGATACTTTGATCTCAGTTCCTTTTACCTCCAATATTCATTGTGACACCATGAAATTTTGCAGATATAAACATTAAATCCCAGACTTTCTCTGTGTCTTGAGGTATAGCAAATAGTTGACTCTGCATACCCTCCTTGCTTGCTTATAATTGGAGGAAATATTTTATTATCTGAGCAGACCTATATTGAATATATGCCAGGTAAAATGAGGGCTAAGAACTGATTACTTACTTTGAGAAAACCAAAGTTTCCCACTAAGAGAAATTATTTATCACAAAGTAAATTTCCTTCATTTTTCTTGACCCTTTAGCAAAAAAATGTACTAGAAGAGTCACATTTTCTTTGAGTTAAATACTTGAATAGATACAGAGATGGGGTGTTTTTTTAAAAATATGAATACTGGTATCTTATCTACACATATGATGCATCATGTTTTGGTAAAATAAGAGAGTTAAGATGGTATGAAGATATTCTTAACACAGTAAAATAAACTTTTGTAGCACCAGACATAGACTTAAGCTTAACAGTTCATCTGTGATAAACCAATTAAAGATTTTTAAGGGCTAATTGTAATTTAGGTATTATTTAATGTGTACACTGGCAGAGAGGTTACACAAATAAATGTCTAACCATCTCCTATGGAAACACTATATTTTAAGTTTGTTGAATATTGATAGAGTCCAGGACACTTTTTCTAAAATTTTTTCCACTCTAAAACTGGAAAATTTACTTTTGGCTTTTTCTTGTCTGTAGCAGTATCTCAGCAGAGTCAGAAGCTTGTGTTAAAGTTAGTAGAGAAACTATTTTCATTTCCATCCCTATTTCTTCCCAGTTTCTTCCTACCTCCTTCTTCTCAATATTAATTCATTGCTAAAATAGTAGTGTTAAGTTAAGCCAAAGGTAGACTTTGAGCATTGCTTTTCAGTAATAAGTGATAATCTCAGAAAAATAAAATAATTTTAAAAAGATAAAATGCCCTTGGATTAAATTCTCACTCATAAACATAAATCCAATAAATTTATCAGTTAATTTGTGATTCTGTAAGCAACCCCCCCACCATTCTTTGATGGTCTTTTACTGAAAAGACTTTATGGTTTTGTTGTTTTGTTTCTTATTTTATTTTCTTGAGCTCACATGAAGTCTTATTCAATTTAGTCTCTTTTTCTCCTCTTCATGAACCCTGACTTTCTCTCTTTCTCTGAATGTTGGGGCATTCCATGTGTGCTGTATGTCATAATGCCTAAAAACTTGAATTCAGAATTTATAACAATAAAGCAAATTATTTGCTATCAAATGAAGTCCTGTGTTTCTTAGGATGAAAATTATGGGCTACTGGAAGAAAAGAAAGTCATAGACTCTGATGTGAAATCACAGCATTTAATGGATAATAAAGAAAATCTGAGAAGAAGTCATAGCAGGTTGTAGATTCTGCATGGTTTTCTTTCATGTTTGATTCAGAAGAATGTTTCTTCAAAGCAAATACCTTTCTACCTAGGATTTAAAACATTCTTTAAACAATAAATAAAAGTGGGAATGTATATATACATAAATATAGATATACAAATGTATCTATATACACACATACACATTTAACATGTATATGAATATGTATAAATATACATACATACATATATAATGACCTATCTACCAACTTATGAAACAAAAATGAGAGATTTTTAAAATGAACTATCTGCATATTCTTTCATGCTATTTTAAAGAAATTAATAGAATCTTATTGTTATTAAGATTTTATATAATCTTATATAATATAGAATGCTCATCTAGTGCATAGCTATGCAAACCTCCTTAAATACCAGAGACTTCTCTTTGTTGTACTCAATATTTCATCTTTAGGTTTTAATTATCTTACCAGATGTGTTTTCAGTGGTTTATATTGGATACAATTTCCTTACCTTTTTCTGTGTTTTGTTTTGTCTCACAGGGAAACTGAAACACTGCTGATATTATAAGAAATAATGGCATACTCATCTGGAAAATAAACAGCAAATTCATCCATAGTAGAGCTCAAACTTTCTATAATCAGATTATGTTGGACAGTTGTAGGTACATGAAGCCTATTCTTTTCAGTAATTTTGCAAGACAGTCAATCACTTCTCTATTTTCTAAATCCAAAAATATGTTATTAAAATTTAAGGCACTTGATAATGTAAATATATTCTGTTAGTAAATGACAGAGTCAGAATTCAAATACCTCTGGACAAACTTTGTAGGACATTCAATATGGAACTAATAGCATGAATAATCCAGGGAAATTTTTTATGGTCTCTATAATATCTTAGTAATTGGTATGGAACCTAATCTGTTAACATTTCCTATAACATTTCAGAATAATCCTTTTCAGATTGAAGTTTATAAAGGTAGCGTGAAATGGTAAGTCTTGCCATGAACAACAAAAAGGACTTGACACTTAGCATAGTTTGTATTCCAAGTTAAAAGGGAGCTCTTGCACATTGTATCAGAAGGATTCTAGGTGTTAAAAAACTCTGGTAACTGGAAACTGGCCCAGTCAGAAGACATATCACAAAGGAACAAAAATTCAATATATAAAGTAGAACCATTGATTGTATAGTCTTTGCGGACTGAAGATGATTTTGGAAAATTTTGTAGCTCAGAGAATCTTAGATCTAGATAATCATGTTCAACAGCTTTAGGGCATGGTTGTGGCTTGCCTACCTTTTTCATAATAATTGTACACCATGACTGGGGCTGGCTGAATGTTGGACACAAGGTTGCTTTGCTCAACAGAGAAAGTGAAATTGTTTGCTGTTCCAGAAACCTATAAAACACAAATTACTAATACATCAGAGAAGATCTGGAAAAAAAATTTTCTGGAGAAAATTATTTCCAGAAGTTCATGATCTGTCCAATTAGATAGATGGAAAGTATCAATATTATACGTCTTACATAGGGACTTGATCTTAAATAATTAGTGAGATAAAATGAAATTGTACAAAAATTTGAGTTCTATTGCTTATATTGAGCTGCAAGAAATTTGTCTGAAAGCAGTAATGTAGGCACTTATGTGAGTGGCAATAATGTACACATAGAAAGGATGACTAGGAGGTTGGGATGGCTTGTGGGGGGAGTGATGGGGAGAAAATGGAGTCAACTGTACTTGAACAACAATAAATAAATAAATGAATGAATAAATAAATGAAAAGGATGACTAAAACTCATGTCACCTTCATCAGAGTTCAAGTAAAACTATAAAAGATTTATAGAGCTACTCTGTGACCAAACTATGTGAGATGCAATGAGGAATGAAAAACAGGGAAATTATGTTTCTAAACTTAAGAATTATCTAGTCAGATAGTCAAGGCATGCATGAAATAATGTTAGAGTTAGCCGGGAGAAGATAATCATGAGGATAGAAGACCACTGATAATCTGTAATGTCCAATATTGTTTGAGAAACCATATCATGAATATCTATAAGGAACAGACTCATTCAATTATCCTTAGAAGAAATAAAGAAAACCATGGAAGAAAAACCATTATTGCTCAGCTTACATTTTCCAAGTAGAAAAGAACATGGTCATTCTTGACTTCAGTTTTCATCACTTGGCCATTGTTTTCAAGCTTTGAAGGAATTGGCAGAGAAGGTTAGGCAATTATATTAAAGAGTACTATTTCAGTACTGAATACTTTATAATTTTTATTTAACCAATTATCAGGACTCTAACTTATGGAATGGTTCCTTGTGCCATGATATTTTCATAAGCACAAAGAGGAACTTAAGAAACAGACTACAGACTATGGGAAATAATGCTTGCTAATTGCTATAAGTTAAGAACACCATCCTTCAACATTACGTCAAAAATAAAAATATGAACTCTTGAATAAGTTAGTTTAAATGAAGAATTCCATAACTTGGTTTTGCTAACTAGTTATTGCGTCTATACACTATTGCTTTTTCTGTGTTGAAAGATTGGGTTTCTATTATTTACCTCCTCAATAGATGACATGGCTGGAGTAAATCCTGATAGCATTTTTACATCAACAAGGACCATATTGGAGTTATTGCGCATTCCAGTATATCTGAAATTTAAAAACAAAACACTAGTTTAGACATCAGTTTAGAAAAGTGACTTATGGCAAGTGTGGTGGGTACATACATACTAATGAGCTATACATCTGGAGAAAAGGCACAGCTGAAGAGAAAACACCTGAAGAAAGCCATTCTCAAACATCTCAGAATGGCACGGTTAGAATGATAAAGGATGAGATGAAATAAAGCAACATAAATTGCAGTAAATAATGAATTATCTGAACTTATAATTTCCCCAAATCCTGCTTTTAAGATTACCTGAAGTCTCAAAGTCAGAATTTATAAACAAAGCTTGTACATTAATATTACATTTGTCTGTGGTAGGTAGATTAAGATGTGCACAAAACCTAAAGGAAATCTTTGGTTAAAAAGTCAGATGTTGGTAGAGTCATAGAGGAGACATGTCCTTAAGAGAAGTTCTAGGGTGTGTTCCTAACACTGGATAGGATTGTTGGGATGTGAAGTTAATTTAGTTCTTATTTTAGTTCTGGTGTTCATGAAACTATCATTTGGAAACCCTAAGAAAATCCTTCAAAATAATGTTTCGTAGTGTTTCTTCACATATTAACTAAGGTTCAAACCCTTTGGCATGTATAGTTTATATTTTAACTTAAAAGAATTATTTTGCTTTTCTATCTGAAAAATAAAAATTTAAATATTACTCTGTATAATTATAGAAAAAACATTTACAGATATCCTCCTCTAGGCCCACCTGTGCATGTTTTTAGGTGGAAAAATAGTATCTCCACTAATAGTACTTCCATAAAAAAATGGAAGCATTGCTGGAGTGTCAGTGTGGCAGAAGCCTGCAAGTTATATTTGCATGCAGTACAAATTGTACTTGTATAATTTTAGCTCTGATTTAGTTTAAGTACTAAATTGTTGTGTCTATACAGAAAGCTATAAAACGACTGTGCTATAGAAATTACACACTAACAAGTAAACTCACATCATAGGTATCATCATTCATATTTTGTTATTTTGCTATAGTTTAAAATAATTCTTTTTTAATATATTACCCTCTCTCTAATGAGGAAGTTGATATTAAAATCGATACTTACTTGATGGTTACTGTCAGGTCAAAAGTACTCTGAAATATATCCAAAGAGTTTTTCTTTACCATTTCCAAGGAAAGGAAAAATCCAGATTCCTTCCTAGTTAGTAGCACATTATACCTAAGGGTAGCCTAGAAAAGATAGCAAATCATTAAAAAAAAAAAACCATCCATTTATTCAGTAGTAAAAACTAAAGGACTTGTTTCTCTTATTTTCATTACTAATGCACAATATCTTATATTTCTCTTCATCAAGGAATAAGGTTAAATGTAATTGTTTAGTTTTCAAAATACACAAGAATCTTTATAACATAATTTAATAAAAATATCAGAATACTTTCTAACAGTGACATTCCTCAAGAAACTTCTCAGTTACCTAGTTATCCTTAAGAGTAAATACTTCTTCATAAAATAACTTGCATTTTCAGTCAATGAGTAGAACATATCAATGGGAGAAAGAGTACAAATAATCATAGAATTATGAAAAATGGTAGAATAACACATTACATATAACTGAACAGATAGTCTGACATTTTTACTGAGAAATATTCATCTCCCTCTCAGGTAGGTATTTATTACCTGGATAAATGCACAGCCATGTCCTTCCACATCTACTGTGTATTGTCCGTATGCTTTAGTTAGCTCCGAACGTTGGACCAGTAAGCGGTTGTCATTATTAACCTGGAAAATCTCACTGGATTCTTCACCGCTAAAGGTGACATTGTTTTGACCATTAGAAAATGTTAACTTCATATAGTGGGTTAAGGCAAGAAGACAGACAGCAGTGTCCTGCACAGAATGGTAGAAGCAACGATATGAGCTCTCTTATGCTGCAGTATTTAAATCAGTCCACAGAAACATTCCTAAATAGGTCAATAGAACACCAAGAAGTGATATCCTAAAGATCAGGAAACTATATGATTGTGATAGTTGTTGCCATTTAAATTTCTTTTTTTTACTGATCTTAATCAGATTTTATTGTCCTAAAGGATTATATAAAGTATAATCTGCTGTTGAAAGCAGTACCAAATATTTTCTGATTTGATGTTATATAATTAAGTTGCCGTGCGCAGTGCTTATTTGTACCCAAACGTCTTTGAAAATGGGAAGTCAGACTCTTACGAGGCTGTTGGGAGAGTCACTAAGAAGGTTTTACTCTGAAATAAAGACAATAAAAAGAAAGCAAATAAGGAAGTGAAGATTTTCCCCAAGGGAGTAAAACTGCATTTCCTTGCATTTAAATGTTTTTTTTTTTTTTTTTTGGTTAGAAAGACATACATCATTTTATGTCATACCGATTTCTTCTGTTATACATTCATTTCATTTGCTTTTCCTGATGTGCAAACCACAAAAATATTTCTTTTTGACCATAATATCTAACTTATCATCAAGATTCTGGTGTTTATGACAACAATCTCTTCTAGACTTACATTCTATTGTTACTGTGTAAATGGAGATATAAATCAGGCATAGATTCCTTGAAAAGGGTTCTCATTTTATTCATCTGCAAATAGATAATTCCAAGTAGAGTTCCTGATACACAGAAACTGACCAATAAATAAGTGTTAACTAAATATAATAGGATTTATAACAGCAAATATCCTTTATCTCCTCAGGCATTTTCTATGGTTGTCTTTGCTGTCTAGAGTATGGTAGAGTAGTGTCTTTTGCATCAAACCTATTGTTATTAATATCAGACCCACATCCATCACCTGGGTGGAAGAGAAGCCTCCGTGGGAATTCATCTGTTGGACAAGCCACTGCACAATCTTACTAGCATAGGTGAGGTCAGGAGTTTTTTGGGAAATGATGGCCAATAGTACATAGCAAGTCTTCTCAGTCTCAGCAGCAGGTGCCCAAGGAATAAAGGATGGGGATGCTTCTGTCTGGGGTTTCTTAGCTCTTTCCCAATATATCACATTATCTGAGAAAAAAAATTTCACACAGTCCCTATGAAGAGAACTGACTACACATAAGAATGATGCAAATTTCATCATTCTTCTTGACCTCTGTTATGGTCTCAAAGGTACCCCTCAAAACTCATGTGTTCAAGCTCTACTCCCCCAAATACAGAATTGACAGTATTTGGAATCAGGGCCTTTGAAAAGGGGATTAAGTTAAAAAGAGGCCATTAGGGGCCTAATCCATTATGATTGGTGTCCTTATTAGAAGATGAAATTTGGACACATGTAAGAGACACCAGGGACATGTGCGCACGTGCACACACACACACACACACACACACACACAGTGTGAATACGGAGGGAGTAGATGGCCAAACAAGAATAAGGCCTCAGAAGAAGTGACACCCGCTGACACCTTGATCTTGGAATTCTGTCTTCAAGAACCGTGAAAAAATAAAAATGAACTTTGTTGTTTAAGCCATCTAGTCTGTGGCATTTTGTACAGCAACCTTAAGAAACAAATATAGCTTTAAATAGCAACTTCCAGCCCTGGCTGGCGTAGCTCAGTGGATTGAGCTCGGGCTGGGAACCAAAGTGTCCCAGGTTCGATTCCCAGCCAGGGTACATTCCTGGGTTGCAGGCCATAACCCCCAGCAACCGCACATTGATGATTCTCTCTCTCTCTCTCTCTCTCTCTCTCTCTCTCTCTCTCTCTCTCTCTCTCTCTCTCCCTCCCTTCCCTCTCTAAAAAATAAAAATAAATAAATAAGTATTAAATAGCAACTTCCTAAAATCAAAGTGGTATGTGATTAAGTTTTACAAGCAGTTTTTATTTGCTATAGTATGGTCACTAAGCTGGATTTCCTTTATTTTGCTCACTTCAGGAGAAACTACAGAAAAGAGAAAGTAGAAAACAGAAAATAGATAATGTTCTTTAAAGATAGAGGGCCATTCAGAAATTCCATCAGAGAAACAGAAATATACCAGTGAAGAGAGAGTTCCTGTATGATCTCTAAGTGTCATCACTTTATTCTCAAGGTCATCTCTGTTAGCAAAAGTAAATAAGAATGCTTACTTATTTTTGTAGCAGATTGATCCAGAATGTGGAGTAAGGATTTCACTTGCTTCTCTTTTCCAGCTAATGCAAAAGCATAAGCTAGCACTGCATAATCATAGCCATCGCTAACACCATTTTCCAATGCATCCTCTAGGCAAAAAAGCCCATGCCGTAGGGCAGGAAACTTGTCATGCAGAAAAACAACATATTTTAAAGTGATACCTGAACACTTGATAAGCTCACTGAATATTTAAACTAATCATTCTTTATACCATATATAATATATCCTTGAAGTATACTTTACATACAAACCTACTCATATATATAAACATATGTATTATGCTTTATAAATATCAATAAAATTAATTTTAAATGGATTACTAGTATTTGAGAAATAAAATTTAAATAGTCTGAAAAATGCCAGTTTCTATATTGGATAAGTCATATTTTAGTTAATAATAAAAATTTCTTATATGTGGCAAAGAATACAAACTTATTTTTATACTTAAGATACTTTATTCTAATACTAAAATAGAAACTTTCTAAAGATGATTTTCGAGATTTTTTCTGAAGATGATTTTTGAGATATGCAATGACTGTGAAATTTCCTAGTATCTTCTTTCAGGAATAGATTATGCAATCAGATAATTTGACCTTTGGATTGGGAGGCAGCCAAGAAGAGCAACACGTAGGTTGAAATGTTTACACATTGAATTGGTTAGTGAAACATAATATTAGGTTATGGTTAGATGCAGAGATTGGAGGCTTAATCTGAAATCCATAGCTGAACTTCAGAAGATCTGTAAACACCTGAAACGGTATGAAAAACTTCTGTATGTGTGCCTGTGTGCATATTTTCCCTAGGGAAAAACCCAATAGTGTTCATCAAAGGTTTCTATGAATGAAGAATAACTTGAGTAACATCAGCTTAAAGAGAGGTAATAAATAAAATGTTCTTTTGATGTTTCACCCAGTGTGAGAATTTCAAATAACTCCTATTTCACAGTCTGTTTAAGATGCATTCGAATGACTGAAACTGAAAGATGATGGGAATCCTTACAGTGAAGCTGAGCCCAGCTTCCAGGAACGCTCCCACAATGTACGCAGTGAGTGAAATGTCCTCTTCGTCTTCTCCCTAATACACACACATGCACAAACACAATGAGTCACACAGGAGAGCAATGCACAAGAGAACAGCTGTTCTTCTCCAGTGAAATGAAGTATAAAAAGAAACACAGAAACAATTACCATTATTCCTTAAAAGTCACCTAAGAGTGCAATTTTTAAATTAAATTGTTAATAACCATACTACCTGAGCAAAAATCCAACATAATCCAGGATTCAACATAACAATGAAAAATGGCATAAAATTAATCTCAAGTATACTTAATGACATATAACTGTATTTATGTTGCCTGATATTAAGTATGAATTCCAAGCAATTCATACAAAGAGTCATATTTTACTTTATTTGATATTAATTTGAAAAAGCAAACAAAGAATTTCTCATGGGATGGACCAGAAAGTTGTGAATATTCCTCAACATCCCTGGGAACTTATCCTGGAAAGTAACAATGATCAGGGGACTCGGATTCTTGTAGTGTAAGACTAGAAAAGTGTAAGTTACGTGGTTTACAAACTGTGCATAGAAACATTATGGGGAACTTAAACATTAAATGAACCAGTATGCACACAAGAGATTCTGATTAAAAAAGTCAGGAATAAGATACAAGGAAATGAATTTTAATGACTCTAGTGACACTGATGCAAATCACATTCCAATAGCATCTGGGATCTGCTGCTCTAGCATAAGCTTCTTCAGAAGAAAATATTTCTGAGTTCACTTATCAAGGTGTAAATAACTGCAGATTTTGGGTATGAAAATAAGATGTGGGGACCAGTGCAAGTTTTTACTTTTTTCTTGCTTCTTTCTCCCACCCATTTTAAAATGTGCACACACACACAGTTATGGAAAAAGATTGGGTAAGATCAGACAAACTGACATACTGACCAGTAATGAATCCAATCAAAAGAAATGTGGATGTGTTTTAGAAGGGAACATGAAAAATTCTGATTCTTCACATAACAACAGATTCTATTCTCTATCGGGGCCTCCTGCTATGAGAAATAGGTTTGAAATAATTTAAACACATTTCCCCACACTAGTAGTAATGGAATGCAGGTGAGCGGCAATCTACAAAGAAAGTAAAACAGGAGAGAGGATGCCTAGTGATTTAGCTACATATGAACAGGAAAAAGGAAGGAGTGATTATTTCATCTGACTTGTGGGGTCTTCATGCTTTGACTTGAGAAGGTATTGGAAGAGTGCTTCATTGAAACAATGTAAATTACTAGATACTCTCCCTGAACTTTCTTGTCACCCATGAATAGGAATAATGACCTATTCAAGGCCCCCTTCATTAACATACCTTTTGGCTCCAAACTTATGAATGTTCTCTCTCAAAGTTCTTTTCTCTCCCCATTCTCCTATTGCTAGTTTATATCCTAAAATAGATTGATTCTATGGAAGAGCTAAAGACAGTAAGGCAAATAATAGATTGATGAGTTATTTTTATCTAGCCGTGTTGCTGTTGACTAACACAACATAGGCCTATAACTGCCACAGACTCAGAAGGGGTAATATGCACACAAAAAATTTTCAAGTTCCAGATTAGTTAGGCCAGAAGTAGGGAAGGTAGGCAATACAAAAGAGCAGGGAAAGGCTATTTCTGTTAATCTCTCACCTCCCAGGTATTGTTGAAAAGCTTGCCATTACTTCTAAAACAGCCACCGCTTTCCTGTTTGCTTGAAAGCCAGATCAAGGTCTGTTGTTGAACTCGTTCATCAATGAAAACATGTTTCTTCATTGCCTCAAATATCTTAAAAGTAAGGGCACTGAACCTGTAATGCATACCACCAGTGAGGGGAAAGTTAGAAAAGAAAGAAATCATAATGTCAGCTACTCAAAGGATTCATCACCATTGTTTTAATCTGGCTAATGTTGACTGTAGTTAGTATTGATAGTGGCTCTTTACTTTGGGTCAATAAAAGGTTTTGAACAGCAATATGTGAATATTAGAGTAGGTAATTTCCAGCCTGTTTATACACAAAGTTCAAGCTGTGTAGTTCATTAGATTATCCACATGTGGTGAGAGATTGGGTGTAATTAGATACTTTGGGTACTTCTAGTTTTACTCCCCACATCTGCATGGGACTCTAAGAAATGCAGATTAAGTTGTGGCATTTTCCATGGAGTCAACAAGCTGTGGGAGTAGAGAGGGTGTCATTTAATTTGCCATGAGACTCTAGGTATATTGTATTAGAACTAGAATAATCAAATATTTTAGTATTAATGATTCACCTCTGTCGATTCCCTTTGAAACCCACTTTACTTTAAAATCTCCTATGAACTCAAGTCCTCTCATTCTCCCATAAACCCTCCTCAGATCCTCTCTACATTATTTCAAATAAAATGTTCATGTCTTACCGTATGCTTCCTTCCTGATTCCTCTGCCAAAATACACTATATGAGCCATCCGAGTTTTTGAAAGACAACTGTTTTTGATAGCCTAAAATACAACATTGTAGAAAATTGTTTTTTTAATCAAAGAAAGTCAGAAGAAAAAGAATGGTGTAGCATAAGCCTTGTGTTTTGGTGTTAGACAAACATGAATCACTAGATGACTATTTTAATTTATTTCTGAACCTGAGGTTCTCTATCCACATTGAGAAAAAATAACTTTTACCTCATAGAGTTTTAATGACAAATAAGATATTACATGTGGCAGAGCCTAGTTTAATAACTAGCATTTACAATATTTCATAAAGGTTCTTTTGTTTTAGTGTTATCTTTCTGAAAAGAAAACCTAAAGAAATCATACCCCTGGACTTCTCCTTAACATCATATTTTACAAGGTTTATACATCTTTTTCCTACATGCAAACCCAATCACTTCATTGCAATGAAGCACAATTGAAAGATAAATACAGAAGTTGATAAATAAACCATTTCTAGCTACTATTAATAGCAACAACAAATAAGGTAGCTTGGCAAAATATTAAGCACTAAAACATGAATTCATAATTTGAACTGTCACAGTTTTATATTGTGGCACTAAATGACTACACAGGTATTGAAGTCTAAAAAATTCTAAAAATACCAAAACCAAAAACCAAACACATAGTTCAAACTCAGAGCACCTTGGGGCAGGTCTGCTTTTTGCCTATGAGACTGCTTCATAATATCAGGTTTTTGGCATCTTGGGATTAGTAACAACTGATTTCATCTACTATGGGCAGAAATTACTTAAACCTTCTCACCATTAGATAAGAAAGCCAGAGCCTTAGATTTAACTTCCTCTGTCAATTGTTTAGTAGATTCCAGGTAGTCAAGGACATAGGTATCAGATGCTAGGAGAGCAATATTCTGCTCTTCACATCCACAGGGCATTTGGAGAAGATTCTCCAGATTCTGCATTGTAAATCCTAGAATATCCCCTAAAAATAAGAAAAGCAGAAAGCTACTGTTACTTCAAGTTGGTTTATGAGCATTAATAACTATAGTCTAAAGAGGCATAGTAGAAGTAGAAAATATTTAAAATTGAGTCTAAAAGGTGGAAACAAGGAAAATTTTCTTGAAGTAATTTTAAAGAGAAGACAGACATGAAGGGTGGAGTTAAAAGAGTTTCTGGTATGAAAAGTATTTCTGAAAAATCTCATTACCAGAGAAAAGAAAGTTTAAAAAATGTGTTTGTTTCCTTTTTTGTTTTTTGAGAACCTGACCCTATGAATTATAAACTGTATTCTATCCCTTTCCCCAAAAGTGTTGATGTTAATGATAGAGAAATTTAAATCTTGCAAAACAAGTTTCTCTTATTACTGAGGAAATTTCCAGCATTTGTAACAAGCAAAGATTATTCTGATTCTCCAAAGGGGAATTTAATATTTTACATTAATAAACTATAATAGAACTCTTTGTTTTCTAAACACCAGTCATCATCCACTAGAACAAATGTTTCCTAGGGACAGATTTGAAAATGGTGCTGTAATTCTTTAGATTCCTACATGGAAACAAGCTTAGAAGATAATCCTCAACAACAATTATCTTCAACTGATAGTAAATATAGAAAAATCTCTCCATCAAGTTATTTTAAGGAATTTTTAAAGACAATCTCCATCAATATTTTCAAATCAACATGAAACTCGAAGTTTAACTTACCCACAACAGTGAAAAAGGCCCTGGCTGATCCTTTTACCACATTGTCTGGCAAATCCAAAACCACAGGCATGGAGGCTTTGGTGTCTGGAAAGAAAATATCAATAAAACAAATAAGGGGGTGGCTTCTTTTTATAAGCAATAGCAGAAGACTTGTGGAACAAACATATTACATAATATATTACATTATTTCATTTTACAAGTTGCTTGTTAGAAGAGGTAAATTGTGGTTTTGATTAGTTTAGAATAACAATACATTCAGAAATGATATGTGCATCTGTGTGTTAGATAGTGGCTACTATTCTTCATTAGTTTAGTGCTTATACTACTGATGTATAAAAATGTCAAAAACTATTGACTATGACATATAAAAAGCACACACAATATATAAATCTTGGAGACACCTTTTAGGCATTAAAGTCATATTATCAACTAGATAAAACAATACTGTGATGGCCATTTAGCAGGCAATTGAAGGGCAGTGATTATTTCATCCCAAGATACAAAAGTAAAGGTAACATTATGTGTAATTCAGGCATAATCCCAATTTCCCACTCTTCAACAGTTTGTCACAATCATATGACAAAAGAATCCAAAAATAGACAAGATAGGAAAAATAGGTTGAGGCAGACCAATAAGCTGGGTGAACTAAAAAACAAATGATAAAAGCCTGTAACTACTATAGTTTTTCTTGGCTAAAATTATACCATAAAAATAGAGCATGAAATAAAATAATCCTCTATTAGGTGTTTTGAATAAACATCTGACTGAGGTACTCAGTATGGGAAGCATTGATAAATTTTCTTTAGGACTAAGTTGACCACCTAAAAGATCTTCTTACCTTTTGTACAGATAAGAAAACTTTGAGTCATTTCTTTTTCAATACCTTCAGGCTGTCAAAGAGTAAACAAAAACAAATAAAAAAATAATGAGTCTGGATCATCTTTCCATGAAGGAAAGGTAACAAGCCTCATCTTACATAAGTATGACTAGACATATTTGCCCTGGGGAGAAGATCCATTCATTGTCCTCTTCTTTTTATATCAGGAAGTTACCGTACATTAACAACATCCATTGAAGGCCCTGTGCTCCCATTGTTTGGACAGAGATAACTTCGATGTCATTTTGGGACACTTTCAACTCCTCTGATACTGCCTAGCATCTCCAATATACAAAGTGTTCTGCAGAGTAGGAACATGCCACCAGGTGAGGGTGATGGAAGCTACATAGAAGTGTAAGGACAGGTAGGTTTGTCTTGGATTTGAGTCAGTTAAAAAGGGGAAGGGAAAAAGAAGAAGCATACATAAAACATCATGAGTCAGAAGCAAACAAAAAGTCATCAAGCCTATTTTAAGTGATAAGTTTTACTATTCTGGGTCAGGTATTAGGTAAGAAAAGGATGAATTTTATTGCTGTTTGAAATAATTTCAGATGACATGTTTTGTATCAAAAGTAACTACTGTCAATTAAATACTAAAAAAAAGAGAATGTCTTTTAATATTTAACCCATTAGATACTGTCCCTTTCTCATCTGGAAGAACGTGATAGTTGTGCATGTACATACCTCCACCAACAAACTTTTGACCACAGCATCTTTCCAATTTAGATTCTGCTGCTCAGTTGCTCCATTTGGGCACGCACTAGTGTGTTTGGACTCAGCAACTACAGTGATATTCACTTTACCTGGAAAACATTTCCAAACATAAGTGAAAGTGATTATTGGCCACTTCTGTAATGGGAAATAATAAATAGCCCGTAAACCACATTTTGAATTGGATGCATTGAATTTTATCATATTTATGCTTAAACCAAAATATTTTCCTCTTTTACCTGACAGGAAATAATATGGTATATTCTGTTTTTACCTGTTTCAAGATTCCTCATGTTAAATACATGATTCATTTACTTAATTAGAACATAAAAAATTCTAAAGAAAAATAATAGTTCTGTAAAGCCAACTGAGAAGATTACTTGATATTGCTTACAAGGTACGTATGACAATATAGGGACATAACATCAGATAATCAGGGCTTCTAACTTATCCCAAATCAAATAAACAAAAATAATAAAATATGACAGTGTGGAAAGGGTACTGAATTTAAATCAAGTGCTAAAAAGGAATCTAGTTTCTTATTCCCTGTGATATCACCATACATGAAATAAAACTAATCTTTCAATAGTATGTTGAATAGAAATGGACAGTTCTACAAGGAGAACATACAGATGGCCCAGAGACATATGAAAGGATGCTCAGCAGCATTAGCTATCAGAGAGATGCAAATTAAAACCTCACTGAGATACCACTTTATGCTGGTCAGAATGGCCATCATAAACAAATCATCAAACAATAAGTTCTGGTGAGGTTGTGGTGAAAAGGGAACCCTAGTGCACTGTTGGTGGGAAGGCAGACTGGCACAACCACTGTGGAAAACAGTATGAAATTTCCTCAGAAAACTAAAAATGGAACCAGTGATCCTACTGCTGAGATTATACCCTAACAATCCTGAAACACTAATTCAAAGAACTTGTGCACTCCAATGTTCAAAGCAGCACAATTTACATTAGCCAAGTGCTGGAAGCAACCTAAATGCCAACTAGTAAAGTAGTGGATTAAAAAACTGTGGTACATTTACACAATGGAATATTATGCAGCAGAAAGAAAGAAGGAACTCCTACCTTCAGCACAGCACGGATAGAACTGGAGACCATTATGCTAAGTGAGATAAGGCAGGCAGTGAAAGACAAATACCATATGATCGCAACTGTAAGTGGAGTCTAATCAACAAAACAAACAAGCAAGTAAAATATAACCAGAGATACTGAGATAAAGGACCAATGGACAGTAACTGGGGTAGGGGAAGGGGATAACAGGGGAAGAAAGGAAGGGTCATCGGGAACATGTATAAAGGACCCATGGACAAAGCCAAAGCGAGAAAGATTGAGGGTGGGGGGTGGGGGTAGGTGGTAGCAGGAAAATGGAGACAACTGCATGTGAACAATAAAAAACAAAAACACACACACAAAGAAAACACAACAACATCAACTAATCTCCAGTTTCCCATTGTAAAAATTAGTGGATTGGAAAATCCACTAAATCTTGCTTTAATATTACCTGTAAACCTATATACCAATATGCATAACTAAAACACTGTTCTTGATTTTCTTTGTTGTTATACTTCATTTCTTTTAAACATTTTTATTGTATTTTTCTTATTACTATTTAGCTCTCTTATACTCTTTTTCCCCTGCAATCACCATGCTGTTGTCTATGTCCATAAATCCTTTCTCCTCTTGCCCTATCTCTTTACCCTTAACCTCTCCCTCCACCATAGCTGTCATCCTTCTTTCTATGAGCCTGGCTCTATTTTGCTTTTTAGTTCAGTTTGTCTATTAGAATCCTCATATAGGCAAAATTACATGGTATTTGTCTTTCTCTGACTGGCTTATTTCACTTGGCACAATGTTCTCCAGGTCCATCCATACTGTTGCAAAAGGTAAAATTTTCTTCTTTTTTATGCCCAAGTAGTATTTCATAGTGTAAATATCCCATAGTTGTTTTGTCCACTCATCTATTGATGAGTGGGCTGCTCATCAATGGCAGCATTTGGGCTGCTTTCATGTCTTGGTGATTGTAAATAATGCTGCAGTGAACATAGGGGTGATTATGTTCTTTTCAATTAGTGTTTTGAGTTCCTTTGGATATACTCCCAGAAGTGGGATTGCTGGTCAAAGGCAGATTCATTTTTAATTTTTTGAGATATCTCCATATTTCTTTCCACAGTGGCTGTACCATTCTGCATTTTCACCAACAGCGCAAAAGGGTTCCCCTTTCTCCACGTCCTCACCAGCAATTGTTTTTTGCTGATTTATTGATGATTGCCATTGCGGTAGTTTGAAGTAATATCTCATTGTGGTTTTAATTTGCATTTCCCTGATGATTAGTGACACTGAGCATGTTTTTGTATATCTATTGGCCATCTGTATGTCCTCTTTGGAGAAGTGTCTATTCAGACCCATTGTCCATTTTTTAGTTGGATTGTTTGCTTTTTTGGTTTTGAGTTTTATAAGTTCTTTATAAATTTTGGATCATAACCCCTTGTCAGATGTGTTGATGAATATGTTCCTCCATCCCATGGGTTGTCTTTTATTTTGTTGATGGTTTCCTTTGCTGTGCAAACACTTTTTAGCTTGATGTAGCCCCCATTTGTTTTTTTTTTCTTCTTTTGTTTCCCTTGCCTGAGGAGATATATCAGATAAAATATTGCTGTGAGCAATGTCCTAGAATTTGCTGCCTATATTTTCTTCTAGGATTTTTATGGTTTTGGGTCTAACACTTAAATCTTTGATCCATTTTGAACGTATTCTTGTGTGTGATGTAAGAAGGTGGTCTAGTTTCATCTATCTACACATATCTGGCCAATTTTCCTATCACCATTTATTGATTAAACTGTCTTTAGCCCATTGTATGTGCTTGCTTCCTCTGTCAAATATTGACTATAAAGGTGTAGGTTTATTTCTGGTCTCTCCATTCTGTTCCATTGATCTATGTGTCTGTTTTTATGCTAGTACCAGGTTGTCTCCATTACTACGGCCTTATTGTATAGTTTGATATTAGGTAGCATGATTCGCCAACTTTGTTCTTTCTCAGGAATGCTATTGCTATATGGGGCCATTTGTTGTTCCAAAATTTTTTGGAAATATTTGTTCTAGTTAGATGAAATACATCATTGGAATCTTGAAATGCTTTTCCTGCATCTATTGATATGATCATGTGATTTTTATCTTTTATTCCTGGAACAAATCCTACTTAATCATGGTATATGATTTTTTTTAAAGTGTATTGCTGTATTCAGTGTGCTACTATTTTGTTGAGGATTTCAGCATCTATGTTCATCAGAGATACTGGCCAATAATTTTCTTTTGATTTTAAAGTGTCTTTATCTGGTTTTTGAATTAGGATAATGCTGACCTTGTAAAATGAGCTTGGGACCCTTCCCTTCTCTTGAATTTTTTTGAAATAGTTTGAGAAGGAGAGGTGTTAGTCCTTCTCAGACTGTTTGGTAAAATTTACCTGTGAAGCCACCAGGTCCAGGACTTTTGTGTGTTGGGAGTATTTTGATTACTGCTTCAATTTCACTAGGTATAATCTGTCTATCCAGATTCTCTGATTCTTCCTGATTTAGTTCTGAAAGATTGTTATGTTTCTAGGAATGCATCCATTTTGTGGAGGTTGTCAGTTTTTTGTCATATAGTTGTTCACTATATATATTTTTTTACAATTGTTTGTATTTCTTTGGTGTCAGTTGTTATTTTTCTTCTTTAATATCTGATTTTATTTATTTGGGTCCTCTCTCTTTTTTTCTTGGTGAATCTGGTTAAAGGTTTGTCAATCTTGTTTATCATTTCAAAGAACAAGCTCTTGGATTCCTTGATCTTTTGTATCATTTTTAAAGGTTCTATTTGATTTATTTCTGCTCTGATCTTTATTATTTCCTTACTTCTGCTCATTTTGAGCTTTTTTTGTTGTTCAAGTTCCTTTAAGTGTAAAATTATATTGTTTATTTGAGCTGCCTCTCCTTCTTCCTTCCCTCTTCCTCCTCCTCTTCCTCCTCCCTCTCCTCCTACTTCTTCTCCTTCTTCTCCTCCTTCTCCTCTTCCTCCCCCTTCTTCTTCTTCTTCTCCTTCTCCTTCTCCTTCTCCTTCTTCTTCTTCTTCTTCTTCTTCCTTTTCTTCCTCCTTTTCTTCTCCTTCTCCTTCTTCTTCGAGAATGGCCTATAACGCTATGAATTTCCTGCTTTGGATTGGTTTCACTATGTCTCATAAATTTTGGGTTGTTGTATTCTGATTTCTATGTGTTTCAAGGTATCTTCTGATTTTTTTCCTTGATTCTCACTGTTAACTAATTCATTGCCTAGTAATTGATTTTTGAAGACCTTGTGTAGTTAGAATAATGCAAAACTTAAAATCTAATAGGAAAAGTAGTCTTAGACAAGTGAATATTATGGGTGAACTAAAATGATCTCATAAAAATACTCTGTTGGTGATAGAAGGAGATTTGACTCTAGTGGTGAACACACAATACAATATATATAGATGATATATTATAGAGTTGTGTATCTGAAACCTATACACTTTTAGCCAATGTCACCCAATAAATTAAAAAAAACAAAAATACAATAAATATGAGATATAAAATTAAAAAATTTAATGACACTCAACTTTTTAATTTAGTGATAGTGACCATCATGCATGGAGCTCATCTATCTTCTTTGTTTTCTAGACTCTTTTTAACTTTTTCCCTTCCCTTATATTTTCAAGAAGTATGTACAAATATATATTTTTATATTGCAGGTAATATCTGCACTGAGTTATGCTTCTCAATGTTTGATCTCCATCTAAGTGTTTTTTTGGTATCTCATAATGTATTTAATAAATTTGCAAATCCTGTCAAATTTATTGTGATTAAGGAGTAATTTTTGTATGGGTAAAACAGGTTCAGGATGTTAGGTGAAGGAACAAGTGAAAATTAAATTGGTTAGCATTAACGAAAATGGGGCCTTCATTTGGGGTAATATATACAGTCTTAATAGTTCATACAAATTAGCATCTATATTGTATTATGATCACATTATGTTTTTATATAAATGAAGAATGGTTTTGCTTTACACAAGCATTACCAACAAGAAATTAGATTATAAAAATAATATTTTTAATGAGAATTTAAAAAAAAGTCGAGTTAAAAATGTGATGAGGAAAATTGCATAGAGAATTTAAGGAAAATAAATAGAGGCAATAAAAATGGGCTGGTTTTCCATGAGGGATTGACATAGATAGATAGCTGCTTACCTAATTTCTTAGGTATAAGAGTCCAGACATATGTTTTCCTCTCTCCAGCTTGAATAACATCACTGCCATTGTTTTTAGGGGTGTGGACATTTGCCTCAAAATTCTGAGATTCTTCCAATTGAACAGAAATCTAAAAAGAAAGTCACGGTAATGAGGGTGGCACTCCAAATACTTTGCTGTTACTATTCCTCCTCCAATCTTGAGAAGATTCTGCTCTACCTAATTTAAATTAGCAGAGATAAAAGATACCAAATGACTCCTCTCATGCAAAGATAAATATGGTAGAATGCATGTCATGAAGTGACCTTCTCAAAGCAGCATTTAAATCATTGCTGTGCATTAAAGCAATTGCTTTCATTTGAGGATTATGGCAACAATTTTTATTACTTTATAGTACAATTTCACATTTGAGAATGAAAATAATATGTCAACCTTCAAGGAAAATATTAAGGACTTTGTTTGCCCTTATTAGACTTTGTCTCCAAAGGCAACAACTTACCTCTGCGCATGTATTCAGGTAGCTGAAGACATTGACAATCACATCAGATTGTTCATTTTGGACAACTGAAAAGGGGAGGGTCATTTCAATAAAGAAAGACTGTGAGACTTCCAGAGCAGTTGTTGATGAAATGCCAAATCCAGAATCACCATTTACACAGAAACCATTTGTATCCCATTGAGTTATAGTGTCAGGGATGATGAATGAAAGATTTGCTGAACCTGAGGAACTAGAAGGATAGATTATTGGTAAAATCAATTTATTTTGTTTAAACCAGGAAACTAAATTTAGTCCAGAGCAAGCAAAAAAAAGGTATTAACTGAAAGTTAAAAATGAGTTATATTGTTCAGATGGGCATTAGATAAAAGCCTTAAAATTTAACCTTAAAAAGACCACATTCCTTTACACACATTATTTTTTAAAGTAAGTTATGTTACATCTGTCTGCATGAAATTAATGAGAAACAATACTGAAGAAATATTAAAATATGTGGTCAACACACACAAATGAGTGTTATATTACATATTTTACAAATATGGTAATGCTTTATATACCCCAAAAATAAAGTTTAAATAAATAATAACAAAAAGAAAATAGAAATAAGGACTTCTGGCCAAGATGGAGGTGTAGGCAGACACACTGTGCCTCCTGGCACAACCAAAAGAAGGACAACAAAAATTAAGAAACAAAAAAACAGCCAGTACTGACAGAAAATTGAACTGTATGGAAGTCTGATAACCAAGGAGTTAAAGTAGACACATTCATCCAGACCAGTAGAAAGACCAGAGTTGGGCAGCCAGGCAGAGAGGGGTTGTGGCAAAAACAGTGGTAGCTGGTGGACCCTGGGGGCGCAGGTGGTGGTGCAAGGCAGCAGCGGGTGGACCCAGTGAGGTGGAGGATTGTGGAGAAGCCTGGCGTGCAAGGTGGCTTGCAGAACTGGGTGGTCCCACATTCTCGTGCAGACAAACCAGGCAAAACTGGGGAGCGAGACAGGCCACAAAACCCAGGGTTCCAGTGCCAGGAAATAAAGTCTCAAAACACCAACTGAAAACACCTGTGGGGTTGAGGTGCTGGGAGAGACAAAAAACATGGCCCAAACAGAAGAATAGATCAAAGCTCCAGAACAAATACAACTAAATGATGAAGAGATAGCTAACCTATCAGATGCACAGTTCAAAGCACTGGTGATCAGGATGCTCACAGAATTGGTTGAATTTGGTTACAAATTAGATGAAATAATGAAGGCTACAATAAGTGAAATAAAGGAAAATGTACAGGGAACCAATAGGAATGGGAAGAAAACTGGAACTCAAATCAATGGAGTAGACCAGAAGGAAGAAAGAAATAATCAAACAGAAAAGAATGAAGAAACAAGTATTCAAAAAAAATGAGGAGAGGCTTAGGAACCTCCAGGACATCTTTAAATGTTCTAACATCTGAATTATAGGGGTATATGAAGGGGAAGAGGAAGAGCAGCAAGTGGAAAAGTTATTTTAACAAATAATAAAGGAGAACTTCTCCAAATCACCATTTACTTCTCCAATTCACCATTTCTGGCAAAGAAAATAAACTTCTAGGAAGTCCAGGAAGCTCTGAGAGTCCCAAAGAAGTTGGACCCAAGGAGGAACCCACCAAGGCACATCATAATTACATTAGCCAAGGTAAAAATGAAGGAGAGAATCCTAGAAGCAACAAGAGATAAGGAGACAGTTACCTACAAAGAAGTTCCCATCAGACTGCCAGCTAATTTCTCAAAAGAGACTTTTCAGGCAAGAAGGGGCTGGAAAGAAGTATTCCAAGTCATGAAAGGCAAGGACCTACATACCAGATTGCTCTATCCAGCAAAGCTTTCATTTAGAATGGAAGAGGGGATAAAGTGCTTCTCAGATAAGGTCAAGTTAAAGGAGTTCATCATCACCAAGCCCTTATTTTATGAAATGTTAAAGGGACTTATCTAAGAAAAAGAAGATAAAAAAACATGTATAGTAAAATGACAGCAAACTCACAATTATTAACAACCACACCTAAAACAAAAGCAAAAACAAACTAAGCAAACAACTAGAATAGGAACAGAACAACAGAAATAGAGATCACATGGAGGGTTAGCAACAGGGGAGTGGGAAGATGAGAGAGGGGAAAAGGCAAAGAGAATAAGTAGCATATATAGTAGGTAGAAAATAGACGGGGAGGGTAAGAATAGTGTGGGAAATGCAGAAGCTAAAGAACTTATAAATATGACAAATGGACATGAACTAAAGGAGGGGAATGTGGGTGGGAGGGGTGTGCAGGGTGGAGAGGAGTAAAAGGGGGGAAATGGTACTACTATAGTAGTATACTCAATCCAATATATTTAAAAAATAAAAAAAATTTAGAGGTTCAGCAATAGAAAAATGATTTTTTAAAAAATTAAAAAATAGAAATAAAGACACATTGGATACAAAACTGTTGAAAGCTCACTCGACACTGACGAGATCCCATATCCATGTCTCTGGAAAGTTTGTTCTTACTGTTTCTGTTACAGCCCGTTCTACAAAGTCAGACGCCTCCATGACTTCACCAGGTAAAAGAAAAGAGAGATGTTTTATTTTGGAAGAATAAAAATACATGTTTCCATGACATGGACCTATAAGCTGTGCCTTTAAATATATATGCTTAGTGTGAAGCACTATAAGAAATTGCTCCTAGTGCTCATTGCCAATAAATGTACATCTCAACCTAGGCATCGGCATTTTGATGCTCAAATCTCTCCCAATAAACAAATAGTCAGCTTACATTGTTCCTCCACAGCTCAGTTTAGAAAAAGTGATGTCTATTCACTGAATTGGGGTTCTCATCGAACATCCTGGTGTCAGCCAGAAACCAGTTTGGTGCCTGCTGATGCCACTATGCTAACAGGACTTTCACTAAAGCTTTTAATGATGTTAATATTGCTGATTCTAAAGAACACCTTTTTCTTGCGTGGCCTCTAGGCTATTTGACATTCTTAATCACTATGTCCTTTTCAAGAGTCGCTATTGTTAACTTCTTTAATACCAGCTTCTTCTAGTTGTCTTCTCACCTCTTTGCCATTCTCTTTTGAGGATGTAATCTCCTCATCCTTGACTTGTTCCTAAGATCTCTGTTTCAGGCCCTCTTTTTCTTACTGTGCTCTGTTTCTGCATTCATATCCTTAGACATGGCTTTATTATAGTACTTATGCTGAGATTTCCTAATCTGTGTCTCCCATCTGGACCTCTCTTCCGAGCTCCATGCTGTACATACAGCACCCTTGTGCAATTTCCTTTTTGGATGCTTTACAGGCATTAAATTGTTCAAAAAGTTAACTAATTATATCTTCCCCTGCTGGTCTCCAGGCTTTTCCATCTCCATGACAGGTACCAGAATCTACCCATTTACCCAAATTGGAAATTTAAAAATTGTTCCTGACTCCCCCACCCACATCCTGCACTTCATATCGTTACCAATCAAATGAAAACAACTTTTTTACTAGTAGTCCAAGTAGCATTGTTTCTCAACTCAATTACTAGCTTTTATAACATTTCACGCAGTCTTAGACAGTACAAGTCCCAATCCCCTTTTCCAAAGAGCAGCAATATCTTTTGAAAACACATATTAGAATGTCTACTTAAAACTTGTCAGTAGCATGAATTACTGCATTAGAATGAATTCTGAATTCTCTAAATGTCTTACAAGATCTTCATGAGCTGTCTGTTTATCCCTTTTGCTTTAGCTATCTTTACTCTTCCCTTTGAACTATACCTTCTGCCATTCTGAAATGCTTTAACTTTCTACCTTATTTTTCATAGTACTTTTCCCTCTTGAAATGCCCTTCTAACTCCTTTTGTTGTGTATTACCATTCACATTTCAGGTCTAAGTATAAATGTAACTTTTTCCAGAAGAACATAATAAGCCCTTGAGAAATTTAGGTCTTTTCTATTGATCTTATTTCCATTTAATGCACTCTTGTCAGCTTTCTGAAATTACATTTCACTATAAAGCTTCCCTCATAAACTAAACATTCCAGGAGAGCAGAGATTAAGCCATTGCATTTGCAATACATAACTAAACCCCTGACCTCAATAAATGTTTGTTGAGCGAATAAATAAATGAATAACTGAAGAAAGAGATCATATGAATGCCTTTGGGTTTCAGTACATTTTAGTTAAAGATATTAAAAAGTTTAGATGTGTCCGACAAGCTCAAAATATGGTTTGATTTAGTAGCAGAAAAGTTGATAACTTCAACCTCTTGACCAAGACTTCAAAGTGGTTTCAACTTCTGGACTTGAACTCATGGAATCTATCCTTATAGAAAGTTGTGAGGCCTTTCTTTTTTCTCAAATGGTGTTTCTCATACCCATCTTTAGGATCAGCCCTACTTAAGTTACTCCTAGACTAATCTCAGTGGTAGGTCAGAAGGATTTAAGGGATGATATTCAAGTGTTTTCAGATTTAAAATATAGCTTTGATTTGGGTTATAATCTGATGACTTGTTTCATTTTGTTTCTGTGATGAAATTTCTGTATTGGAAATCTACCTAATTACTTTACTCATCTAAGACTGTGACTGAGTTTTGTGCTTAAAGTTCTTCCAGTAGGAAATAGTTCTTCCTATTTGAATACACTGCTCTGATGCCAGCTGTATGGCTGTCTGGGAATTAACATATTCTCTGCCTTGAACTCTGTGAACTATGGTCTATACATAACAAGGGCATAAGGGTCTTTTAAAGACACCTTATTCTCCTGTATCATACTCACTTATAATAACTGTCCTTCCATATCACAATGCATAACCTGCTCATATACACTTCTGATATTGTGTTCTATAAATCAAATTAAACTTCCTTTCATATCTGAAGCTAATTCTTCCTTTTAGCCCAAACCATTACCATTCTGCTTTATTTTGCAGGATGTCTAGTTGTAACTAAAAACATGGCATAATTTACATGTAAAATTCCTATTTTTATAGTTTTATCTCAAATACATCTTTGGCCATTTGCCAGACACAAAATTCTAGATTACTCACATCTGCGTTCATATAGGGCACTGTACATTGGTGAATGTCCTCTCTGTAGATACAATGGCCTAGGGAATGGCTCCCACTCCATTGAACATATTTCTGGTTTCCGATAATGGAGATTGGTAAAGACTTTCAGACCCATGGCCTTCAAAGAAACAAAGAACAAAAGAAAAGTTGTGAATTCCTTTCATGCAAGACCTAAAGAAGATCTATTATCTACATTATAATGATAAATATGCATGTATCCTCTGCTAACAAAGGTCTGGGATTTTAGAAGACAAATCACCTGTATTTGAGGTATTGAAAATTTTTAATTTGGAGGAAAAAATAATAATCAGTTTGATTTATCTAGAACTCATTATGCACTAGGATTTTGCTAAATATTTTACATCATTTTCCATTTAAGTCTAAGGAAAAATACTATTGAAATAGGCACTATAACTATCCTAATTAACATCAAACACACATACAGTCTCTCACACACTTACACAATGTACAGTTTGCAGTTTGAAGAGCTGGAACTGAAATAAAAATCTATGTAATTCCATGCTCCTTTTCTTCTATACCCGTGACTTCAACTATAAAGAACTTCCAGAGAGGTCTCAGCATATCTAATTGATAGCCCTGGTTTGGATAAAGCCCTGATTATATTACAGCTTCTTGATTCAACTATTTCTGTATAAGATTTGTTACAATAAATTGAAGACTGTCTCATTACTTCAAACATGAGGTTTTATAATTTCAGCCACCACTTAATTTATTTTCAACAAAAGCTAATATCTCCTAAGACAATTTCTGAGTGCTCTTTAAGCAAATGACTGATACCTATCTCAAATAATAGGAAAAAACTACATAAATAATAAAATATAGATATATATTATGAATACTAAAATGAAAATTGAGATAAGATAAATTAAAAAAATTTAACTGCTCTTACCTTGACAATATCATAGGTGTCTCCATCCCCATTGATGCTCACAGGTGTATAATATAAACCATTGTAAAACATATCCTTCTGAGGAATGCAAGGGTCTGGCTTGCCATCGTCAAGGTTGAGACCGTGATAGAAATAACCATGAAGTTCTATATTTGGAAGCAGGTTGTACACCTATGAGAAAATCACATGGCTCTCAGTGATGTTAAGCACTCCCTTTATTTTTACAAAATTGGTGAATTTGTGCTGTAATCATTTATTGTTTTTTTTTAAAGTAAAGCTATAATACTGGATCCAACATTTTGTGTCAACTCATTCTTCTAGAAGAGGAAAACTTTGTTTTAGGTGGTTAATAATATGTTTTAAAAAATTTCAGCTTTGGTGCAGGATGCAGATATCATGTAAGAAAGAGAGGCCTGAAGATCCACAGCTTAAGCCAAGGCCTAGAGTACAGATAATTCATTGCAATTACGATGCTTGAACTTCCAAATCTTGAGAAAAATTGTAGCTGTCTGATTCTAAATCTTCTTGTACATCATTTTAAAGAAAACATGATAACAAAGAGAAGAAGTAATAATATCCATGACTTGTGTTTTTAACATTACTAGGGTACAGATAATACTGTGACCTTCTAATTACTTGATTGTAGAGAAATAACACCAAATTCTAACAGAGCTTCTACTGCTGCTAAAGAGTCTAGGGCATAGAAAGCTAGAGAGGAGGGCTTAAGAGACAATCTGAAAAAGAGTAGCCTAGAGAAATTAGAGGAAATACACACAAAATCAACTTCAGATAAGAGAACGTACAACATTAAGTGTCAAAAAATGAGTCATTAGTCCTCAGACTCAGCAGGAAACAGGAAAGGGGCTTGAAATGAATGGGCCCGAAAGTGGCAATTCCAAAAAGCCTGGCTGATGGGAAATTATCAGATCATTCCAGGAGGTGTGGTGACTCTTGGGGACAGGGTGCTTTTTCTACAACACACAGGTGCTATAGACGTAATGTTGTTGCCTTCTCAAAATTCCTATGTCGAAATCCTAATGCCCAGTGTGATGGTATTAGGTGGTGGGATCTTTAGGAGGTGATTAGGTCATCAGGGAAGGACCCTCAAGAATGAGATTAATACCCTTATAAAAGATGCCCGAGAAAGTTCCCGGTTTCTTCCACCAGGGCAGAAGAAGTCTGCAATCAGGGAGACACTCTACCTGATTGTGCAGGCATGCTGATCTCAGGCTCCTGGCCTCCAGAACTGGGAGAAATAAACTCCTGTTATTTATAAGCTACCCAGTCTCTGGTAGCCCAAATGTTACAGAAGGCCAAATGGATTAAGACAATAGGTATACTTTTAATAATAAAAAATTTAAAAATTATTAAAATTTTAAAATGTTTAGTTTAATAATTTTTAAACTAAACATTAAAAAATTATTAGTTTTAAATATGATCATAAATTTCAAAAACAAACCATCAAAATTGAAACAGACTGATGGTACAGAGAACAAGCTGACATTTGCCAGAGGGGAGGGGTGTTGAGGTACTGGGTGAAAAAGGTAAAGGGATTAAGAAGTACAGATTGGTAGCTGTAAAATGGTCATTGGGATGTAAAGTACAGCTTAGGAAATACAGTCAATAGTATTGTAATAACTATGCATGGTGCCAGGTGGGGACGGGAAATAAGAAGGGTCCACTTTGTAAAGCATGTGGTCATCTGAGCACTGTGTTGTACACCTAACACTAAAACAAAATAATATTAAATGTAAAGTGCAATTGGAAAATAAAATTTTAAAAAAATTTCCATATTTATGTGTACTTGTGTTAAAAGAAAGGGAAATAATCAACAGTTATTAATTACAAAAAACTTGGTGTGAAATTCTAGGATTCCTAGTTTGAAGATAAATACCTAGATAATAACTTTAGACTGTATCCAAGCACATCTTTCAACACAGAGATTTAACTCTAGGTTTCCACACACATATAATTATATCTGTGATGTTTTTCAAAATCATATTGTTGCATGATCCCTAACCTGCTATAATTATCTACAGAATTCTGTATTGTTATGAGTGCTGGGTCAGCCAAGAGAAATAAGTATACAACCCATGAAGGAACAATGGAAGAGAATATTTGATACTTTCAACATGTTCCACCTCAAAAATATCATCCAAAAGGTTTGATTTGTAGGAGTCCAAGTAAAAATGGGGAAAATGCAGAAATCAGAGTGCTTACACTTTCAGCTGATAGCTCTTGCTCTGGTTTCAGGAGAAGAACACTTTTATCCACAGCCCGGAGAGCGCAGAAGGAGTCAGGGGCAGCTCTAAGGTACAGGCTAGTCCTGGAGCCAGGGTGTCCCTGCTCCTTAGAGAACTTTATGCTAACCTGAAGGAGAGAAAGAGAAGGAATGAGAGGCAGCTTACTTCATGTAAATGCTCAATCTCTTCCAAATAAATACTTATAGATTTCTGCACCTATCTCTCTCTCCTGGCTACTGTCACCCTTAACTCTCTTTGCAGGGCCATTCTCCCATCATCTCAGGACTGGCATTGTGGTTAAAAGTTATTCATTCTGTTTGCTGGTTCTCTCATCCCCCTAATGATTCATTACAAAACACTTACTGTGAGAATACCATGTAAAGTTTATAGTACTGAGATGACAGGGAGAAAACTGCTCACCCCTTTAGCTCAGGACCAGCAAGAAACAAGAAACATCACCTTGTTTTTAAAGCACTTGTCAACCTGGAATTTGACAGTGTCAGCCACAATTTCCCCGCTGGGGTGAAGGGTGTAGACGAGCATGACAGCCATAGGAGCCAGATCAGCGCTGACGTTGACAGGGAATGAGAAGTTTCCATTCCAGGCTGTGTAAACAGGAGATGTCATCAACAGATACAACACCAAAAATTTCCTGGTTCATTGGGTACACTTAGATAAAAGAGAATGACTTATGATAGAAAAAGCAAATTGGGCTTCATTTTAAATGCAAATGAATTAAATAATGGTAACTATATATACAAATATGAATATTGCATAATTTAGGCAACAGCAATATTTGGGTTTTGGGTATCATTTTTCTATAATGTATTGACAAACTGGCAGTAATAGAAACAGGTTGAAATCTCCATCAAAATATTTAGTAAGTTACCTTGGGCCATGCTAAATGTTGCCTTCCATTCACAAATCATAATGTTAAGCACTCTTCTAACATAACCTCTTGACTCTATTACTATAATATTTTCTTTAAAATAAGGAAAAATGAAGGTAGAATACATATTAAAAAATAAATGCATTGTATAAACCTTTGTTTCTGATTTCCTTTTGTCCACTGAAGATGATAGCTCCTTTTGCCATCATCTGTGCAGAAAAAAGAAAACACATATGTGGAATCATATTATTTAAAATATCATATCATCATTAAATAATTTATAATCTAGTGATACTTCTACTCTGTCTGATAGGGTATTTTCCATGAATAAATATTAAAAATGGAGTCTGCACAACTGGAAAAGAACAGAGAAAGTTACAATTGATTGCGACCCTATTATGTGCTGGGAACTTGTTGAAAAGTAGTATGCAGTGTCCTGTGTAAGGGGGTGCATAAAACTCTGAAATTGTTTAGCCTGCCTGACTTTCAGTTAAGCCAAGACATTTCACTCCCTCGTCTCTGCTCTTGTATTTGTAAAATGGAGCTATTCAGAAGGTGGAAGAGTGAGTTAACTCATGTAAAGCCCTCATAACACTGCCTGGCACAGAATACCTTGGAGACGTCTTATTATTTTTAATTACAAATATACAGCTCAGGAAGCTAAGGCTTAGAGAGTTTAAACAATCTGTCGAATATCAACTAGCTTGCATGAAAACAAGGAGAGGGTGGAGGATTTTAATTAGAAGTCTCAGTTTCCAAGTCTGTAGCTTTTCACCTTTCAATATGCCTTTTACAGACAAAGTGAATAAATATGAGGCAGAACCAAAAGGGTTAATTTCTTTTATTGTTTATCAAAATCAACCTTCTAAAAAAAAATCAGCCTTCTACTTTAGTCTCTGGTATCTGCATAATATTTTACTCTCACAAAGAGATGTAAGTATTTACTTTATGTGAGTTATAATTAAATACTTAAAATAGCAGACTCTGGAAAGTTTTCCAACCTTCGGGAAATTGAAATTTCCTTGGATCTTTTATGTGTTTGTTTGTTTATTTGTTTCTGTGTTTGTTTTCAATGGTTCCAATGGTATTCACCAGCAAAGTGAGATTGGCCTACCTGGACTGGCATGCATGCCTGATATAGAAGCTCTAGACTGTGCTGTGCTAAGCAGACAGACAAGATCCAAGGATCCACCAGCTGAGACTTACCAAATAAAAGAATTTTATGTTTGAATTGTCCCTATATGCATTACTGTTCAGGGAATAATGCACACTAATAATCTTTTGTTGATTGCAGCTAAGCAGCCTTGGTTCAGGAACAATCTTCAGGAAGCTGTTGGTTCGGGAGTAAAAGCGTGGGACTGACATGTGGGCACCCATGTACTCTGGTGTCAACCAGCCAGGACCATAGCAGCTCTTGGGGTGAATATATGTGGCCTGATAAGATAAAAGAAAACAAAGGATCTTGGAGGTAAAAAGACCTTTCAAGGCCAGTAATTATTAGAGAATGAAAGGCTTCTTATCCTTTCAATGGAGGGAGAAAAGTTAGTTTCTACCTTCCAATTAAACATTATCGGAAGTTAAAATATTAAAGCACTCTCCTGTTTTTGTATACAAAACAGGACCATAATTGTATGTCTATTTCATTAAGCTTAAAATGAATCATTTATTTTTACTTTGTAATTGAAGTCACAAAATAGCTTTAGGTTCTGTTGCCTTTTGGCTACATTTAAACACTGATATGTTGTTATAAAATTCTGTTTAAGAAGCAGAAAAAGGGAAATGATAGTATCAAAGTTCCATATCTATGCATAAAATGAACAAGGAAGTCAAAGCATTTTCATGAGCTATTTCTAGTTTCACAGATGAAAATAGGTTGTTAGAGCATTTATAACAATTATAATAGGCTATTATTACCTCATCCTCTTAAATAAGTATTCTCATGTATTATCTAATGAACAAGCAATTGCATAAAATACCCTAATTTTAAAACTTTGTTGAAATGCATTCTCAATACAAGTTATCTTGTAAGACATTTCTGATGTTCAAAATTCCTAACATTTGAATCCTCTGCATCTCTTTGGTGACTTACTTTCAGGTGGAACTCGGGATCAAAGATATCTGAAGTGTCGATGGATAACTGAGCTTCCCCATTCTCGTCTGTGGTGTACTCTCCTAACAATTTGTCATTGAGCTCCAATTGCAATAACTTTTTCACCATTGGGACATTATTAGGACCAGAAAATTTAAGCTGTATAGAAAAAAAAGAAGCATTAAATTTCAAAATTTGAAATGTCACATTTCTACTGAGAAGGAATTATCTGTTCATAAATGTAACCATTTATTTGTAAGTTTCTTAAATTCTAACACATAGATCTTCTATAAATAAACAGATGGTATGGAAATAATTTTATGTTTCACTTTCTTTTAGCCTAGGGCTTTTTCTAGTATATCAGATGCAGCAATGTCACAAATATGTTATGACAGTGGGAAAAATGTCCAGAAAATTTTGAAGGGCAATCTATTATCCAAGAAAATGAAATGAGAACATATATTTTTTTACTCAAACCTACTGTGCCAAAGTAAGGAATTCCTCTTCTATAGAAAGTGTCCATGTTCTCAAAGTTCACACTCCCAAGAAATTCAGTAATAGGAATAGAAGCCTTTTCACTGATCTGCACACCTGCAAGAAATGAGAAACAGTGTCAAAGAAGGTGTATCACTTGATGTGCAATCTTGTAAATTTCTCACCCTCACTTTGGCACTTGGAAATGTTCCCAGCTGTATTAAATCTGAGGCTGACAAACATCTCTAAAGGATCTGATAGTTATCACTCTAAGCTTTTGGACCACATGGTCTCTGTCACAACTTCTCAACTATATTGTTTTCTGAAGCAAGGTAAACAAATGCTGTCTTGTTCCAAGTTGAATGCAGCATTTACATCACAATTTTATTTTAAATATTATTAGAAAAACCTTACTCAAAAGCAATCTTCAAACTGACCTATTAGCAAATGTACTTCACCTCACTATATTGAGCAATGATTGATCTATAGTTGGTGAGTACCACTGAATTATAAAATTTCTCCCCATGAAGCTGCGCATCTCCTCAGGTTGCCCATAAAACATAACCATTACCTGTCCCAATTTCTGTAGCAGTTACAGTGATATGAAATAACATGAAAAATCCAGAACGGTAGAGTTGAAAGACTCTTGTATTTACAACTTGAGAAACACAACCATTTCTCAACTGAAAAATAAAGAGAAGGTACAATGAAAAAGTTAGGGATTCAAAAGTCTTTCAAGATTATGGTGTTTTAGCACAGGTATATATCTCCCTTCACACCCCATGGCTCTATCTCACATACTTGTTGAAAAGACCACAGAATTACAAAAGACTGAGGGAGGAGGGTTTTCATCAGCAAATGAAGTAAAGAGATATTGTATATTTTACAGATTTCAGGGCCATTCTCCTAGAAACACTGTAGGTGGAAACCAATTAAAATATAAAAATAAAACTGAATGATATTTTAAAAGTAAATTAAAATCATCCTGAGAGGCACTAATAACAGGTGGAATAGAATCGATCCTCCAATGTATAACACTAAAGTACGATTTAATGTCAAATAGTCATTAAAAATAAGGAAGCAATGTATGGATAATCTTTCCTTGGTAATATAAGTAGAGAAATATAGATTTAGTTATATTTAAAATAAAAATATTTATTGATTTCAAATTTAAACTATTAGAAAGATACAGCAACTCATTTGATTCTGAAAACTTCCATATGAGCTAGATACTGTGGTCGCCTCCAGTGTACGGGTATAAAAACTGAAGCACCGGGTAGGTCATATAATCTGCCCAAGGTCACACAGAAGGTTTTAGAACCAGTCAATCATTTGGACTGCAGAGTATGTCCTCCTCTGAACCATCAAGTATCATATCAACAGCAACAGAAAAGGCAATTTTACTATTTATCTAATGACAAGTATCTGATAATAGAATCAAATTAAAAAGAAATGATAAAAATACTCAAAAGAACCTTAACTGCTTTGAAATTAAGAAAAAATATTTTCCAGTAATACCAAGTCAAACAGAAAATGTGAGGTAAGTCAGTATGAATCTAGTATCAAGGAAAAACTGCTTGGTATCAAAGTCTATGGTGTTTAGTTATGGATGAGGAAAATGTAGAGCACTGTGTTTTTAACAAAAAGAACCAACTGACATTTTTAAAAGCCAGAAATATAAACTAAACTTTTATGGAAAAGAATTAATAGAAAACTGAAATAAATTATTTGGGAACACAAAAGTAATATTAGAAAGAAAATAATAATAGGTCAGAGTAAGACCAATAAAATAGATAAATTTTTTAGGAGCATGATTTAAAATAAAGAGAACAAAATTATATAAGATTAGGTGCTAACACAAATTATTTACCTGGAAGAGGGCTAAGTTTCTTATTCAGAACACAATAAAAAACTACTTTATGTTGATTAGTAAAAATTTTAAATTTTAAATCTTAAGAGTATACTTAGCTACATCTATAGCATAGTGGTAGGTGAAACCATTTTCTGAAGCTGAGAACCCAGAAACATTAAGAACTTTGGTATTTCAGATATACCATAATCAAAGTCAATATTTGACTTAAAAAACAATGTTTGCATAGAGGCTAAAGGACAATATTTAAAATGAAAGTTTATTTTTCACAGAAATAAGACAAGCAAGAATAATTAAGAGTTCTCAAAAACAAATACAAACTGATAAATATATAAAAATATACTCAAACTCACTAGTAATACATATTTTAAAAAATGTGTCTATCAAAATGACAAAAATTTTAAGCAATATATGTAAAAATGGAGACATTTTTAATTGGACAAACAATCCAATTAAAAAACAGGCAGGGTCTATTTTTGTCTTCCTCCTATTGAGTCATTTGAGTTCTTTATACATTTTGGAGATCAAACCCTCGTCCAAGGTATCATTGGCAAATATGTTTTCCCATATGGTTGGTTCCCTTTCCATTTTGCTGATGTCCTCCCTAGCTGTGCAGAAGCTTTTTAATTTGATGCAGTCCCATCTGTTCATTCCTTCATCTATATCCCCTGCCTGAGGACATATAACAGTGAAAATATTGCTTCTTCAAGGAGAACATACAGAGGGCCCAGAGACATGTGCAAGAATGCTCAACATCACTGGCTGTCAGAGACATGGAAACTGGAACCACAATAAGACACCACTTCATACAAGTCAGAATGGCCATCGTGAACAAATCAGCAAACAACAAGTACTGGTAAGGATGTGGAGAAAAGGGAACCTTATGTAGACTGTTGTGGCCACTGTGGGAAGCAGTATGGAATTTCCTCAGAGAACTAGAGATGGAATTGCCTTTTGATCCAGTGATCCCACTACCAGGTGTATAACCTAAGAACCGTGAAATACCAATTCAAAAGATCCCCTGTGCCCCAATGTTCATGGTAGTGCTGTTTGTAGTGGCCAGGTGCTGGACGCAGCCTAAATGCCCATCAGTACATGAGTGGATTAAAAAGCTGTGGTACATTCACGCAATGGAATACTACGCAGCAGAAAGTAAGAAGGAGCTCCTACCCTTCGGGACAGCATGGATGGAACTGGAGAGCATTATGCTAAGTGAAATAAGCCAGGCAGTGAAAGACAAGTACCATATGATCTCACTTATAAGTGAAACCTCCTAATCAACAAAACAAACAAGCAAGCAAAATATAATCAGAGACATTGAAATTAAGAACAAACTGACAGTGACCAGAGGGGAAGGACGGTGAGGGATGGGGGAGGGGGATAACAGGGGGAAACAAGGGGAAGGTTCTAATCTAGAAACATGTATGAATTGCCCATGGACATGGGCAGCAGGGTAGGGATTGACTGTGGGAGCAGGGGAGGGGTTGGGGCAGGGGTAGAGCAACAGGGGAAAAATTGGGACAGCTGAATTGAACCACAGTAAAAAAAAAGATAAGTTTCTGTCCATCTTTAGCAAGTATTGATATTTACTTAAAGGGTGTGCATCAAATTTGGTGAGTAGCTTCAGGACAATCAGATTCATAATATAAACTGTGCAGTATATAAGAATTTCACTTTTGGAGTCCAAAGATAATCCTTAGCGAGATGGGCAGGGTTTTTCACTTAAGGTTAAAATGCTACAGACTGAGAAAGCAAATGGTAATTTCAAAAGTGAGCTTTATCACATTGACTCAGACAATGATTTGTCAACTATTGGAAAGTAAAAGAGAAAAATGAGTTGATTTCCTATGAGTGAGTTAAACTTCATGATAATAGATTTTTTCTTACTTGTATTAATAATAAATGTTGTAGTCCAAAAAAAAAGTGAACTTTAAATCTAAAGTAATAAATATAGATACTTCGGATTGCAGAGAAGTTTGCAAATGACCTTTTTTTTATATAAGAATAATTCTAGATTCCATGGGGAATGTGATAAGAGATTCATTTATGTAAAGGGTAACTAATGAATCCCCAAAGAAAGATCAGGAAGGTCACCTAGACAGGTTATAAAACAAGGAAGCCAATAAGAGCTTTCAACTCTAAGAATTTATTAATCTATAGGCGGGCAACAATTTACATAGCCTAGAGATAAGAGACTATTGATAAACATTGTATTTTCTTCCTCATTATTTACCTTATCTAACTGCAACTTCCATTATAGACAAAATTAAAATAGTGTTATATCCCTTTTATAAGTGAAATCAAAGGAAGAATAATAATGAAAATGAACAAGACCTTTTTTTAGAATAAAGATTATGATCTATACCTGTACAATAGATTGCTCGCATATTTCATTGTTGTCTTTCTCACAATTCCCAGAGGAAAAATATTTTCTGCACACCCGGATTTGGGCTTTCCCTTGCACAGGCTGGCCAAAGGTGTATCTGGTAAGAGAAGGTGTATTGGTAATTATAGATGAGCAAAATCATGGTAATATTTTATGGCCTCCTTCAGAATTTGTGAAATTCAGAATTATGTGAAATCTGTAACCTATGAGTACCCCAATGACCAAATTCTGTTAGGAATCCTCACCTGTTGGTGATATCGTCCCCACAGAATGAACAGATTTGGCATTTGATCAGTTAGCAGAATTCAATTTCTTTTTAAAAATCAAATTCAAGGTAATGTAGACTCTAAAATTTCAGTGACTATGATTTAATGATTAAATTGAACTTTTAAAATTGTATTTTAATCTCATAAAAATAAATTTTTTGCAACACTTTTTCCTTTAGCAAAATATGTATGTAAAATAAATATGTTTTGATCAAAAGTACAGTGTCTTTATGAGGTGGGGTTAAATAAATATTTCATTTTTTTCTGAAACATACAAAAAATATAAGTGTTTTAAAAGTTTAATCGAAGGCAAATACAATTGATATGAGGGATTTTTTGTTGTTAGTTGAGGATTTGGTCCACTAAGATTCAGGAAAACAGATAAATGTGAAATTAGTATATAGCAAAACTTGATATAATTAAATTATCAGTTACACTTTCTTCTAATTGTTGGACACTGGTATATATCTGGTGTTTATGAACATTATCTTATTTACTTTTCCTGGTAATTGCGGGATGTACGGTAGGTATATTGTCCCATTTTACAGGTTAGTAAACTGAGGTCAAGTAACTCATTTCTCCACATTGTAATTGATGGAATTAGAATTTAAACTTAGATCTTCCTCACTCCAAGCCCACGTTCTTTTCCTTCCACTAATTCATTTCTCTCTTTATAAAAATTCTTAATATTTCTGAGATTTTGATTCAGCCCAAATCATTCAACTCCTCTGTCAGCTCTAAATATCAATTACATATGAAAGAGACATAAAACTAAGTTATACCTGAAATATCTTATTTCTTCTCACTGTCTTTTATGCATAAAATAAAACTTTTATTGTAGTATTATCTATAGGATAACACATGTCTGTAAAATATGTAGCTTAAATTTTCACACAGGTCAAAATAAACATTCTCCCTTTGTTTTTGACTTAAAAACTTTAGTTAAGCTTTCATTCGGTTAAATTCAGGTTATAAATATGTCTGCCTGTCAGCGAGTTTTCTTCTTCCTTAAAAGTGTAAGTCATCTCTGAAGTTGTTTGCTAAAATAATCTAATTTGCCATTATTTTCTCTAGCTGCTCCAAGATAAGTCCCAGGGAACACTAAACAAACAGTGCACAGGCACAGTGGCATACAACTTGAAGCAGACAACTAATTGATGCACTGATGTAATTCCTAGACATACCGCTCTGTTCATCATATTCTCACAGCCTGCCCAGAAAAAACCTCGTAGCACACACAGCTCCTGTCTCAATTGCCTGGTCCTATTGCAGGATATTATAATTGCTGATACGGAAATACTATTTAATATCAAATTGAAGTAGAATATAACATTAAAGAAGTTTCAAAAAGTCCCAATTCCATATCAGTATTTAGCTTAACAAGTCTTTTATGAAACTGATGCTTCCTAAATATTTTCGTTCTTCCGATATGAATTTTTAGCGTACTATTGGGCAGATCAATTATAGATGTTAATCCCATTGACAATCCTGGCTTTGTGTATGGTTTTCAAGTGAAGCCAGTTTAGGATCTTGGATTTCTTCAAATTTATGTTGATTATCCTATTATTTTGTTAACAAGATAATCTACAATCTCTCAAATATTACATTTATTAAATTCTGACATATGTTCAGCTACTCTTCTTGAAACTCAAAAAAATATTATGATTATTTTCCTAGAGTCCAAAGAACATTTTAAATATTATAAAAAAGCTAGAAAGTGTTTTTCAAGCTTCTTTGTGGCATTCATGAGCACTACCGCATCTGTTCATTAGATAGCCCTTTACCAAGTGTATCTTTGATATACTACTGAAAATATCAAAGGCAAGTAATTTGTATTAATGAATTAAACAGTATTTAAAAATGTGGCAAATACTAGTATTTTTAATTGCTTACATAAGTTACAACAGAGGTTTTGATTAGGAGAGTAGTTCTGGAGTCAAATAGTGTAGATCTAAATCCAAATTCTGTCATCAAAAAGCTCCATTAATGTTAAGTTATTTTAATTCTTTGTGTCTTATTATCTCTCTATATAAAATAAAAGTGATAATAGCTATCACATAGCATTGTGGTGAGAATATAATAAATGCATACTTAGCACAGTATTTGGCACTCAATAAATATTAGCTATTTTAAATTATTTTTTAGAAAAGCGAGAAAAAGCATCATACTTTTTAAGACGTTAAATTGCATTAGAAATAATTTCCCAAAAAGAAAATAAATATTCTCAAGTCACATAAGAACTTTTTTTACATTAAAAGAATTCAAATGAATTCAACTAAATTGATAAAATGCCTTCTTTTTACCAAGACACTTGTGAAAGTTTCTTTTCTTATCTCTTTTGTTAATGAAAACACCCAAGACTATGAAGGTTCAGGGAGGCAGGTAGTTTTGCACCAGCACCTGGAATTGTACCTCAGAGTCACATACTTGGTGAGCAAAGTGACAATCAAAAGACTAAAAGAATATTACATATTTTGCTTTGGTAATTCCAATTCTGGAAATCTTTCTTAAGTAATTTTTAAATAAAAAACTACTTCTTATACACTTATACACAAAGACATACACTATATTATTTTTTAGTACTAGAAAAACAAAATGGAACAGCTTACATGTTGTAGAATAAAAGAATGGTTAAATAAATTTGGAATGACCATTTAGAGACATTTGTGTAGGAAGGAACTGGAATTCATGAAAAGACTGGCATACTATAGGGACATATTTTCTTAATTATAAGGGGTAGAAAATTATGATTGCAATTGTGGAAACTTTATAAATGTTTAGAGGAAAATAAATCCCACTATTAATTGTGTCAGTAGAATTAATATATAGGTAATTTCTTATGTTTTTCTTTGTATTCTGAAAATATTTTACAAGGACAATCCATTTCTTGTCTGATAATTTTAACGTAAGCATATAAATAATTAACGTTACATTGTTAATTTCATTTCTCATTCTCTCTGAGCCTGTATTGACCTGTGGGGTCAAATCTCCTGAATAAATACTTACTTAGCACATGCGTCCACTGGGAATTCTTCATCGGAAATAGTTACTGTTTGTGGTACACTGACCTTTACTTCAAACTTAGGCAACACTGGAAACAAAGGGAAACATAGTTCAGCCCCCACAATCACTGGAGAGCAAAACATCACAATTATGAAACTAAGTATGCTTCTGTGCACAATATTTTTCTCTGTATACATCTGTATAGACCACCCTTCAATTGCTTCAAAATCTGTGTGGCATTAGTAAATGATGGTGTCTCATTAATGATTAATTATTCCCTTTTCCTTTCTCTTCTTTATTCTCGTAACTTTACATTTTATTTGTTGTAATCCTTTAGACTTTTCCTGGAAGATTGTGTGGATTCTATAAAACGAAATATACCTTAGGAAGAAAAGGCAGGGGCCAGAAACAGGACACTGGCAAGAAGTGAGCAGCAAGAAAGATGACAAAGCAGGAAAGGCCAAGAAAGGAAGAAGGCAGAACACCAAATCCAGCTTCGCCTACGATTCCTAATTTTAATGTAAAAGTTACATTTTTGAGTCCTTTGAAACCTTGGAACAACTATAGGTATCGGATACCATATCTATTCACAGTAAATTGGTGCACCAGCATCTTTCCTGATGTCCTTTCTACAACAATGGAGTAATCGCCAAACATTGGTTCTGAAATCAGTTGGAATGAGAGCTGGGTAATATTTCGAAAAGAAGTCACATTTTTCCATTGAAAAATCCCATTGTTTTGAGGATCCTAGAAAATAAAGAAGATATAAAAATGGAAGCCATATGAGAGTATTATCCTTTCCTTCATGTGGGTACTTTGTGTGGATAAGGGAAGTAAAGAAAGTTCTAACATTCTATTGAACTGATAACTCAAATTGTAAAAAACAACATAATTTCCTAGATGTTCAGATTCAATCTTATAGTGTATTTTTCTAAAGTCCAAAAAAGAGAAAAAGCATAATTCTAATTCTAAAACCTAAGTTACCGCATTTGTCACAAAGCTTTGACTAAAAGTGACAGCCCTCTATGTAGATCTTTGTCTGATGTGTTGCATTGTGTATATAAAGATTTACCTGAATTTATAACTATGCATAATGAAAATTAGACACAAATCACTATTTACCTGAATATTTAAACTGATGGGAATGAAAAATCGATCTCTTACCTGAAGTGTGATTAAAGGATACTGAAAGAGGGAAAAAAATGCAAGTTAATATTGTAACAGTGCATTGCTTTTTGGCCACATATTTGTATTTATAAAGACTATTTGAAGTAATTTAAGTATTGAGGCTTAGCCCTCACTTTCCCAGAGGGCAAAGTTTTACTGCTTCAGGTAAACCCATGTTTTACCTTTAACATGCAACCCACACTTTTCCTACATAATGAAAAGTCTTAAAGAAGTATAAATGAAGTCATGATGAAGAAAAATTTTATGTTTAAATGTGAGATCTACCAATGAAACTACACCTATATGGTTCTCCATGTTACATCTATTTTCATGCTTATGACAAGCTTCCCGACAACACTTTATATTGCAATAAATTTATTTAATTTGATTAAATTTTAATTGTACCATTAGAAATTATTGAACTCACCAAATCCTCAACAGGTGTGAAATGGGTATTCAGTGTCACAATACGAACTTGAACTAAAAGACAACAGAGAGGGGGGCAATTTTTTTCTTATTATTTCTCTCTCAAGTATTCTTGTTTACATATAGGCATGGAAATTAATTGCCTTGCTATGACAGAATACTGCCCTCCCTTCTCCCCTAGCTCTGATTTGATCCTTTGAGATTTGAATTTTATTTGGAAGGGTGTCTTATTGCACATTTGTAATTTCTCATGTTGAGGAAGCTGACTGTTAACAAAGCTGACACTAGCTGCTGCCACCACTGGAACTGGTGGCAGAGTTAGTCATAGAAGGACAGAGGTAGAATATTTATGGTAGGAGTTCGACATAATTTTTCTGGGAAAATGTACTGATGCTAGTAAACATTACAGCACGTTAATTTCAGCAGAATTCTAGAAAACCATTCTAGCTACTTTTGTACACATACCTGTCATCAGAGCACTTTAATAAGTCCAGAGAGAGAATATAATACAGCAAAAAATCTCACCATATAATTGTTTTAATTAATTTATTTCTTTTCAATAAATCATAAACATATATAATATTAAAACAAAATGTATAGATGCTCTCATTTAACCCTCTACTTTAAAAATGAGAAAACTAAAAATCTCTAACATCAGAATTTGATTGACAGAAGCCAATCATTTATTAAAACAGTCAAGACAAAGAAACATCTTTCTGAACCCTTGTTTGGTGTTTGTTTCTATCTTCTATCTAAAAAATAAAGAAAATTGTAGGGTTCTGCTTTGATTTTCAGATTTATGATTACTTTTACTGATATGAAGAATAATAATAGTAATAAAATGTCATTTATGGAGTCTTTATTATGTGCTAGGTACCGTTTGACACTAACTATTCTCACAATATTTACATAAGGGAGATACTTTAATTATCTTCATTTACAGATAAAAACACTGCGTCTAAATAGAGATTTAACTAGCAAATTATGGAGCAATAACTCAAGCCAAATAATTTTGCTCCACATCCATGGTATGTAAGCCTGTCACTAAAATTTGTACAAAGTAATAGCAGTCTGCAAAATTTTAAGAAGCAAAGCATTCAATTACTGGATTTGGAGGGAATTATTTTATAATTGACTCAGTCAACCAGTAAAAAGTCTAGAAATACATGATCCCATAACATTAAGAATAAATTTAAGACTAAAATCCCTGTATTTGGATTACTCTAAATTTGAAGACTGTGTTCTCAAGATCAATGATACAAAGAAAACATGAATATTGACTCACCCTTCTCTCCAGGTTTGTAGATGGGTTTATCTGTCTGCACAAAGGTTACCGTCTCTTCCGAAATGAGTGCTACAGACCTCCTCTCAAAGATTTTCACAGTATCTCCCTTAGCCAACAATGTCACAAAAGCTAACTGTGTAGAGGAGTTCTGAGAAACCTGTTTCATGTTAGAGAACAGAGATTGGGGCAATTATTTTTAGGTGTTTAGAATGTGAACAATGAATATCTTTATTTAGTTTCTCAGCCTGAGAGAGACTTATAAGCCCCTAAGGCTTATTTCTCAATGAGAGCTTTAGTGATTACTTGTTACAATTTCCTTATCTAGAACGAAAAAAGTTTCTAATAAACTTTTTATGTCTCCTTTCTTTTTTCCTGTTGACCTAAGTTCCACTTACGCTGCCTTACATTCCGTTTTCTCATATTTTTAAAGTTCTCTCAAAAAAAAGCAGTAATTATATCCTATAATTGCCTCCTATAATAGAAAAATGGTAATATTTCACTTTTTTGCCTATGTTAATTTTCATTTTATTTTTTTGCCTCTCAGAGATTCTCTAGTGTTATTCTCTAACTTCCATAATTCATCAGAAATCAAAGTTTGTTATTCTAATAATTTTAAATAACAATTTCATCTTCCCACCTAAAGTTCTGAAATAGTCTGTTCAGTACCTCACCTTGAAATCTGCACAAGCATAGAAGCTCTCCTCATCCACATACTGGTCAAAAATAGTGGTATTGACTTCATCATACTCTAAGACAATGCTCAAGGATACAGACTCATTAAGATTTAAAAGGTGGAGACAGGCCTTTTCTGTAGAGTGACTCTGAATCACAGAGGAGACCCATAGAATATATTGCCTATGCAAAGAAAGTAACCAACACTCTGAACAAGTACAAGAGAAATCCAAAACATGCATGAAAAGCATTGTTAGCTTATTAAAATAGTCCCGAAACACATTTTTCATTACTTTAAACTCTGAGTATGCAGAGAGAGATATCTTAAGAAAAATATGTCAATTCCCTTCATACACTTGTTTAAAATTTTTAAAGCAAACCAGAACTCTGTCTCAGAAGTGTTAAAACATCAAATTTTAACGCAGAACGTATTTAATAGGGTCACTTTGCTAGTACTTTAATATGAATAAACAGCGTAACATTCCCTTACGGTTCTGAAGCCACAGCAACAGTAAAATGAAGCCAAATGGTGCTCAGAAATATGATGGGCAACATTTTATCCCAATGTCTGAACAATAAAGAACTAAAAATAGATATTCTTTCTATCTCTTTGTCTCTTTTTCCCTCATTACAAGTCAGCTGCCTCAACTCTCCAGTCTTTCTATCCTTCTACTCTGCATCTGTCTGTATGGTGTTGCTTTTATAGCCACACAATGAAAAATCAATTACTTTCTTGGGGCAAATATGAGAACCATCAGTCACACTTAGATCACCTTTCTCATTATTGCTCAAGGGTTGTTACTTGATACAGGACTTCCTTCTTAAATTCACTGATGCTGCTCTGTTTTTGGAATTAGCAGCACAGGTGGACAGGAAGAAAGAGAAACAAAGAAACAGTTGTGTGACACTTAGGAGTTCATTCATTTAATTTAGCACCTCACTCACAGGGCTGACAGCAGTATCAAAAGCATTATTTTTTTTTGAGGAATCAGCACTTTGAAAGAAAACTGCACCTCCAAAGAGCTGTAGCTATTTCAGCGCCCAAAAGGTCAATTTTCCAGGCTTCTGAGATAAGTGCCATATCTGATGTTGCCAAAATCCAGATGCAAACAGGTATCTCAATCATGGCTCATTTTACAAATAATTGAAACTGGTAAGTTATTTTTCATAATTTCATAATATAGAATACAACATTTAAAATGACGATATGCCCTAGCTGGCGTAGCTCAGCGGATTGAGCACAAGCTGTGAACCAAAGCATCACAGGTTTGATTCCCAGTCAGGGCACATGCCTAGGTTGCAGGCCATGGCCCCCAGCAACTGCACATTGATGTTTCTCTCTTTCTCCCTCCCTTCCCTCTCTAAAAATAAATAAATTAAAAATCTTAAAAAAATCAGTAAAATAAAAAAATGATGATATGCATTCAACATTTACTATAATTTTCTCTTTTCAAGGGCCTTTGGCCTTTTTTAAAAAATTGATGTTTAAGTACAGTTGTCTCCATTTTCGCCCTACGACTCCCCCCAACCCCAGCCATCCCCACCTCCCACCCTTGATCCTACCCCACTTTGGCTTTGTCCATGTGTCTTTTATACATGTTCCTTGACAATCTAGTATAATTTTCTTGTAAGGTTTTTCCCTTTATTTTTTTAAACAATATTCAGTATCCTTTTATACTTTAAGTATAAGAAGAAAGGAAAGAAAATGTGATAAATATATGTGCATGCATACACAGATGTCACAGGCGTGCACAGGTGTGCACAGGTAACCAGGTTCTTAGTGATCGAGGACAAAGAATTGAACCGAACACACAAAGTTTATAGCATAAAGAAAGAGGGGAGGTTTATTAAGTGATAGTACATACCACAGGACACGGGAGTGGGCCAGCTCTGAGCAGAGGAAAAAAGGGCACGTGGGCTGGGGGATTCTATTCTTATAGGGGCAGAAGCCCCCCTGCTAGTCTTTGGTGGGCTTTTCCTGCGCAGGTACAAGGAGCTGGATTTCAAAGCTACTGAGCATGCATGGTTTCCCATGACTTTCTTGATTGGCTACTGGAGAAGGGAGTCCCACAATGTTATTTCATTATAATGATATTATAATGAATCAGGGGTAGTGCGCAGGCGCATTCTATGATTCAGAGTTATCCCAGAAAACAGGAACAACTCGTCTTAGGGGGTCTTTGTCATGTATAGATGTTTTCTACCTCAGCCCTGCGGGGCCTCGGGAGCTTCCTTCCTGACTACCTCCTGCCTCAACTTCCCCCTGAGAGACATGGTTCTCAAAAAATCTTTTTGGGGTTGTTGAAGGATGAAGATCCGTCTTCCATAGCTGCTTCAGGCTTAGATTGGACAGTAGACCCTGCCTATTGAGAACCACGGAACTCTCGCCCTATTCTATCTAGGGGTTGACGAGGAATTCCTAAGGCCACCGCAGATGCTGTATGTTGGTCAGATTCGACATCGTTCTCAGGGATTGGTTGGAAACCTTGGAGCGTCATCAGTGTGACGTGAAACTGCTTAAGTCTAGAAGAAACAAATTTAACAAGTAAATTAAATAAGCAAGGTCCTAAAAGTAGTAAAACCAGCAGTGTTATTAAGGGCCCTAAGAAGGGTAATAACCATGTTAAGCCAGGGAACCAGGAGGTCAGGGTTTCCTTAATCCCTTGGCCCTGTTGATTATACTTATGTAGCCATTCTGCCTGTTCATAAATTTTCTTTATGTTAGTTTCAATCATTCCAGAGTTATTTACATAGGTGCAGCAGGTTTTATTGATAACAGCACATACCCCCCCTTGTTCTGCTAGAAGATAGTCAAGGGCAAGGCGGTTATCCATGACTACATTTGCCAATGAGTCTACTGATCTTGAGAGTCCAGCTACAGTACCAGCAGTATCTTTGGAGATTTCTTCTATAATCTTAGTGAGTTCCCTTAGAGTGGCCTCATGATAGGCGAAGCCTCCCCAGGGGGCTGCAGCGGCTATAGTGGCAGCAGCTCCAGCCACTACTAGACCAAAAGCTCATTTTTTTTCTGCTGAGAGATGGACTCTCAGGACCCATGGTTATATTTATAACGGTAAGGTCTTGGGGTGCCAAGGTCCCTAAGGTACAGTCACCCCCATGTTTAGAGTTGCTGAGATGAGTATAAGCAATAGCTTCTTGAAGTTCTGAATGATCCGTTAGCCAGTTATTGGGAGTCCCACATAGCCAAATGAGCCCCGGGGGTGCTGCAATAACTGTGGCATTAGTGGAGTTATATTTGTTAAGGAGGGCATATGGCAAGGGGGAAAGGCAGTCCTTAAAAGGGCCTAAGTTATTTCCTTGATCTTTCCCCCCCTGCAGGAGGTGGTAGAAATTTTGCTAATACTCCTTGAAGAGATTGGTTTAATTTCCAAGTAACACATTTAGAAGTATCATTTGTATCTGCATTGTGAGTTTTGTCAAAGCAACAATGGGTACTATTAGGAATACAGTTAGAATCATAATTCGGGTAGCATACTATATGTGACCAATTTAAAGGTCTGAAAATTTCTTCCTCAGAAAGATTCTCTAGAAAGCTGGAACTTGAAAGAGAAGCCAGGGCTTTAAATGGGTCAATGGTCCTTGTATGAGTATTATAACATGGGGTGCATCCCATCGTACTGTCGCACTTAAGAGAGGTGCTGGAGTAATTAAATGGCTTTAATTCTAGTGGGGTCATACGGAAACACAAAGGAGGATTTCGCTCCCATGTGACTGTTAAAGAAAAAGAGGAACGCGTGTAATTGGCAGAGGAATTCAAAGCACTGATTAAGGATTCATTAGCTATTGGATAGGCTTTTATATGAGTATTATATCTGGAAGGAGTTTCCGGGTTAGGATGACATATCCAACATTGGGCCAGGTTTTCTCCTGCTGCTAAGGTTCGAGAAGCATTCACTAGAAAATTTTCAACCCATTCCGTTACACAGGGTGCAGGCGAGTAGAGAATGGTTAATAGAAACAACAAAGACATTTTCATTTTAACTGGATTTTAACCGGTAATGCAGTCTTTGCTCTTCCAGGAATCCCTGACTCCCAAACTAGTGCGTTTACTGCATCCAGAACTGAACTTGGGATTTCTTCCTGATTTCGAACACTACTGATTATCATCACCTTACTTAACTCAAATGGCACTTCAGGGAACAACAAGATGGTTCCCATCTGAGCTAAAAGGTCCCGGCCTAACAGAGGAATAGGGCACTGAGGAACAATTAAAAAGGAGTGTTTGAATATTCGACACTCAAATTGGCAAGTGATAGGGAATGTATAAAAATATGCCTTAGGATTTCCTTCGACCCCCATTACCTTAACTGATTTGGAGGAAAGAGGTCCAGAGTAAGAGTTAAGGACAGAGTAAGTGGCCCCTGTATCAACAAGAAAGTCGATTTTCTTACCTGCCACATCTAGAGTTACCCGGGGCTCCTCGGTAGAGATGGGAATATGAGTATTCCCTGGGGCCGACCTGTTCCCTGGGCACCTTCAGTCCTCAAGAGTAGCCATGGCCTTGGGAGATGACCCCTTTCCACTATGGGAACAGGGGCAGTCTACCTTCCAGTGCCAGGGATCAGAACTGAAGTTCTTGCATAGAGGACAGGGCCTCGGAAGTGGCTGAGTGCAGTTCTTTGACCAGTGTCCAGGGCGCTTGCACTTATAACAGGTCTGATCCTTTTGCCCCTGATTCTTTTGAGGCCTCCCTGAGCTCCCCTGATGGGGCTGGTTTCCGCCAATGGCACTACTAAAGGCTAGTGCAAGGAGCTCTGCTTGCTTCTCCCTTTCCTTCTTTCCCTGTTTTCTTTCCTCCAAATCCCTATTGTTAAAGACTGAAAAGGCTGTATCCATGAGCTGATCTAAGGGGGTCTGCGGGCCCATTTGTAATTTCTGAAGCTTCTTGTGAATATTAGGGGCAGATTGAATTATAAAATGCTGTCCTATCAAGATTCGACCCTCTGGGGATGAAGGGTCCAAGTTTGTATATTTTTGGAAGGCTTCTACTAGTCTGTTTCTGAAGAGAGCTGGGTTCTCTTCCTTGCCCTGAGAGATTTCCCTAACCTTTTCATAATTCACAGGTTTCTTGATGCAGTTTCTCATTCCTGCCAGTAAGCAATCTATCATTGCATCCCTACTCCGGATATCTGCCTGAGTATTGTATTCCCAGTTAGGTTCCTGGTCTGGGACAGCTTGGGCAGCTGGCTGGTTAGTGCCAGGGTTCTGGGTATGCAGCTGATCTGCATACTTACGAGCCTCCTCCCAGATCCGCTGTTTCTCGTCTGGGGAACAGCAGGTGGTCAGAATTATGTACAAATCCCTCCACGACATACTAAATGCTAGAGTAAGAGTCTGGAAATTACTAGTGAAACGTGAAGGGTCCTCTGAAAAACTCCCTAGCCTGCCTTTACATTGTTGTAAATCAGTTATAGAGAATGGCACTTGTACCCTTATAGCACCTTCAGAGCCTGCTACCTCCCTCAAGGGTAGGAGTGCAGGAGTGGTACGGAGATAAGAAGCGCCACTTCTAGTATGTCCTGCAGGGCTGGGTTTTTCCTCAGCTGGTGGCTTTAGGTTATCCATAGCATAAGGTGGTGGAGAGGTCACTCCCTCTAAGGTAGGGGCAGAGACTTCAGAACTCTGGGGTTCCCTTAATCTCCCTTGAGGGACAGGTGGGGAGCTAAGGAGGGTATCTTCTAATTGATCAACACTTGGGCCTGTAGGTTTTGTCAGGGGTGGGGCTGGAGCAAAAGCGAGGGATCTCGGTACAGAGCCATAAACGCCTGCATGTAAGGAACTTCAGACCATTTGCCTTCCCTCCGGCAGAATAGATCTAGCTGTAGGATAGTATTATAATTTGTGCTCCGATTCTCAGGCCATATCTCTCCACCCCTTAATTTATACTGGGGCCAAACAGTTTTACAAAAGAAAACTAATCTCTTCTTTTTTAAATTTTTTGGGTCAAATTTATCCCAGTTGCTAAGAATGCAACCCAATGGTGATTTGGAAGGGATGGAAGATGTAGTTCCCATCTCGACTGCGGTGATCCTAAGAGAAAAGAAACACAAAGATACTCCTTTGCAGACTAGAGGCGTCCCTCTCTTTGCTGCCCTCAGGAGATTCCTAGTGGGCCATGGGCGTCCCCTGGGATCCCACCGAACTACCAGACGTCTCTGGCGAAAGAGATTCTAGTGAGAAAGATACTCCCTTGCAATCGAGAGGTGTCCCCCTTTTCTTGCCTCAGGAGCTTCCTAGTGGGCCATGGGCGTCCCCTGGGATCCCACCGAACTACCAGACGTCTCTGGCGAAAGAGATTCTAGTGAGAAAGATACCCCCTTGCGATCGAGAGGCGTCCCCCTTTTCTTGCCTCAGGAGCTTCCTAGTGGGCCACAGGGCATCCCCTGGGATCCCACCGAACTACCAGACGTCTCTGGCGAAAGAAATCCTAGTGAGTGTCGGTCGACAGAAATCGAAAAGACTTGAGAGAATCACCACAGTCTACTTTTGTCTCTAACTATTGGGAAGGAACCAGTCTTGCATTCTTGAGCAATTGCCTATAATCCTGAAAATCCCAGACTCTACCCTTGTGTCCCTAGTACATTTCCATTTCTGTATTCTTCATCTACGGGGACCCTCATTTTCCTGTAAGCTTTAAGATCTGGGGCAAAGGAAGTGTCTTACTAAGAAAATAATTTCTGGCCCTGTAAACCATTCAGAGGAGCACCAAGATGATCTTATTATAAAATGACTCTTTTCCAGATCACAAAGAAGACCCTTAAATATTCCATGCAACTTTCCAGAACTTTAAGAAATTGTACCTGCGTCTGAAATCTCCCAGAAGGGACCTCAAGAGATGTCTAAAACACCACCTTTCATACTGGAGGCGGATCTCATGGAGGGACAATGAACTGAGAGGGGAAATTAAAATACCCTTATAGAAACAAGTAAACCACCTTAGAATTCCAAATTCAATTAATTAGGTAAGAGTGGCTCTACATAGCCATTCTAGTAACCAGCGACCAGCAGGCACCTGTTGTGCAGTTCTGAGCGATGTTGCTGCTTACAATGATAGTATACATGTGGCAAAGATGGGAGTGGCTCATTCCTGCAACTGTACTTAGCGCTAGCCTCTCAATGACCCCAAGGTAGATATCTTAGTACAAAGACAGCAGGAACCCTTCATACATAAAAAGGCAAGTGGGGTGTGAGTGAAGGTATAAAGATCAGAAGTCAGTTGGGGAGGAAAAGCATAAAAGACTGTCCGTGGGCCTGATGAAAAGACTGCAAAAGGAAGTCATAGCGCAGGTGAGGTGGTGACTGATATCCCTCATGGAAGGTCTGACTATGCCTACTGGGGGAGTGGCTGCGGGGTGGGCAGTGTTTTGTGCTTTCCACAGTGTGCCTGACCGTTGTGCGGACATTTTCTTGTACCTGGCGGGGACTAAGGCTAACCCCTGTTCCGCATCCAAGTTATCCTATCACAGGAGTCTTCAAGCGGCGGGCGCCCTTGTGGCTTTTAACTGCCCGACCTGTGCCCGCAAATTAGCAGCCGACCTTCCATCACGGAACATCAGAGTCACCGAAACAGAATAGGTGATAACGGAAAAGGGCATCCCGGGTGTCAGAGCAGCAAAGGGGGCTTACCACTCCAGTGTCTTCTCCTAAGCTGGCTCGCCAAAAACTGTCACAGGTGTGCACAGGTGTGCACAGGTAACCAGGTTCTTAGTGATCGAGGACAAAGAATTGAACCGAACACACAAAGTTTATAGCATAAAGAAAGAGGGGAGGTTTATTAAGTGATAGTACACACCACAGGACACGGGAGTGGGCCAGCTCTGAGCAGAGGAAAAAAAGGGCACGTGGGCTGGGGGATTCTATTCTTATAGGGGCAGAAGCCCCCCTGCTAGTCTTTGGCGGGCTTTTCCTGCGCAGGTACAAGGAGTTGGATTTCAAAGCTACTGCGCATGCGTGGTTTCCCATGACTTTCTTGATTGGCTACTGGAGAAGGGAGTCCCACAATGTTATTTCATTATAATGATATTATAATGAATCAGGGGTAGTGTGCAGGTGCATTCTATGATTCAGAGTTATCCCAGAAAACAGGAACAACCCGTCTTAGGGGGTCTTTGTCATGTATAGATGTTTTCTACCTCAGCCCTGCGGGGCCTCGGGAGCTTCCTTCCTGACTACCTCCTGCCTCACAGATACTAGTCACTTTTGGAAAAAAATAATTTATCATAAATTTGATTGCAAAACATTTCTATATGGTAAATGAGCCATACCAAAGAGAATGGCACCCTCTTGACAGAGTCTCCAGTGTGACCATTCTCCCATTTACTGTGCTTTCTTTAACACTCTTTCTATTTCAAATGTAGATAGAGTTAATGCCTCTGGCTTGAAGAATATTACATTGGGTAACAAAAGACACAAACCCGTGTCAGTCTTAGAAAGAGGCTTGCAATACTGAGTCAGCAAATGCAAAGGAAAAGACCAACATGACTAATTCTAATAGAGGAAGGATGTAATGGGAGGTAAAACACAGGCAGCTAGGAGACCTAGGGAATGTGACAACTAGGGTTCCTTGTTGACCACATTTCGTACTTCAAGGCATAATTGTGTTCATGACCACTCTGACCATATTTTTCTTTTAGTTAATTAAAACATTGCCCCTTTCCTATATCTGTTTAGGGGTCTTGTTTTTTCAACTGTTGACCTGCCCTACCTGTTTTGAGATTTACTTTCTTTCCACTGGATCATTGAACTGTTAGTCTCTGTTTTCGACCAGTACCTTTCTGTAAGTCCCTTAAGCTTGTTATTAGAACCACCCTCTACACTCTCCTCTCAATGTTCATAAGATAAATTAAATCACTAGCTTACAAAACAATCAAAGCTCACAACTTTCATTCATCAGCATTCAAGACAAGCAGCACTACACTGTAGATTGTTTATAAATTGAGGCAACCAATTCTTTACTCCCAATGCTGACAAATCTCAAGTAATAAAACTTCTTTAAAATAGTTTTATTTTTACAAATGTGATTTTTTTCTGAGTAAATGACTCAATTTATCTAATCTGGTTAACATGGCCCTGAGGTTGATGGGCTCATATTTCAGAAAATTCAGATATGAATCTAACAAGATATATTGAATACTTGCTATTTATTAGTGACAGTGCTGGCTTCTAGAGACAACATGATGAATAAGACACAGTTCTCTAAAAGAGTTTCCTTCTGGTAGAGAAGGGAAGAAAGGAAGAGAGAAAGGGAAGGAGGAAGAATGGGAAGTGGGGAAGAGATGGAGAATGGCCATGAAGCAAGGGGAAGCTGTTGAAGAGAAAGGGTGTTTGCTGAGTGCTTAATATACAGCAGGCAATGTGCTAGGACTCATATTGACAGTATCTCATTTCATCTTCAGAAAATGCAATTTTAAATTTATTATTTATTCTTATTTTATAGATAAGAAAAATACAGTATCAGAAAAAGTGATTAATTTTCATAGGGTTCCCCAGATGGTAAGTGATTGGGAAGACTATCTTTTAACAATTATAAATTAAGTGAGATTGAAGGATAGTTTCACAAGTAATAATACAATGGGACATGGATTAATGTACTATGTTCTAAATACTCAGTATGTTTCTACTGAACAAAGGGATATATAATAGAAAACAGATATTACATAATCATCACTTACCAGACTCAATACTTTTTATGTTTTTGGTGTTTCCTGCTTTGGAAATACTTCTTTTTCACACATTCATATAGTACCTATTTATTGATTAGTTACTATCTGCTGGAATTATTGTAGATGGTTGCAGTGAAAAGGTAAATGTAAGTTGTTGGAGTTATGCTATCAATAAAAATAGAAATTTAAAACAAATTGCACAATTTATTATATCACTCCAGTTAAGGCAAGGGTTACAGAGGAAAATGAACTATAGAGCACCATGAGAATGTACACTGGGGAGAATTTAACATTGGACCAGGTTCTGATGATAAACAGATAAGTAAGACTACTTATTTTCTTAGAGCAGTTCACTGTCCACTCAGCAAAATATGTAAACATAAATTGCAATGCCATGTGATACAAGGACTATCCCACTGAAACTATGAGCAATGCTTAATGGAATCACATTAAAAAGATATATGGAGAAATTAGAAAAGAATTTAATAAGGAGGTTTTGAGTTGGAACTACTAACTTGATTATGATTTTTTCAGATAGAGTAGAAACTGAAGAAATTTACTGCAGTTACAGCTTTTGAAGAAAATTATGATTATAAGTAAATGTTGTGTGTTTTTAAAGTGGTAGGTTTAGTTTTGCTGAAGAAAAGTGTGTGGTATGACATGACATTAAATAAGCCTACAGATAAAGGTTTGTAATTGGCTTGTAAAAAATGTTCCTCTTGCATTAGAAGTTTGAATGCTATTTTGAAGAGTAATGAATATAATGATTCTGTCCTTCATAGAGAATGAGTGAGAGTAAAATAGTTGTTAAAGAAGTATGAGTCTGTTCAAAGACTATCCTAGGTTACCGAGGTGAGGGCTTGAACAATGGCAGTATCAAACAACATATTTGTACTCCAGTTGTTAGAACTTTAGATGGTTTTGATATGGGGATGAAGAAGAAAGAGAGTAAGACTGACACTGATCATGAATGCTGTTGCAATTAGAAAAGAGAGGGAAGACAAAGTGAACGTATAGATGAAGCAATGATTTACATTTGGCATGTTAAGTGTGAGGTTACTGCACTACAACAGAGATGTGATACCCAGCAGACAGTTAAAATAATGAATTTGGTGCCCCCCCAAAAGTTGAAGATGTGGATAGAGATTTAGGAATCACCACACCACCTATATAATGTTTGATATCACAGATATTGCTAAAATTATACAGAAAACCATTTACAAATGGAAAGAATACAGCCAAAGGCAGGAGAAAGACTTGTGAAGATCTGGCTGGCTACTCGGCTACCCAAGCGTGGCGCTCCTCATCACACATGGGACAATATTGGTTTATTTTCCCAGGACCACTGAGCTGACTTTGAGGCAAAGCCTTGAAATGTTACTTTTTAATTTAATCTGTATGTATTTTTTCCATTACCATTAATTCCCATATAACCCCTTCTCTGCCAGCAATCACCACACTCTTGTCCATGTCCATAAGTCCTTTTTCATTTTTGCTCGGTCCCTCGACCCCCTAACCTCCTCCCTCCTTAGCTGTCATCCTGCTCTCCATCTATGAATCTGTCCCCATTTTCCTTGTTAGTTCAGTTTGTTCATTAGATTCCACATATAAGTGAAATCATATGGGATTTGTCTTTCTCTGACTGGCTTATTACATTTAGCACAATGTTCTCTAGGTCCATCCATACTATCGCAAAGGGTAAAATTTTCTTTTCTTCACGGCCAAGTAGTATTCCATTGAGTAAATGTCCCATGGTTGTCCAACTGATCTACTGATGGACACCTGGGCTGCTTTCTTGTCTTGGTGATTGTAAGTACCACTGCAATGAACATAGGGATGCTCATATTCTTTCGAATTAGTGTTTTGAGTTCTTTCAGATGTGTTCTCAGTAGTAGGATTGTGGGGTCAAAAGGCAGATCTATTTTTAACTTTTGGAGGTATCTCCATACTATTTTCCACAGTGCTTGCACCAATCTGCATTTCCACTAGCAACAAAGGGTTCCCGTTTCTCCCAAGCCTTGCCAGCACTTGTTATTTGTTGATTTATTGATGATAGCTGTTCTGACATGTGTGAAATAGTATCTCATTGTGGTTTTAACTTGCATTTCTCTGATGGTTAGTGACATTAGCATCTTTTCATATGTCTACTGGAAATGTTATTTAGGCATTGCATGTTTTAAAAATTCTTGAAACAACAAGGGAACATTTTCCTGATTTTCCCAACTGAGTAAATAATGATAGCTCATTTTAAATGTCAGAAACTTAAAATCTATTTCACAGTTTCTGAGAACATCTTGAACTTCTAGTTCACTTTTATGAAATGTTTAAGCAAACACTACAAATAAGAGTGTTGCCCAGGACCAGCAATGTATATGCTCTCAACTACATTGTCAGCTAAACTAAACTATTGAGTTCCTGATGTTGCAATCCATTAACAGGGAAGTCACCTTTTCCTTACAAAGGAACAACTAGCTTGGCAAGTGAAATTGCCCTTGTTGCTCTCAAATGTTTATCTCCTGCAACACTGATTAACTGTTACTAGAATTGCTAAGAAATTTCTAATCCTACAATACCCACCTGAGGATAACTAACACCTCCCCCCCCCAAAAAAAAAGGAATGGGGGAGAAACAGATGGGTAATGAATGGCCAAGTGAATTCTTATGAAGTGACTGGGCTTCTAGAATCACTTGTTTTTCAAACGGGTAAAGTTCAACTTTGTTAAGAGTAGGATTTTACCCTAGGCCACTTAGGGTCAGTTTTCATAATTCCTTTTGCCTAAGTGTTCACCACCAATCTTAAATACTATCGTTTCACCTAAATGAAAGACAGACAAAAAGACAAAGGTCAAATGGAGTCTTACCAAATGTTACCAGCAATATGGTACTTCAGACATCTTGGGTTTTATGATTTTTTCTTTACTAGAGAAAATATTAAAAGCTTGGGATGAATGATGGATAAGGTAGGAAACGGATGTGTAATAATGATAAAAATATAATGTAGTATTCATAATTAAGTAACCCATCATCAAAACCAACATCTCCCTGGATATTTCTGTTACAATCCTTAAAGAAACATAGCCTTTGAAAACACTTGGATTTCAACTAATGTTATCCATTCAATACAAACACTTATTCATTGGCTTAACAATATTTTGTTAATTGTTTTAGATTTTGTCATTGAGTAGAAATAAAAAATAATATATATAGTTTATTTTCTTCATGAATATGGTAATATAATTGGTGAGATAAGCACAAAATCAACTCCAGGCCATGTACATGCAGTAATAGAGAAAGATACATTTTAGAAAGTTTTCTATCTGGAGAATGGCAGGGTGAAAGAGCATTGTACCAAGAAGATGTCACCTGATAACCTTCAAGGTTTTAATTTTATTATTATCTAAAACTCAGAGGCCTTAATCAAAAGTTGTACTCCATGCCTGGGACTATTATTACACCATAATTTGAATATGCTGAATGATGCAACAATAAATGAAACCTGAAAGAGGTTATTAAGCTGTGGGGCAAAAAAAGTGTTTAATATGGAACCTGGACATTAAGTATGGGTGATGAGATCATCTGATGGTGGGGCAAAGGTGTAATGGGCATCATAACACAAAGGTACTTAAAACCAAAGAATGATGCAGGCAACTTCATAGAATATAACAGAATTTATTATGGGGTAATTTCCTCATGACACTGTAGGGTCAGAACAGACAGATGACCCAGCAATCTGTGCAGATTCTTCTCTGCTTACAATTCCTGTTACAGCACTTTATTTTTTGTATAGTATGACTCATGTGCTAATGATTGACAAGACAAAGGGACAAAGAATGTTGTTACCTCCTAGTCATCTTGTGATGGACGATTATAAGATGCTATTGATACTATCACCTGTTTGATACTGATCTCAGTTGTTATACTATTCTGGTCTTTACTAACAAAAATATTTATGGCTACATTTTAAGGAACACAGATAATCATCAACTAGAAGGCTTTGCTAAGGACCGTGAGATTGGTTAAAGGTCACAGAATGAAAACTTGAAGACATCTGGGACACAGAGATGGAGTTGGTTTCTGTTCACAGCCACATCTATAAACCATATGATTTTCTACTTCTCCCCAGAATAGAAGGAGGTAAAAGTTAGCTAATCTGGGATTCTGTGTTCTCCAAAGCAGTGGAACTGTCCGCTTCTATCATCAACTCCTAGACTGATAAAACAAAGATGGCACTTTTTAAAGAACGAGGGAGGTGCTGGAAATTATATCCTTATTTCCTTACATATTTTTCCTTTACATGTTAAATGAAAAGATAATAACAAAAAAGTGAAGTAACCTTACCTGAGTGGGTACGGCCCACTTCACTGTGGCCATTTGAGAAACCCTCAAGCAACCTGGGATAGCCCTTCTGATCTGGACATTGAGCTCACTGGGATTACAATTTTGATAGTTAAAAGAATATTTTTATATATGACTCTTACCATATTATGTTATATAACTTTACATACCATTTTTCTGCCACTTCCTAATATCACAGCAGTGCAGTGATGATGCATTTAATGGAAATATGTTGTGTTGCTATGGCCTGAGCTGTATTTTCAAAAGTACTTTCTCACAGCTTATTTTGCCTGAGGCCAATCCAAATTTCCTCCTAAATCCAACTTTGTGACTCTGATGATAAATATCAAGTGTGTTAATCTGAATTGCTGTTATGACACTTGTGGAACAAAATATGACATAATTCAATAATCTGGCTTAATTGCCATTCTATAATAAATCCATTCATAAGTGATCATGAACTTTCAGGGATACCTCCAGGGCATGCTGCCAAATTGCTAACTGTGGAGTTTATCATTTCCCTTTCATTTCGGACTCCCGTCAATGCCTACTCGCTAAGTATTGCTTAAAAAGGCCTCCAGGTAATTAATTCGGTAAAAATATGAAAAGCAGGATAATTTGTTTAAAAGAGTTTGTCATTTATTTAACAAATGATTACTGGACACTCACTATCTGCCAAACCTTAAAAAAGGCACTAGGAATCCAACCATTAATTAACAAGGCATGTGTGATTTCCACTCTAAGAGGTTTTACAACTAATGGGGTAGCCATTTTCAGAACCAGGTACTCTGTAGTGTGGAGCCCTGATGGGAGCAGTGCAGGGTGGAAGGGGAGCACATGGAGAGGTGCCCATCGCAGACCTGAGGAGCAGGCACCCTACCTCCTTGAAAGTGTGAAAACATGGTTGGAGTAAACAGTAGGTCACAGATGCAGTTTAAAAATGTACCAAAACTTAGAAATAAGAAAGAGTTCATCAAGGACAAGGATTCAGAGTGACCCGAGAAGCTAGAATGCAGGACAAGAGATTAGGATGCAGTGAAACTGGAGGCAGCAAGCAAACTAAAGTGCCAGCTCAAGGGGCCATTTTGTTTTTATTTTGTCCAAATGGCAACTGTGATCCATTAAAGTATTTTCAATGCAGAGAGACAGAAACAGTTCTTTGATTGGGAATTGGATTCCAGAAAGTTCTGAGACTGGTATTATGCAAATTAGCAAACTAAAATATTCAGAACATTTAGAATGAACTTCAGTATTTACATTTATCAATCTATCCAGCATCTGTCCAGCATGTGAGATTCCCATTTTTCCTTTTTGAGGAAACATTGGTGAGTTGTTTC